>NC_041808.1:40140283-40850809 GCF_900964775.1 Scleropages formosus | reverse complement strand
CAGACATAATGCACACGGCACACTCCTGTCCAACCATGCATCAGGGACACTGTACTCCTCGTGGTTGTCGGTCTGTGGACAGGAGAAAGTGACAAAGAGATAAAGCGACTCAAGAACAGAGCATGTAGGTCAGCTGCGCCCACACACACACACACACACACACACACACACACACACACACACACACACACACACACACTTGTCCTGAGTGGGGTCACAGCTAGCCGGAGCCTAATCTGGCAACACAGGGAGTAAGGCTGGAGGGGACACACTCAGGACAGGGCACCAATCCGTCACAAGGCACCCCAAACGGGACTCGAACCCCAGACCAACCAGAGAGCAGGACCCGGCCAAGCCCGCTGCGCCACCGCGCCCCCTGTAGGTCAGCTGCCCAGCACCAAATTCCTTCAAGCTCCTGACTGAGTCAAATGTGTCTGACTCCATTTAATCCATCCATGACGTGCTTCCATTCTTCCCAAGACCCGTGCCCCCACAAGCCATGACAACTAAATTATAGCAAACAATTAAAGAGGAATTATGTGATGTGTGCTTTCATCCCAAAACCCCCTCATCCCTTGCAGTATCATTACCTCTGTTGGGCTAAGGCTGCCAACTGGGCTCCAATTGCTACAGAAAACAGGAAACAGGTTATGATCCAGAAAGGTGGCAGCACAGGCACACTCACGACAAGCTGACGTATAAGGAGAATTACCAGGTGTTAACATGAGAAGTTAGCAGCACAGTGAATAAAAACTGACAAATATTAAATTACTCACACAGAGAGGTTGCAGAATCACGGTCGCTCTGGGAAGCCATTTTCTTGCTTTCTGGCTGTTCTAAAGGGCGAGAATGTGGGAAAAGCTCCTGTGTTACAATTCCAAAATTACAAGTAAACTACACGCGACGTGCCGAGCTTACGCCAGCACGGGCAAAGAGACTCATCAGAATACGCTGCATCATTTCTACGCTGTGTGAATGTTCTGCATAAGTTTACATAATATCTGTATGTATGAATGCACTATAAATGTGTAATAAGCACAAAGAACCCATCAGAGGGTCATTTAAGCACTCAGTGGGATGGGGTGTCTGATGTACATCCTCCATATAGGGATGGCAAGGCTACCGAGGAACGGGCAGCTGACAGCATAGCTGTTATAGCTGCTGCCTTTCGATCTGAAGGTTACTGGTTCAAGTCTCACCTACTACTGTGGTACCCTTGAGCAAGGTACTTACCAGTAACATTCCCAGCTGTATAAAAGACTTAAGACTGTAAGTCACTTTGGAGAAAAGTGTCAGCTGAAAGGATAAATATAAATGCGTCAGACACAAGTGCGATAGGGTGCAAGCGCTACACCTTGCAGGTCAACCTACCTGCATCCTCCAGCTGGCGTTTCTGTGCTGTGTAGGGGAAGCTCTCCGGGGCACCGCTGTTGTTCAAGGGGGCGCCGCCAGCATCGCCACCGATCTTGGCCGCGATCTGGCGCACAGAGACAAAAACACAATATGAATCCACCCTTTCTAGTGGGACAAGCAGGAGCGACTGAATGTTCCACTACCATGCGTTTCAGGTGACCTTGTCACCTTGTGTGCGAGCGCTCCGGGACGGCCTGGCGCCACATCCCGGACGTACCGTGCCCTATGTTCCCGGACCGCTTTGACCTACTGAAAACAGGTGCGTGAATGATTGCCCAAATACAAACTAGCAACGCATGTTTAGTGACAGGGGGCAGCAGGAGAGCTTCTGCCTTGCAATGTAGGAGACCGAGGTCCGAGTCCGGAATCCTGCTGCAGCAGGGCCCTTTCAAACTTCTCCAAACGCGCTCCCGTAAAGTTACCCACTCGTGGACAGCGGGTCAAATCACCGTGGGCTGCTTTGGAGAAAGGGACAGGCAAATACTTGATTACACGTGACTTATTATTATTACAGGCTTTGGCACATTTAACAGTGTGTACAAAGTGCCCCGGTGCTGTGGGCAGGCGGCCTCGGGTGACCCCACAGCGACCCCACGCAGGACGGCCTCTCTGCTTCAAGCGGCACCTGTTGTTTGGCTGCACAGGAACACTCCCACGATTTGGGTTTGAAAAGCGGTTGTACCGAACTGAGCCATTCGTGGGGAACAGCACGGACAGACAGAGTTCGAAACAACAACGTCTCTGGCCGGGAAAGAACTTTGCAGTAAAAACAAGACTCGTACTATTAGATAGTCTTACTACCGGACGTGACTAGCGTGGAGCTAGCCTGTTAGCGGCTACCAGGCTGGAATGGGTTTCATTTCATAAGCGCATCATTACATATTGACACATCATTATCACCCGGCCGTTAACAGCCAGGGCAACAGACACGACAAGCCGTGACCGGTTGCAAACGCGAGCGCCACGCTGTAAGGACACGCTCGCCGGAGCAGCGGGGGGAACACAGACAGACAGAGCAGCTCCGACTCAGGCCTGTGTGGCGAGCAGTAGATCACCTGACCGCCTCGCTCGCGAGGCCTTCCCGCCTCACTCAGCTCGCGCCGGCGAGCCCAGCGCGGACTCAATCAATGGCCCCGCATGGGAACGGAAGTAGCCCGCTGATGCACATAGCTAGCACGATGGAGGCCTGAGGCTCAAGGCACCAGCAGCGACACACACCAGCTCAGAGTACCCCGCCCGGCCGGTTCAACTCAAGAACACAACACAACACAGACAGACGGCCACGCGATATTTTCTACGTGAATGTCGTGATGTTATTTCGTGTGAGAATCATAGACCGGTCGGGTCGGCTGAGCACGCGGCCCCTTTGATCCGCGCCAGTCCCGACCTCCAGCACATTCTGCTCGCGTGCCGCTCTCTCTCTCCTCCCCCTCGCCTCGGCGGTCACACACGTTACACGCGCTCCCGCTCGCCTCACCTGACGGGCCCGCTGCACGGCGTCAGCAAACGCGTCCTTCTTGATTCCGCCGCCGGCTCCCAGGGATGGCTGTCCGCCCAAAGACGCCCCAGCCCCAGGTGGGGGCACCGTGCTGTACTCCGACATGCTGGCCGCGTTAATGAGGGAAACAAGCGAGGAGAAGCGGGTGATTTAGGCCTGGTTGAGTTGCGCAGAAGCGGGAAGCCGAACAGGCAAGATTCGGGGAGGAGCAAGGAAACGACAACGAGGGGCGGGGACAAATTGCAGCACACTTGACTACTAATATCTCTCACTTTAACCAGCGCGCTCTTAAGATATCAGAAATCGTAACACTTGCTCTTTCGTGGGTTTCGGGAATAACTTTTAAAATTTCGATAAACCTTTGGACATGCGGTAAAGTCGAGCACTACATTAATTTTAACCTAGGTTAGCGCTGCAATAACAACCAATCAAAGTCCGATTTCGTCATTGAATGGGCCCGACTCTGTCCAATTGGTTTCAAGAACGTGATGGCGCTGTTCTTAACGGACGGGCCGTTCGACCAATAGCACTGGGCGGCGAGGAAGCTGGTTAATGTCCTTCGTGAAATAAATGACATTTGGATTCAGGCTTAGGCATCGGTTCCATTCTATATGTAGGCATTCGGAGTAACAGCAACGTGTCCGATGGAAGGCTTTGGTTACAGTAATATTAAACGCCCGGAAATAAATCAAAGCACCCTTATAATACATGAGAATACTGGTGTATGTGTTTAAACAGGTAATAACGACAGGTATTACTCAGGTATGCCTGCTGGATAATAAAGTAAAGACGCATCTAGAGAACACAGGAGTACAATGGGCAAGCGGTAGAATAAGAGATAAATTCTCCATAAGTGGCTGTCTATGATTTTTTTTTTCTTTCTTTAAATTGTTGGCAAAGCACCCTTGCCCTGCTTGTGTTCAGGGGGTAAGTTTGATGCCGGATCTTATAATTTTCCAGAGTCAAAGGGTGTATAAATACTCCCATTATAATTATTGAGGATGTTCTAGGATCAGAGTATCAGAGAGAACACGCATTCTTATTTTATATATGTAATGAAAGAACTTTGGCCTTGACGGAGCGTTCATTATTAATGTTGAAATCGCAGCTTCTTAGAGGGAACGGGAGTCCCTGAGAAAATAATGTTTCTGGTATAAATATAATGGTTTTGGTACCGACCCGTCCAGGTCATACTGCTCATTAACATCATTATAATAAACATCACACAACTTATGGTGTGAATCCTTGTAATCTCAAGGGTCAAACGCAGTGAAACTGCAAGTTACATGTGTACAAGAAATTCTTCTGTGGACATCATATTTTGGCCATCTGTCCTAATTATAAGGATTGCTCTATTAGAGCAAACTGTACTGGGGGCTCCCAGACCACTTTTTAAGAATAGTTTTAAAATGCCAACGCATTTTCGGTGCTAAGATATAAAACTGCGGGATTTGTCGGTATAATAATTGTGTAAAGTGAAGTTCTTGCAGTGCACACATCACTGTTTACCATGGTAACCACTGTGTTCTATCTAACATGGGGAGTCTAAGCAATTTCTTTCTGTCTCCTGTGTATTAGGTGTGAAAACATACCTCAACCCACAGACTCCCATTTGGATTCATGACAGGTTACAGCACCTGCTTCATCTGTGTGGGAGACTCCACTGGAACCTCCTGAACAGAATATGAAAGGAACATATTTCTGTTGAATTTCAAAAACTGCAATAAATGCATAGATGTGTTTCATTCTATAAACGTTTTGTACATATGCAGATATAGAGAACTGAGATTTGCTTTCACAATGAAAAGTGATATCGAGGCAACAGTAACAAGTTAAAATGATGCCGTTCTTTATTTTCTTTTCAGACTCATAATAAAAGCAATTTACACTCAGCAGTTCCATCAACTTTTACAGCTAAAACTGCCTGAAACGTTGAAAGAAGTTCCTTTCTCACGCGTACAAGTTCCTTTTCTGTAATATAAAATAACGTTCCTGCTATAGCCCCAATTTGGAACCGCAAAATCAGATAAATACTGTAATTTTAACTGTCATATTATTTAAATCTTATGTGCAATAAAGTTTATCCAAATAAGATTAATATCAGACAAGGCATTCATTTATAATAAGTTCTGAAATATTCTCCATGAAGACTATTTACAAAAAGACCATTTAAAAAGCTTTAAATTCTACAGCTTTCATCCCTTTGGTGATAAGCCACCAGTCAGAGTAGTTGACATGAAAAATAACCTCTTCATTTACCTTTAGAGCAGATCTTACTGAGTTTCACACTAAACGTGTAAGAACAGATCATTCGAAGACCATTAAAGTACAGTAGAAGCTATGCTCTGCATTGATGACATATGTCTGACATGCCAAAAATAAACATTAATTGCCCAAATTTTCAGGGCACTTCATTCTAGGTACCATGCAGTCAATCCAACAGTTCTGTTTGCAAGCACATAAAAATATACAACTCTTTTAAAAAAGCAAGCAAGTGCCAACAAAATAGTGCAAGTAATATAGTAATATGTCTAACATTGTCAGTAATAACATTCATGTCCAAATATCCATGCTCATAATACAGCAATTGTTTTAACCTAGGTAGTGATGCAAAAGCTCATCACTGACTTCAAGTCATTGAATTACCTTTTCATCTTCACTTTGATTCCTTACAGTCATATAGTTCATGATTTGATGTGGAAACACTGTATTTTAATGCCCACCTTTCTATGTTTTTTTCACTGCCTTGGCCTATTCACTTTTTTTCTTGCCAACTATGACCCAGTGATTGGCTCACTTCCTATGTCCGATAAAGCTGTAAACAATCCGATTTTAAGATCTGCCATTAGTCCTCTGAGAAATTTAAGAGAGATCCTGGCCCTAAAAAATGACACCATAACTTAAAGGCAGGCTTTCTGTATTTAAAATAAGCATATACACAAATAAATACACATCTGGTTCATTACATCCATGTTATTCAGAATTCTTACTCCTTTGAGTAATGCTCTTTAATTTCACCTTATTAGCCCATACATAAACAATTCTTATTAGGAAAACATTTACATGCATAAAAATGTCTTGGATAAAGCTGCCTTTAGTGATTACAGTCTCTAGGATACCAATGAGTGCAACACAAAATTTAAACTATACAGCTTCCGAAAAGGATGCAAACTGTTAGACTGCATTCCATTTCATAATGCAGAGGCTCATCCTATTGAGCAAATAATCAAACAGTACTGTGACTAAAAAGGTAGCTTCTTTTTTAGGAAACGTGTCCAAAAAAAAAAAAAAAAAATAGAAGCCTTTAGCCTAAACACAAATATGGTGTCGATGTTGAGTGCAGATTTATCATTTTGCTTGGTCATTTCCCAAAACTACATATTTGCCTCTGTTCATCCACACATAAATAAGTAGTTTTTTTTTTTTTCAAAGCTTTAATTTTTTTCACACTATCATCGCTTCATAGGAATGTACTGGAGTTCTTTATAAGCACAAATTCATTTAGAAGTTTTTAAAAGTGGTGCAGGGGCGCAGTGGTGCAGTGGGTTGGACCAGGTCCTGCTCTTCAGTGGGTCTGCGGTTCGAGTCCCGCTTGGGGTGCCTTGCGACGGACTGGCGTCCCGTCCTGGGTGTGTCCCCTCCCCCTCCGGCCTTATGCCCTGTGTTACCGGGTAGGCTCTGGTTCCCCGTATGGGATGAGCGGTTCTGAAAGTGTGTGTTTTTAAAAGTGGAAATCCCTTCATAAATTTTTCAGTAAATTTATGCTTATAGGTCTACTGTGGTTCTGTATATAAAATGTGTTTGTATAATGTCTCTCAATAAACAGAACGTGTGAAGAACATTCTCCACTACAATATATGCATAAAACTGCATACTTTTTATATAGTGTTAAAAATATTAACAAACGTCACAACAGATAAATTATTATTCGGAAATGTAAATGACCTGTTGTAAGCTGTCATTAAATTATTTTAAACCTCTCTCCTTTTTGGACATTAAAGTACATTTTAAAGAAAGTTGTTCAGACGCTAAAGGTTATTGTACGCCCTTTGCGCTTCTGAGTCTCCCGAGAAACAAAGCTGCCGCTGACCTGTAATGTGAGTTGAATCAAGCGATCATGACAAGCGCAAAAAAGCAGGAGCCGAACACATACACGGGACTTTCTGCGTTTCCTATAGCATTTGCCGCAAAAGGCTAAATGTTCTGCACCTGCTCTTGCTTCGCATAGCCTAGGTACAGGTCATCCTTTAAAAGGGAAGGGCAACACGAACCCTTCCAGCTCCTCACAATTTCAGCAGCTGAAGGACCAGAGTTTGGCTTCTCTGTCTGTACCCTGGAGCACACAGCTGTGTCGGTACTGTAAGTGCAACATAGCAACACCCCCCCACCCCACCCCACCCCACCCCACCCATACTCTTTCAACCGCTTTCTCTGCAGTTCACTGCTTGTGGTTCTTCTCCACCCTCCTTGCTCTATCCATCCATTTTTAAGGTTTTTCCGCATTTATTCCTGACATCTGTGTCTCCTTGCAGGTCTCGAGAGCGGGACTTCTATGAGCCGACCCCCAGGACCTTCTTCATGTGCTCGTACACCACATACGAGATGCTCACTGCTGGAATGACCTTGAGGAAGTTGGGGGCAATCCCACGGTACAGTCCTGGCACCCCCTCCCTGGAGACAATGTGCTTGAACTGGCCCAGCATGGTGAGCTGGGGCCCCCCTTCTACAGATGCTGGGGGTGGGGGCAGGAAGGGAAAGACAGGAGAGATTTAGTAAAAGAAAGAAAGAAAGGAGTTTCAGCAACATTAAACATTTTGCCTTGCATTTCATAACTGAAAAGACAGTCTGCAAAACAAACAAATATGATCCCATAAAACACACACTGAATAAATCTGGGAAACTTATATGAATCCGTAGGGCTGATTTAACCAATAATTACCAAATGCAGACTGTCATGGTGTTAAGTACACAGAACGCCATACACTCAGTCCTTATATAATGGGTCTGGCACAGTGAAAATCTGCTACAACAGTTTATGAAAATACATACCTATTTTTTGTGCAATTGGCTTATTGTTCAGTACAGCAGCATTTTTGTCCAGTTATGTAGTCATTTTATTTCCTTAACAGGTATTTTATTCACTGCCTACTATTTCTTTCACTCTGAAAAGCATGTGAACAGTATACTTCTGCATAACACAACTATATATGTCCCATATCCTATTGTGACTCTCAATCAAGGTAAATATAAATAATCACTGAAACAGCAGATTCAGTATCATTAATACTCACTCACGTTAACTGTTTATCCTTGTCAGGGTCACCGGGGTCCAGAGCCTGTCCCAGAATCACTAGGCACAAGGCTAGGAGAAGAACACCCCGGGCAGGATGCCAATTCATAGCAGAATAGTCTCACACACAGCCACAGACTCAGCCATTCACACACTAAGGGCAATTTAGAGTCACCAATCCACCTGAACTGCATGTCTTTGGACTGTGGGAGGAAATTGGAGCACCTGAAGGAAACCCATGCAGACACGGAGAGGACAAGCAAACTCCGAACACGCTGAATTGAATCTGAATTTATGCCCAAACAGCCCAAGCGTTGTGAGGCAGCAGCGCTACCTGCTACACCACCGTGCCGCCCCAGTATTAATAATATTACTATCAATTCATTTAGCTGATGCATTTCCCTAATGCGGCTTTGGATGATTTACTCAATCACACAGCACAGTAAATTTTACTGCAACAGTTCAGGATAGATACCGTGCTGAAGGACACTACAGCAATAGGTGGGATCAAACATTCGTAGGTAACACTACACAGCACCTGTAACCACATAGTGCCCACCTTCCTTGCAGAGTGAAAAATCATAGTACGCTGTAATCTTTTGGAATTTCTTTATATCATAAACATCATTGTGTCACATTATGAAAATGTGTCTGTCCAGGGTCTCTGTCTCACACACAGTTTCCTGGAAAGACTCTGGATGATTGTGACCCTGCACTGGACAAGTGGTTACTGATAATAGATAAATGAATGAAAATGTAATGTTAGAAGGCAATCAGGGGGCGCGGTAGCGCAGTGGGTTGGACTGGGTCCTGCTCTCTGGTGGGTCTGGGGTTCGAGTCCCGCTTTGGGTGCCTTGCGGCGGACTGGCGTCCCGTCCTGGGTGTGTCCTCTCCCCCTCTGGTCTTATGCCCTGTGTTGCCGGGTGGGCTCCGGCTCCCCGTGATCCCGTATGGGACAAGCAGTTCAGAAAATGTGTGTGTGTGTGTTAGAAGGCAGAAATAATCATTTTTGTTACACACATTTAAAAAAAATGGCACTATAATTGTCCTGCATCAAATGCCTTTTATTCTGCTGTTTTAAATAATTTTAGGTAAATATTATCCATCCAGGAACTGATTTTTTCCAGAAGAAATAACGGTACTTCAACACCCTCTCAATGGGACTTTGCCTAACGAGATGATTCCACAGAACACATTAACCGTGTTATGCGTGGAATTGGTGTACAGTACTACACTTCTGTGTTCTACGCTAGTTCCCCGTGCCTCTAGAGGGGTGCCCCCGAGCTCACCCTGGGCCTGCATGCGTGTTCGGATCAGTGCCAGAGGGTAGCTGGCCAGCTGGCCGCATGTGCTGGACACAGTGCCACAGGCCAGCAGCACAAGGACCCCAGGGTCCGCAGTGTCAACGCAGAAATGCTGCAGCCAGGCATTCTTCAATGTCTGAGATGGATGGTGGAAAAGAGGGAAAAACCTGATTTATTTAGAGGACTACAGCCACCTGGTAAAGTTTTACTCAGTTAAAGGTACAAAGATGATCGATGTTACAAACCAACTCTAAAAAACTAGAGAGGTAAATTCAGTCAGTTATAGTCACTAGCCACCTTGTTCCAATGAAACGTGAGAGAGCGATTGACAAGTGTCTGGCACTTCTGTGACACGCACACAATTAAAGGCATCCCATGATAACGGCTGGACAGGAGTTTTTGAGCAATGCTGCTCGACAGATCGGGTCTAAATATCCTAATTAATGATGAAAAAATTAAGAATTAATACCCTGCACAAATGTTTCAATCAATCCATCTGATACACACACACCTCATAGACAGCCAGGTCGATGCCTGCATAGGGGATGATGCCCAGTGTATTTGGCACGTAGCCCTTGTAGAACGCCCACACGCCCTCCTTTCGGAGGATCTGTTTGGCGCAGTCAGCCATCCCTGTGTACTGTCCTGTCTTCCGCAGGGTGAGACGAGTCTTCAGCACCTGCTCACAAACCATGGACAGAGAGCAAGACAGTGAGGGTAGGAGTGGCTGGGTAAGAAGGGCTGTGCGAAATAGGGAGAGTGACCACTGTGACACCGAGGCTCTGGCAGCTCTGACCTCTTGGGAGGTAAGGAGGCCAGTTACCAGGACAGCACTCTATAGTGAATAACTTAATAAATCTAGACTGAACCTTACTGAAATAGGGTTCATTTTTACGCAACGCCTTGAAGGTTATCAACCCAGCAAAGTACACCGCACAAAAAGTGCGGCACATCCACTCAGCCGCACGAAAACTTTACAGCCACCAGTCCTGGTTACTGTAAACCTATAAATCTGTAATCGGACATCAAATTGCACACATAAAGCAAAGCCGAAGCCCCGACAGGTTTGAGCTGTCAAAGCTATACGTACTGTATCGGTGTAAATGTTGTCACTCCTTCTCAGACCCTTACTGAAGTAATGCTTTGGGCATAAGGTCCCTTCACCTGGTAAGTCAGCATAAATCAGGCACTAAATACAACATATTCTTAACTCTGCAGGGCTCCGGAGCCTGAGGAAGAGCTGATAACCTGCAGATTGGTATTTCCTTGTCTGCATCTTCCACGTCCCGCATGACGGTAGTGTGAGAACCATGGCTACGGAGCGCAGAATCACAGTTCTTTCATCCGGAAGGAGCTGCATTCGCCCTGTTTCATTAATGAAATAACACCACTGGGCCGCACCTGCCCAGTTTAAAAGATGCTCGTTTCCAGCAGCACCTCCAGCAGGGTCTCAGCAGGAGTATGCTGCAATTGGGTGACAAGAGCCATCCTCATGCCAGTGCTCCTGTGGGCTGCTGGGATGTTTTCTATCTCTCCTTTGAGATGTTATGCTTTCATCAGATGACCCTGACACTTCGAAGACAACAGTCTGTACCGCTGCCAACTGGCATCGCTGGTCGTGCTGCAACATCGTGGCTCGAGGAGGAACTTCATTACAATAAAGTATCCTTTGTGTAAACATATACAGCAACCACACGGATGACCTTCCACAGGACTGTTACGGGAATTAGAACGTTTAGCATTTAAAAAGCACAAAGTTTTTTGATCCTGCCTCCAATGTTGTGGAATGAACTCCACAACATTGAGGTACTACCTCTGTCGTCATGAAGTGGGATTTAAAAGGTACTACAGTGCGGTTTGTCATACACCATATATATAATGGGAGATGTGTTTCCCCTCACGCATGCACAATGTACCCCCCCCCCCCCAATATTTGGGCATTTTAGTACTTACTCTATTTTTTTTTTTATGTAGAATTTAGAATAATTTTTATTAGTTGTCGCATCACTGTCATAGATACATTTAAGTTAGGCAGAAATGTCCCGCTAGCCCTATTCTGGCAAGAGGTTTCAATCACTCTAATGCCGCAGCGACGCAGTTTTAATCCTTAAAGTGACAGGCACCGGCATAGAGTCATGGAGACACAGTGCACACTGGGAAAGGGAAGCACAAGCAGGGAAACAGGAGAAGCACCTATGCATTCGCTCAAGGCAGTGGTACTGATGCAGGCTGCGGATTCATGCAGTAACCAGACAGGGTTTCGGTGGCATAGCTGCATGGCCCAAGGGGACTTATCCTGACCTCCATGGGGTAGATGATGGTCTGTGCGGTGGCTCCTGCTAATGAGCCGGCGATGAACCTCTCCTGAACCCGCAAAGATCCGCCATCTTTACTACCCTTCATTAGCCATTTAATCTGGAAGGAGACAGAGAAAGGGGAACCGGAGACGGAGGGAAGAGGTGAGGGGGACAAGGTGAACGAGTGAATCACACTGGGGGTGGTGGGCTTGTGAGTTCAAAGTGAAAAGTCTAAAACAGAATATCAGAGGCAAATGGTAAAACCAAATTAAATAAGAGTGCAGCAGGTGCAGTGAGCTGGAAAACACCCGAGGGAGGACGATCAAAACCAGAGACAAGGAATGTGGAGAGGAAGGAGGACGAGTCTGGGAGAGGAGTCTAGTCCCACCTGCTCATAGGCCATGAACTTGATGGCAGACTCTGGGGCTATCTTGAGCACATTAGTGCCATTCCCCCGCCACAGCGACCGCACACCACCCTCGTGGACCATCCCACGCAGGCCACTCCACAGACTGATTCTGCGGGTGCTGGAGCCGTGGACCTTAAGGGCACCGGAATCATATCACTGACAATGGATCGACTAATGGACTCGCAGTAGAGGAGCACACTACAAGGGAAGGTGCCAGGACATTACAATGGACACAGACATTTGGTACGTCAGAGGAGACACTGTAAAATCAAATGAAGAAATTTCCTTCTTCATTCCCTGATACTGAAGCCTGAAAAGACATTATTCTAAGTTTACTAACATTTTTTCAAGGACACTTCCCAAAGGACACTTCAGAGAGCTGACATTTATATCGGTTCCTCAGATCTGTTTCATTTAGGTCAAGTACCTCTCTAGAGGGGTTTCTCCTGGGACGTAATCTGCTCCCAGATTCTTCTGCAGCACTGATTCCCATTGCAGGGGCTTCGAAGGAATGCCTACCTGAAGGAAGACCTTGAGGCGGTCCAAGGGGGCAGTGCCCGTTCGAGACACAGCCCCTGCCATTGCCCCAGCCATCAGCTGCCTCCACACCACCCCAGACCTCCGCTCCCGCTCCGAGAATTCGTCTGGCACCGTCAGGTGCTCCCCGATGTCAAACATCTAACACAGGGAAAGACAATCAAAAGGACACTTTTGAATATTGGCTCCCACATTGCACTATGCACGAGTCCATCATTTCACCTATAGAATAAAACACAATTTTATTTGTCCTATATGGTATCACGGGGAGCTGGAGTCTAACCCAGCAACACAGGGCATAAGGCTGGAGGGGGAGGGGACACACCCAGGACAGGATGCCAGTCCGTCGCAAGCGCCCCAAGCGGGCTCAAACCCCAGACCCACCCAAGCGCAGGACCCGGACAAACCCACCGCGCCGCTGTGCCCCCATCCTTTAAATCCAGAATACCGCAAAACCAACTCCATTTATCCATTTTACCAGCTGCACCTGAGCCAGTCTTTCTCACTTTTAATTTCAGGTTTTGAACAATTTCTTTCTGCTTTAGCTCATATTCTGTGTTTCCTCGCATCTCAAGTCTGCCACAGATACGGGATGTCTGTAAACGATTCCCACTAACACGGTCTGCGTGTGAGGCATCGGCGCTTTCACCAACCAGGGAGTGTTTCCAGAAGTGGACGATGTCCTCCATGTTGTGGAGTGGATTCAACAGGAAGTGATCGCGCCACTCATTCCAGTCGACGGTCATAGTGCCATCCTTGTCCATGCTGCCAAGGGAGAACAGACGAAGGGTGGCTCAGTCCGGATCTGAACCAGATGTCTCACCTGAAGATTCCCTGCGTTTGTCAGATACGAATGGTACGACAAAGGGGAAGCCAACTCTGCTGCACATGTGGACCCATTCCCTGACCTCTGGAGGATCCTGGCAGCCTGCTCAGAAGAGACATCCACCCCCAGGTTATGGAGAGACTGTTGGATCTCTGCCAGGTCAATGTGCCCTGCAAGAAAGAACAGTATAAGCTGTGTCCACCAGGTAGTTGCTGCAATCGAACATGTCGGCGCACATGTGCATAGGTTGCTGACGCGTGCTAGGTGGACACGGACCATCGTTGTTGCGGTCCAGGCTGCGGAACATGAGCCGTAGCTCTTTCTCGTGAGTGCGCAGGCACTGGGTGAACTCCTCAAAGTCGAGCTGCCCGTCATGATTGGTGTCACCCTCCCGCACTATCTGGTAGATAAGGCCAGAGAGAGAGAGAGAGAGAGAGAGAGAAAGTGGGCCATAAGGTTAGGAACACAGGTGAGAGGCAGGAGGAGGGGGAGCGAGCGTGCTGTCGCGCGTAGAGCAAACACACAAATACACTGACATGTTGCATGACACGAACCCAAAATATAGCCGCAGATAAGAAAACACACACAAACACAGAAGCCTTCGGTTTCCCGACATGGCAGACGTGCCCTCCTCTATCCTCCTGAACTAGAACAGCACGCCGAGGCACCAGATGCCAGAACTGTCTAAACTGACAACACAACTCCGTGCTTAAAGTTCAACACAGGCACGGGGCCACCTTTAGCCGGATCGGGAACCAGTAGGCTTACCAAAAAATGCCCCAACAAGCTTTAAGACTACTGGCCTTTGACAGAATGTGTGTACTGCTTGAAATCACACACACCATCTAAAACCACTTGTCCCCTACAGCGTCATGAGAAGCCAGAGCCTAACCCAGCAACACAGGGCAAAGGGCTGGAGAGGGAGGGGACACACCCAGGACAGGACACCAGTCCATCACAAGGCATTCCAAGCGGGATTCGAAGCCCAGACCCACCCGAGAGCAGGACCTAGTCTAAACCACTGCACCATAGCAGTCCCCCCCTGCTTGAAATCACAAAAAATTAAGCGAATGACTTGAAAAGTCCCTCATTTTTCAAACACACTGAAGTAGAGTGTGAGTGGAAACAGCTGGTAGTGTAGTGGCTCATGCTGCTGCCTTTGCACCTGAAAGTTACAGGTTTGAATCCCCCCTCCTGCTGTAGTACCTATGTACAACGTATTTACCCTAAAAATTGCTCTAGTAAAATTACTCAGCTGTATAAATCAGTAAATAATTGTTGATACTTTAACAGTGTAAGTTGATTTGGAAAAAGCTAAATCAATAATTGTAAATGCATGGAATGCAACAGCTTATGTTGAGTGATGAATTTAACCTGTCACTTTTTTAAATAATTATTTTTAACCTATCATTTTTCTTTTTTACCCAGAACTCACATTTACACTTATTGTTTACAATTTTTGTTATCTGATGTCTTTCTCCAAAGCAACTTTCTGCGTTCCACCCATTCACGGCGGCAGCTCTAGCCCCTATGTTACGGTACCTACTAGTTCCAGTGTAACTGCTAGTGAGGATTTGACCAAAAACGTCCCGTGTTCTTACCCACTAGGCTGTATATGAGGCTTTCAATTAATGAATAATTCTTTAACTCTTGTTAGCCATTAAACAACTACATAGGCTTCTTAAAGTATTTATAAGGCTAAATAAAGCATTTTTACTATATAATTTTCACAAATAAAGGAAACATTTTGTTAACAGATGTACCTCTAACAGTTTCCAGTTTTTAGGTTTAGTCAACAACCATACTGAGCTCTCGACGAGCACATTCCATGTGAATCATGTTTTCAATTAGATCCCAATCAGGACCGAGCGCAACGAGCGCAGCCGGAGCGAAACCGGCGTAGCCCGCTCACCGGACCTCCGAAATGAGGGCTGCCCCCCTCTGCGCTAATTTAGACCCCTCGGGACTGAACCACCTCATTAGCAGTCCAGATCCAGCTAAACACTGTTTCAGTAAAGTGTGCAGTTGAAACACTCTGACTTCCTTCCTAAAATGTGAATGTGAATCATAAATTCATTCTATGACACCAGTTGGATTCCTTGTGCTGTGAGGCCATCGGTTTTGCAATGGAATTGTCTAACCTGCACTGCTTCTCACTGTGAATGGGTAAAGCAGACAACCAGGCACCTGGGCGGCACAGCAAGTAGCGCTGCTGTCTCACAGTGTGTGGGTGGTGCAAGACGACATGGGTTTGATCCCCACTCAGTCTGTGTGGAATTTCCATGCTCTCCAGGTGCTCTGGTTTCCTCCCACAGTCTAAAGACATGCTTTTTCAGGTTCACCCATAGATGTTCCACTGATGTATGGATAAGTGACCCAGTTTAAGTAGTGTATCTAGCAGTGTAAGTCACCTTGGTGAATAAGGTGTGTAGGCTAGTAACACTACACAGAGTTCATTGGAAGTTGCTTTCGAGAAAAGCGTCTGCTAAATAAAAGTAGTTATTCACACATTTAGTGAAGTCCATCAGCCCTAGAGTAAATAACTATAAAAAACTTTTCTTCAGCCTTGTGCATTGCATACAGTGGCCAACTGACCATCAAAGTAAAGAAGTTCTTCTCTCTCATGTCCAACTTAGTCATATCAGGGTCAAGAAGCTGTATTAATAGAAGTTAATGTCGGCTACAGACAGAAGACAACGTTTCCGCTATTACAACAGACTGCCGGCTGCTCTTGGCTTCCCACTCCTCACTACAGTGAAACTAGCAATTTTGTTACGCTGTCTTTTCATTGACTGCAATCAATGATACATACAATTTGAGTCAAAAGTTTAGACACACCTACTCACGGAAGGATCTTTCTTTTAATCTTTCCTATATTTAGAATTGTAGTGAAGACATCAAAACTTTGAAATAAAACATATGGAGTTATCACTCTCTCACACACACACACACACACACACACACACACACACACACACACACACACAAATGTGTGCAACTGCTTGTCCAGAGCAGGGTCACGGCAATCCAGAGCCTAACCCAGCAACACAGGGCACAAGGCTTAAGGGGGAGACACAACCTGAACGGGACGCCAGTCCATTGCAAGGCACCCCGAGCAGGACTCGAACCCCAGACCCGCCACAGAGCAGGCCTCGGCCAAACCAGCTGCACCACTGCACCACCACAACCCCCTATCAAATGTAATTATGCAATGACCAAAAAATGTGTTAAACAAATCAATGTAAAATATAATCACTCTAAAATATCTTATATCCTTCAAAGCATTCTTGATGACACTTTCGATATTCTCTCAACCAGCTACACGAGGAGCCACCTGGGATGCTCTTCAAACAGTCTCAATGAAGATCCCACACAAGCTGAGCACTTTACTCTTCAGTCCAGCTCATTCCCAACACACACACACACACACACACACACACACACACACACACACACGCACTTTCTGAACCGCTTGTCCCATACGGGGTCGCGGGGAACCGGAGCCTAACCCGGCAACACAGGGCGTAAGGCCGGAGGGGGAGGGGACACACCTAGGACGGGACGCCAGTCCGTCACAAGGCACCCCAAGTGGGACTCAAACCCCAGACCCACCGGAGAGCAGGACCAAGTCCAACCCACTGCACCACCGTGCCCCCCCACTTCATTCCAAATAAATAGGCATAATTTTTGGCTGGTACTATAGGTGCATTGACTTTCCGGTCATTCTCTTCTTTTCCAGAATACCTATCACAATTCTCCAGTGACAGCAACTGCGAATGTCTACACTGGCAACCAGTGCAACCGGTTTGTGTTACGAGTTTAAACAAAAGTTTAAACTTAAATATTTTCCTGCTCAGATGAATGTTAGAAAATTAACCGTACACTGAAAGAAGAAGTTTGAAAAAAAAAAAATCCTCAAATTGCAGTACTGGTGCAGCAGTGTTAGTCTGTGTCACATCATGAAAAACAAGCTAAGCATATACATTTGGAACAGTTTGGACCTTAATTTCCATCTTTTTTTGGAAAAAAAAAAAAAAACAACTTTTCTTTAAAAACTCATATTTTGCATTTGTGTTTTTGGCAAGCACCTGTTGTTTCCAAAGCTCTCCCCTTCTCTCACAAAACGCATCAGCTCAGTTGGATGTGATGATGGGAGGAAATATGTTGTTAAAATGCTTTAAATGGTTATGATTTGCAGATATTTAATGTATCTTTACAAACATGTTCCTTTTTTCTTCATTCCTCTTGCTATATTATTAAAAAACACTTAGGATTTACTCTTTCCTCTTACGCTGTCCCTGACTCTAATTTTGATCCCTCCAGCCCTGGCTTTACTGTCAAACACTTATGGTGAACAGCCTCCGCCTTGTCAGCTGGAGCCCCAGAAGCGCAAATACAGAATCCCAGGACCCAGTCTCCAACCATTCTCCTCCATTCTTCTCCAGTCCAGTCTCATGCATTCTCCACTATCTCCTCCTTTCCAGTCTCTTCATTCTCCTCTATTCTCCTCCATCCCCTCCAGTCCAGTCTCCTACATTCTCCTCTATTCTCCTCCATCCCCTCCAGTTCAGTCTCCTACATTCTCCTCCAGTCCAGTCTCCTCCATTCTCCTCCAGTCCAGTCTCCTACATTCTCCTCTATTCTCCTCCATCCCCTCCAGTGCAGTCTCCTCCAGTCTCCTCCATTCTCCTCCATCCCCTCCAGTTCAGTCTCCTACATTCTCCTCCAGTCCAGTCTCCTCTATTCTCCTCCATCTCCTCCAGTCCAGTCTCCTACATTTTCCTCCATCTCCTCCAGTCCAGTCTCCTCCATCCCCTCCAGTGCAGTCTCCTCCATTCTCCTCCAGTCCAGTCTCCTACATTCTCCTCTATTCTCCTCCATCCCCTCCAGTGCAGTCTCCTCCAGTCTCCTCTATTCTCCTCCATCCCTCCAGTGCAGTCTCCTCCATTCTCCCTCCATCCCCTCCAGTTCAGTCTCCTACATTCTCCTCCAGTCCAGTCTCCTCTATTCTCCTCCATCCCTCCAGTCCAGTCTCCTACATTCTCCTCCAATCCAGTCTCCTCCATTCTCCTCTACTTCGCGGACGCCTCGCTCTTTTATCGTTACATTCCCTCCCCTGTCTTTAGAAGTTGACCAACGGAATGCATATGCCGCACGCAAGAAAAAAAAAAGAATCCCTGAAAAACCGAGTAAGTCCGCTCGTTCTTCAGCTGTCCAAAAAAGTGACCGCGTTCTCGGGTACTTGGGCGAAATAGCCCCACTTTTTTTGCCGTTTCACCCTAGGCGCACCTACCACCAGGACTTCGATCCATTAGCGTGGCGCAGCGGGATGATCCGTAAACAGGGTGAGTCATTCCGAACTTAGACCAGGCAGGTTCGTTTTTACCTCCTCCACGTCACTCCGGAGGATCCCCCGAGCGACCAGACAATTCTCAGCTCATTCACGTCGATCCGCCCGTCTTTATTCAGGTCCAGCTGCTCGAAGAGTTCGGCCCATCTCTTCTCCCGGTCGGGATCGACAGCTCCGTTGTCCTGACAACGAGCCCGGCTCCAGGCGCGCAACAGCCGAGCCCTGCCTTCACCCCATGTGGATCGGGGCCAGTAGCACTTGCTCTTGCCTCGAAAACGTAGCGATGCCGCATAAAATGTTACCGTGTCTTCAGCATCCGATCCGTGTCGGGAACGAGCTCCAGTCTAAGTGCACGAGAAAGGAATCGCGGGGAGCAGAACCGGCCCGAGCCGAACCAAGTCGAAAGGGGCACCTTTGAGACCGGGGAGCCGCGGAGTTTCGCGGAATCGTGTCTCCACTGCCCTCGCAGCCCGATCCCGGTGTCACACTGAGGATGAGCCACTTCGTCTCGGGCATCTCAGGACCTGAGCAGCCGAGACCTTACATCTGTACCGTTAATCCCCGCATCCGTTTGTGTGCCCGCCGTGGACAAATCCACAGAGCTAATTCCTCAGCCTCCCCGTGTGACACGCAGCGCTCGATGCACGCGGAGAGTGGAGCACCGTCGCGGACGCGCTTTTACCGCATTTCAGCACAACACCCTCTCTCGGAGCGACTGCGCCGGCGAGGTTGGCGCTTTTTTCCCGAAATGCTGACTGTCGGCGGAGCTCGTCGGGCTGAAGCCCGTGTTGGGTGTAACCTAAGTAAATAAAGGGCGAATGTGATGTTCTCCCGCATCCGATCGAGTCCCTGTGCGATCGGATCATCAATATCGAGCCCCTGGCAACAACTTCTTCGACACGTACCAACCTCCTCCCCTGGATTTTCTGCATCGGAAAGCTGTATTAATTCTCAACGAGGCACAAATTATTAACCTTAAATGAACAATGCGGTAGTTCACATTATCAAGCACTAAACTAAGCAGCAAAAACCAGCTGGTGTTTCAAACACTTGAGTCGGAATGACAAACTGTAGTTACACGTAGCTAAAGGAATGTCTGTATACAGTGTCTCCCAGTGCCACCTTTTAGTTTTCTTTGTGCTCTTCGGGGATTTATAACCGTCCGCGCAGCTGTTTTTCGTTTGGGGGCAAAATTTTCATTAGCTAAAATATTCATAATGTCTGCTACAGTTATAAATGGGACATCCAACACCCGGGGCACCTGGAATTTCACGTCAAATTAAACCAATTCCCACTGAAATGAGTATTAAAAACGGGCACAGAGAGACGTTCTTCCTGAGTAACTTCTGTGTCGGTCACCGGTAAACCGGACGGACTCAACCGGAGCGCGGTAAACGGTTTGCCCCACAACGTCTCGCGAGGTAACCTCCGGCGCGCGCCGTCGCATTCGACGAAGAGGAAGGGCGCGCGCTGCGCTGCGCTAACGCGGCTCGTCAGGAGACCGCAGCGACTGTTTATTATTGTTCTTTAAAATTTGACTAAATGCGTCACGTGACGAATTACATGAGAAAGCGATATTGAAACGGAGGCCAGTGCCGAGTTATGAAATGTGTGGCGCTCCGATTAAAAGCACTGCGCGCATTTGTCGGATTGCAGACGGTGACTGTGACGCGCGTTCCCGCTCGATTCTTACTGGATATTAATAGTAGCGGCGCGCGACGCGTTTCTCTTCCCTCTGACGCCCGTTGGCAGGACGGTGGAAAGAGCGCAGTCAGCAGTGACGGGATACGGGGATTATTGTGAGACGCTGAGCTCCGGCTGGACCGTTTGCGCTCATCCCGGAGTACACTAGTGTATCTCACCCCTTCCTCGCACTCTTCCTCATAAAGGTCCACACCAAAGTTCAGTCATTCACATTTATTTTATTCAAAACAGTGCCTTTCTTTTTACATTTAAATGTGGAAAGTAATTCCTCAGGAATATCTCCATCTGTGGTGATGGAGAACTCACAACAGAGGGTGTAAATATTATGCCAACGCTGGGAGACACCCTTTGCTTCCCTGACAGAAGAGGTGTCCCCAAACTCGAAAAAGCTGGCGCTGTGCTGCTCCCGAAAGCCTCTGGAGCCAGCAGGCTGAGACACCAAGGATACAGTGATGCTTGAAAGTTTGCAAACCATTATTTTTGTATTAAAAATTATTCAAATAAACTTATAAAATGATAAATGGTTATGACTGACACACCTGATTCCACACACCTACTTGCTTTAACCAATAAAACTTGGGTTTCACCTATTTTTGCACCCGCACCGCTTAAATTTTTCTGCTACACAAAGATTTCCTCTAGAGCAACTTATGGAATTGGCCATTACACACCTGTTGGGTCACATAAAAAACACCGATTCTCATTAAATAACCATTTTGTGGTAAAACTGAGGGACGCAAGGGTTCCCATACTTTCAAGCAGCACTTTGCTTCGCCGAAGTTACTTTGTTTCGGCTGCACGGATGCGTAGGCAGCGAGCTGCAGGAGCAGTGCTGGTGGACCGTACAGCTCCGACTCTTGCAGCAGTGGATGACGCCACACAAACACAAGGATTCGTAAGTTCGCCTTCCCAAGATTCCACCGAACAGCCTGCCCCAGGGAGTGGAGGGCCACACAAGTGTCATGCAAAGCCTTCCATACACCCTGCATGCTTTCTACACGTTTGTACTTACTTTCCTTTTATCATCGCTGTAAATGCAGTTACTCCCTCTATGTCGTTGACCGCGTGTCCAAGTCAGGGTCACGGTGGTCCGGAGTCTATCCTGAAATCACACAACACAAGGTTAAGCAGGGTACGCCCAGGATGTGAAGACGCTCGATTGCAGGGTAGCCACACACACACACACACACACACACACACACACACACACACACACACACACGCATTACAGGCAATTTTAGAGTCACCAGTACATGTGGACACACTGGACACACTCAATAGATCTGGTCAGTAGGGCTCTGATGTGACAACACCAATGCTGTTTCGATTGTGTTGCTCATCACCCCTCATCTTGTCAGGAGCTTTGTGTACAAAGCCTGAATTTTAAACATGTAGTGATGCCTGTTTGGCCATGTTCAAAGAACATGTACTAGAGGAAAAAAAAACTTAGTCCTTTATGTGACTCCCTTATTGAGAATCACAGTTTCACACATCATTATCTTAATGAAGACACTTTGGTAAACCACCTCAAGGGGTTTTACCGCACAACGTTTCCAGCGACCTTCATAAACGACACGCGTGTTAAGCACCACACTTTGTGCTGCTGTCCTGACAAATTCTCATATCTGCCTTTTTCCTTTTTACATAACTGAGATGCTTCTGCTCCCATTTTTGTAGAGGTTAAAATGCAGAAACTTATAAAGCTCAGTCTGAATGTGATGCACATTTGTACATCATTTTAAAAAAAATCACCAAGCAGCGGCTCTCATACTTTGGTCATATCATGCGAGCTAATTCTTTGGAAACAACATTAATGCTCGGCATAGGCAGTAGGTGTCACGTCCACGCCCACAACACAAGCGACAACACCTGACTCTGCGCTAGCTCCTGATTAATCGCTCACCCTATAAAGACCCTCTTCAGCTCCTGTACCATTATGGAATCTCGTTTGGGACAACCGCCCTTCCTCGCGTTACTTTGCACACACGCTTACTCTATTCTCTGTTCACGATATCCGGTTTTTGACTCCTTGCTTTGTTTTCTGACCATGTCCATGGATCCTCGTTCCTGTCCTGTTTGCCGATCGACCGACCCTTTGCCTGTCCCTTGTTTTTAGAACTTGCCTCTTCCCTCAACTTCAGACAAACAACACTGCATTGGGTTCAGCCGTCCCGGCTCCCTGTGTTCCGCATGACAGCGGGTTGAGAAGAAGAGGACGTCAAAGAACGCACTGGCTGAACAAAATCAAGGCCGACATGAACATGCCCATGAAAGAATTGAAAGAAGTGGTCAAAGATCATAAAGCATGGAGAATGATGAAGTGACCGAAAGTCGGCCTCAGCTGAACGGTTAAATCGTCATCACGTCATTTTAACATGTGAAAATTAATTTGATTGTCTTACCTCCTGAATTTTGGCACACTATATACCCATCCCAAGGGGAAAGCAGTCTCAGGATACTGGGTTCGAGATCATTAGGCAGACTTATGATCCATTGTGCTTAAGGACACACACAGCCACCGAACAGAGCAGGCAGGCCTTTGCCCTTAGTTACAGCCAGTGCCGTGTTCCCCGGTCAGAGAGGGCAGGTCTGACAGAATGGGCGATGTGTGGAATTGCTCATCTTGTCATTCATGAGTCCAGGCTGTGGACCAGCAGTCCAGCTGACTTAGTTGTTGGGGACTAATAAGCACTTTTCAGTCTTGCCTTCTGTCAGTCTGATAGTCAGTGGGGGCAGCCATGTGTCTGTGTGTGTGCGCTCATTATTCAGTAAAGCACAAATCATTAGGTAAGACTGTCCATACACACCGAGGATGCTGTCAGTCTCCGGGTGCCTCGGTGTATCCACACGTAAAGCAGACTTGAGATCTTCACATGCAAGCAAATTCAGTTCCACCGTCATAAGTAATCATGTAACTTCAGTCCTGATCCCTCATATTTTAATAATTCATCATAGACATTGAGATTCATTTCCAGTTATTTGAATTCTGAGTGCAAGATTTGGTCTACGCATATGGAAAAAGAAACAATAAGTAAATCATTAATGAAAAAGGATAAGTCTGCTTTTCCAGCTCTGTGCCTCCTGTGAACAGAATGTACTAGAAGGGAAGTCAAATAACCTCTTTTAAATAAAATTAGAAGCAGCCCATACATCTCTCATCATTGTTCCTTTTTGCCAGTATAATATGTGCGTAAGAATAATATTACACAACCCTAACCCGGCAACACAGGGCACAAGGAGGAGGAGGGGACACACCCTGGATGAGACACCAGTCCGCCACAAAGCACCCCAAGCAGGACTTGAACCCCAGTCCCACCACAGAGCAGGCTCAAGCCAAACCTGCTGCACCACCATGCCCCCCCGCTAGAATAATATTATTTTTCAAAGTTCTCAATACTCTGCTTCACTTCCAACACGCTTGGAAGAATTCTCAGTTGTTTAGGCCAATTTGCCAGAGTTAGTGTGACAATGCCTCTGAAGCTGGAGCCACCGTTGATGTGACTGTAAACTTGTGAAGTGTGAAAAAACCTGTCCTTCAATTATTTAAAAAAAGAAGTTAAACAAGATGTAATGGAAAAAACTCAAAAGGGTAAGGCAGTACGGCCGTGCCATTGATGACCTGGCCTTTCCCTGCCATTGTTTGTCTTCTAATCGATTTCAAGCACATAAAAAAGGTGGTCAAAGCCATTAAGGTGGCTTATGATATTGTAACGACCCGCGTCACTGATTTTATGTAAATAATTGCATTGTGGGAAATCTGTAAATAATGTCTGTAACCGCTGGGGCCACTTCGTGGGGAAATGGTGGGTTGACTGTGTCTACCACTGTGTTGGGAGAGAGCCTAGGAGTGCTAAGGCAGGCTAGGAAGCTTGATTGTAAGCACAGGTCCTGGAGGAAATGGGGTCCTTGGACCGAGAGCATCATTTCCCTTGTGCCGGTGTTCAAATAAACTGTTTGTTATGAATGCTACCGCCGCGTCCTCCTTCGCCCCATCCAAACCCACGGCGCTCCGCGCCACAATATCTATCATTAGATATTTTGTTTATTTGTTGCCTTTAGCAGAAGCAGTCTGAAAAGAAATGGGTCACACAAGGGATTTTAAGGGTGGTAGAGGCATGCAGGTGAGCAAATTTACGGTATTGACTTACGTTGTACATCTCTGTTAGTGCTCCTCAGGGGAGACAGTTTGCTGAGGTGTGCGTTATTGACATTCTCATGGTATCTGGGCCTGAGGCACTGGATCGGTGGAAGAAGGAGTCAGGAACGGAAGCATGTGTCCACTCAGGCAACACAACTTTTATCCTATAGCACACAAATATAGTCACTCATGATGTACTGTGGTATTGTCATTGCAGGCCGAGAGAACCGGGACGGCAGGACCCAAGTGCGGAGTCGTTCGCCTGTAAGGCAAGTTCTCAGTGTTGGGGACAGGCGAATCGTTGGTCGATTGGCGGTCGGGGTCAGAGTGGGAATCCATGGGTGAGGTCAGGAGACAAAGCGAAGTAGAGTCGGTCGGCGCTGAAACGATGATCTGTGGACATAGTCGAGCAACAAAGCGAGGGGTCAAAAACCGGAGAACGTGAACTGTGAACTGGAGATGCGTATGAACGAGAAGTCACAAGGAAGGGCGGTTGTCCCTGACGAGATTCCGCAAAGGTATGGGAGCTGAGGAGGGTCTTTTAAAGGGTGAGCGGTTAATCAGGTGCTGGAGCAGTCAGGTGTTGTTGGATGAGTTGTGGGCTTGGACGTGACAGGTATAGCCTCTTTCACATTATATCATATTACATTTTCAAAGCAAGAAATTCATCAAAGAATCCCAGGTTGGGTGTCCACGCTCACAATCAACCAAACTTCACCAGGCCGCAAAGATCACGGTCAAGTGTTTAAACCGTTTATTAACATCACACGTAAACACGTAATTTGGATGCATAATCAGAAATCAGAATCAATTTACACTTCAGAGGGTGCAGCTCACTTCATGCTCTCAGTGATCGATAGCATAATGCATGCCTAGTGTGTACACAGTTTGTCTTGAAATTTACACCTGCCCTGTTTAAATTTTACATTAATTACCAAAAGTTACACAGAATGTGCATCTACAGTAAGTATACCATCAACAAATACATTAACAAGTAGTGAATACAAATTACCTGAAAAAGTAGAATTTACATGATTGTACTGTGGTCTGCTCTCCAAAGCACCTGCCGGACTTCTGGCAATAGACACTGTGTTAAATTAAATATATTGATTTATTGATTGCAGACTACCCCCCACAGGTTACAAATTACAGTATTAATACACATCATAAGCTTTAATAATTCAGAACATTTTGAAAATCTCAACACGTTATTTCACAGTGAATGACATTTACATGTCCCGCCCCTCAAATTGCCAAATACTAAGGATGCCAGGAAAAAAATACAGTGAATAAAGACAGAATAAAGAATATTTAAAGGCACTACTGGTGACCAAAGGGGTAACCCAGTCAAGGATTGTGATTTAATACTTAACAGCCAGTGATTTAGCATAATGGTCCCAGTAAGAAAATGAGAATGCATAATACCACTTTTGCACTGCTGGATTTAATGACCTCCTGCACTGTCATCTATTAGGAAAATAAGAGCTTCCTACCGAAAGGTGTGTCTGCATTCAGACTGAGACTTGCTGTATTTGTTAATGACAGAGGCTACAACCCCCGCTGTTTTAGTGGTTCATGGAAAAGCCGGCAGTTTGTGTAGTCAAAAACACGATATTTGCCGAAGATAATTTTAATTTTATTTTGTTCACACTGGTGAACAAAAGAATATCACATAGCTCTGTCTTTAACAGCATCCCACTCCATGGCCCCCAGCGTACCTCTCCCAGGATTTCGGATCCTTCTGTTTACATTCCATTAACTCAGCTAAGTGGGAAAATTGACCTTTAATTGGTGAAAGACCTTCATGGGGTGGAGATCCTCGAATCCGATGGATCGGATCAATTCAATGGATGTGCTTTCACATGCCAAGGCCTCGCCTGTGTACCCTCAGGTTTTACCCGCAGTCGTTCCAGTTTTCCCTGCGATATTTGCACATTTAAATTCCGGACAAAGACCAGGCTGAGGAAGTTGTTATAAACAAACTGCATCCACTGTAAAGAAACGTGCCAGGATTTGGAGGAAAGACGTCTCAGTTTTCATTCATTGTCTGGTGAGTCGCGATCTAAGAACCCACTGACAGCAATGAATGTGAACCGGGAGCCTCTCATGCACTGCCTGCATCTGCCGCCAGGGGACGTGTCGTCGGGTCGCTGTTCCCTACGCACAGGGCAGGGAGCTGTTGCTCTACAGCAGCCATCTTGGCTCAAAGAGCTGTGTTCCGCATATATTTAAATGCACACACACTTCCTGAACCGCGTGTCCCATACGGGGTCGCGGGGAACCGGAGCCTAACCCTGCAACTCAGGGCGTAAGGCCGGAGGGGGAGGGGACGCACCCAGGACGGGACGCCAGTCCATTGCAAGGCACCCCAATACACACACACACACACACTTTCAGAACCGCTTGTCCCATACAGGGTCACGGGGAAACCGGAGCCTACCCGGTAACACAGGGTGTAAGGCCGGAGGGGGAGGGGACACACCCAGGACGGGACGCCAGGCCGTCACAAGGCACCCTAAGCGGGACTCGAACCCCAGACCCACCGGAAAGCAGGACCGTGGTCCAACCCACTGCACCACCGCACCCCCCACCCCAATACATTTCCGGCAAACTGAGGAACTGAACTTTTGACGGCTTTGCCGTCTAAACAACTGCATGAATAATGCCTCTGAAGTCTAACGTTGAAACCTGGCCAAATACATTTTTTTACGCGAGTGTGGGATTAAGTGATATATATATAACACGCGTGGTTTCCCTGCACCCTGAAGTGCGCGGATGCTCGAGACTCAAGGCACACTCAACGTTCGATGGTTTCTCCACAAGCAAAACTCACCGACAGCGTTGAATGTTCGCCGAGACTCGGAATACGAGGGCACCTCTTCCCCGCAATTCCGACTTCGCGGAGTCATAAAATCCGGAAGCACGGACGCAATGACAACGCACAACGATGGTGACTCTCGACGCCCAAAGACACCCAAAGCGAGCGCTCGTGCTGGGAGGCTCAGGAGAGGTGCGTCGACTCATTGATGAAGACTCCAACGAGAGGCCGCGCCCACGCTGGCACGTTAACCGTCACGGCAGGCCCATGTGCGGACCGACTGCAGAAACAAAGGGCCTAAGTGCACAGTTCACTTTGGAGGGGGCCGCACTGGACACTTCTGCAGTTTTCATCCGGCGTCTTTAACAGAGATGCTGACAACTCTTCCCACATGTCTACTTTGCGACCACCTAATGACGAACCTGCATTAGACAGGACCCACGCTGCGTGTGAACCTGCCGCTGATTGGTCTGTTGGGGGGGGGGACTGCAGGGGTCCGTGGGGGAGGGGCCTATGGAGGCAGCGGGCCAGAAGAGAAAGAAGCGGGAGGAGGGGTGGAAGTAAAAGCGCCTGGGGAGGAGGGGAAAATGATCGATTCCAGGCTCCGCACTGCCAGACAGAGGGAATAGGAAAGGTCAGAAGGTGTCACTTCCCAGGAAAGAGCCCCTGTCTGGTCTAGCGTTCGGCCTGCACGTTCAACTGTCCCGGACACTGTCCGCTTGCGCGCAGCACACACACCTCACGCTTCCGCGCATGTTAGCAGAAGAAGATCAGTGGTACTGAAGTACCCGCCTACAAGTTTCCAGATGGCGACAGGAAACGGACTAATTAAACAACCGGAACAGGAGTGTGGGTTCTTGACCGTGCTCACGCGGTCTTGCCTTTTCTCGCACACACGTATGAGTCTTAGCTAAAGTAAACCGCGAAGGCTGAGTGCTGCAGGGGACGAAAAGCCCGCCGAAGCCAGTCCGTATGAACAGAACGCCGGGGGGAAAGACCGCAATCCGGCGCAGGTGGGATGTGCTCTGGGGCGGATTGCACGGGTCACATTTAAGGACGGTCTTCTGACATCTCTCAGAACCCCCCCCCCCCCCCCCCAGCTGTCACTTACCCTCCAGAAGGCCTCAGAATGTTTGCAGGTGGCACGTCATCTCCAAAACAGGTGGCGTCGTTCACGGAAAGCAGCTCATGAGGTGAGAAGCTGCGGTCCTGGTGTGAGAAAGAAATTACTGAGCTCTGAGGTTCAAAGGATTCGGGGCTCGTGCTGTACTTCCCGGCTCACTTATCTTCCGATGTGCTTGCGGTCCGCTGTTAAGATACAAACTTGGGTTATCGTCTCTCTCTTCCTTTCTATTACGTCTTCAAGAAGCGGAGCCAAGCGGAGAAAGGCCTTTATTTAGAGGATGTCGTCACATGGGACCGGAACCCATAACCCTAAGTGCAAAGGTTCTGCGGCGGTGGCCTCTTCGCACATAGACAGGACGTATGTATGCGTGCGAGTGCGCGTGACAGACATAATGAGACGCGCTAACATCCCTGATCACCCTTCCCCCTCGTCTGGGTGACCGAGCCTACGTCTACCTGACCCAGACTGGATCAATACTTTAATCCAATTGCTGTTCACATCCAGGAGGATCGATACACAGTCCCCTCTCCCGCTATTCCTTTCACGCGCGCGGTGAAACGTTAGGTCGCGGCACTCCAGTTACCTCAGACACGCAGAAAGTCAGAAGTACGGTATCGCAGCAAAACAGAAAACACGACGACGGTTGTGCGTGCCGGTTCCGGTACGTGTAAGAGAGCACGACTCGGTTAAAGGCCCCTGTGAGGAAGTGAGAATTAATGCGTGCGGTTCGCCTGTCTCTTGATCGGCGCGGACAGGCCGTACAGGAGGCGCCGCAAAATAATTAGTCCATCGTGATGTGTGGACATACTCGTCGTGGAGTTTGCCAAACCCCCGGGCACTCGACCTTATTGCCTTAGGACGACAGCGTAACCAGGGGGAGTTCAGTTCCAGCGAAGTACGGAGGAACGCTCAAAGTTCACTCACATTTATGACATGCTTATGCGAAAAACACGTGTGCAAATGAGGGGAAATTGTCGACAAGCGGCAGACGGCTCCTTACCTGCAGTTTTCCCTTTTCTCTCGAGAAAGCCCACAGATGGACTTGCTTGCTCCCCTTCTTCCGCGTTGCTCCCTGTCTCACATGCTGCTCAATTTCCCATCCTTTGCACCCTACATCCTACCTCTCACCCAGCCCGTCCCGGTCCTCCCCGGGCTCTCTCGCCTCGCCTCTCCTCTCCTCTCCTCCGCCTCCCTTCGTGCCTCTAACGTGCTCCTCCGGCCCACGCTGAACTTACTGTGGCACCAGGTGGTCCGAGCGTGTTCGGCTCGAAGAAGGGGAGAAAGAGAGAGAGAGAGGAGAGAGAGAGAGTAAAATCCAAGACACACAGTGTGTGTGAGCCTGAATGAAATTGTGAACGCTCAGTTTTTCTCTCCCCCTTCTCTCTCTCTCTCTCTCTCTCTCTCTCTCTCTCGCTGTTGAACACGCTCCACCTCACACACTCTCTCTCCCACCCTCAGAAACGTTCACACTCCTTCCCGACATTTATTTATACGCTTGCCCCCTTCTGTCTCTGCCTCACCTTCTTCCCACTCTCCACATTCTCTCTCTCTCTCGCTCATCTCTTTCTCACACACACACACACACACACACACACACACACCATCCCTTTAACCATTTGACTGCTCCGGCCTCCTTCTCTTTATATGTTCCACTCGCGCGCCGTTAGTGCTCGGTTCATCCATCCAGAGAAAGCGCACGTTTCGGGTGCTTGATTTTAAATGTCCTCTTGAACAGCGATATCGAACCAAATGACCGGGCTCGTGTTTGTCGGGCGCGCTTGCGTTTCCGATGCCAAATCGTTTTAAGCATGGGTTGTAAAACAGGCTATACCTCGCTCCTTTACTGCACAGCCTCCTCTCGTTCCTCATAACTCTCCCGGATGTTCAGCGGCAAAGCGCGGTCCTCTTAGCCAGAGACGTCAAATACCCTCCTTTTCTTTCGCTCTGAGCCCCGGGATCCGGCGAGACGCCCGAAGTAGGGAGCTCGCTCAGACAGCACCGAAAGGTCAGAGGGGTCACCCGTGTGCCGCAATGAATAATGAATAACACAGACTGGCAAATGGAGAGCACGTGTTCGTCCCGACTCCCGAGGGCCAATAATATCAGCCAGCGAACGCGATAACGCGCTGCATCCTCCGTCTACTTTCTCACGGATTTCAAACGCCGCACAGAAGCTGGAGCTGTGATAGTGGTGCAAGAGAGTCTTCGCGAGCGCTTTTCCGAGCCCTTCTGTCACACCTGCATGCTGATCAGACTCCAGAGAGGCTTTGTGCGCCTCAGGGGTGAGGGGTCAAAGCTCAGGTCTAGGGCCCGACCCCACCCCACCGGCTTGTCTGTCAACCTGAAAGCCGAAGAGGGTGTTCCACCCCCCCACGAAGGGCCGGCTGTCAACCCGATCTTGCTAAATCACTGCTCTTGATCCACGAAACATGAGAAACGCAGGACAGGCGTGGATAGCACAGGGAACCGAAGCACCGTCCCTGTCTCATCCCACCGATGACTCGTCACAATAAAATCCGTAATTTGGCTTTTACGTGAAAAATACATTACAAAGAATGATGAAATCATAACTCTTTTTCTTTTGTACTCGTTTACGTGCCAAAACACTAGCGATACAGCAATCGCACGTTGAGATGAACGTGCAGCTCGCCATGTTGTAAGTAAACAGCATTGCTTTGAGCTGTTATGTCAACTCCAGGAAAGAAACTAAAATAAGAGAGCATGGAAGGTTTACAGTAAGCTGAGGCACCACGGTAAAACATGGTGCAGTCAGACAACACGACTGTCAGGGTGCAGGTTGCGGCTGAGTGCGGTGCGCACTTGACCCAAATAACGTTAATAAATATTTAGCGCTACACTTTTATTATTGATGAAGAAGGCTTGGGATAAAATGCTGGCAGAAAAAAAGAAATAATAAAGGGTACTAAAGCCTTTCATTTTCTTCAGTCAGAAATTGCATTCTGTCCGTACACACCAGAAACCACGCACTTTCCGAAAACATCTGTGGCGAGCGCGTGTATGAAGAGTTTGATTCATCCTGATGCTGGCACGAGGGTGAGCCGAAAACTTGGAAATACCGATTTAACGTGGAGTTCTGCATGCGCAGGGAAACAATTCAGACTTAAGTGCTATCTAAAAAGGAAGGAAGCGGACACAGATTTTTCAAAATGAATTTCCACTTGCGGAAACGGCAGATGCTTCAGTACGATCCTGCAAAGATGATATAATCAAAATGCAGAGGCTTAATAAGGATGGTACATCAGGCAGAAATGATGACTCCCGATGATTTCTCTCCAGACTCCAGATTTATCAAACCATAAGCTCATTGGTTTGCTGGCCAGAGTGGTCATTTGGACCTTTGGCCAAAGCTCTACTAACCCTATATGTAGATGGAGGGGTCCCAACGGACATCAGTCGAGGACAGCAAAGCCAGGCTGTTAGAGCCGAAGGAAACCAGAGCCATTGGGGCATTGCTGAAGGGGGAGTCATGCTGGCAGACAGTTGCAGTGAGTTAAGGGCACAAAGTCAGCATGAGACCGCAGCGACACCATAAACAGATTATTATAAGAATGTGTCAGATCATCAAAATGTGTGGTTAACTTTGTTCCAGAGTAAACATATACCTGGCATAACTGTCTATAGCACAGCATCCTACCCAGACCAATAACTCACGCACAGGACATATGATATTCTTGACAACCTGATTGTAAAGTGCACCCATTACATCACTAGTTCAACTCTGACCCCATTAAGGACAGTTTAGGTTTCCCTCAGTGCTTCATAATGGATTTGATTTTGCCTCAAAGGGCAGACCAAAGCAACACCGTACTCGCCAAGGGAGGCACCCTTTGAGCTTCTCACCAAGGCACTGGGCTCATCCTGAAGGATCACATTCTCCAGGATATTACTGGGTAGCATCGCATTGAAAAAGTTAATGTCTCACTGGTTTTGCAGAGCTCCGGGTGCGAATGAACACTGGTATTTGTGCAGATCAAAAAACCCCTGAAGGATCATCTGAACCCAACTATTAGATTTTTCTTAGTCTCCATCATGACATAATTGTAGATTCATAAAGAAAAGAGAAGACTGGATTGTTTGAAAACATTTAATTAGTTACAAAGACAATTCCGAGACTGCGCAACTGACCTGCACATGCAATACACTTTGCTTAATGCAAAACTCACTCTGGGAGACTCGTAACACTTTTTATAGAGCAGAGACTTTGTGGATGCCTGCTGTGAAGCCGACAGCTTCACGAGGTTAGAACGGGCATCTCTGCACTGTCTTCCACGCCGCAGCAGGGACCTACGCATATTATCGGACCAAAAAAAGAAAGACTAAATCATCTGTCGATCACCACGCGTCAGAGAACTGGCACTTGGAACAGATCACCTTCAAAGAACATCTAACACCAAAGCCACTGAAATGCAAAGAGTGCTACACTTTCACTCGCCGAGCAACATCTGTGCTGGGATCAAGTTCAAGTGCACGTTTCCGAGTGTCCATCATGACTGTATCCTGCCTCCTTCTCTCCTCTCCTCATGCTCTGCCTGCTCTATGTCTTCCGCTTTCATTTCCAGCGCCTTCCACGACTCCTGGTGCAGCTGCTCGTTCGTTTCAGTCTCACGGGCAGCGGGAGGCGCTGTCGCCAACAGCGCCGGGGGCAGGTGCTGGAATTCCTCCTCGTTCACATCATAGTCCCTCATCCGCGCATCCAGGAGCCACCAGCGCCCTGCGAAGCCCACATCCAGTACACGGCCCGGCAGCTCTGCCCAGGGTGCAGAGAGGAAGGAGCAGCGCGCCTCGTACAGGCCGGTTGCTGGGTCGTAGTCGGCACGGTACATCACAGAGGCCACGCCGAGACTGGCGTACCTCAGCCGGCCCTGGTTTCGCAGCTGCAAAAGGCCCTGCACGTGACTGTCGGAAGGGCCGCTTCGTATCCACGGCGACAGCAGGCCCAGCTTATTGGCCATCTCAAGCAGGCCGCTCTCGAAGGAGCCGTCATCTGGGTTGGTGCGGTATGAGACCCATGCTCCGGCAAGCAGGCCGATGTAGGCGGAGGCCTTCAGCGGTCGTTCCCAGGCCCCGACAACCACTTCGCGACAAGCCTCCCTGTAATCGCCGAGCAAGCTAGCGCACCATAGCCCTGAAAGAGAGCCACCAAAGGACCGAGTGGGGAAAAAAGAGCAGGCAAACAGTGAGTACAGTGACAACGAAGAGCAAACAGTGACCAGGGAGCATGAGCGGATCCACAGCTACCTGTCCGGCTTTTCTCCTGGGAAACATTCCTTACATTTCCGCTAAAGACGGGCGGTCATAACAAGGCGGTAGTTCTTACTGCCACCTTCCAGCAAAACAAGACCCTGCTGTATAAAACAATGAACTGCTTTGAATAGAGCGCCTCAGCTGAGTAGCAAATTATTATTTTTCATGATTACGCTTAATACGAAACATGATAGCTATCGCTGTAATCAACAGATACACCAATACTCTGATTTGTGTGGAAAGTTAACTTTTGTAATCGCAGAGGGACCAAAAAAAAAAAAAAAAAAGTCACGATAACATTGCTACTTTTGTTAACCTCCCCCAAAGGTTGCAGGTTCGATTCCCACCTCCGGCTGTAGTATGCTTGAGCAAGGTACTAATTCTTGCTCTAGTAAAAATTACCCAACTGTGTAAATGGGTAAATTACATTCTCAAATATTACAGCGGGTAAATATATTCTCACAGCACCTGGGTGGTGCGAGGAGGACGTGGGTTCGATCCCCGCTGAGTCTGTGTGAAGTTTGCACGGTCTCCCAGCGTCCACTTTGTTTTTTCCCTCCGGATGCTCTGGTTTCCTCCCACACTCCAAAGACATGCTGTTCAGGTTCCCCCATAGTGTGTGAATGACAGGGAGAGTGCGTTCCACTTATGAATGGATGGATGGATGAGTGACCCAGTGTAAGTAGTGTACCTAGACTAGGGGTGTAAGTCACCACGGTGAAGGTGTGTGGGCTAGTAACACTACATAGAGTTCATTGTAAGTTGCTTTGGAGAAAAGCATCTGCTAAATAAATAAATGTAATTAATGTAAATATAATTATAAGTACTTGGCAATGGGTGGAGGAAAGTGTGAGCTAGTAACGAAATCATGATCATCATGATGATGATCCATCATGATGCACGCTCAATCACGTCAACGTCGCATGCTTTTAAAAGCTAACTTTAGCGTGTGGAAGAACAAACTAGATCAATTACGACGTGACTCACCGAGGCGGCTGTTCCTGAGCCGCTCCCACCTCGTGCCCTTACTGCGCGCTGCGCTGGAACACAACCTCCTAAGCACACGGAAAGCGGCCATGTTCACCGCGAACACCGCTCTGACGAAGCGGACGTTCACGCAGACTACATCCGGAAGGAGAAGGGTACCATTTTGGCTCCCAATGGCCCATTCAAGTCACTTATTAAAACAGGGTAAAGACATGAAACATAAGAACCAAAATGGCGCCATTGCTCTCAACGTGTGGGCTTGTGTTATCGTTTCGGCAGGGAAACATTTCTCGCGTGTAATGCCACTGATCCAACGGTCTCCAAACCGTGATTTAAGGCGTATTTGCAAATAAAACTGCGTATTATGCACTTCTTCAGCTTACTAAAAATGAAACCGACAAAAACTGCTTAGTGGGGAAAAACTGTTGAAGAATAAGCGGAAAAAAAATAAATGGAATAATACTGATAGTGTACACACAACATTTCTCTACTCTATATTCTTGCGTTTTGTCCGGTGTAAATTGTGTTTACTCCAAGTGGTCAAAGGCGGCTACACTTTCAGGACATTCACAAACAACGAGAGGGAGAAACAGCACGCGCACGTTGGGACACGACGACATCGCTCCCCTTCCGGTTCTGGTCACATGACCTGCGGAGGCTTTACTTGAGCTGCTAGCGCAGTTACGGGTGACGTGGAGAGCGATGGAAATGTTGTCTCTCTCCGGCCGCGGTGACATCGTTGACATACACCTGTGTGGAGTTGGGCTGATCGAAGTGGCAAGAACGATAAATATCGGGAGCATTTAAATGAATTCACAGGCCGCGAAAAGCAACGACGAGGGGTGTCTGTAGCTACTAGATCCAGATCCGCGTTTGTCGCGCGCTGGGGGGTGAGTCAGTGCTCGCGCAGGAAAACACGAGGCGATTTTTAACTTTAAATAAACGAGTGGCTGGAGCTACTTAGCACGTGTCTTGGGTGTGTAGTATTTTCCCTGCCTCTCTTATGAACCAGCAGATTAGTGTGGAATGCACTGCTTTGTTTGTCGCAAAGCAGATCATTACTCCGATTGTGTGACTCATTTAGAGCTCGAGACTGTAAATTAATGTAACATCATAATTGTATTTTATTATGGCTACGGTGTTACGATGCCCACTGGAATTACGGGTGTTTAGTAATTGAATCAGTTAAAAGGCCTGATGGTGCCTGTAGTCTTTTAAGCAGCTTCACCAGAAGTCTGTGCTCTCTGTGTGTTGTACCTTATTACTTTTATAGTACCTTTTACTTTAGACGTTTCACACTTGTTTCTCATCTTTTCATATGTTCCAGGTATAGCCGAGGAAGAGCACTCTTACCGGCCATGGCAACTCCCGATGACCTCCGATTCCAGGGTGTGTGACCTAGTACTGATAACCATTAGCCAATAGCTCTGTGAAAGATGGTGTGAATTATAGACTGTAGATTATGCATCCTATAAATTGGATCGTGTTGTAGCTCGTCCGTATTTTACACGCAGACCCAGATCCCGTTAGTTCTCTGCCTTTCCTCTAAATATGCCCCCGAGGTTATATTTGCATCTTCCTCGTCTCCCACAGAGTTCGAGGCGGCCGCAGATTTGCTGTCCGCCGATCCCAACGCCTCCACTGTCAGCGCGTTGAGCGTGAGTTCGACCCAAGCGCACGGAGACGTCAAACTGGATTTGTCGGAGGACGAGGGAGGCCAAGAGGAGAATTCGGAGGTCTCTGAGAATGTAGTTTTATTGCTGTACTGCAGAGCTGTAACTCATTCAGGAGACTACCTTTCCTTTGATGTATTCCTACAGAGTGGCAGCTGCTAAATGTCTAAGACATCCTTTCTGCTTATGATTAGCGAAAGATGAATCTCCATTACTATTATTCTTTTAAGAAGTGAGATGACATTTGGGACAAGTATACAGGGAATTAAGTGTCAGCTTAAGAGGTAAACCCTTTTTGCGCAACTTGCAGCTCCTTCGGGGAGACAAGAAAACTGGCGCCTTCTGGACATTTGAGTACTACCAGTCATTTTTCAATGTGGATACGATGCAGGTACTCAACTGTATCCCTTCATTTCAAAGTCCTTTCGTGACTGATGTCGATACTTCCTAGTCATTGTTTGGATGTCATGCGGTGCAGGTCCTGGACAGAATCAGAGGGTCAGTGATGCCTTTGCCAGGGAAAAGCTTCATCAAGAGTCACATCCGGGGCAACCCTGATCTCTATGGTGAAGACCGCAATGAATTCTTTTTTTTTTTTTTTTTTTTTTTTACTGAGAATTATGCCTTAAAGATTCCCCCCTCCAATATCTAGTAGTAGTATTCTGATCCATGACAGCGTTAAACAGGAATTTGTCATGTGGCAAATATCCCCTGACCATTACACCACATTTCTAACATCCCCTTATGGAATGCTGTTTTCCTGTCTGCCCCAATTCCCAGGTCCCTTCTGGATCTGTGCCACGCTGGTCTTTTCAATGGCCATCAGCGGGAACCTCTCCACCTTCCTGAGCCAGATGGGCCAGCCTCAGTACCACTACAGACCTCAGTTTCATCGGGGTAATGAAAGACTCTTACCCCCCTAGCCTCTAGAGCTACTGCTAACGCTATGCACTCCTAAGGGATCAACATTGCCTTCCAATATTTGTTCCAGACATGGTCAGCTTGGGCAGGTTTTACACCCTAACAACAGTGTTGTCTGTCTATATGCCACAGTAACCATTGCAGCTGTGGCAGTGTTTGCGTATGCGTGGCTGGTGCCACTCGGTGTGTGGGGCTTCCTGACGTGGCGGCAGAGTACTGAACGCCAGATCAGCGGGTACTCCTTTTTGGAGACGGTGTGCGTCTACGGCTACTCGTTGTTCGTCTATGTCCCCACCTCGGTGAGTGTTGGCATCCTCTGGGGGGGCACGGTCATCCACAATCGGGAGCATTCCCGCTTCTGTGAGCTTACCCTCTCTTGTTGGCCCCTCAGATCTTGTGGATTTTTCCTTGGGACTGGCTGCGCTGGTTGCTCATTATCATTGCCCTGCTCATCTCGGGTTCGCTGCTCATTCTCACCTTCTGGCCGGTGGTGCGGGATGACACCAAGTTGACTGCTTTTGCTACTGTGGCAACCATCATCGTGCTTCATGCTCTGCTTGCCATTGGCTGCAAGGTGAGGATTTGTTTAAACCTCCAGGTGAGGTATTTTTTTTTAATTCCAAAGATTAAGATATATATAGCTTTGGAAGATAGTTCAGTGGGATGTATGACTTCCTATGTCAGATAAGGACACCCAATGATATTTAGAATGACCATAAACTTTGGCACTGTGATGTTTTTGCCTAATCAGTACCTTCTTTCTTTTTTTTTTTTTTTTTAGCTTTATTTCTTCCAGACTGTGACACCCACAATAACACTTAATCCCACGCCAGCTACTTCCCCAAACCACACAGCAGCCGCCTCGGACATAGCAAAGGAACACTGACCAAAGGGGGTCAAATTAGGGCTGTAAAGGGGGGAGTCGGTGTGAGCCTTTTCATGTATAGATTTTTTTTTTTTCATGAATAATTCCATACCTAAATCTGACAAGATTATATTTGTAATCTGTATATAATGAAGAAAAATGTTTTAGAACAGATAGCAATTTTTGGACAAATTGAGAGATTTCTAGGGCCTAGGATATGCTAATGGTATTCATTTCCATTAGCTTTTCATAAAGGTGTCTTCACAAACACCAAGTAAGAGAAAATTAGCTTGGATTGAATTTAGACTGCTGGGGTTGTCCTTTCTTCAGCACGAGCACTCCTAGGTAGTAGCATTTACATGCAAACATTCCCCCTGAACATGAATTTAGCCCTGTGGTTTCACAGACTTCGCTGAACTGGCTGCATATCTACCATTATTTGTGGAATCAGTCTGTTCACTGAGGTGTAAATTCACACTGGGTTTGAGAAATGAACCAGTGTAGGGTTGTGTGGTGGGTTTTTTTTTTTTTTTTTTTTTTTTTTTTTTTTTTTAATATAAAAAAAAAAAAAAAAAAAGGGGGGGGGTTGGCCCAGGAGTTGGGGTCATGAGGACATTCAATTTCCAGTGCAGCATCCATGCAGCTGCTGGCAAACGGAGTTGACCAGCACAGGGCTGCAGGTTGGACATTTTGTGGAAAACACTGGTTTGTGATAATGGGACATTTTCCCAAGGGGGGTGCAAAGGCAGTAAGGACAAAGCCTTTTTCAGGCACGTCCAAACCACTGCTTAAAGTCGAGTCCACGAAGAGAGTAAGCATGTGGAACACACTGTGCTCTGGTTGAAACTTGTTTTAACTGTATTTATTAAACCCTCATTTTAATTTCACTGAGAATAAAAGTGAGAAAAGAATTTTGTTGTGCTATTGTCCATGGCTAACTAGAGCACAACTATGCATTTGATCAAATTGCTGACCGCTGATTTGGCCAATAAGATAAAACAATGGGCAACATACATTACTGTATTAAACCCAGCAAGTCTAATAACAAAGGGGTTTAATCTTAGGGCTGGGGGGACAAAATAAATTGTGGGGCTAGAGCCTGCAGATGGGGGTAGAAACTTTGAGCTTTGCAACTGAGTAGTCCCACATTTCAACTCCTGTTTACTACCAACTCAACTTTGCCAAATTTTAGATAACTAGCTGCACAATCTGCTTACTCTCATCACATTTGTCTATGTCTGGAATGTCAAAGCATTTCCCCAAATGAAGAGCTCTTTGGCAGGAACAGAAACTTATAACTGTCAGTTTTAACAGGAGCTGCATGAAAACTCAATTTTAGCTACATAATTTTAAATTCAGATGAAAATACAATGTCAGAATAAACATTTGGATATCAAAATGATTCGCAGAGTAGCGAGCAGCCAGCTCGGTTAGTAAACTGCTGATGTAACATGCCATACCCCCACGTGGTCCATGAATTTATAACTCAAATTTTTATTTCACATTAAAACTTCACTAGCTGGCTAGTCACAACAACTGTTTGAAGACAAATGAGAGCACATACAAAATAATTCTGGACATGATTTCAGTGTGATTCAACTGATCTTTGTAACAGCTTCATGTTGCATGAAGTGACATCATAGTTGCTTGCAACCAAAGCTCAACTCTGCATTATGTAACTCCAGCTTTAGGGATTATTCCAAACTTGGGGGCAGGAAGCAGCTTTACATAAAATGTGCTCCATTAACATTAACACCATGAGTTCCAATAGTAACGTTTTGCACAACCCTAATGGCCCACGACTTGTGCTTTTTGACAATGTCGGAGTAATGTCTACATCCGATACTCCTTATGGCGTAGAATGCAACACAAGGTGGCTAAAGGTACTTACCAGCTGGAAAAGGAAAGGAAAGGCAGGAAAAAAAATGTGAAGTTCCAGAGCAATCTCCAACATTTAATTGCCTAATTTTTTGAAAGGAAAATGTTCTCTACCAGCTACAGACAATTTCTCTTTGCTAGACCAATTGAAATTAAATGCAAAATGAGACTGGAAGTAACACACACAATAATTTCAAGTCTTAGTCCATGTCTTGGGCAGTAATACTACCCAAAAGGGGGATGGGGACAGGACGGAGGTCATTTAACGGGATGGGAAAAGGTGTAGGAACCTCTACCGCACCTCCAGCCACCAAGGTAAACCCACCAGTTTCACAGTCTCCAAACATGTAAAAGGGTTCAGGTTAGGTGGACAAGGGATGTAAACTAACTGGCGGTCCAAACCAATCATGTGAGCCAAGTTCCATTGCAATGCCTGCAGTTCCTATTGACCAACTGGCAGCCTACCCTTCTTAGCTTTTTTGGGTCATGTCAACTGCAGTCCAGCTGGGTCCTACTGCTGCAAACAAATAGACCATGAAGATATGATGCGGATGGCCCAGATCACTGTCTTGGTTGTGCTGGCACAGCATTCGACAGAGATGTGTGGATGTGGCACAAGAAGCTGGGAACGTAGAGTCAGAACAGTCTTCTCAAGAGAACCAGTGAGGTGGCACCCATGTGCTTGGAGGTGATGGAGACAATGAACACTCAGATGACAGGACAAAAAAATCAGCGGTCTGGGTTCTACAGCCAGGCAGAGAAACTAAGTGATATGAAACTTGATCGGACTTAAAAGGTTAATAGACTGAGGTACTGTACAGCTGTCTCCTCTTCCTTTGTCTCTGAACCATAATCCCCTGGAGGAACAGGACAAGTGGATTTGCTCAGTTCAGCAATGCCTAGGGATGGTAGTTTAAAATGCTTACGCAAACACAAACACCATCAGTGGTGACATGATTGAAAGGATGGAGTAAATTGAGATATGGGTGCCTGATTTGCCACAAAGAGAAACGAAGTTCAGTGTCCGGTAGCTGAATAAGCTTCAAGGTGCGTGAATGGAAAGTCATTTGAAAACAGTGTAATAGAACAGTTCTGTCTGAATAGCCTTGTATATGCAAGGCTGTCCATGCTGGTTTCTTTGGGCTTTTCAGCCCCTTGATGGGAAACTGTCACCACTTTGTGGGCAAACTACAGACTACAGCTATTAAAAACAGGAGGTGGAGGGAATCAGTCCAGACAGGAGACTTGGAAAGCAGGGACGGAGGTGTGAGATGAGAGTGCCTGATTGTAAGGAAAGAGATGAGACGATCCAACGGCAGTTCTGATTTTGGTTTTCTTTCGGTGGCGGTCAGTTGAGCATTGGGTTGAATGCCCAAGGTTGACGGATTTAGCTCCCATAGTGCACAGTGTTGCTGGGAATCGCCATCGGAGATGCCATGGAAATGGCTGGGCCGCCCATAGTGAACTGGCTGTTTATAGGATAGTAAGTACTGCTGCTGGGTGCTGGCTGTCCCGCAGAACCTCCTGTGGACGATAGGGCAAAAAAATATAAGACTCATGTTCTGTGTTGCTGAGGTTACATTTTACATTTACATTTATTCATTTAGCCAGCGGTATTTTCCAAAGCAACTTACAATGTTAAGCTACCTTCAATTATTTACCAATTTATACACACGTTGTCATTATTGTTATTTCATTCCTTGCGCTATGATTTCATCTAAAGCAATTTATGATTCCACTCCTTCCAAACAGCTTAAGCGTTTTAGTGGGACAATTGATATTAAGAAGCTTGCTTATGGGTGCTACAGTAGAACCCCTTGTGGGACTTGAACTGAGCCTTCAGAGTGAGTTTTTCAGACATCACATTACTTGTAACATATACATTGTACGGCCCTCTAAGGCACATATGACATACTCAACAGAAGGTATTCAGTGTGACTCCGAGGAAAACACCACTCTCGTCCCAATGTTCACAAACATGGTCCGTGTTTGCTTTGCAATAGACACCACGTCACCGTTTTCCCCCAAGCAAACAACTGGAGATTCAGGTTGGGCACAGGGTGTAACTGAAAGAATCTGACCATAAAATATGAGATACAGACTTACCCTGGACAATTCCTGTGCTCATAATGGATCCCATTCTGGAGTGGGTGTGGTTTACTATCCCTGTGTTCACTTTGTAGAAGGGAGAAAAAAATTGAGGGATGTTCACAATTAACTGAAAAGCAGTTCACTCCCCTTTTTGCTAGCCTGCAAAACCAGGTATTTACCGAGTGGGATAAGGCTGTTGTGAGAGGCTGTAGATCCACTTCCGATGACAGCGCTGAGGTCATAGGCTGTGGGCATCCCTGAAAACACCAATAAGACAAAGGTTTGGATGAGCAACAGGAAGAAAGGGACAAAAGAGAGGGAAGAATGAAGAAAGGTAAAATGAATGTGCCAGTGGTGTGAGTTCTAAGCCCATTAATCTTTCCACATCAGCAATGAAGTAAATGCTTAGGGACTGAATATGAACTTGTGTGAAGACATCGCGTTTGCATCTGAAACGAGTGCAAGACAGCAGCAGGTAGCGTGACCAGAGAACTGGACTTTTGACAAAAGTAGCGGATCAAGTCTTGTTATATGTGACCCTCTACTATTACTTCTAACAAGAACTGATTCCGTAGATGAGATAGAGTAGAAAGTACTGAACACTTTGACCCTATAAAGCCACTGGAATAAATGTGGTCATTGAGCAACCGAGTAATGTAATGCACTCTGGTCTGTATGTGTGCCAATTTTGGCAACACCCTGCGCGTTGGGTACGTGTATGTAAACTGGGAGGTTAGGCTGGGTCTGTGTACCTGACACGGTCATGCCTTGGCTCATGTTGTAGGCCCCCCCAGTGTTCCACATGTTCTCAGAAGGAGAAGTGTAGTGTGAGCCAGGAGGAGGAGCAGGTGTGGAGCCAGTGTACCTGACAGACACACAAGCACAGTCACAACACTAACCCAGCCCGAAAGGCAGAATTCAAACCCACAGCCACACTGGAACCGCCAGCTCACCTGAAGAAGGGGTTCTTCAGGTCTAGAAGATTGCTGGATTTGGAGCCGGTCTGGTCAACTTGGGCAACAATACTAATGTCATAACTCTGCCTGAAAGAGCAGGAGAAGGAGAGTGAACACGGGTGACACTACAAGTGATCCACAGAATGTGATTTTGAGAGCCAACCCTTACCTCTTATTTGCAATAAGCAGGGCGGTGCCGGACATGGTGTCCCCAGCCTTGGCGAACAGAGGTGACTGCAGCAGGCAGCGCACCTGGTACCAGTGGGTGAGAGGCTCTGTGGGAGCCGTGGAGAGCCACACCGTCATGCTGGAAAGGAAGGAAAGAGCCTGTCTTATCAAGATGCTAATGCCAACCACTCTATGGCTGTGGCTGTAGCTGTAATTTACAGTCTGCTAATGAAACAGGAATGCTCTCAACCAACCGGATGGACTGATGCTGGAAGACTCAGAAGCTAGAGACACAGACTTACACTGAGCCGATGAAAGCCACATCAAACCAAAACGCCAGTCCATGCACAAGCCCAGAGTTCACCATGTGGAACTTGAATGGAATCTCTATTCTAAGAGAGAAAACAGGATCAAAGAGTCAAACAGTCAACAAAGCATCAACCCAAAATTCCAGTCTAAGCAGTAAAACGCATGGGATCTGAAATCCCCCTTTTCAAGGGCTACACAAAATCTTTCTGTATGAAGTAACACTACCCATAGGTAATAATTCAAACAAAAAAAGGCCACAGGTCATCGAAGTCACACGGGGAGACAGACTAACCTGTACAAGTCGTCTTCTTTGGCTTCTAAGAAATTGACTGTGTACTTCACCGATTTGGCCATGAGGATTCGAATATCAAAAGTATCCTATAGCAGAAAGTGCAACATGTACTCAAAGCATTTTTTTTAAAGAAATGAGTTCATTTTATGCAATGAAAGAGAAAGCTGGATGGCTGTAGCAGGCTGGTGTTGGCCAAAAGAACCTGCAAGCCACTCTGACCATACACACTCCGTATAACATCTAGCAAATATTTGATCCTGCTGTGGTTCCTTCTCCACTTCTTACCACAATGGGTTGGCGGAAATACTCGTCCACAGCAGCGCCCCGCAGAGCTGAGAGGTCTACGCCATGGAAGGAGGGCTGGTACCTGAGAGAGAACAGAGGTGGAAGTCTGCATGAGCTACAAGTCCAGGATGTCAAGGCTTCCAACCGGCATTTACACCACAACAGCACTGCCTCCTTCTTGTGTCTTGGAACTGTAAACACGCATTTAAAAAAAACTGCAGCATTTCAGTACTAAAGAGATGATAAATTAATCACACCAACTAAAAATATATTTGTCACTGGCAACCCCGAAATATCCATTGAATGATGCAGACCTTGACAGACTGGACTGGTTCCCCATTTTCAAGACAGATACAGGACCCTCAGCTACATTCAACATGTTACTGAATCCCACAACTTTACATTCCACCCATGTATTACTGAACACTCAGGTTCAGCTTAGCACCCCTTGCTGTTTCCAGCCCCACGACTTCTAAATCCTCTAATGTCATTAAGTTATATGGCTCCCATCTGTCCACCTGATCTCTTCTTCCTCTTCAGCTTTTCCTAGTTTCTCTTCTCTGGTATTCCCCTAGTACATCTCCAAGCACTCACCAGAAGTTGGCCTTGGTGAACTGCTCCATGTACAGCTGCTCGTCTGTGAAAGGGGCCAAGTGGACGTCGCCAATGGTGGGAAACATGTTACCTAAGGAGGAAAGAAGAGGTTACGTTGGAGAAGGGAAGCCATAGGCCACGTTAACTCCTCTTAATTAAACCATTTACTTCTGAGAGTCATGTATCTGTAATACAGGCTACATTTAGTTCAGTCCACAAATACAGTATATACACCTTCTCCCTTACATCTATGCTATGGTCATTGAAAGACAAGGTTTCTAAAGTACAATTTTTTTTAAAAAAAAGCAGATTGCCTATTGACTTCAGTAGCATTCCCCATGTATTTCTTATGGCTGCAAAGTTTCCACACTTTCATTTTGAGCTTTATAGTTGCAGTTAGTAACTTAGATGAAACGGTATTCACACTGATGGACACCTCCCTACCATTGGGTTTGAGGAACTTCTTGGCATGCAAGTAGCTCTCAAGCATCCTCTCGTTGAACAGCATGTAGCCCATTGGCTCTGAGATGATGATGTCCACTTGTTCAGGCAGGGACACCTCCTCCACTTTCCCCGGGATCACAACCACCCGGTCTGTTAACCCATTGCTGTTCACCAGAACCTGTGGGGCCGGGTATGCTTAGCATGGATATTGTTGGGTGCGTTTTTCTGCTTGCATTTTTTTTTTATTACTTCATGTATGTGAATTCCTGCACCATCTGTGTCTGTACCATCAAATGGGAGCAAAGTGATTCTGCGTGTAAGTGGGCACCCGTGCCAACCTCGGCATGCTGGGCCATAGTGCTGGCCTCCACGGCGTAAACCTTCCTTGCTCCAGCCTGAGCAGCAAAAAACGAGAGGATCCCAGAGCCGCATCCCACATCCAGCACCACCTGCAAAGGATGGAGAGAAGTCAGGGAAAGAGAGAGACCCACAAAGAGAGAGATGATGAGAAATGGAATTTGACCTCCTGCTCAAGTAATCAATTAGTGAAATTAAATCACTTTCAAAGCTTAATGTGATTATTATGCATAAAATAATACTGGATTGTGGCTTCAAAGAGACCGGAATTGCATCCAGTGACAAAAACTAAAGTTTATTACCAATGAAATGATGCCTTTCAAAGATGCAGATTTTAAGGTCTTTTTTGAAAAAGCACGGTATGCCTCAAAGCTTACAAAGAGGAAATCCAACACCTGGTTTCCCATGCCAAAATGTTTTTGTTTTTTTGTCATTTATCAGTTATCACTACTCCCAGAAATAATGAAAAGCACATCTTGGTCACATACTGCTTGCTTTATGGGTTGGATCAAGATGTATCAAAGACTCCAAAAACTTCCATGCAGAAAGGAGGGACGTTACTTTGTCTTTGAAGTCTGTATGGTTCTGAAGGATGGCTCGCTGATATGTTCCGGTCCGGACATAATCCTGCATCATGTTCTGCTGCTGGGAGAGGTAGCCATAGAACTAGTGGAAGGGGAGAAGGGCAGAGGGAGTCTCTGTAACACGTTCATTTTAATACTGTCAATGTTACAATCCACACCAATGAAAAAACTAGGCAAAAATTTTACATTTAGTTTCATGTGTATAGTAAGATATATTCACACGCATACATACTACATGTTTTGCGTGATAGGTGTGAAAGCTAGTCCTACGTGTGCCAGAGGCACCTGCTCATTTAGGTATGAAGGCACGTGGAAGCGGTGACAAAGTACCTGGAAGTACTGAACAGCAGAAGACTCCTCCGTCCTTTCACTGAATGCCGAGCGCTCCAAGTTGTGCCCCCGGCAGTTCTTAAGGATGTTGTAGAAAGAGGAAAAGTCTGGGACATGGACAGAGGAGGACAAAGTCTAAATGTACAACACAAGGGCCCATTTCAGGTAAAACATGATAAGGTAAAGCTGGGAGTTTTAATGATGAAGCAGGTCTCAACACACTGCGGTCAAAACAGAAACAGCCCCATACAGAGGACGGACGGACGGAAATACGCATAGGTAAACACACACCGGACAGTGAAAACAGATGATTTACAGGCAGACTCACAGACAGGTGGAAAGTGTTAGACTTGGAATGTGTGTTTCGACATAGTGTGGGCTGGCATTTTTACAGAGAGATGCACAGGTGTGTGAGGCAGGCAAAGATTACCTGTGGGGGAGGAGAACTGAAGCAAGACGCTGTTGCAGCCCAAGGTGATGATGAAGGACTGCTTGGCCACACGGCTACATTCTGTTTCCCGTGTAACAGAGCACTTGAACACACACGTCTCCTCAGCTGCAAAGAGAGACATGGGGATATCAGACTGTGGGTAAGGTCTCTACTGCACACGCATAGACTGACACATACACTCCATGACACACCATGTACAGTCTCACACAGAGTCCTACTCTGGACACTGAACACAAACCGTTTCTGATCAGCCACCATACCATGAACGGCTCAGTGAGGACATCACTCAAAAGAAGACACGGCTCTCATGTTGGAGCAACAAGTCAGAACCACCAGAAACTATGACTCAGTGCATAACAGTTTGCGTGCGATGCTGGCCAGCACAAAGGACAGCAGACAAAGAGCTACAGACGTATTCATTTGGAAAGTACTAAGTAAAATGATCTTAGATCATGTTAATATGTAATGAGTGTGCATCCTCTATATTCCATTAGGACACCAAGCACTATTTTCATGGGCATTTTTAAAAAATGTCATATCCTGATTTCATTTAATCTCAGCTCAGCGTCACTGCTCTAATACATAGCAAATCTGTGTCTCAGACTGGATCCTGGAGGCCACGGAAAACAGACTGTGCACTGACACATACGGAGACACACACTACTGAGCCCCGTCCACATACAGCACGTCGTATCTGTTTCGATGGCAAGGAAACATTCACTGGAGATGCTGCATCTGTGAGGCATTAATGTCTTTGTTATTATCATTAATTTGTTGCTTTCCCGATGTTATTATCCTAATGCTGATGTTATTGGGGCAGCTGGTAGCGTAGCGATTAGAGCTGCTGCCTTCGCACCCAAGGTCGCAGGTTCGATCTCCACCTCCAGATGTAGTACCCCTGAGCAAGGTGCTTACCCTAAAATTGCTCCAGTAACATTACCCCGCTGTATAAACAGCTAAACGATTGCAGGCAGACTAACATTGTAAGTTGAACGATGAACCTCGGTGCAGGGAGTGGTAGGTACTACTCACAAAGCAGGTAACTGTCTTGACCTTGTATTTTCCCGCAACTGTGGCTGTCCCGTTCTGTCACTCCGCTGCATGTCTCTGACCACTTCTTCATTTCCTTTCAACCCTCCCTCACCATTAACTCTTTGTCTCTTCCTGCACCCGTTGTCACCTGTCGCTGCAACTTAAAATCTCTCTCGCCTTCCTGCTTTGCCTCTGCTACTCTGGCTGCTCTTCCTTCTGCTCCACAATTCTCAGATCTATCTACAGATGATGCCACTAACACTCTCCTCTCTGCCCTATCTTCCACCCTTGACTCTCTCTGTCCTCTGTCTTCCAGACCAGCACGCCCCATTGCTGCCCCATTGCTACCCCATGGCTGTCTGATACGTTACGTGCTAACAGGACCAAACTGCGGGCTGCAGAGCAAAGATGGCGTAAATCCAAAACTCCATTGGACCTGGATGCTTACCAGTCACTCTTAGCTGCTTTTCAGTCTGCTGTCTCTTCAGTTAAAACCTCCTTCTTCCACAACAAAATACAGTCTGCATCCAAAAAACCAGTCTCTTTGCTACCTTCTCATCCCTTCTGTGTCCCCCACCACCTACTCCTCCCTCTTCTCTCACTGCTGAAGACTTTGCTTTGTTTTTCAGAGACAAAGTCAAAGCGATCACTGATAAATTCTCACCATCAACTTGCCCGGTTCGCGCTGGACCTCCCTGCAAAGCTATCCTCTCCAACTTCAAGCCATTCTCTGAATCTGAAGTCGCTGACCTCCTGATATTGCGTAGAGCCACCACTTGTTCGCTTGATCCAATCCCGTCATCACTCCTTCGGAACATTTCCCCGCAACTCTCCTCCTTCATCTCTTCTATCATCAACTCCTCACTCTCCTCTGGCTGTTTCCCAGCTGCCTTCAAAACTGCTCTAATTTCACCTCTGTTAAAAAAAAAAAAAAAAAAAAAGAAAAAATCCTCCCTGGACCCCAACCTGGTTGAAAATTGCAGAACGGTCTCTCTCCTCTCCTTCCTGTCCAAAACCCTTGAGCGGGCAGCCTGTGATCAACTGTCCGATTTCCTCACCCGCAACCATCTCCTTGATGGTTATCAGTCTGGTTTCAAAGTTGGTCACTCCACTGACACCACCCTTCTGGCGGTATCCGACGCTCTCCAAGCTGCTAGAGCTGCCTCCCTCTCCTCGATCTGTCTGCAGCACTTGACACTGTAAATCACCGGATTCTACTCTCCTCTCTTAACCAGCTTAGGATCAAAGGTGCGGCACTCAGATGGTTTGAGTCCTACCTCTCTGACAGATCCTATCAAGTGGTCTGGCGGAGCTCTTGTTCTTCTCCTCTGCCTCTCTCAACTGGTGTTCTGCAGGGCTCGGTATTGGGTCCACTTCTTTTCCCCATCTACACCTCCTCCCTCGGTCCGGTCATAGCCTCCCATGGATTCAAATACCACTGCTATGCTGATGATACCCAGCTTTTCCTCTCCTTTCCACCTGGTGCGTCAGACATCTCCGCTCGCATTGCTGCCTGCCTGTCGGACATCTCTTCATGGATGTATGATCACCACCTCCAACTCAACCTCTCCAAAACAGAGATTCTTCACCTCCCAGCTGGCCTATCCTCCTATCACAACCTCTCGATCAAACTGGACAACTCATTCATTTCACCTAGCTCCTTTGCTAAGAGTCTGGGAGTTACGATTGATGCGAGTCTGTCAATTCTCTCAACATACTGAAGCCACAACCTAGTCCTGCAGATACATCCTGCATAATATTCGTAGGATCCGTCCCTACCTCACTGCTGACTCCACCCAACTACCTGTCCAGGCCATGGTGACTTCCCATCTGGACTACTACAACTCTCTTCTGTGTGGCCTTCCTGCTAATGCCATCAAACCTCTGCAGCTTCTACAGAATGCTGTTGCACGAGTTGTGTGTGATTTGCCAAAGCGCTCCATGTATTTCCTCTACTCATCTCTCTGCACTGGCTTCCTATAGCTGCCCGTATCAAATTCAAAACCCTGGTTACTATGTACAAATGCATCAATAGAACTGCCCCCGGCTATTTACAGGACTTGATCAACCGGTACACCCCAGCCAGGCCCCTTCGCTCATCTGCTTCGGATCGCTTTGTGGTCCCGCGCACGAAAGGCAAAGCTCGGAGGTTCTCGGTTCATTGTGGTGGAATGACCTACCCCTGTCTCTCAGAACTGCAGGAACTCTGTCTACTTTCAAGAAGGGTATGAAAACCTACCTTTTCCAGATCCACTTCGCCCAAGATCTCTCCAGCTCATCTATGGTGTAACTGTTCACGCATCGTAACTTCAGAAGCATCCCGAGATACAACCTTTATTCAGCCGTTACTCTGGTACTGTACTGCTCATTTGTGTATCTTATAATATTTAATAAAAAAAATTGGTGTGGGTATCGGGATTTGTCTGTGTCTTAAGCACCTACTTGAACGATGAACCTCGGTGCACCAAGTGGTAGGGAACAAACTAGGTTTGCTTGAGACTTTCATGTCTGCAGCTATGTCTCCTTCTCTCAATGTAATGCATAAATTGTACATTTTTACTGAGTTGTATGTTGCTTTGGACAAAAGCGTCTGCTAAATGAATAAATGTAAGCTGCTCTGGTGAGAAAGCGTCAGATAAATGTAATGCATGATCCAAAGTGACCTGCAACAACATGACCCATTTATACAGTTAGGTCCCGAGTACTGGAGCAATTCTGTGTGCGTACCGTCCTCAAGGGTACATCAGCGGGAACGAAGAGCGGGACTTGAACCAACATCCTTAACGGGACAAATCCATAGCCTTAACCGCTATGCTACCTACTGCCAATTCAGCAGAAGTCCCCAAGTCCACTGAAGCTGGCCATGTTTACATTCATTTACTGAGTCATCTCTTCTCTCAGAAGCAACTTACAATGTTTTACTCATTTACACAACAGGGATTTGGAGTGAGGCACTTTGCTCGAGGGTACTACAGCAGGAGGGGGAACTCAGACCTGGGTCCTTCCAAAAGGAAGAGAGCAGCTCTAATCACTGCACCACCTGCTGCCCATCAGACCCCAAATCCAATGAATTATAATTACATTTGTGGTGCTAGAGCCTTGGGATCCATGAGTGGCTCCGAGCCACTGCGCCTGACTCTGTGACTAAGTGTCAGTGACAGCTGAGTGTGACAGTAAGTGTGAGCGAGTGTGTAAAGGCAGCCCGACCCCCAAGCAGCGCTATAACGCAGCCAGGGGCCTCAACAAAAGCAGCGCGCGCTCAGCACGGAGCGCCCCATTGTTCCCGCTCCCTGGAGGTCCGCGGTCACACCCTCCACGGAGGGCGCGCGACTCGGCGCAGTAACGCTAACCCACGTGACTATCCAACATGACTCTCCTGTGTGTGTGTGTGTGTGGGGGGGACACAGGCACACACCGAAAACACAGCCGTTCGCTGCGCAGCCCGTATTTACTCTCGGCTGAGCTCCAGCGCCACGGAGTAAAAACCGTGTAAACTTGACTTTATACTGACACTCACGTAATTTTATGGGGAAAACGAACGACATACTGTTAGAGAGAAAACTTGCTGCCACAGACAAAGTTAACGCGCTACCTCGTCCTGCTCAGGACCCAACTAACTAACTGCTTGCTTTCAGTCAGTCAGTCTCGCTCTCTCACACTCACTCACAGACAGACACGACACGTCGTTATATACAAACAGCAGAGCTCGAGCACCTGTGTGTGTGAGATGTGTACGTACACACACACCAGGGGGCAGCTAGTGACTAATTCGATTGAGGAGACACAAAACCAACGTGGTGCAGTCCTGGTTCCTCTCAGGAGTCTTAGTTAAAGCGCCTCATCCGTCAGTATGAAGCAGCTCGCAGCGTGTACCGCATTTTCGCTGCGTTTTCTGTCCGGAGCTGCTCTTCCGCGCGATTAACCCGCTTCCCGTGCAGCCGTCGCGCGGCAAAACTCGTTTCGCGCGGAACAAGCCGAGTCTCGAGGCGCCGGGGACACACAAAGCGCGGCGCTCGCGCTCTCCCCGAAGTCCCCCCCACGTCCGTCCGCTCGCTCGCTCGCTCACCGGTGGAGAGGCTCAGCAGGGCCGCGTCCTGCGTGGTCTTCACCTCGAGCCGCAGGGGCTGCTGCTCCGAGTGCCGCTGAATGTCCCCGTTCGCGTCCCCGATCGAGAGCAGCCGCACGCCGGAGAACAGGGACACCGCCATCTTCGCTGTGGTGTATGAGCAGCGCGCACCGCGCACGTTCTCCAGTCTCACGCAGCAGCACTCGCGCGTCGGAGCGGGGAAAGGCCTACAGCTGCTCAGTGGTGCCGCGACGTGGCGGACGAACGTAACTGCAACTCGCCAAAGCTCGAAGGGACTCTGGACCACCAGCTTTGGTGGACCAACTGATGGAGGAAAAAAACAACAGATTGCAGCCATGCCATCTCTTTCTCCTTCTTCTTCTTCCTAATAATAATAATAATTTAACACTTGGGTTACAATAACAACTTTTTGCACTGATTCACAGTGGTTATAAATCAGTTCAGGATAAGTACCATGATTGGATTCAAACCTTCAGCTGCCAAAGCCAGAGCCCTAAATGCTCCTCTGCTCACCTCCCCTAACCGCTGACCACATGTGAGTGGATCACGTTCACTGCAGTGTCGCAGACGTGTGGCCGCCAGAACCTGTAATCCGTGTTACCGGTCATGTGAGGTCACAGCCCAGGGAGCATTAGCTGTAACGGGAGAGCAGCGCTGCACATGATGATTTGCACAGGATGCTTTGCGATGGACCACAATATACATGCACCAGACACTGGAAACATAATAAACCAAGACATCTGTAGCAGCTGCAACGACTGCCTGAAAGCGGCTTCTTCGTATTGAGGCTTGTTTGAAGTCTTTAGCGTGTATTTTCCGAGTCTTTTCCTTCCTCCAGGGCTCCTCTAAATTTGCTCGCACACATTAAGCACTCGCACAGCAGGCCTCGCATTTACGGGGTGATGGGTGCATTGTGGCAAGAATGCTACAAAAAAACAGCTGTCAACATTTAATGCAAATCACACATCTGCAGCTATGTCTCTTTCTCCTAATGTAATGCATACATTGTATTTTCTGTGAGATGTATGTCACTTTGGAGAAAAGCATCTGCTAAATGAATAAATGTAAATAAGTTACAGCATGTTGTTGGCGCGCATATTTCGTTTTCAAGAACAGACTTACCCTAAAATAGAGACAGCAAGAACTAAGAATTGAACAAAAACACCCAGCATTTGGTCAAGCCTTTCTGGAGACTGAATGTATTATTTCCACAATGATTGCAGTTTAATATGTCTAATTAAAAGTGGCTCTTAAGGCACTGGGTATTTAAAAAGCCGCATTTCTTCCGTTCAAGAACTGGGGGAGATTCTGACAAGTTCGGCAAGCAACCCAAACTTTTATTCCCGCTGAATGACTGTTTTACTAAAAAACATCTGCTTAGTGAAATAAGTCCCTAAAAACTCAACCTGACTGGTCACGGTCCTTCTAAATGTTAATCCTGCTATAAGAAATCACTTATGACGAAAATAAGAGTAAACAGGGGCAGACTCATTATTCTCCTGTCATTCTTAGCTCCTACTAAAACACGAACATTTGCAAAATTAAGAATGATTTTATTAAGGCATTAACAGGTTTGGCACATAGTTCAATATTTCCCCTAAATGAGAGTTTTTGCTGCCAGCAAAAGCCAGTTGAATTCACAAAGGGAATGGATTTTATGTATAATGTGGAAAAAAATTAAAGTGAAGGCAGAAAGACAGATGTTATAGAAAAGGAAGACGACAGAGGACCAAAGCAGTCGCAGTACGCACAAAAAAAGCTTTTTGAACTTCCAAAGCCCATTCAGCTATGTTGATTCCTGCATTGACAGCTATATATGCTATGCATTGCTCAGCTACTGTAGTAAATTCTGATAAATACCTCACATAGAAGGTAGCAAATTTAAGATATAGTACCTAATGTGTTTGTGCCCTGCTGAAAATTGCATAGTTTTGCCACCAATCTTGCAAACTCAACCACAAAGTCATATTTGAACCTGACATCATATTATTACTTTGAGAAACAAAATGAACACACAATTCGCAATGAAAAAAAGAACCTCAAGCTCTTATCACTTTATTTGAGCTCAATAATAATTAGTGTCGCACGCAATGAAAACGTCACCCTTTGTGAAAGGAAGAGGCAGATTGTGTCCTTACTGCGAAGAATCTCCATGGAAAAAAAAGCAGAAAAACTAAATGTACAGTAACAGAAAAGAGCAGCTACATAACTGCGAAGGCTTTAAGTGTCAGAGAATAATGTCGAGGTCCTTGAATTTTAAGGCAGGACGTTGAAGGGCAGAAATCCCCCTGCGTTACTGGAAGATGCGTTCGCAGGGATCGGCGTCTTCTACGGGACAGTGACCGTGTGAAGACAGAAACGCGCCCCGGTACACACAGGCCTTCAACGCCATCTGCCCCTGAGACAGAAAAATTAAGAATAAACACGTCACCACACGCTATTGTACATTTACATTCTTCATTTGGCGGCACTTTTGCCGTATCGATGAGTTCGTGTTCTCTTTGAAGAGGCCTAAATTCGACCAGAAAATACACCGATCGCAATGTTTGTTAAAATCTATAGGACATGCCTGACATGGTGTGTAAACCATTCTCGGTTCTGGCACTGCTGTGGCGGAACGACCCCCCACTCAGAACTGCTGAATCCCTGTCCACATTTAAAAAAAAAAAAAAAAAAAGAGGCTTAAAACTCACCCCTTCCAGACTCCCTTCACCCATGATCTCTTAAGTTCATGTAAGGTGTAAATGTTCATGCGCCGTAACTTTAAGATCATGCCCGGATAAACCTTTACGCAGCTACTCCTGTAATGTAACGTAAATGTTTATATATATTATACATGAATTACTAGGCTGGTGACTAGGACTCATAGGTATTTGGATAAAACTTTATGCAGCTACTTGTGTGATGAACATTAGTTCATATGGTGGAAAGAAACTAACTTTACTTAAAAATCATGCATCTGCATCTGTCTTTTTCTCCTAATGTAACGTACACATTGTATTTTCTACGAGATGTACAAATGTAAATGTAAACAGAGCAACTGGAAGCCACAGTGTAGATGGTCAGAACAGTAAGGGGTCTGGAAGGGGGGCAGGTGGACAGTAAAGATGCAGCCCAGGCCAAAGAGGACACATACCTCAGAAAAGGACGCACGACTTGGGGGGGCGGAAAGGGTTGTCGCTGGACGGGACTCCCATGAGGAGGGGGTCTTTGTGCGCATTCTGGATGCAGAACGTCTTGAGGTCCGCAGCAGCCTGGGACACCTGGAGAACACACATTAACAGTGTAGAATGGGACAAATGGACTACAGACATGGACAGATGGAGTAGGATCTTCCATGATCCATATACACGGCAATCTACTTACGCTTGCTCGCAGCTGATAATGTGCTATAATTTCTATCAATGGATGAAAACAGAATCAAGTAATGCCAGCAAAAAAACAAAAAAAAAAAAAAAAAAAAAAAAAAAAAAAAGAATTAATGCATCCATTACTAATAACTGCTTGCCCCCCGCAGAGGCACAGTGGTCTGGAGCCTATTCTGGAAGAGAAGTGCATAAGGTAGGGTACACCTTGCATGGATTACAGGGCCATCACACACAAACACACACACAAACACACACACACACACACACAGCCCCGTTCACTTGAAACAATGTCCTTGGGGTGTGGGAGGAAACCAGAGCACCCGGTGCTATAACCCCCACAAACACGGTTACTCTGCGTTGTCCCATGTTGCTCAACTTAAGATGGTAATTCCCTTGAGTAGCAAAGTACTTTCAACGCATCAGTTATAAAAGATTGTATACGCAGTTTTGAGACAAAATCTTTCATGAGAGAATCCCCCGCCAGGCAGACGGATGTGAAATGAATCAGCAAGCCCATGACCTTCAACTCCGACTTACAGAACCGACGTTTTCCGCAGACCTTTTTTTTTTTTTTTTTATTCTCCAATGGTTTATGGAAAAATAAGTGGGAAAGTGCACCCACAACACGGAGCACCTCAGGCGGGTACCAATGCGGGAATACAAGTGTGATCTTTCCTAGTCATCCAGCTCCCTCGGAGTATAAGGCTGTGTGTCGTGGAGTAAATTAGGAAGGAGGCAGTACTGTATAAAGCGGGAGAAATGCTGCCGATATCCCATCCGATGGCAGTGGCTGTGAACTTCGCTGCCTCCACACTAGAGCTGAACAAAGAGGTCCGTTAGTGTCTCATCCTCACATGACTGTCCATGCAAATAGAGAGAAAACAACACACGTCAACGGCTCTGTTTGTAAATATCCGTACATCAGTATCTCTCTCTCCCTCTCTCTCTCTCTCTCTCTCTCTCACACACACACACAGACACAGGATTTGCACGCACCTGTGTGTCACTTGTCAACATCACTCCCTTTGTCACTGTGGTGTGTGTGTGTGTGTGTGTGTGTGTGTGAAAGCCTCCGAACTGCCCGGTGGGACCAACACCTTTTACACCTTTTTACACCGCTCATGTAAAGATCATCTGTGGACAATACACTAGAAACACTCTTTCTATTGCACTTCGGGACTTTCCAAAATATGCAAAACTATACAAAGCCTAGGGGTTGGGGGGGGGGGGGGCGTGTCTCCCAGGATTTGTGCACAACTTTGCTCTGTCCTAAAATAACTTCTAGTTCTCTCACTGGCCGAAGAATTGTCACGACTGTGGACAAAAACGTGTACAACTTCACAAGGGGAAGAAAAGACAATATTTTAAATGTAGTAATAATAATAATGATAATGATGATGATGAATAAAAAGTGTCACAAAAGGATTATACATTTATTTCGGGAACCCCGGCAAGGCAGCACGTGACGTGTCCTTCGATAGACCGGCGTCCCGTCCAGGCCAGGGTGTGTCCCCCTGCCTGTCTCTCGCCCGTATCCCCTGTCATGTCCAGAACAGGCTCCGGACCACGGCCACCCTACCGTGGAAAAGAGGTGTGTGTGTGATGCTGGGAAAAACGGCACGGTTTCGGCCTTTTTATTTCGACAGCGCAGCCTCACCTTGATCCTCCGCACACTCGCCTCGAGCCGCAGCTGCTTCACCGCTTTCTGCGCGATCACGAGGCTGCTGCTGCTGCTCGCGCTGTTGTTCGACATCGCGCCCGTGGACCGCTGTTGGACCCAAAAAAGGCTGGAGCGGACAGGCTGGAAAAGAGTCGCTCTCGAACCGGCCGTCCCGCGACTCACACTCCGACCGCACGGACGCTGTCACAGACACTGCTGCCAGGGCCACGTGAACGCGCAATTAACAAAGTGGCTATTGTGAGCGCGCCTCGCGGCCCCACCCCCGTCGCAGGCGGCGGCGGCGGCGGCGGAGTGAGCGGGAGCGCGGCGAGATGAGGCACGCGGACTGCGCGAGGACAGACAAAGCACATTTCTGGAGCATGCAAGAAAATCCACTCTCAATAACCACGGAGCAAGTAATTAATTGCTTCATAAAAATACACAGAATTTTATTTTAGGGGCATCGAGGAAAACGTGGAGCAAAGCGGTAAGGTTTTGGGACCGAACACGCCGCTTGACAGACACACACACTGAGGACACGCCCCCGGCCCTGTGTTACGCCTATTAAGTACAGTCATTTCGCCGCGGCTCTTTGAAAGAGTTTCCGCTGAAATACTACTTGTTGCCGTGCGCTTTAATGTCAGTGTGCTACACCGACAGAGAAAGGCCGCATTGTCCTCTCCCTGCAACGTGATTCTCTCCTCGCGGCCTCGTGCCCTTCATTACATTACATATATTATATTTAGCACTGCGATCAGGCGCTTTCCCAGGTGGTGCTCCTCTTCATTTATTCACAGTGAAAATCCGCGGTACGACTTGACTTCCACAATAATTTTTGAATAATCCAAAAATAATATGTATATATGTACAGTATATGAAACAAAAATTGGGCAAAAACTATTCCCCAGTTATGTGAATAAAACGCCCACTTTTTACTGTCTCGTTCGGGTTACATTTGCTAAGCTCATCACTGCCACCTAGTGAAACAGGAGTAAAAGGGCAGCTTAATGCGACCTTGTCACGTGACCGCGGCGCGCTTGCGAGCGACTTTAGAGGAGGATTATGGGTAATAGTTCTTTTCCGGGTCATACAGAGGGACTCACGTTTACAAGGACTAGTTATGCTTATTCGGGTGAGTTTGGCTTTAAAGAAAAATGCAAACACTGGGAGATGTATAGTTAGATTTATGAAGGACATTGGATGCCAACTAGCTGCTGAATTGAGACCTTTATTTTATATTATTGATGTAATGCACTCATTGCATTGTATTTTCAGTTGCTTAGACTTAGTAGTTGGTCCTCCAGGACAAGTTGAGAAGTGAATTGAATATGTATATATATTCAAGTGTTGAGAATTTGTTTTATGAGGTTAACTTGTTACAAATCAGTTTCTGTTGTTATTGTTAGTTGCTAGGTTGTGGGCTGCCTCTGTGTCTAAGTACCTCTTTGGTTATATTTGTGTCCCTTTCAGCGCTTCTTGACAAATGGGCTCAAGGTTGTCAGGGGGAGCCGATTTGTCCACCACAGCCCTCCATGGAGAAGCCCTCTCATCCCCATTGTGGTGGAACAGACGGTGAGGGGTTGGCACTTTTTACAGATTTAGTGACGGCTCATGGATAGCAGTCATTGTGCTCTTTCATTCTGGCGTCAGGAAATTGCTATATATCACATGTTCAACATTGTCAGAAATTCTTTCTTAAAAAAAAATTCAACAAATTCAACGTGTAGAACATGCAATCCATTCTCTTTTCTCTTGTCCAGGGCCGAGGTGAGCGTGCCTATGATATTTACTCAAGGCTGCTTAGAGAACGGATAATTTGCGTCATGGGACCGGTAAGCCTACCAGTGCCTGTAGGGTGTGTGTTTGGGACCTTGGCATCTGCTGCTGGTGTTTGCTGTCTGGTGTGAATATACTGGTAAGTCTTCATGCAGTTACTGGATAACTTTCTCTGTCTCTCCGAGATTGATGATTCTGTGGCCAGCCTGGTTATTGCCCAGCTACTCTTCCTTCAGTCAGAGAGCAACAACAAACCCATCCACATGTACATCAACAGTCCTGGTGAGTGAATAAGTACAGGCAGATGGGCCTCTCCAGTTGGCAAAGTCTTAAAAAAATAAGGATGGGTAACTCAGTACAAGGAAGATACTTTAGACTAAATGTCTGCAGTAAACTCTTTAACATGCATTCCTACTATTATACAAACAATTGCAATCTGTATGCTATATAAAAAAAAGTTAAATTATAGGCAAACACTGTGTAAAGGCAAACATTGTGGATGAATGCTTCAGCATGTGCAAAAGGATTCTTTTTTTTCTTCATAGACTTGTATAAAATTTTAACGGTCATCTGTGCTGTGTGTCAGTGTATTCAAGCCTTGCTCCTCCTCTTTGTTCCAGGGGGTGTGATCACAGCTGGCCTGGCCATCTATGACACCATGCAGTACATTCTGAACCCCATCTCCACCTGGTGTGTGGGGCAGGCAGCCAGCATGGGCAGTCTTCTGCTGGCTGCAGGCACCAATGGAATGAGGCACTCACTTCCCAATGCCAGGATCATGGTGCACCAGCCTTCAGGTGGAGCAAGGGTGAGGCAGCTTGGGGAAAGATGGCACTGGCAAAAGGAGATGTGACATGGACCCATAACATGGATTACAAATGTGGTTGTGGTGTTTGCACAGGGTCAGGCCACTGACATTGCCATCCAGGCTGAGGAGATTCTAAAACTGAAGAGGCAGATCAATAACATCTACTGCAAACACACGGGACAACCTCTGGAAACCATTGGTAAAGAGGATTTTAAATACAGTTTGAGATGGATCCATTATGGATCGTGCACGTGTGGTTTTCTGCATAAGGCAGACTGGATGCAGAGTATCAAGATATGGATGTTATTGTAACTCACCCCCTTCCTTCCGCTGTGCCGCACCTCTCAGAGAGTGTCATGGAGAGAGACCGCTACATGAGTCCCATGGAGGCCCAGGACTTCGGCATTATTGACCGGGTGCTGGTTCACCCACCCCAGGCCGGGAAGGACGAGCCTGAGATTGTGCAGAAGGAAGCGCCCACCTCCACCAGCCCCTCTGCCCCCTCTGATGCTGCTAGGCCTGTACAGGGTTCTGTAGCAAGCAGCCCGCCTTCATCCTACAAACCTGAACCCTAAACCAGCCCAGGAGAACTGTGTCTGTACCTCTGTACTGAGTGTTGGGGAACATTTAAGTAAATGCTAAATATTTAAATGTGAAAAAAAAATAGAAGGTCAATACCTGGTAGTCTCAATTGTGAAATTCTTATTGAATTACGTTGTAAAATGGAAAAAGCAGACCTTCACATGCAAGACTGAATAAATACAGGTCTTGCCTGGATTTACAAAGATAGTCTATAAATGTGTCTCCATGCTTTTGGCAATGTCTCACACTTGTTTTACTGGTGACCTCTTGTATATTTGAATATGCTGTTATTTTCTTTCACTTGCTACTTCTACCCTCAGTTTCACATTTTTGGAGATAATCATTTTACATACTGCTTGAGAGCTTTTTTTTTTTTTAAATTAACTGTTTCCATTAAGATCAGGATGTTTTAAATGTCAAAATTAAAATTTGTATAAGAGACCAAAAGAAACAGTAAATGACAGTAAATAAAAGATGACACTGTTAAACTCAAGAATGTTCATGGAGAATGGGACCTACTAAAGAATACCATGAAACACAAGGTTTACATACATGATTGTGTAGGGCTAGCTACTAATGGCAAGAAAGAGGTGCACCTTCAAACAGAACAGTTTGTCAGTACATTTTATTAAAATTTAATACTTCTGACAAAAATATATGTACTCTCATACCTTGGCTAGTTTATTTGTATAAAGCTAGTGTTGAGACCCCATAAAGAACAAAGACAAATGTGTACATCAGAGTATCATAAATGCCTATAATGCATAATTTGAGCCACATGTTAAATGAAGTGCAAAGTGCTACTTCTGACTCCACCATGAAGAGATGGTAAAACCAGAGTATTTCGTATGAAAGGAAGAATCCTGTAAGGACAAAGGCTCAAAAATGGTCCCTAAGTAACTTAAGATTATGAAAGGGATCAGCTAATTAAATCTGCAGTTGCTGCAGTAATGACCTTAAGCCTGTATGTAAACACTTATCTCCTTAATGTAGAACAGATTTCCCCCAAGAACTGAATACAATACAAGTGCATGGCACTTCAACCAAATGCAACCCTTCACCTTCATGTATTCTAAACATCAAGTGTCTACACTGAAAGACTATACCGTAGTAGTCAGTCAGCTAAATCAAGAGGAAATTCATGAGAATTCCATCTGTGAATAAACTGATTAGCATCATTAGCAAATTATATAAAAATGTAAGTAAAAAAGAGGCCTTGGCAGCTTGTTAGCATTCTGCAGTAATGGCACACAAGGTCAGTGCTCTGTTGCACGTCAGCTGAGCTTCACATGACAGAACAGCCCCAGCCCTGGCGTCTCGCACCTGTGGCCCAGCGCAGCCATCCTAGGTTGCTCTCAGTGTATGGAGGGTAGCGCAGAACGTTGACCCGCTCTAAGCCCCATCCCCTCAGCATGCAGGCTCTCCGGTGACTGAACGTCTCAAAGCCCCACCGTCCATGGTAGCTGCCCATCCCACTGTTGCCTATAAAGAACGGAATTATCATACTAACAGTGTTTTGTGAAAAATTCCTGTGTCCTATTAGCGTGAGCTATCCAAAAAGCCTGAACAGAATTTTTCTGGTTCCACTACAGGTTCTTAAATAACATCCTGGTTGAATCATGGAGGGACTACGGAGAGACCAATTTCACTGATTAAAGGAATGTCATGGCAGAATCTTGTGCAGAGTTCAGAGGCAAGTCTCTTAGACACAAATAAAATGGTTAAAGGACGGAAGGACACAGTCACTTACCAACTCCTCCAAAAGGCAGTCCTGGTAGACACATGTGGACTATGCCGTCATTAGAACAGAAACCACCACTGCTGGTTTGCTCCAAAACTGTGTGGACCACCTTATCAGGAAGAAAAAAAAAAAAAAACCCTTTTTATTCATTATTCATAACCACTTGTCCAAAGCAGGGCTCCTGTGGTCTGGTGCCTATCTCAGAAGAACAGGATCATAGTCTAGAGAATATCCTGGACACAATGCCAGCCAAGGTTTTTTTTTTTTAAAAAAAAAAAAAAAAAAAAAAAAAAAAAAAAGATTTTTGCTTTCATCAGATAAAGTAAAGCTATAGGATCAGACATTGTTATTGGCAGGTTTTCTGGGTGGGATTAAGTTACACTTTCAGAGAGCTCACCTTAGATTCATCTGAGAAAACATACAGAGCGAGAGGCTTCTCTCTTGCATTAACAAAGCTGATAGCATCTGCAAGTGTGTCAATAGAGATGATGGGCAGGATGGGGCCAAAGATCTCTTCCTCCATGAGTGCATCTGTCTCCTTGACATCTACCAACACTGTGGGGGCTGCAGAGGACCTCCAGTTTAGAATCGTGCTAAAGGTGACACACTACAATGCCTACCCACACATCTACTTGTCTTCCAAACATATACATCTGCAAGAACACACACCACTGTTCTTCTGCGGCACTGACCAATTTAAAATGTTTATACTATCCCGCTCAGACCCAACAACAAACAAGTTTCTACATGTATTTCTAGATTTCTAGCTGTACACACCCCCCACACACACACACGTGATGTAATTTAAAAACACAAAACCTCCTAAATTGCATTAAGGCTCAACATAATACCATGTACAGTTAGGCAGATACACTTAAAATGTGTCCTCTACAGTGAACACGAATTAATGGATTAAGGTATTTGACTGGCCTGTTTTCACTCCAAAGTGGCTGTTACCATAACTTACTGAACATATAAAAAGAGAATATCAGACAAGAGAATTAAAAGTGTGGTAGTCTCCTGCAACAGAGATACTGCAAAAGACAACTGCCCATGCCACAGTAGTCCACACACTCCCATTATAAGTCACAATTCACCCTATCCCAAATGAAAATATCTTATGATCCCCATTCTCACCAATATACTTTTCCTCCTTATCGGTTTCTCCTCCAATTACGACTTTGCCAGTGGATCTCTCCAGCAAGCTCACTAGCCGGGCACAGTGCTTCTGTGACACTATGCGGCCCATGTCGTCACATTCCCGTGGTCGCTGACCATAGAAAGCCTCTAGGGCTTGACGAAGGGCGGGCACAAGGGCCTCGCATGTTTGGCGGTTGCAGAGTACATAGTCTGGTGCCACACAGCTTTGGCCCGCATTGAAGAACTTTGCCCAGACAAGTCTCTTGGCAGCTGCTTGGATGTCCAGCTTGCCATACATTAGGCAGGGACACTTCCCCCCCAGCTCCAGAGTGACGGGGGTGAGATGCACTGCTGCTGCCTGGAGGACACTGCGACCCACAGCCTGGGAACCTTAGCAGGACATGGGGGTGGAGAGAGGAATAATGCAGTGTACAACTGAAATCAAGTGGTGGGGAATTAAAAGGTGAAGATGTTCAATTAAGAATTTGAATGGTGCTGATACTTGGGATGTATCTTAGATTATCTGGATTACTGACAGATTGCTGATTACGGATTAACATGTTCTGCTTAAAAACACTTTTACAGCAGCCAGACAGCAACTAGCTTTCAGTTGTTACATGGTTTCTTTTTTAAAACCTCAATCATTACGAAATACCAACTGTATAATGTCAGTAAACATAAATCTGCAAATAACAGAAAACTCAAAATCTTTAAAGAAATAAGATGCTTGACACAGGCACAGTAATGCAGAGAGCTTAGATGTAAAATTTATTGTGGTTCACACTGATCGCAGCAACTTCTCTTTGCCTTTTAACCATTCAGACTGTACCTGTGTAGAAGATATGATCAAATCTATTCTCCAGTAACTTCTTTGTTTCTTCAATTCCACCACATATTACTGCATAGCATTCCTACAACAACCCATGGATATGAATGAGAAAATGGGAACAAAGTCATAAAGCTGCAGAATCGTTGGAGTCACAGATTTTAAAAAAAAAAAAAAAAAAATAATTTTTTTTTTAAAAAAGAAGAGAAAATGCAACACAGCTTATGTTGCATACCTGAGACAGGTACTTCGGAATGAGGTCTGCAAGAAGCTTTCCTGTTGTCACACTAATTTCAGAGGGTTTCACAATAGCACAGTTTCCTAAACAAACACATACTTGTTAATTCACCGCATAGCTGCATTTGCCTAAACAATACCACAAGATGTACATAAAAATAAAAATGTGTACCTGCAGCTATTGTCCCAATCAAGGGCAACAAAATTAGTTGGAAAGGGTAATTCCATGCCCCTATAATCAATACTACACCTAGGGGCTCCCTGCGGACAAAGCAGTCATCCAGCTTCGTTGCCTAAGAAATTTGAGGATGATTATGGAGAGAAGATTTATAGAAAAAAAATATATATAATTTAGAGGTTTGGTGTGCATAGTGCTTTTCCTTCAAACACATTCCTCCACCATAATATGTCTAATAAATCATATTCAACATGGATAGCTGGGAAGAATCTGCAAAGAACAAAACGGGATGGCGCACCTCCATACATAAAGGCACGATGTTGTACGAAGCCAATAAAACAACTTTAGCCATGCAAAAACGACAGGCACGGAAATCTCGAGGCACTCGTTCCCAACAGAAGGGCACAATCACACATCCACAGCGTCAGAGAACATTTCGAGCGCAAATCGGTCTAATTAGTCATCTGCGCACGCACAACGCACCCGCGCCCCAACCCGAGTCTGACTAGATGGTCCTCGTTGACAGCGACGGACAAACAACACAACAATAAATCATATTTATAACTGCATTTCTCACAAAACGCTGGGTTACACAGGTGTACTTTTTCATGCAATACAGAATTTAGTACAATGCAGAGATGCAACTAAACATCTGAAATTAAATAACTGTGCTAGCCAAACTGTTTAAATAGAAATCCTGTATGCAAAATAGCATCTGAGGCCTGTTTCCCAGACAGTGATTTTTTTTTTCCCCCCCCCCATACACACGTGCCTTAACAGGCCATGCCTGTGCTCTAACAGCAGCACTCTAAACACCTTACCAGATTTTTCTCAACATATTCTGGTGCCATCCAGGATTTCAGGTGACTTATGGTGTAGGACAGCTCGTTTATAACCATGTCTACCTCTGACAGAATTGCCTCAAACTTGGGCTGTGAGGAGAGGATTAGCAGACAACAGTTATACACAGTTTATGGTTATGCACATTTACACAGATATGGCTGTGGGAATGGATCTGTACCTTGGCGAGGTCCTTCTGTAAAGCCTCCAAAATTTGCTGTTCATTGTCTGTGACGAGTGTTAGGAGGGCTTTTAGCTGACCCAGGCGAAACTGCTCAGGAAGGGAAATCCCTGACCGAAAGGAAGCTCGCAGCCTGTCGATCACTGCCTGCTGCCCGTCCATTTCCACACACTTGACAGCAAGAGAGAGAGATTAAATAGCATCCTTAGTGTGTTGTACATTGTCGAAGCACATCTGACACAGCTGAACGTGGATTTTTTGCTCAAATTTTAAATACTAGGTCAAATTTTCACTGAAAAGTTTTTGCAAAAAAACATTCAGAGAAAATGACTGTGAAACACCTCCTGGAAATTCTCATCTTCTGCTCTTCATGAATCATGGGGCTGCAGGGCTAGTCTCCCAGACTCACACAGTACAGAAAAGACATGCATAAAGAACCAGAAAACACCAGTGTAGATGTATAAAATGGATAATTTTTGCTTTTTAACTCCAAAATACTAAAGACATACATCATCAACCCACAACCTTTCACTCTGTTTAGTTAAAGCGATCATCTGCTTCGTCTGCAGCTGCGACAGATGCGGTGTGTGACATTTTTAACCTTTTCGTTTTTTACACCAGTCAGAATGTATAATTTTGGAGCTTTATAGTTTCACAGATTCATACACTTCGCCACGTTAATTAGGCAAAGTTTATACAACAGCTGTACTTTGACGACTTACCAAGCGTAACACAAGAAGCGGCTTCTCTGTTCAGCACTCCAGTTATTTCCACACACTTCCAGTTTATGAGTTTCACTTCCGGTTTATGAGTTTCACTTCCTGGTGACAGACGTTTCTTTCTGGCATTTGCTGTACAAGTGCCATGACATAATAGAAAAAAATATGTGCGTCTAAACCCGTGTCAGTGAAATGAACACACTTTCAAACCACCACACGTTTACACCTGCAGTCACACATACCATCTCAGCAATATCAATATCATTTTTTGTTTTCAAACGCAAAATCAAACAGTAATGGCCAGTTAGTGTTGGATACTAACGAGAAAAACGATTTCTGAGTTCAGAAATTGTCTTAATTATACATGTTTATCAAAACTGACAGAAAAAATAACACTATGTTACTTAGTGATGCTGCCTTTGTGAAGTTTGCGTTTAAATAAGCAGGAAAAAAAGACCACTGACATATTTCCGAATAATATGAGTTAAATTATCATCGTCACCATGGTGTGGCGCTGTTGCACTGTAGATACGGAATAAAAACATGGAAAATTAATCAGTTTTGAGAGTAATACATTTTGGCTTTCTTATGGGAGGCTATGATTACATCCATGTAACAAGATAAATTATATACAAACAGAGAACACCAGTTACAAAGCCTAAATGATACTGAAAAGAAAAACAACGCCCCTAAATTAAAAATGAGTTGGAGGCCAAATAATCCAACCTTTTGCTTAAAGGAGCCAAATGAACTGGCTCACTGAAAAGACATCAAAACCCATCACTTGTAATAAGTAAAACTGCATTTTCTGATAAAGCAGCAAACTACCAGTAGGTGGACAAGTGCAAAGATCTGCCAGATGATTCACTGGCTGCTTCAAGTAGCTACCTTGACATTCTGACACGGTTTTTATGAAGATTCATTCATCTTGTAAGTGTAAACCAAGCTCTTTTGGCCTGATTTGGTCTGCTTCTACTCAAGGGCTATTTCTTCAAAGTATATTCATCCCTGGTTAGCAGACACTAGACTGTCCAAAACTAGTTATTGCAGGCTGAACGCACACACATTTTCTGAACCGCTTTCTCATACGGGGTCGCGGGGAACCGGAGCCAAACCCAGCAACACAGGGCATAAGGCTGGAGGAGGAGGGGACACACCCAGGACGGGACACCAGTCTGTCACAAGGCACCCCAAGCGGGGCTCAAACCCCAGACCCACTGGAGAACAGGACTGTGGCCCAACCCACTGCACCACCGCACCCTGCAATAATAATAGTTTGTGTTATTTCATTAATGTTCCGCTCAACCCTTTTCAAAGAAAACGTTTCACATATCTTTGTCACTGTTATTTCCGAATATCGCTCACATGCTGCATAGATACAAGAATACTGTGATTATGGCTGTTAGCCTGGTTGCAGGAGCTCCTGATCCCCCCCTGTCTTACTGACTGATATTTTCAGTTTTTGACTCAGCCCTTGCATTTCACATATCTCCTGGGGGTCTTCAGGCACAGCTGCGCTACTCTATGTAAAAACAGAAAGAGTGTGTGGTTGACACAGTTGCTCTCTCTTCACTGTGGGTGCAGGTGGAGAGGAGGGTCATTTCTGATACCACACTTCATCTATGACCTTAATATCTGATGCACATCTCAGCTGCATACAAACATTACAGAGAAAAATCTGAATTTACTTAACTGAATAAAGGTTTTGCCTGTACCAGTTAATTAATTTGCTTATCTTAATGGCATTTGGACTGTGGTGTGCATTTTGTGTATTTTTAGTGATTTAGGTATTTTTTGGATACCCTTAGTTATGTGTTGGTTTGGATAAAAAAAATCTTGAGACCAGCAATTAAAACTTTAAATATAAAGTTCATGCTGGTTTAGTTTTATTTTCAAATGTTTAATTTATTGTTGGTTGCCATAATAATTTGTTCTGTCAGATCATTTTGCTTCACTTCATTTGAATAATTTCACCTTTGCTCATGGCCAAATGTTTGAATATTAATGTATGCAATGCACTTAAGTCAACGAATCAAGCAATGAATCCATCTCCCCATCCGTTCATTCATTCCATGGCCAGCTTATCCAGTACAAGATTGGTTAAAACCTTTTGAAGAAAATGTAAAAATAATGACAACTTTGTTGAAATCTATGAACACATAATACATTGACAGTCCACAACATTGATGACCAACAAGAAAGCATTAAAACAACTTAAGTAATGAAAAATCAACCTTATATTTACTTATGTGATGCCCTTATCCAAGGCTATGTAGTGTATAATGTTTAACTTGGATACTAAGGTACTTACAATTTTTCACCTATTGATACAGGTGGGAGTGGGGGGGCGCAGTGGGTTAGACCGGGTCCTCCTCTCCAGTGGGCCCGGGGTTCGAGTCCCACTTGGGGTGCCTTGTGGCGGACTGGCATCCCGTCCTGGGTGTGCCCCCCCGGCCTTACGCCCTGTGTTGCCGGGTTAGGCTCCGGTTCCCCACGACCCCGTATGGGATAAGCGGTTCAGAAAATGTGTGTGTGTGATACAGGTGGATATTTTTTCTGGAACAATTTAAGTACCTTGCAGCTCAAGGGTTCCACACTGGGTCTTTCTGAATGTAAGGCAATGACGCTAACCACTATGTTACCTGCTGGCCTGCCTGATATTTACAATTATCATATTTTGTCACGATCACGCCCATTACCCAATCTACAACCCTTGACTCCAGTTCCTGACTAACTGCTCACCCTTTAAAAGACCCTCCTCAGCTCCCATACCTTTGCGGAATCTCGTCAGAGACAATTGCCCTTCCTCGTGACGTCTCCTTCAGACGCATCACGGTCTCCGGTTTTTGATCCGTCGCTTTGTTTCCTGACCACGTCCACGGATCCTGTTCCAACGCCGACAGCTGCTCGACCGTCCCAAGCCTTCACTTCGTCCCCTGACCACGCTCATGGATCTTCACTCTGACCCCGAACACCGATCGACCGACCCTTCGCTCATCCCCGACACCAAGAACTTGCTGGATCCTTTACTCCAGACGAACGATGGATTATATACTATTACTCAGTCACTATCCATAACCGTTTGTCTGAATGCAGGGTCATAGTGGTCTGAAATCTATTGTAGGGGAGTTGCAGTAATATATAGATACAGGCTGGGCAGGCAACTACTGAGAAGGCCAGTCTCAGGATACAGCTGAACCACCCGTACGCAAGCAAGCACACACACACACACACACACACACACACACACACAAACACACACACACACACAAACACACACGCTGACTGAAACCGCTTCTCCCGAGCAGGATCGCGGCGAACCGGAACCCAACCCGGAAACACGGGGCGCAAGGACGGAGGGGGAGGGGACACATCCAGGACGGGACGCCAATCTGTTGCACGGCACCGTAAGCCGGACTTGAACTCCAGACCTGCCAGAGAACAGGACCCGGCCAAACCTGCTGCACCACCACGCCCCCCTACCATCTGTACGGTATATTAGAACAAAAAATGTCACTGGAGGCTACTGTAGGAATGACACACACAGCCTCCTGCCACAAGAGGAGACCAACTACTTGTACAGTATATTATATCCATGTGACAGTGATGATGAAGTACAACGAGGATGAAGTGCCTGCTGTGAGACCTTCCATGTGGACCTGCCTACAGCTCTGAATCCTCCTTTTAAACTCAGTGTCACCTGTCCAGTCAGAGGGAGGAGTTCATGCAAACTGAGCTCTTCCTTCTACATTTATATCTGTGCACTGAGCAAAGAGGGAACAAACGCCGAGTCCTGGCTGCTTTAACTGACATTTTACCACAATCACACACATCCACAATGACCTTCTTTACTGCTCTCCTCATAATGACAACATGCTTAACAGGTACATTTTAATGACACATATAAGCTGCGTCTGCTCTTGAGTACTGAGATGGAGGTTTAATGTTCATTTTCTTTCCACAGGTGTTACTGGTCAGACACTGACTCAGTCTGAAGCAGCAGTTAAAAAGCCTGGAGAATCTCATCGACTCACCTGTACATTCCCTGATTCACTTTCAGTAGCTATGCTATGAGCTGGATCCGACAGCCTCCTGGGAAGCCACTGGAATGGATTGGTTATATTAGTGATGACAGTAGTGACATAGAGTATGGCAGCTCTTTTAAAGGCAGATTCACCATCTCCAGAGACAACAACAAGAACCAGCTGTATTTACAGATGAACAACTTGAAGGACGAAGACACTGCAGTTTATTACTGTGGGACAGACACAGTGAGTGGAGACACTGCAGGGCTGTACAATAACTGCTCCAGTACATCTCACACTGAGAGGCACTCAAGTGTGTCTCTGCAGCACTGTCTTGTACTTCTTGTCCACATCGTAGAACTAGCTGAAAATGGTATCTGCTCTAGTCAACTAAAAAAAAATATGAGCCGCTTGGAAGATAAATATTTCAGTACAGTAGATTAATTTCTGTTTTTCATAAAAAAAATGTTGAGGTGAAGATAATTTCTTCCTTCTGGCTTCTTTTTTTGAGCCCACTGAATAAACCACCCTACTTTTCAGCTTAATCAAAACACACACGCACACATTTTCTGAACCGCTTGTCCCATACGGGGTCGCAGGGAACCGGAGCCTACCTGGCAACACAGGGCGCAAGGCCGGAGGGGGAGGGGACACAGCCAGGACAGGACGCCAGTCCATCGCAAGGCACCCCAAACGGGACTCGAACCCCAGACCCACTGGAGAGCAGGACCCGGTCCAACCCACTGCGCCACCATGCCCCCCTTCATCAAAGCAGATTTGTAATAATAGAATTCCACTCCACATTTTATTTCTGAGCTCACATGCTGTGGAAAAGACATCCTTTCAACATCACATGTGCTCCCAGTTTGATTTCAGAAACTTTTCTTCATGCCATTTTGTAGGTATTTAGCTTCACCTCTACTGTGTCAGTGGCCTTTTGTAAAGTCTGTTTCACTGCATTCATGTTAAGAATTCCATTTTGTAACATTTAATTTAAGAATTTAAAGTTTATTTTGTTTGACTTTTTGTATAATAATTTGTGTTAGCAATAATTCCACGTTATTTCTATTGTATTCGTCAAACACTTCTTTATTACCAGTTCTGACATAATAAGCAATCTGGGAGAGAAACACTTTGAAAACCGTATATCAGCAAAATTTCATATAAAATATAACAAAATGTAATTTATCAGTAATAATGTTAGAAAAATTGGAATAGTACACACAAGCTTCCCAGAACAGTTTTATTTTTCACACAGATGTGTGCCTGCAGGATGCCTTCCTCAACATACTTGTGTACTGTGTACTATCTACCCTGCTGATGTCTGTGACAGGTATTGACATCATACCTCATGGACCAACAGGAATTATATTTTGAAAATAGATCTATTTCACTCGAATTGAATGAACCCCATAGGAGAGTGTGATGTTTGATGCAAACACTTTCTCCAGAATGAAAGCTTTTCTTCTGTCAGAACCTGTCTATACTTTGTTATTCTACAGTTTCAAAACTTGTAATTATATTTTAATTATATTTTGAAAATAGATGCATTTCGCTGGTGGGGGGCGCAGTGGCGCACTAGCGCACTAGGTTTGACCGTGTCCTGCTCTCTGGTGGGTCTGGGGTTCAAGTCCTGCTTGGGGTGCCTTGTGACAGATTGGCGTCCTGTCCTGGGTGTGTCCCCTCCCCCTCTAGCCTTATGCCCTCTGTTGCCGGGTTAGGCTCCAGCTTCCCGCGACTCTGTATGGGACAAGCGGTTTCAGATGGTGTGTGTGTGTGTGTGTGTGTGTGTATTTATTCACTTGTTCATGAGGGAATTTCAGTGCAGTACTATCATTGGCCAGAGGATGTCACTCTAATAAAGACTGTGAGTGGAACAGACATGCAGACACTCACACACACTCTCACACTTTGACTGAAACCACTTGTCCCATGTGGAGATGTGGCAAGCCGGGGCCTAGCCTGGCAGCGAAGGGCATGGGGCTGGAGGCACACCCAGGATGGGACACCATTCCATCACATGGCACTCCAACTGGGACTCAAACCCAAGACCCACCAGAAAGCAGCACAGGCCAAATCAGCTGCACCATCACACCCACTTAAGCAAAGAACAGTGTCTTTCTTATTAGCTACAGCACTGAGCTGTATTTCCTGACCAGGTATTGCATTACATTTTATGGCTCACTGGGTGGGAATGACCAAGAATTATACATAATTTACTATTTTCTCTTCAATACCATCTGTAAGGAGGGGGCGCAGTGGCGCAGTGGGTTGGACCGCAGTCCTGTTCTCCGGTGGGTCTGGGGTTCGAGTCCCGCTTGGGGTGCCTTGCGGCGGACTGGCGTCCCGTCCTGGGTGTGTCCCCTCCCCCTCCGGCCTTACGCCCTGAGTTGCCGGTTTAGGCTCCGGTTCCCCGTGACCCCGTATGGGGCATGCGGTTCTGAAAATGTGTGTGTGTGTACCAGCCGTAAAACGGCTTAGGTCTATTCGAACCCGCACAGATAGGTACAGGAACAGCTTTTACCGCGCTGCTGTAAAAATGTACAACACTAACCATTGTGCTGCCTTTCAAACTAGAGTTGGACTGCTCCACCCAAGCACATTGGTAAATTACACTGCCACTTTAAGCATTCTCATTCTCATCCTCTCGTTCTGAGTTCTCTGATTGTCAACTGGCATTATTGTTAGTACTGTTACCATTATTTATTGCTATTGCTGTTGCACTACTCACTGTCATTGTCATTCTTTTGTTTGTGCAGTATTTCTATTGTCTTTGCCCATAGTCCGTGGAGAAGCATTCAGGAAGATTTTCATGATACATGTACATGGTACTGGAAAACTTTAACTATTATTAATTTCAAATTCATAATTATGATGCACAATTGACTCAATAATTTTGTTCATAATTAGTAAGCATTAATGATCTTAATTAAGAATGTATTATATGCTGATACTCAATCACTATCCATAACCGCCTATCTAAAGGCAGGGTCGTAGTGGTCTGGACCCTATTGTAGGGGACTAGTAGTCATATTTGGAGACAGGCTGGTGAGGCTACTACCTTGGAGGTCAGTATAAGGATACAGTCGAACCATCTGGACAGTATATTATATCCATGTGACAGTGATGATGAAGTACAATGAGGATGAAGTGCCTGCTGTGAGACCTTCCATGTGGACCTGCCTACAGCTCTGAATCCTCCTTTTAAACTGAGTGTCACCTGTCCAGTCAGAGGGAGGAGTTCATGCAAACTGAGCTCTTCCTTCTACATTTATATCTGTGCATTGAGCAAAGAGGGAACAAACGCCGAGTTCTGGCTGCTTTAACTGACATTTTACCACAGTCACACACATCCACAATGACCTTCTTTACTGCTTTCCTCATAATGACAACATGCTTAACAGGTACATTTTAATGACACATATAAGCTGTGTCTGCTCTTGAGTACTGAGATGGAAGTTTAATGTCTTTTTTCTTTCCACAGGTGCTACTGGTCAGACACTGACTCAGTCTGAAGCAGCAGTTAAAAAGCCTGGAGAATCTCATCGACTCACCTGTACAGCCTCTGGCTTCACTTTCAGTAGCTATTACATGGCCTGGATCCGACAGCCTCCTGGGAAGCCACTGGAATGGATTGCTTGGATTAGCAGTGGCAGTGGCAGTAGCACCTACTATGGCAGCTCGTTTAAAGGCAGATTCACCATCTCCAGAGACAACAACAAGAACCAGCTGTATTTACAGATGAACAACTTGAAGGACGAAGACACTGCAGTTTATTACTGTGCGAAAGACACAGTGAGTGGAGACACTGCAGGGCTGTACAATAACTGCTCCACTTCATCTCTCACTGAGGGTCACTGATGTGTGTCTCTGCAGCACTCTCTTGTTCTTCTTGTCCATATAGAACTGTTCTAGAAATAGTCCACTCCTGTGTAATGATGACCACTTTACCTTATTTTATGAGGAATTATAACTACTGCTGTTCAAACCACATGGATTTGATGAGATATAAATGTTTCTGGTGTCAATCTAATACAGAGCTGTATTAATCACCTTGTGAATTATCTGCTCAGATAACTGGTCTGTCTAATTTTCCCAGAACAAATGAACTAAAGGTTTGCTGTTAGTAGAAAATCCAAGTTTCAACAAAAAGCTGAACATAATGGATGGAGGCTGAAGTTGACGCTGTCCGAGAAGATGAAGGGAACTTCTGGTCCTCACAGTTAAACACACTGGTGTATTATTGTGCAACAGATGCAGAACGACAAGAGTGTGTGTTTGCGGTGAACAAGAACAGCGGAAACCAGTGGGAGCGTCACTGTTTCACAGAAAGGAAAGCATTTCAAGTCCAAGATGTACAGTACAACACATCAGTAAATAAGGGAGAAGAGAAGTGATTCTTGGTCCTCTTATATTCTCGATTTGTTTGATTCCTTAAATAATAATGATATCCTCGCATGGCTTCTCTTATCACTGTTATCCAGAGAACCCTAAAATCATCACCCACTAATTCTCATCTTGAACACATCAGATCTTATTACCCTTTATATATAAAGCATGGCTTAATTTGTAATGTTTGTCCCTCAGATTCTCACAATAAACTTCCAATAACCACATTTTATATTCTTCAAATGAAATATCATGTAATTTCCTAAAGATGTTGCATTGTTTGTAACAGAAATCAATCATCGGCCCAATCTTCCAGAAGATGATTTTATCTTTATAACATTCAGGCAGGACCAGGTATCTTCAGAACTAAGATACAGCAAAAATATTATTAGCAAAGACTAAAGAGCTGTAAAAGAGTTGTAACTGAAGAAGAGATAATAGATGTAAGACTACAGTATAGGAAAAGAAATTGCATGAAATGAAGCACAGAACTGCCACTGAGGATCTCTGAACTGCAGATGACTGTGCACCTATAGTATATAGATATTATATATATATTATGTATGAGTACGCTATACATTTATTATATGTCACTTTCCCCGACTGAGGGAGACAACTCCTTCGTCTACCGTCTGCGTTTCTCTCAGTGTAACTTCATTATCATGCGAAGGAAAACAAACAAACAAACAAACAAACACACACACACACACACACACACACACACACACACACACACACACACACACACACACACACACACACACACACACATTTTCAGAACCGCTTGTCCCATAGGGGGTCACAGGGAACCGGAGCCTACCCGGCAACACAGGGCGTAAGGCCAGAGGGGGAGGGGACACACCCAGGACAGGACACCAGTCCGTCACAAGGCACCCCAAGCTGGACTCGAACCACAGACCCACTGAAGAGCAGAACCCAGCCCAACCCACTGCGCCACTGCGCCACCGCGCCACCACACCCCCTGAAAGGAAATAATGTAATGTAATTTATATACCATAGCTGTTATACGTGTAACCTTTCTTTCCAACACAGTGAATCATGGTTATGACAGTGTAATACACTGAATTACCTCAATTAACTGTTTACTGTTTTGTCAGGTTTTCTGAATTTTTCTTTCTTGTAAGGCTTTTCATTAGGAGGTGTCCATCAGGTACATCCTGTCTCCTGCCCTGTGCTGAACCACTCACCCACTCACAAAGGTTATAGTTTGTATTGCATACATGGACATGATTGTGCTGCTACAATTATGACTGTTTTCTTGACTTTTGGTGCTCCTCAAACTACACCTCTCAGGCATGGTATTAACGTTAGTTTCATACTCATCTTGTGTATCTCGGTTCTCCATAGTGTCTCAATCACAGGTGCACGACATAAAAAACAGAAAAAATTTCTTCAGTGTAGTTCCAGGCGCACAGGAGTGAATTTTGAAACACCACACTCAACATATGACCTTGATGTACAGTATGATGCACATCTCAGCTGCACATATCTGTGGATATTAAAAAATACTTGCTGAAGTAATTGATTGCATAGGAATAATCTTGGGCCATCTAGCATAAGCATCCATCATCACCAGAAACAACTGCTGGTGATCCTCAGCAAAATGTAAGTGGATTCGCTCCCAGGGTCCCGATGACCATTTCCACGTATGTACAGGAACAGGAGCAGGCATGTTATGCTGCTGCTGACACATGTCACACTGACTAACTACATTTTCAATGTTCACATTAAGAGCAGGTCACCAGAAAAAATTCCATCCTTACCATACCGCAGTGATTGTCATGAAGTTCCTCCAATAGTCTGTCATGTAATTTTTCATGTATTACTGCACAGTACCCCCAAAGAAGGTAACCACTGAACTTTTCCATGGAAAGTTCAAATTTATTTGAAAAGTATGGCTTAAGTGCTTCTTCAGATGTATGCTGTGGCCAACCACACATTACATATTCCTTAACCCTTCTAAGCACAGGGTCAGTCTCCGTTTCTTGTGCCAGTTGGAGTGACAAGTAATTCTTCAAGATAAGACACTCTATATACTGGACTGGACGTAAGAGAGTTGTCATCGTTCATGGGTGGTGCTGATAAGGCATCAGCATTTCCATGCTGTTCTGATCTCTTGCACTGGATTTCATCTCTGCATCCTAGCTGCAGTGAGGGTAGGTACCCCCATTTTAAGACCTAGAATTTTCAGCAGTGGCTTATGATCTGTTACTAACGTAAACTGTCTACCAAGCAGATAATCATGGAATTTCATTACTCCAAATAATAGTCCTAAAGCCTTTTTTTTCAGTTTAGGAGTAATTTCTCTCATTTTTTGTCAGCATCCTTGAGGCAAAGGTGATAGGTCATTCACAACCATCACTCATTCTGTGGGAGATTCTGTCATGGGCTGTATGATGGTGGAAAGATTAGGAATGAACTTGCCATAATAATTCAGCAGGGCTAAGAAAGACCTAAATTCTGTCACATTTGTGGGAGCAGCAACCTTTTCAATTGCATCAGTTTTTTCTTTCATGGGGTGAAAACCCTCTACATCAATGACATGCCCTAAGTGAGAGACGTTATTCTGAACAAAGGACCTTTATGTTGTCTGTCTCAGATTATATGCTTGTAGCCTCTTTAGAACTTCTAAAGCTTTCATATGCTTTTCAGTGTCACTTCCTGTGATCAAGATATCATCCAAATAACATATTACACCATCCATGCCCTGTAGTACTTTATCCATGATTTTCTGAACAATGGCTGGTGCACTAGCAACCCATACAGTAGCTGATTGTAGGTATATAACCCTTTTGGTGTATGAATGTTTAATTTAGTGTTGGTTGACATAATAATTTGTTCTGTCAGATCATTCTGCTTCACTTCACTTGAATAATTTTACCTTTGCTTATGGCCAAATGTGAACACTGATGTATGCAATGCACTTAGTCAATGAATCCAGCAATGAATCCATCTCCCCATCCGTTCATTCATTCTATGGCCAGCTTATCCAGTACAAGGATGGTTAATACCTTTTGAAGAAAATGAAAAAATAATGACAACTTTGTTGAAATCTATGAACACATAATACATTGACGGTCCACAACACTGATGACCAACAAGAAACCATTAAAACAACTCAAGTAATGAAAAATTAACCTTATATTTATTTATTTATGGGATGCCTTTGTCCAAGGCTATGTACTGTATAATGTTCAGTCAGTATACTAAGGGACTTAGAATTTTTTACATTGACATTACAATTACATTTATTCATTTAGCAGATGCTTTTCTCCAAAGCAACGTACATCTCAGCAAAAATACACCTTGTGCATTACATTAAGAGAAATATCTTTCTGTATTTTCAGAGAAGATGCATTACATTTTGATGGAATCAACCCAGTGGTGGGTTAAATTTTTAAGTCAAACAAATTCTGCATTGTTTGAGAGTCCTGATCAGTCTGGTAAGACAAAACACATATGGACACAGAACATTAGTTAAAATCCCCAAAATGATAATACTGTTTCATCAGATGGCTAAGTTCATTCTTTAGTGCAGTCCTGTCTACAGTCCAGCAGCACAGTAAGTAAAGTTTCCTCCTTTATACATGTAATTTACACACAGTTACTATAGTACCACACCCCCAGTGTATGCAAACCTGACTTAGTCCTGACTCTTAAATACCAGTGATGGACACAGACCCCAGCAGGAGACACTCATAGATCTTCACACCAGTTCAGCTTCAGCACAAACATGTTCCCTGTGTCTCTGCAGTTAATGCTGGCAGTGTCTCCTGCAAGGTAAATCCGTTGCTAACAGTTACTACAACCTGACATGTGAATCAAACTGGTAACTTAATAGATTCAAATGCAGCAGCCCTAACCACTACACTTCTCCTACTCACAGTCTGTTTAGACACCTGTTAATGTATCAATATTACATAAAAAACTTTTCTATTTCAATGCTTGAAAAAAGTATTTAATATGCATTTATTGCTGCTTTAAACCTTAAGAAATCCTTTCTTTGCAATTAATTACACACACATTTTCAGAACCGCTTATCCCATACAGGGTCACGGGTAACCGGAGCCTACCCGACAACACAGGGCGTAAGGCCAGAGGGGGAGGAGACACACCCAGGACGGGACGCCAGTCCGTTGCAAGGCACCCCAAGCGGGACTCGAACCCCAGACCCACTGGCGAGCAGGACCCGGTCCAACCCACTGCGCCACCGTGCCCCCATAATGTTCAATCAGTATACTAAGGGACTTACAATTTTTTACATTGACATTTTACACACACACACACACACACACACACACACATTTTCAGAACCGCTTGTCCCATACGGGGTCATGGGGAACCGGAGCCTACCCGGCAGCACAGGGCGCGGGGACACACCCAGGATGGGACGCTGGTCCGTCACAGGGCACCCCAAGCGGGACTCAAACCCCAGAACCACCGGACAACAGGACTGTGGTCCAATCCACTGCGCCACCGCACCCCCTCGCAATTAATTAATTTTAATAAATTCTAAACTTGCTTGAAATGTTTAAAGAATACAGGAAAAAAATGAATTTAAATTTTTTATTGTTTTGATGAATCATCTGGAGAGCAAATCAACAGTTATACACTTCCAACTTCCATTTGGTTTTTGTAATGCGCTGTAGTATCTGAATCAATGTAAATGGAAAGAAATTAATTTACTTCAAGGTGAGCTCTGAATTACAGTGCAGTAATACCACTGGTCAGAGGATGTCACTCTAATAAAGGCTGTGAAAGGAGTACAGTGTCATATAAGGTCTACAGCACTACTAACCCTGCACTGCATGACATTTTATGGGCCACTGGGTGGCAATGACCACAAACTATACATAATTTACTATTATTAAGTACAAATTAGAGGGGGTGCGGTGGCGCAGTCCTGCTCTCTAGTGGGTCTGGGGTTCGAGTCCCGCTTGGGGTGCCTTGCGGCAGACTGGCGTCCCATCCTGGGTGTGTCCCCCTCTGGCCTTACGCCCTGTGTTGTCGGGTTAGGCTCCGGTTCCCCGCGACCCTGTATGGGACAAGTGATTCTGAAATGTGTAATTACAAATTCAGGGGGGTGCATGGTGGTGCAACAGGTTTGGCCAGGGCCTGCTCTCTGGTGGATCTGGGGTTCAGGCCCTGCTTGGGGAGCCTTGCAGTACACTGGCATGACTTGCTGGGTGTGTCCCCTCCCCCTCCAGCCCTGCACCCTCTCTTGTCAGGTTTGGTTCCAGCTCACCACAATGCCACTTAGTGCAGGCAGTTTACATTTACATTTATTTATTTAGCAGATGTTTTTTCCAAAGCAACTTCCAATGAACTCTATGTAGTGTTATCAGCCCACACACCTTATTCACCAAGGTGACTTACACTGCTAGATACACTACTTACACTGGGTCACTCATCCATGCATCAGTGGAACACACTCACACACTATGAGGGAACCTGAGCAACATGTTTGGACTGTGGGAGGAAACCCACACAGACACAGGGAGAACATGCAAACTCCACACAGACTGAGTTGGGATTGAACCCACATCCTCTTGCACCACCCAGGCACTATGAGGCAGCAGTGCTACTTGCTGAGCCACTGGTTTCAGACTCTGTGTGCGTATGTGTTTGTGTAATTACAAATTCATAATTATGATGTAGATTTGACTCAAAAATTTTGTTCATCATTACCAAGCATTATTGATCTGAATAAAGAATGTGTTTGGCTTACGGGGGGTGCGGTGGCGCAGTGGGTTGGACCGGGTCCTACTCTCCGGTGGGTCCGGGGTTCAACTCCTACTTTGGGTGCCTTGCGGTGGTCTGGCATCCTGTCCTAGGTGTGTTCCCTCTCCCTCAAGCCCTTCATCCTGTGTTGCCGGGTTAGGCTCCAACTCCCTGCGACCCCGTATGGGACAAGCGGTTTCAGATGACGTGTATGTTTGGCTTAGATTATATGCAATTTGTCAATCACTATCCATAAACACCTAAAGGCAGCTGGTCATAGTGGTCTGGAGTCTATTGTAGGGGACTAATAGTAGTATATGGAGAGAGGCTGGTCAGGCTACTACCTAGGAGGCCAGTGGAAGGATACAGCTGAACCACCTGCACAGTATATTATATCAATGTGACAGTGATGATGAGGTACAATGAGGATGAAGTGCCTGCTGTGAGACCATCCATGTGGACCTGCCTACAGCTCTGAATCCTCCTTTTAAACCGAGTGTCACCTGTCCAGTCAGAGGGAGGAGTTCATGCAAACTGAGCTCTTCCTTCTACATTTATATCTGTGCACTGAGCAAAGAGGGAATGAATGCCAAGTTCTGGCTGCTTTAACTGACATTTTACCACAGTCACACACATTCACCATGACCTTCTTAACTGCTCTCCTCATAATGACAACATGCTTAACAGGTACATTTTAATGACACATAAGCTGTGTCTGCTCTTGAGTACTGAGATGGAGGTTTAATGTTTATTTTCTTTCCACAGGTGCTACTGGTCAGACACCGACTCAGTCTGAAGCAGCAGTTAAAAAGCCTGGAGAATCTCATCGACTCACCTGTACATTCCCTGACTCATTCAGTAGCAATTATATAGGCTGGATCCGACAGCCTCCTGGGAAGCCACTGGAATGGATTGCTTCTATTTATGACAGTAGCAACATATACTATGGCAGCTCTTTTAAAGGCAGATTCACCATCTCCAGAGACAACAGCCAGAAGCAGATATATTTACAGATGAACAACTTGAAGGACGAAGACACTGCAGTTTATTACTGTGCGAGAGACACAGTGAGTGGAGACACTGCAGGGCTGTACAATAACTGCTCCAGTACATCTCACACCGAGGGTCACTCAAGTGTGTCCATGCAGCACTGTCTTGTCCTTCTTGTCCACATGGAACTGTTCTAGAACTAGTTGAAACTGGTAACTCCTGTTTAATGAACTGATGTCCGCTTTAATTTATGAGGACTTAGAACTACTGCTTTTCACATCATATGGATTTGATTAAATATGAATGTTTCTGGGGTCAGTCTAGTACAGAACTGTATTTCCAGTTCACACATTTATGCAACAACTCTGTCATGGGCTGTATGATCGTGGAAAGACTAGGAATGAACTTGCCATAATAATTCAGCAGGGCTAAGAAAGACCTGAGTTCTGTCACATTTGTGGGAGCAGCAACCTTTTCAATTGCATCAGTTTTTTCTTTCATGGGGTGAAAACCCTCTACATCAATGACATGCCTTAAGTGAGAGATTTTATTCTGAACAAAGGACCTTTATGTTGTCTGCCTCAGATTATATGCTTGTAGCCTCTTTAGAATTTCTAAGGCTTTCATATGCTTTTCAGTGTCTCTTCCTGTGATCAAGATATCATCCAAATAAGATATAACACCATCCATGCCCTGTAGTACTTGATCCATGATTCCCTGAACAATGGCTGACACACTAGCAACCCATACGGTAGTTGATTGTAGGTATGTAACCCTTTTTTTGGTGTATGAATGTAAGGTATCGTTCAGAGCTTTCCTCTAGTGGTACTTGTTGATAAACTTGAGACAAATCTAATTTAGTGAATTTCTGATCTCCAGACAATTTAAAAAACAAATCCTTTGTTTGAGGTAAAAAATACTGCTCTATTTCCAACCAAGGGTTAAAAGTAAACTTGTAGTCTCCACATATCCTTACACTATTGTCCTTTTTGGGAATACACACAATAGGAGCTGCCCATTCACTGTAAGTGACAGGAGAGATTATACCTTCTGCTTCTAGCTTACATAACTCTTTTTCAACATTATATCTCACAGCACAGAGCACAGTGCATAACTTGCAAAATTTTGGCACAGCCTTTTTCACTGCATGGAGTTTAGCACTGATTCCCTTAAGCATCCCTAAATCTGACTGAAACACTGAGGAGTATCTGTCACACAACTGCTCCACTGTCTCACTCGTCACTTTCTTTATGACCAATTCAGATTCAGGTGACTAATCCAGTCTCTACCCATTAGAAATGGCCCATTACCTTTCACAACCATCAAGTCCAGCATGTGTGTTTGTTCCTTACTTTTCACTCTTACTGTGATTTTCCCCTTATGCTCTAGGGACTCTTTGCTGAACGTTTTCGAAACACAATTAGCTGGATATAGTTTTTTTTTGTAGAATCTATGGTGCTACAACTTCTCTGAAATCACAGAAACAGCTACCTCTGTATCTACCTCCATTTTCCCTCGCAGATTATTGATTTGAACATAATTACATTGTATGGTTTGTTTACTTTGTCCACATTCGTGTCAATAGCAAACAGTTCTGTCCCTTGCATGTCGTTTCCTCTGTGAACATCACTGACTTGTGACTCTTTAGTGCTGTCAAGTCCATCTTTCTGTAGCTGGGGTGCATTGCAATGTCCTCTACGCCCGCTCCCGTGTGCGATGCAATCCGATGCACAGAGTTCGTTGTTCCTCACGGTCAGTAGTGGACTCGGTTGTGGCGAAACGCCGTCTTGTAACGCGGTGGCATGTAACGGTGCGTTGTCCACTTTGCTTGCGCGGTGTCATTTTTTCCTTCCTGATGTGCCCGGCAGGCTCGCGCAAGATGTCCCCTTTTTCCACTTTCATGGCAGTCAGCATCTTTGAAAAGGGAAACATCTGGCTTGTGGCCCATAGGCCTGCCATTACATGTGTAGCACGTGTAGCCCCCTGCTATGTGTTTGTTGTAGTGCTATCTGGTTGGTTTAATTGAATGAATGAATGAATGAATGAATGAATGAATGAATGAATGAATGAGCTTTATTGCCAAGTATGTTTACACATACAAGGAATTCGTCTTGGTGACAGGAACTTCCACAGCACAGACAGAATGACAGTGACAAGACACAGATAATAAAAGTAGAGTGGGCTAATACAAGCTAAAAAAGAAAAAATATATAGAGTATAAATTACACAATATACAAAATAGACACTAGACATTATATGTTTCTACTGGTATGTTATATACAATGCAAAGGAAAATAAATAAGAGATATGATGTGAAAAATAAATATAAATATAAAATAGCGTTGTTTATTGCACCAGTTTACTCCGTAGGGAGCATTTAGCTGTTCATGAGGTAGATGGCCTGAGGGAAGAAACTTTTCTTGTGCCTGGCTGTCCTGGTGCTCAGTGCCCTGTAGTGCCGGCCGGACGGCAAAAGTTCAAAGAGGAAATGGCCTGGGTGCGAAGGGTCTAGGATGATTTTGCCAGCCCTTTTTCTCACTCTGGACGAGTACAATTCTTGGAGAGTGGGGAAGGGTGTGCCGATGATCCCTCCAGCCATCTGGACTATTTGCTGTAATCTTCTGAGATCTGATTTTGTAGCTGAGCAGAACCAGACAGTCATAGAGGTGCAGAAGACAGACTGGATGACTGCAAAGTAGAATTGCATCAGCAGCCTCTGTGGCAGATTGAACTTCCTCAGCTGGCGAAGAAAGTACAACCTCTGCAGGGCCTTCTTCACAATGGAGTCTATGTGGAGCTCCCACTTCAGGTCCTGTGAGATGGTGGTGCCCAGGAACCTGGATGACTCCACTGTTGCCACAGTGCTGTTCATGATGGTGAGTGGGGATAATGCTGGGGTCTTTCTTCTAAAGTCCACAATCATCTCAACCGTTTTGAGCGTGTTCAGCTCCAGGTTGTTATGACTGCACCAGACAGCCAGCTCTTTAACCTCCTCTCTGTAAGCAGACTTGTTGCCATCCTGAATGAGGCCAATGAGTCTGGTGTCGCCTGCGAACTTCAGGAGCTTGACAGAGGGGTCTTTTGCAGTGCAGTCGTTGGTGTACAGGGAGAAGAGCAGTGGGGAGAGCACAAATCCCTGGGGGGCGCCAGTGCTGATCATACGGGTGTTGGATGAGAATTTTCCCAGCCTCACTAGCTGCTGCCTGTCTGTCAGGAAGTTGGTGATCCACTAACAGATGGAGGTGGGCACAGAGAGCTGGGTTAATTTGGATTCGAGAAGGTTTGGGATGATGGTGTTGAAGGCTGAGCTGAAGTCCACAAACAGCATCCTTACATAAGTCCCTGGTTTGTCCAGATGTTGCAGGATATAGTGCAGTTCCATGTTGACTGCATCATCCACAGACCTGTTTGCTCGAGAAGCAAACTGCAGGGGGTCCAGTAAGGGTCCAGTAATGTCCTTCAGGTAGGCCAACACCAGTCTTTCAAATGACTTCATGACCACAGACGTTAAGGCGACAGGTCTGTAGTCATTAAGTCCTGTGATTTTGGGTTTCTTTGGAATGGGGATGATGGTGGAGCATTTGAAGCAGGAAGGAACTTCGCAGAGCTCCAGTGACCTGTTGAAGATCTGTGTGAAGATAGGGGTCAGGTAGTGAACACAGGTTTTTAGACCAGCTGGTGAAAGACTGTCTGTGCTCGGTGCTTTTCTTGTCTTCTGTTTCTGGAGGACCCGACACACATCCTCTTCACAGACCCAAAGTGTAGGAAGGGGAAGAGTGGGGTTGCTGGAGGTGTTGATGGATGCATGGAGAGAAGGTCAGAATGTGTGTGGGGTGTGAAACAGGGTTTTTCAAACCTGCAATAAAACTCATTCAAATCGTCGGCCAGTTTTTGATTCGACACGGTGCTGGGGGATGGTGCCTGTAATTGGTGATGTCTTTCAGGCCTTTCCACACTGATGCAGGGTCGTTGGCTGAAAACTGTTTTTTTCAGCTTTTCAGAGTAGTTTCTCTTAGCCACTCTGATCTCCTTTGTCAGTGTGTTTTTGGCCTGTTTATACAAGACTCTGTCCCCATTCCTGTAGGCGTCTTCTTTGGCCTGACGAAGCTGTCTGAGTTTTGCAGTGAACCACGGTTTGTCGTTGTATGTTAAATGAGTCCTGGTAGGGATGCACATATCCTCACAGAAACTGATATATGATGTTACAGAGTCTGTGAGCTCATCCAAATCGCTAGCAGCAGCCTCAAAAACACTCCAATCAGTGCACTCGAAGCAGTCTTGTAAGTCCCGCTCTGCTTTGTTAGTCTTCGTTGTTCTTGGTGTATAATAGTTTGTATTTATATGGAAAGAATTGTGGGTTTTGTAAGCTGTTGATGTGTTTTTTTATTTTATAACTCTTGCATTGTTAGCACCCAAATAACAGGAAAAAGAACTTAAGTGTTAATTCAGGGTGAGCTAATCAGTGCAAATAGGAAATGGGCTGAATTTTCCAGGGGTGAAGGGAATTCCAGGGAAAAAGGGAAAAAAAAAGAAAAGAGAGGAGGCGGGAGACGGAGTGAGGAAGACTAAGTGGCACTAAACACTCTGTGTGAAAAGTTTAATGATTGGTCATCGTTAATAGAATAGCGTTAATAGAATGCGGTGTTACATTGCGGCGCGCAGCGCCCTGGGTTTGGATGGAGCGAAGAAGGATGCAGAGACAATGTTGACGATGAACGATTTATTTGAACACCAGCAGAAAGGAAACGACGCTCTCGGTCCTAGGACCGCATTTCCTCTAGGAAAATGTTAGTTAAAAGTGCACAAACTCAAACCCTAAACTACTAAAATCTGAGAATAAGTACTATACACGTAAAAACCACACAAACAAATACACACACATTTTCAGAACCGCTTGTCCCATATGGGGTCACGGGGAACGGGAGCCTAAACCGGCAACACAGGGCGTAAGGGGAGGGGACACACCCAGGACGGGACGCCAGTCCATCGCAAGGCACCCCAAGTGGGACTTGAAACCCAGACCCACCGGACAGCAGGACTGCGGTCCAACCCACTGTGCCACCGCACCCCCTTTACACCCAAATATAAAAGAATAAATATACAAAGGGGTAAGATACAAGAAAGTACAATATGTTTTAAAAGAATGCAGTTCCATAAAGCAGACGTCCAACCTCAGAGCTTCAGACATTTATCCACGAGGTCTTTCCATCTGTCTTTTGCCTCGTGGTAGCCCCAGGCAATCAGATCCCGCTTTATTCTGAACTTCACTTCAGCTCGAATCTTCAGAATCTTCTCCATAAGCTCCCATTTTCAACCTCTTTTGGACAAGGTTAATGTGTGCATTCCACAATTCTTTCTTTGTCAAACTCACAATCAACCAAATCCTACCAGAGGTTGCTTTACTTACCTTGGGGGACAGTCCCTTCATGATATTATCAAAAGTCAATGCCATTTCGCCGTTTAACTCTCTGCACAAAGGCTCAACCAATGACCAGACTGTCCCGGCATAACCGCAATCCCAAAAAATGTGCTTAATTGTTTCCGCACCCACACACTGGGGTCGCGGGCAGTCGGGACGTCCGGTCAACCCGTACCTGTAAAGTTTGTCCATTACGGGTAATCTTTCGTGGAGACACTGCCAATTTAAGTCCTGCAGCCTATCGTCAAGCCCTTTTGGCTGAATTTGGGCCCAAATGTCTTCCTGAAGGGGTGCGGTGGCGCAGTGGGTTGGACCACAGTCCTGCTCTCTGGTGGGTCTGGGGTTTGAGTCCCGCTTGGGGTGCCTTGCGATGGACTGGCGTCCCGTCCTGGGTGTGTCCCCTCCGGCCTTACGCCCTGAGTTGCCGGGTTAGGCTGCGGTTCCCCGTGACCCCGTATGGGACAAGCGATTCTGAAACTGTGTGTGTGTATCTTCCCCAAGGCCTAACATCACTTGTGTTCCCCTCCTCTCCAACAAGGCATTATATAACACCCTGTGCTGGAGGAGGGTATTTGCGTCAGTGTCTCTCGGAATGATCTTGTTCCATTCCACCATCTGCTTGTAGCGATCTGGCAGAGACTCAGCCTCTGGTGCAGCATTGGACCACGAATTCACCAAATATCACAATGGAAAAGACAGCCAGAGGCAAATAAAACATTGGTGTGGTGTGCCAAACAAAAACAGTGCTGTGCAAAAAAAAAAAAAAAAAAAACACAATCAAATTTTAGGGGGAAAATCAGGAACCCCCCTTCCACACCTGTTCTTCCCTAAGTACATAACCTCCCTCTTCGCAAAACTCATGGTTTCTTAGGACTACAATTCTTCTAGAACCTACACTTACAGCCAGTCTTCCTAGCCTGTTTAAAACCCCTAGACTTTCTTGCAACACACTGGCAAGCACAGCCACCCCATTATTTTCTCTGTAAGTGCCCCCAGTGGTTACACACATATTTAACATTATTTCCCATAATGCAACTATTTACATTAAGCACACACTCCGTCCTAAAACAGTAATGCGGGGTCATTACAATATTAAAAATAACTCCGGGAAATAAAATGAATCAGGTTTAGTTGTTTAACTGTGGTTACCTCGTTGAGAGGAGAACTTGCGAGGAAGACGCATTCACGCCAGGTTGTTCCTGATGCGACCAAAGCTGAGGCAACATTAAGGGTCTGGAACTTGGGACACCAGGAAAGGACCCCAGCCAGGTCAAGCTGCACGTGGACAGAGCGCCAGCCCGGGATTTGCAACCGCACTGCCCTTGTTGAAAAGAGAGAATTGGAGGACTGGTTGTCGACCGTTGGAGAGTTTCAAAGGAGCAGTGAATCTTTTGTTTTCTTCGAGGTGAACAACGTCTGAGGTAGTTAACGGGGGGAGAAAAACCGGGTACTAAGTTGTGTGTTTTCTTTGTTATCCTTAAAAATGTCATTGTGAGTTATCTAGTTCTGTATTAAATATTTCTTCTATTTTTTTATATTGCATTCTGATAGTATACTTTTTCTTATTCATATATGTTTGTACGTGTGGTGTTTTTTGGGGAAAAGAACTGCCAAGAGGTGTTGCATGGGAGGGCTAAGCTCACAAAAACGATAGCTATACAATACGTTAACTGGGCCTTAGTTTCTGCACCCTAGTAGTCAGAGTCGGTGTCCTTCAATCCATTAGCTGCAAAATAATTCTCAAGACTTTCCAAATAGGCATCAAATTGTGGAAATCCTCTGGTTTACCGAAAGCCATTTTTCACCAGCTCTGTTCGCTGTCACTCTCTTCAGCAGTCTCTATTCCTTCACCGAGCAGAAAAGCACCCAAGGGGATCTCTATTTCCTCCACACAGCCAAATTCATAATCTTGAGTAGTAAGGAACAGACGTCTTGCTCTTTACCACTGCTGCCTGACAAATGACTCCAACTTTCTTCTCTTCTCATCACATTTTCTTCATTTGCAGCCTTCAGGAAAAAGGCATGTCTTCAGTTCTGAAGAAAAAATACAGCTTAATTCCATCCATAATTTCCCAATAATGACAGTTTGTGTTATTTCATTAATGTTCCGCTCAACCCTTTTCACAGAAACCAATTCACATGTCTTTGTCACTGTTATTTCTGAATATCGCTCTCATGCTGCAAAGATATGAGAATACCATGATCATGACTGTTAGCCTGGTTGCAGGAGCTCCTGATTCCCCCCCCCCCCCATTACTAACAGTGATATTGTGGTGCGCAGCACCGTGGGTTTGGATGGGGCGAAGAAGGACACAGAGACAACGTTCATTTCGAACATTTTATTCAAACACTGGCACACAGGGAAATAATGCTCTCATTTGAGGACCCTGTTCCCCCCAGGACCTGCACTTCCAGCCAGCCTTCCCAGCCTGCTTAACACCCCCAGGTTCTCACCTCTTTCTCTCCCTTAGCAGACACAAACACCCCCTTATATTCTCTGCACATCACCAAATGCTAACCTCTTACATTAAACACACACACACACACACACACACACACACACACACACACACACACACACACACACACACACACACACACACACACACACACACTTTCTGAACCCCTTATCACATACAGGGTTGCAGGGAACCAGAGCCTAACCTGGCAACTCACAGAATAAGGCCAGAGGGGGAGAGGACATAGCCAGAACAGGACGCCAGTCTGTCACAAGACACCCCAAGCGGGACTCGAACCCCCAACCCACTGGAAACCACAGCCCAGTCTAACCCACTGTGCCACTGCACCCCCTACATCAAATGCATTTCCTGCTAAAACAGTAACGCGAGTCATTACAGTATTTTCAGTTTTTGACTCAGCCCTTGCATTTCACATATCTCCTGGGGGTCTTCAGGCACAGCTGCGCTACTCTGTGTAAAAACAGAAAGAGTGTGTCACTGATACGGTTGCCCTCTCTCTTCACTGTGGGTGCAGGTGGAGAGGATGGTCATTTTGCATACCACACTTCATCTATGACCTTAATATCTGACGCACATCTCAGCTGCATACAAATATTACAGAGAAAAATCTGAATTTAATTAACTAAATAAAGGTTTTTCCTGTACCAGTTAATTAACTTGCTTATCTTAATGGCATTTGGACTGTGGTGTGTATTTTGTGTATTTTGGTGATTTAGGTATTTTTGGATACCCTTAGTTATGTGTTGCTTTGGATAGAAAAAATCTTAAGAGACCAGCAATGAAAACTTTAAATATAAAGTTCATGCTGGTTTAGTTTTATTTTCAAATGTTTCATTCATTGTTGCTTGCCATAATAATTTGTTTTGTCAGATCATTTTGCTTCACTTCATTTCAGTAATTTCACCTTTGCTCATGGCCAAATGTTTGAATATTAATGTATGCAATACACTTATTCAATGAATCCATCTCCCCATCCGTTCATTCATTCTATGGCCAGTTTATTCAGTACAAGAATGGTTAAAACCTTTTGAAGACAATGTAAAAATAATGAAAACTTTGTTAATCTACGAACACATAAAACACTGACGGTCCACAACACTGATGACCAACAAGAAAGCATTAAAACCACTTAAGTAATGGAAAAATTAACCTTATATTTGTGATGCCTTTGTCCAAGGCTATGTACTATATAATGTTTAGTCTGTATACTAAAGTACTTACAATTTTTTACATTTGTTCATTTAGCAGACGCTTTTCTCCAAAGCGACGTACATCTCAGCAAAAATACAATGTGTGCATTACATTAAGAGAAAGAGACATAGCTGCAGACATATGATTCTTAAGTAAATCTAGTTGGTTACTTTCCACTTGATGCACCGATGTTCATTGCTTGAGTAGGTGCATAAAACGCAGGATAGCTGAATCCTGATAAGCAGGATTTTACGCTTGATACAGGTTGGTATTTTTTCTGGAAGAAATCAGGGTATGTACCTAGCTCAAGGGGTCCACACTGGGTCTTTCTGAATGTAAGGCAATGATGCTCACCACTATGTTACCTGCTGGCCTGCCTGATATTTACAATATCATATTTAAGTTGATGACCTGTATTAAAATGTTGATTATTATCCCTCTTCTTTCAAGCAATACAACGCTGTAAAGTGGACACATGCAGCAAATATTCATAACTGCCCTCTACAGGCTTGTTCAGCACCATCGCTATTGATTGTAACTCAAATAATTTATGAAACCGAGAGAGCATATGACATGTTCGATACCACTGCTAATCAACAAAGAATACATTATGTTCTGTTAAAAACAATGTCTATGCCCATATCTAAACTACAAAATATTAAGAGCAAGGTTACTGAGGCATGACTTTCTATCTGACAGGATGCACCTGAACCCTGATCACACTGCAGATAAATACTAGTTGCACTTTTAACATGATAAATGATATCTACTGTTCAGTAATTCCTTCTGACCAACAATAGCAAAGGTGGAAGTTTCACCGGATCATTTACTCAAGGTTACAAGATCAGGGTCCTTCTTTGTATATGAACCAGGAGCTGATTGGTTTAAAGTCTGAGTTCCAAATCACTGAACATCTTTTGCTGTCCATGTTTATCACATCTACGCAGTACCCATGTGTTCAGAAAAAATCATTCAGTAACACTGCAAAAATCCTTCCCTTAACTGTAACAACAGGTGTTAATGGTCACTGTGTGACAGTTTACAATACAGTAAGAGTTGCACCAGTGAATTATGGATGTGAATGAGATAAAGAATTAAACTCTGTGGTGAACACACACACACTTTCTGACCCGCTTGTCCCATATGGGGTCGCAGGGAACCGGAGCCTACCCAGCAACACAGGGCGTAGGGCCGGAGGGGGAGAGGACACACCCAGGACAGGGCGCCAGTCCATCGCAAGGCAGCCCCAAGCAGGACTCAAACCCCAGACCCACCGGAGAGCAGGACCCGGTCCAACCCGGTCCAACCCGGTCCAACCCACTGCACCACTGCGCCACCGCGCCCCTTCTGTGGTGGACAGTGCAGGGTATTTTGAATGATTTTAAAATGAAATGCAGAACTGTACTGTCATTTTGGTTTAATAGATATTGTCTTAATCTGCTGGAAGGTTGAACGGAAAACAATTTTTAGAAATGTTTAAAGTACAGTAATACTTGGTGTTGTGCTGCTACTGACCTCTGGAGACTTGTATGCAAATCCAGCCTCTGCCTGCCTACTTAAGAGATGCTGCTTTTGACCCAAAACAGATTGAGTATCTCCATAACTCAGTGATGGCAAACACTCTCTCATATCTCCTGCTCTTACTTATCCTCCCCAGTAAGGATTCTGTAAAAATAAACATGTTATTCACATCATTAGAAACTAAAGCTGTCATTTCTGTTGATCCTTGTTTTTCTCTTTGTGTCACTGCCTCAGGTGTGAAATGTTAGGGTCTGGAGTCCATCCCAAAACTCCAGTACAGAAGAAATCAGGGAAAACTCTGTTTGTCCTGTAAAGGTTCTGGATTCACATGAATATTGTGAGTTCAAACCAACACCAACTGGAACTGAATATTGTTTGTAGTTTAACCTTCATACTGGGGTTCTGACGAGGTACAAATGCAGAAACTAACACTCCCATACAGTGATCAAATACAGCAGTAATTCTAATTCTGCAAAACATTGTTTAAAATGAATTTCAAAGCACTGGATAAACATTCAAATGCATACATTTACAGTAATGTGGTATAACGATGTAAAGTTGTGTGATTTGTTTCACTTGAGATAGTCCAATAAAAGAAAAAAAAGAGTAAAACATCAAGCATTAATTTCCAAATGATCAAATTAACAATGTTTTCAACCATATGAAGACATAGAAAGAACACAGTAGGCCGCTGAGAGAAAGGAGGCCTGGATCTATAACCCTTCCACACATCTGACTTTTACAGAGTGAATGAGCTATGACAAGATACAGTGAATATGTAAAAAAAAGAAAAAAGTTTTTCAGCTCAGTTATTTTGCATGTCTGTAGCTGGAAGATGTTGATTTTAACATGTTGAAGATGCAAATATTTCTTCTTGAAAAAACCCTGACAGTATAACTCAGACACCTTTCTATTCATGTTTTATACTTTCATACTAGTGTCTCTACATTCATTCTTCCAAGTACTTCTCTACTGAAAACATTTAGAAAGAAATTTTTACTTAATTCAGCAGCTGATCAAGTAACAGGACAATGAAAACACTGTAAAACTGAATGGTATAATATCAAAATGATCAAAGTAACACTATTATATGTACCATCCTAAACTGGGAAGAACACAGAGAACCACCAAGAGGGAGGTGACCTGTCTGTATAAGCCTCCGACACAGACAGATTTCACTCATCTGACCTCCACTGTGTATTTCCTCATATTATTATAAATTTGTTTCAAGGAACTTGCTCCTCCCCTCCGTGAACCGCCACCTTACCGTGGTGGAGGGGTTTGAGTGCCTGAATGAGTCCAGGAGCTATGTTGTCTGGGGCTATATGCCCCTGGTAGGGTCTCCCATGGCAGACAGGTCCTGGATGACAGACGAGACAAAGCGCGGTTCAAAAACCCCTTATGAAGAAAAAATCAAGGCTTTCGTTTACCCCACCCGGTATGGGGTCACCGGGGCCCCACCCTGGAGCCAGGCCTGGGGGGGGCTCGCATGTGAACGCCTGGTGGCCAGGTCTATGCCCACGGGGCCTGGCCAGGCTCAGCCCGAAGCCATGACGTGGAGCCGCTCTTCGGTGGGCTCACCACCTTCCAGAGAGACCGTAAGGTGCCGGTGCATTGTGATTTGGGCGGTGGTCGGGGCTGAGTGCCCGGCTGACCCAAACCTCGGGCGCCAACTCTGTTTTTTTTTGAGTCTACCCCGGTGAATGAGAGGGTCGTCTCCCTACGCCTTCGGGTCAGGGAACGGTCTCTCACTGTCGTTTGTGCTTATGCGCCTAGCGGCAGTGTAGAGTACCCGGCCTTTTTAGAATCCCTGGGGGGTGTGCTAGAAAGCGCTCCCACTGGGGACTCTGCCGTTCTACTGGGGGACTTTAACGCCCATGTGAGCAGCGACAGTGATACCTGGAGGGGCGTGATTGGGAGGAACGGCCTGCCTGATCTGAACCCGAGCGGTGAGTTGTTTTTGGATTTCTGTGCTAGTTGCGGTTTGTCCATAACGAACACCATGTTCATGCATAAGGGTGTCCATCAGTGCACTTGGCACCAGGACACCATAGGTCGGAGGTCGATGATCGACTTTGTAGTCGTTTCTTCTGACCTTCGGCCGTATGTCTTGGACACTTGGGTGAAGAGAGGGGCTGAGCTGTCAACTGATCACCACCTGGTGGTGAGTTGGATTCGATGGTGGGGGAAAAAGCTGGACAGACCTGGCAGGCCCAAACGCATAGTGAGGGTCTGTTGGGAACGTTTGGCGGAGGCCCCTGTCAGAGAGGTCTTCAACTCCCACCTCCGACAGAGCTTCAACCAGGTCCCGAGGGAGGTGGGGGACATCGAGTCTGAATGAACTATGTTCCGCACCTCCATTGTCGGGGCGGCGGTTCGGAGCTGCGGCCATAAGGTCTCCGGCGCCTGTCGCGGCGGCAATCCCCGAACACGGTGGTGGACACCGGAAGTAAGGGATGCCGTCAAGCTGAAGAAGGAGTTCTATCGGGCCTGGCTGGCTCATGGGACTCCTGAAGCAGCTGACGGGGACCGACGGGCGAAATGGAGCGCGGCTCTGGCAGTCGCCGCGGCAAAAACTCGGGCTTGGGAGGAGTTCGGCGAGGCCATGGAGGAAGACTTTCGGTCGGCCTCAAAAAGATTCTGGCCAACCGTCCGGCGACTCAGAGGGGGGAAGTGGTGTTCCACAAACACTGTTTACAGTGGAAGTGGTGCGCTGCTGACCTCAGCTGAGGATGTCCTCGGGCGGTGGAAGGAGTACTTTGAAGATCTCCTCAATCCCTTTGACACGCCTTCCGTAGAGGAAGCTGAGGCCAGGGACTCGCAGGGGGACTCGTCCATTACCTGGCTGAAGTTGCTGAGGTAGTCAAAAAACTCCTCGGTGGCAAGGCTCCGGGGGTGGATGAGATCCGCCCCAAGTTTCTCAAGTCTCTGGATGTTGTGGGGCTGTCTTGGCTGACACGCCTCTGCAGCATTGCGTGGAGCTCGGGAACGGTGCCTCTGGACTGGCAGACCGGGGTGGTGGTCCCTCTTTTTAAGAAGGGGGACCGGAGATTGTGTTCCAACTACAGGGGGATCACACTCCTTAGCCTCCCTGGGAAAGTCTATGCCAGGGTACTGGAAAGGAGAATCCGACCGATAGTCGAACCTCGGATCCAGGAGGAGCAATGCGGTTTTCGCCCTGGCCGTGGAACACTGGACCAGCTCTATACCCTCACTAGGGTGCTGGAGGGTTCGTGGGAGTTTGCCCAACCAGTCCATATGTGTTTTGTGGACCTGGAGAAGGCATTCGACCGTGTCCCTTGTGGCATCCTGTGGGAGGTACTTCGGGATTATGGGGTTCGGGGCTCGTTGTTACGAACTGTTCGTTCCCTGTATGACCGGAGCAGGAGCTTGGTTCGCATTGCCGGCAGTAAGTCAGACCTGTTCCTGGTGCATGTTGGACTCCGCCAGGGCTGCCCTTTGTCACCGATTCTGTTCATTATCTTCATGGACAGAATTTCTAGGCGCAGCCAGGGAGCGGAGGGTGTCTGTTTTGGTGGCCGCGAGATCTCGCCTCTGCTTTTTGCGGACGATGTGGTCCTGTTGGCTTCATCAAGTCAAGACTTGCAGCGTGCACTGGGGAGATTTGCAGCCGAGTGCGAAGCGGCGGGGATGAGAATCAGCACCTCCAAATCCGAGGCCATGGTTCTCAGTCGGAAAAAGGTGGATTGCCCCCTCCGCGTTAGGGGGGATTTGCTCCCTCAAGTGGAGGAGTTTAAGTATCTCGGGGTCTTGTTCACGAGTGAGGGAAAAATGGAGCGGCAGGTTGACAGACGGATTGGTGCGGCGTCCGCAGTAATGCGGTCATTGTACCGGTCTGTTGTGGTGAAGAAGGAGCTGAGTCGTAAGGCGAAGCTCTCAATTTACCGGTCGATCTACGTTCCTACCCTCACCTATGGTCATGAACTCTGGATCATGACCGAAAGAATGAGATCGCGGATACAAGCGGCAGAAATGAGTTTCCTCCGCAGAGTGGCTGGGCGCACCCTTAGGGATAGGATGAGGAGCTCAGTCACCCGGGAGGAGCCCGGAGTAGAGCCGCTGCTCCTCCCCATCGAGAGGAGCCAGTTGAGGTGGCTCGGGCATCTGTTCCGGATGCCTCCTGGACGCCTCCCTGTGGAGGTGTTCCGGGCTTGTCCCGCTGGGAGGAGACCTCGGGGCAGACCCAGGACACGTTGGAGAGACTATGTCTCCCGGTTGGCCTGGGAACGCCTTGGGGTTCCCCCAGAGGAACTGGAGAAGGTGTGCGGGGAGAGGGAAGTCTGGAGGACTCTGCTCGGACTGCTGCCCCCGCGACCTGGCCCCTGGATAAAAGTGGAGGAAGATGGATGGATGGATGGAACTTGCTCCTTCACCACCAGTGGTTCAGATCGAGGATGACTGGTGTTACCTCTACTGCCTCCAATGCTCCATCATTGTAATAAAGTTTAGCTGTAAGAAAAATTAATCAAACTGGTTATTTTGTTTCACAGAATTTTCTTTGAACGGCTCCACAATAAAAACATTTTCCATTTTCCACCTTCTGTCTGTGTCAGTGTTTGTCCTCCTACTATGAAGAACCAAGTATAGTTTGTGACCCCTGTGATGTACCTCATCTCTCACAGGGTATTTATGAGGTGTAACTCCACTTTGTGTTGCCAATATGCCGTTTCCTGTGCTACAGTTCAGGAGAAGCAGCATTTTTCTACATTTTCTGAGCATCTCTGCTGTTGGTGTTGATCTCAGAGCTAGCAGAGAAAACTCATCTGTAGACTTTGCAGAGTCAGCAAATTGAACAAACACATTTTATCTTCTCATGCTGGTATTTAGACTCTTCCTGAGATCTTTCACAATTCTTTTCCACCGTTTTCTAATAACTATTCATCGGTATCATGACTGAAGTATCTCTGTGGACAAATTTCTGTCTGTATTTTTGGAGAAGATGCATTACGTTTTGATGGAATCATCCCAGTGGGGAATGAAATTTCTGATTGATTTTGCATTGTTTGAGTCCTGATCAGTTTGGTAAAACAGAACACATACTGACACAGAACATTAGTTAAAATCCCCAAAGTGATCAAACTGCTTGATCAGATGACTGATTTCATTCTTTAGTTCAGTCCTTTCCACAGTCTGACAGCACATTACATTTAACAGACACTTTTCGCCAAAGAAACTTCCAATGAACTCAACGTAGTGTTATCAGCCCACACACCATGTTCATCAAGGTGACTTACACTGCTAGATACACTACCTACAAGGGGTCACTCATCCATACATCAGTGGAACACACTCTCTCTGTCACTCCCACGCTACAGTAGATCCTGAACAGCATGTTTCTGGAGTGTGGGAGGAAATCCACATGGACACGGGGAGAACATGCAAACTCCATACAGACAGAGCAGGGATCAAACCCACGTCTTCTCCCACCACCCAGGGGCTGTGAGAGAGCAGGGCAACTTGCTGTACCACTGTTTTGCCCAGTAAAAAAAGCTGCCTCCTTTATTCCTGTAATTTACACACAGTTACTATAGTACCACACCCCCAGTGTATGCAAACATGACTTAGTCCTGACTCTTAAATACCAGTGATGGACACAGACCCCAGCAGGAGACACTCATAGATCTTCACACCAGTTCAGCTTCAGCACAAACATGTTCCCTGTGTCTCTGCTGTTATTGCTGGCAGCTGCTTCCTGTGAGTCTTTTTTAAACTCCAAGTGGACTTCAATATGTTATTTCAAAATTTAATTGTTTTGATGAATCAGCTGGAGAGCAAATAAACTTTAATTAACTTCCAATTTCCATTTGGGTTTTCTAATGCACTGTTCAACAGGAAAAGAATAAATTAAATATTTGAACAAATGTAAATGTAAATCAATGAATTCACTTCTGTTGATGAGGGAATGATAATGCAGTACTACCACTAGCCAGAGGATGTCGGTCTAATAAAGGCTATGAGAGGAGTACAGTGGTATATTTCTCATTTGGTCCACAGCACTGAGGTGCATTTCCTGACCCTGTACTGCGTGAAACTTTCTGGCCCACTGGGTGGTACTGACCAATAATTATACATAATTTCCTATTGATAATGAATAATCCATAATAATGATGCAGAATCGACTCAGGAATTTTGTTCATCATTACTAAGCATTCTTGAGCTTATTTAAGAACAATATACTATTACTCAGTCACTATCTATAACCATTTGTCTGAACGCAGGGTCAAAGTGGTCTGAAACCTATTGTAGGGGAGTAGCAGTAATATATAGAGACAGGCTGATCAGGCTACTACTGAGGAGGCCAGTCTCAGGATACAGCTGAACCACCTGTACGCACGCACGCATTGACTGAAACTGCTTGTCCTGAGCAGGGTTGCGGAGAACCGGAACCCAACCCGGCAACACGGGGAACAAGGCCGGAGGGGGAGGGGACACACCTGGGACAGGACGCCAAGCCGTCGCAAGGCACCGTAAACTGGACTTGAACTCCAGACCTGCCAGAGAACAGGACACGGCCAAACCCGCTGCACCACCACGCTCCCTTACCACCCGTACGGTATATTATAAAAAAAAAAAAGTCACTGGAGGCTACTATAAGAATGACAGACACACACAGCCTCCTGCCACAAGAGGAGACCAACTACTTGTACAGTATATTATATCCATGTGACAGTGATGATGAAGTACAATGAGGATGAAGTGCCTGCTGTGAGACCTTCCATGTGGACCTGCCTACAGCTCTGAATCCTCCTTTTAAACCGAGTGTCACCTGTCCAGTCAGAGGGCGGAGTTCATGCAAACTGAGCTCTTCCTTCTACATTTATATCTGTGCACTGAGCAAAGAGGGAACAAACGCCGAGTTCTGGCTGCTTTAACCGACATTTTACCACAATCACACACATCCACAATGACCTTCTTTACTGCTCTCCTCATAATGACAACATGCTTAACAGGTACATTTTAATGACACATATAAGCTGCGTCTGCTCCTGAGTACTGAGATGGAGGTTTAATGTTTATCTTCTTTCCACAGGTGTTACTGCTCAGACACTGACTCAGTCTGAAGCAGCAGTTAAAAAGCCTGGAGAATCTCATCGACTCACCTGTACATTCCCTGACTCATTCACTAGCTATCCTATGAGCTGGATCCGACAGCCTCCTGGGAAGCCACTGGAATGGATTGGCTATATAAGTGCTTACAGTAGCACAGACTATGGCAGCTCTTTTAAAGGCAGATTCACCATCTCCAGAGACAACAACAAGAACCAGGTGTATTTACAGATGAACAACTTGAAGGATGAAGACACTGCAGTTTATTACTGTGCGAGAGACACAGTGAGTGGAGACACTGCAGGGCTGTACAATAACTGCTCCAGTACTTCTCACACTGAGGGTCACTGAAGTGTGTCTCTGTCACTTGTTGAACAAGGTCATGGTGTAACCAGCAGACCAAATTGAAGAAAAAAAACATCTAATTGAAAATGTTTTACAAAATCTCTTTCACGAAAGTCCACTATTGTCGAAGTACCTGTTTTGCAAACCTACAACTGTTGATTAATGAGCAAGGTACTGCAGCAGGAAACACTGGTGCCTAACATTGCGTTAACATTTGATTGTAGGTGTCATGGCTAGGTCTGGAAGGAAGCGGCGGACCCAAGTGCAGAGCGGTATACGTGGTGTCTTCGGGGAAATCCAAGAGAAGAGGTCAGAGAACAGGCGAATGGTCTTCGAGGTGCAAACGTCGTAACAGGGAGAATCCAAAAGGCGAGGTCGGTACACAGGCAAGAGGTCGATGATCATAAAGAGGTACTGGGTGGTGGAAACAAGGGACGGGATCGGGGAAGGCGTTCGGGAACAGGAAATGGCTAGAAGGTCGCAAACGAGGAGGCAGATCAAGGTTCCGCATCAGCTGCTGGTCTGACGCAGCCTTTTATGCTGCAGTCTGCGTTGCGTCCCAGGTGTTCCGTGTCGGTTCGGAGGTATGGGCGTGGCAGTAGGTATGAATCTGATTCAGGGTGTTTTGAGTTTGCGTGTTTTACTCTGGTTCAAAATGAAGACATGCAGGGATAAAGGAAATGATAAACCAATCTGTGTCCTCCCTTCAAAATGTGCTGCTTTTATCAAAAAAAAAAAAAATCGATAAATAATGACAATTTAAAATCACCATAGAGAGAGACAAATTTATAAATTGTAGGTTTCTGGAGTAGATACAAAATTTCATGTTGTCTTTTGGGAAAATTACCAAACATCTTCGCATGTAAACAGCTTTTTTAATGGTACAACAGCAGTAGCAAAGACAGACTTGAAACTGACAAACTTCAGTTTACAAATTATTGCCCTTGACCACAAAAATACCTTCTATCAGCGGACGTGTATATTGTGGAATTGGTGACATAATTATACACAAATTATGCTCTATGACTAATTTCATTCTTTAGTGCAGTCCTGCCCAAAGTCCAGAAGCACAGTTTCCTCCTTTATAGCTGTAATTTACACACAGTTACTGTAGTACCACACCACCAATGTATGCAAACCTGACTTAGTCCTGACTCTTAAATACCAGTGATGGACACAGACCCCAGCAGGAGACACTCATAGATCTTCACACCAGTTCAGCTTCAGCACAAACATGTTCCCTGTGTCTCTGCTGTTACTGCTGGCAGCTGCTTCCTGTGAGTCTTTTTTAAACTCCAAGTGGACTTTAATGGGTAATTTTTTCTTTTTCTGTTTTCTCTTTATTTCATTCAGGTTCTCTTTGCCTTGGATATTTTGTATCACTAAACAATATCAGAATATGAGGAGTTGCCAGCTGTTTTGATGAATTCTTTCCTCTGTCCAGGTGCCCAAGGTGATGTAGTTCTGACTGAGTCTGGTGGTCAGGTGGTCAGTCCAGGAGAGAAAGTCACTCTCACCTGTACTGGCTCTTTTTACACATTTAAAGACTATGATATGAGCTGGGTGATACAAGCGCTACAAAAAGGCCTGGAATGGATTTCATACATCAGTGCATATAGTGGAAGCATCAAGTACTACTCAGAGTCTATGAAAGGAAGATTCTTCATGAAGGGCAATGACAGGGCCACCATCACCCTGGAAATGAACGACTGAAAAGCTGAAGACACAGCTGTGTATTACTGTGCGAGAGATTCTCAGTGAGAGAAGCGAGACAGAGACTTGCACAAAAACAGCACAAGGAGAGGAAGTTGTGAGAGGGGGTAACTGCTTCTCCAACTCACAGTCAGTCTAGACTCCTGTTTAAGGATCAATGTTGCAAAAAAATACTTTTACATTTAAATACTGTAAAAAAAGGGGTGAGGTGGTGCAGCAGGCTTGGCTAGGCTCCACTGTCTGGCGGGTCTGGGGTTTGAGTTCTGCTTGGAGTGCCTTACGATGGACTGGCGTCCTGTTCTGGGTGTGGCCCCTCCCCCTCTGGTCTTGCACCCTGTGTTGGAGGGTTAAGCTCCAGACAGTGTGTGTGTGTGTGTGTGTGTGTGCGCTTCAAAAAGCATTTATTGTGTTTATTGCTGCTTTATCCCTAATAGAATTTTAATATGTACTTTAATTATAATGAATTAATTGTCATAAATTCTAAACTGGCTAAACATGTTGGAAAGGTTCTGGTCGAGTAGGAATTCACAGGTTTAAATGCTTTGATGAAACATCTGGAGAGCACACACACATTTTCTGAACTGCTTGTTCCATACAGGGTTGCAGGGAGCCAGAGCCTGACCCGGCAACACAGGGCATTAGGCAGGAGGGGGAGGGGACACACCCAGGACGGGACGCCAGTCCGTCGCAAGGCACTCCAAGCGGGACTCGAACCCCAGACCCACCGGAGAGCAGGACTGCGGTCCAACCCACTGCGCCACCGCACCCCCCCCCACACCACAACACCCCCAAATGGAGAGAGAACTTTTTTAAACTACCAACTTTCTTTTGGTTTTTGTAATACACTTTTGTGTTTTTTTGTGAGAAACATCTCTGTTAAATAAATGTATTCACTTGGAGGGGATGTGGTGGCTCAGTGGGTTGGACCGGGTCCTGCTCTCCAGTGGGTCTGAGGTTTGAGTCCCTCTTGGGGTGCCTTGCGACGGACTGGCGTCCTGTCCTGGGTGTGTCCCCTCCCTCTCTGGCCTTATGCCCTGTGTTGCTGGGTTAGGCTCTGGTCCCCCGCTACCCTGTATGGGACGAGTGGTTCAGAAAGTGTGTGTGTGTGTGTGTATTCACTTGTTCATGAGGGAATTTTGGTGCAGTACTATCATTGGCCAGAGGATGTCACTCTAATGAAGACTGTGAGTGGAACAGACATGCAGACACTCACACTTTAACTGAAACCACTTGTCCCATGCGGAGATGTAGCAAGCCAGGGCCTAGCCTGGCAGCGAAGGGCAGGGGGCTGGAGGCACACCCAGGACGGGACACCATTCCATCACATGGCACCTCAAGTGGGACTCAAACCCCAGACCCACCAGAAAGCAGCACAGGCCAAATCCGCTGCACCACCACACCCCCTTAAGCAAAGAACAGTGTCTTTCTTTTTATCTACGGCACTGAGGTGTATTTCCTGACCAGGTATTGCATTACATTTTATGGCTCACTGGGTGGGAATGACCAAGAATTATACATAATTTACTATTTTCTCTTCCCTATCATCTGTAAAACGGCTTAGGTCTATTCGAACTCGCACAGATAGGTACAGGAACAGCTTTTACTGCACTGCTGTAAAAATGTACGACACTGACCATTGTGCTGCCTTCAGTAACTAGAGTTGGACTGCTCCACCCAAGAACATTGGTAAATGACACTGACACTTTAAGCATTCTCATTCTCATCCTCTCGTTCTGAGTTCTCTGACTGTCAACTGGCATTATTGTTAGTACTGTTACCATTATTTATTGCTATTGCTGTTGCACTACTCACTGTCATTGTCATTCTTTTGTTTGTGCAGTATTTCTATTGTCTTTGTCCATAGTCTGTGGAGAACCATTCAGGAAGATTTTCATGATACATGTACATTGTACTGGAAAACTTGAAACTTGAACTTGGAACTTGAACTATTATTAATTTCAAATTCATAATTATGATGCACAATTGACTCAATAATTTTGTTCATAATTAATAAGCATTAATGATCTTAATTAAGAATGGATTATATGCTGATACTCAATCACTATCCATAACCGCCTATCTAAAGGCAGGGTCGTAGTGGTCTGGACCCTATTGTAGGGGACAAATAGGAATATATGGAGACAGGTTGGTGAGGCTACTACCTTGGAGGCCAGTATAAGGATACAGTCGAACCACCTGTACAGTATATTATATCCATGTGAAAGTGATGATGAAGAATAATGAGGATGAAGTGCCTGCTGTGAGACCTTCCATGTGGACCTGCCTACAGCTCTGAATCCTCCTTTTAAACTGAGTGTCACCTGTCCAGTCAGAGGGAGGAGTTCATGCAAACTGAGCTCTTCCTTCTACATTTAAATCTGTGCACTGAGCAAAGAGGGAACAAACGCCGAGTTCTGGCTGCTTCAACTGACATTTTACCACAATCACACACACAGATTCACCATGACCTTCTTTACTGCTCTCCTCATAATGACAACATGCTTAACAGGTGCATTTTAATGACAGATATAAGCCGTGTGTGCTCTTGAGTACTGAGATGGAAGTTTAATGTCTTTTTTCTTTCCACAGGTGTTACTGGTCAGACACTGACTCAGTCTGAAGCAGCAGTTAAAAAGCCTGGAGAATCTCATCGACTCACCTGTACATTCCCTGACTCACTCAGTAGCTATGATATGAGCTGGATCCGACAGCCTCCTGGGAAGCCATTGGAATGGATTGGCTATATTAGTTATGGTGGCAGCAGCACCAACTATGGCAGCTCTTTTAAAGGCAGATTCACCATCTCCAGAGACAACAGCCAGAACCAGCTGTATTTACAGATGAACAACTTGAAGGACGAAGACACTGCAGTTTATTACTGTGCGAGAGACACAGTGAGTGGAGACACTGCAGGGCTGTACAATAACTGCTCCAGTACATCTCACACTGAGGGTCACTCAAGTGTGTCTCTGCAGCACTGTCTTGTTCTTCTTGTCCACATAGTAGAACTAGCTGAAAATGATTTCTGCTCTAGTTAACTAAAAAGAATATGAGCCGCTTGGAAGATTAATTAATCTACTGTACTGAAATATTTATGTCATTAATATTAAAATGTCCACGTTAAGATGATTTTTTTTCCATCTGGCTTCTTTTTTAGAACCCACTAAATAAACCACCCTGCTTTTCAGCTTAATCAAAGCAGATTTTTAATAATAGAATTCCACTCCACATTTTAGTTCTGAGCTCACATGCTGTGGAACAGATGTCCTCTCAACATCACATGTCCTCCCAGTTGAATTTCAGAAACTTTTTTTCAAGCCATTTTGTAACTATTTAGCTTCGCCCCTACTGTGTCAGTGGGCTTTTGTAAAGTCTTTCTCACTGTACTCCTGTTAAGAATTCAATTTTGCAACATTTTCTTTAATAATTTAAAGTTTATTTTGTTTGGCTTTTTTATTATAAGTTTGTGTTATCAAAAATTCCACATTATTACTGTTGTCTTCGTCAAACACTTCTTTACTACCAGTTCTGACATAATAAGCAATCTGGCAGAGAAACCCTTCGAAAACCATACATCAGCAGAATTTCATTTAAAATATAACAAAATGTAATTTATCAGTAATAACGTTAGAAAAATTGGAATAGTACACACAAGCTTCCCCAAACAGTTTTATTTTTCACAGAGATGTATTTTGGCAGGATGCCTTCCTCAATGTACTTGTGTACTGTCTACTATCTATCCTGCTGATGTCTGTGACAGGTATTGACATCATACCTCATGGACCAACAGGAATTATATATTAATTATATTGTGAAAGGTGGGGTGTGGTGGTGCAGTGGGTTGGACCGGGCCCTGCTCTCCGGTGGGTTTGGGGTTCAAGTCCTGCTTGGGGTACCTTATGGCAGACTGGTGTCCCGTCCTGGGTGTGTCCCTTATGCTCTATGTTACCGGGTACGCTCCGGTTCCCCGTGACCCTGTATGGGATGAGTGGTTCTAAAAATGCATGTGTGTGTGTTTTGAAAATAGATGCATTTCTCTGGTGGGGGGCGCGGTGGTGCACTAGGTTTGACCGGGTCCTGCTCTCTGGTGGGTCTGGGGTTCAAGTCCTGCTTGGGGTGCTTTGTGACGGATTTACGTCCCGTCCTGGGTGTCCCCCCTCCCCCTCCAGCCTTATGCCCTCTGTTGCTGGGTTTGGCTCCGGCTCCCCGTGACCCTGTAGGGAACAAGCAGTTCCAGATGATCTGTGTGTGTGCATTTCTCTGACTGAATCAACTCAATTGCAGCGTGGGATGTTTGATACAAACACTTTCTCCAGAATGAAAACTTTACTTCAGTCAGAACCTGTCCATACTACATTATTCTGCAGTCTCAAAACTTGTTCAATATTCTTGCATTAACCCACGAGGAATTTTTAATTATTCATTAGAAATTATTCCGAATTAGAATACTTAAAATTCAAACTTCTACGGTGGACTATGACAGACTTCCCGATTTGAGAGAATTTCAGTGCAGTACAACCACTGGCCAGAAGATGTCACTGTAGGAAATACTCAGAGAGGTGTAGAGTGTTGGGTACAGTATTGCTCATTAGCTCTATAGCAGGGAAGTGCAGTTTTGATGCAATACTGACTGCAGTTTTATTACATAGTATACGAACAACCAATAATTATCAATGAACTATCTTTAAGTAAAAATCCATGTTTTATGAAGCATTAACAACTCAATAACTGCACTGACTCTGTTACCTGATGAGCGTAATGTAAAATATTGGAGTTTTTATTGATTAAAAGCTATCATCAAAAATTGTTAGGCACAGGGTAACTGTGAAACTCAAGAAAACATTTGCATATAAAACAGTTTAATGATCTGTTAGAGAGGGGCGCGGTGGCGCAGTGGGTTGGACCGGGTCTTGCTCTCCAGTGGGTCTGGGGTTTGAGTCCTGCTTGGGGTGCCTTGCAGCAGACTGGCATCCCGTCCTGGGTGTGTCCCCTTCCCCTCTGGCCTTATGCCCTGTGTTGCCGGGTAGGCTCCGGTTCCCCGCGACCCTGTATGGGACTAGCGGTTCAGAAAGTGTGTGTGTGTGTGAGATCTGTTAGATTCCAGCAGACTGTAGAATTGTGGACTGAGCTCGAGGAGTAAAGGCCCATAGAACTACATTCACAAATGTACGTAAAGTTCAAATAGAGCATTTGTTCAACTCTGCAAAAAGGCTCATCCCTGCATTTTTGAAATGTATGTGCAACATTCTTTCGAGTTATGCAGCTGGATACTTTCACCCAAATAAAAAACTGTAAAAATCTTCTTTATTTATGGTAGAACAGCTGTAGGAAAGAGAGACACTGGTAAACTTCAGCTAACAAGTAGAACTTTACCACAACACGACATGTTTCCTGTGCTGACGAAAACACACCATGTTTTTGAGTTTTCACAAAGTAGAGCTCAACAATGAACATTTTCAGGTGCTCAGTGCATCATGGGACAGGTGAGAGAGACCACTGTGATAATGACACACACAGCCTCCTGGCACAAAGTAAGACTAACAGCGTGTACAGTATATCATTTTACGGATTGATGAGCCTTAAGAATGTGTTTTGCTTGAATCAAATAGTGTAGCGTTCCTCCGTGGACCTACTAGAAACAGGTTCAGGAGTCGGGGTAAAAGGAACAGACTCTTTATTAACTGTGTCCGTGTCTTTTTCAGCGGTCTTAACAAAGACGTTCCAGACAGTACTGAGTCACTCATGAACAGTGGAGAGTTCAACTAAGATGCTCCCAGCCCCCCTCCACTTCACCCAACAGTTAAGGCTCTACCCCCAGAACTCCACAGAATTCCCCTTGTGATGAACTGTGCATGAACAATAAAACAACCAATCAAAACGGAACACCAAACTACGTACAGAAATAAACATTAATCATAACTATTTACACAGAGCTATTTCAGCTCCCTCCAGCGCCATCACAATATTATTAATCAGTCACTATCCATAACCGATTATGTAAAGGCTGGGTCAGAGTGGTCTGGAGCAAAGAGGCTCCTCCCTGCTATGAAGATGTATCATAGTATTAGTAATAAATCTGTCACTGTTCATTTACATTTGAATAATTTGATTTCATCACCATTGAATTTGTTGAAAGACAGGTGCTTTGCTTTTCCTTTGTGCTTTATACAAATAACATTGAGCTAAAACATCAGTAATTCTTTAAAAATATCCTTCCTCTTCTTTAGCTTTTTTACAGTGATCAGAAAATGTTGCAGTACAGTAATAAGTTTTCTGCCGACACGATGAGGCCATAAGCTAATCTTGCAGATATCTCTGCCCATATCTCACAACACTCTCTATAGAGCTCCTGACCAAGTTATGATGCGATTTTCTTTGCACTACAACAACTCCCTTCTATCTGGTCTTCCGGCCTCTGGCTTCAAGCCTATTCAGCTGATCCGGAATAGTGCTGCAGGAGTTGTGTTCCACCAGCCAAAACATTCCTGTACACCTCCCTTCCTCATTTCACTCCATGGCTGTCTATATCAAGTTCAACACTCTGCTCACAGCCTTTAAAATGGTCAAAGGATTTGCCCTCCAGTACTTTCAAGGCCTGATCACTCTCTTCACCCCATCAAGAGTGCAGAGGTCCTCCAGCTCTGACGACTTGGTGGTCCCATTATTGAGGGTCGCAACTATCTCTTTTTTTCATATGAATTCAATAAGCAACTATTCATGAAATGTGCACCGGTACAAATAGTGGCACTGGTGAGCCTGGGCTTTAAGAATCACCTATCTACATTTATAACTCTTATCTGGTGATGAAATCCGCTTCTCTTAACTATGAGCTGCATGTTGTTGTTACTTTATCCTGTATTTTATTAGAATATAAATTAATGGAAAATGAAAGCTCAGTGACTCTTCAGTGACGAATGTTCGAAAATTTATATATCTCCTCAAATGAATACCAGAAAAGTTAAATGTCAGTTCACTTTTTAGAGAAATGTTACATCGACACACATCACATATTATGCACTCGTCCTCATGCAAAACTGTTCTCCCTCCTCCCACCTCCCTATTAAAGAGCAGCTGTGAGTCTCTGACCCTCAGTCACCTTGAGGACTGGAGAGTTGAGAAGAACAGCCCATTTCCATCACCAGCCATGTTCCCTGTAGCTCTGCTGCTGCTGCTGGCAGCTGTTTCCTGTGAGTCTCTGCCTTTGGTACATGGAGGGTAAACAGACTCTTCAAGGCCATTTCAGATACTGACTCTCTCATGTTGAACCCACATTTCTCTCTCTGTAGGTGTTCAGTCTCAGGTTGTTCTCACTCAGCCGGAATCAGAGATGAGATCTCCAGGAGGTTCCCTCACGTTAAAATGTGCCTGCAGTGGATTTAGTGTTGGGAGCACTAACATGCACTGGATCAGACAGGCTCCTGGAAAAGGACTTGAGTGGATCATCTTTTACTACTACTCTGATTCATACAATTCTGATTCAGTTTTCAGCGCAGTCCGTACAGGGCAGATTCCGGGCATCTAAAGACAGCTCTAATCTGTACCTGCACATGATGCAGCTGAAAACTGAAGACACTGCAGTTTATTACTGTGCGAGAGACACAGTGAGTGGAGACACTGCAGGGCTGTACAATAACTGCTCCAGTACATCTCACACTGAGGGTCACTGATGTGTGTCTCTGCAGCACTGTCTTGTACTTCTTGTCCACATAGTAGAACTAGCTGAAAATGGTATCTGCTCTAGCTAAAATTAATAGAAACCCCTTAAAAGAAAAATGTATCTACTGTACTGAAATATATATGTTATGAAAATTAAACTGTCCAGATGAAGAGCTTGTTGAAGTTGCCCCCCCTACAAACAACACAAATGAAGAAAACCTTTGTTAGTGCTACATTTGTGCCATAAAACAACCGTTTACTGTCGGTCCCTGACCTCCTCTGGAGCAGTGGTGAAGAGACCTGGAGACTCAGTGAAACTGTCCTGTACAGCGTCTGGGTTCTCCATGAGCAGCTTCTGGATGCACTGGATCCATCAGCAACCAGGGAGAGGACTGCAGTGGTTTGGGTCATTTACACTGGTACTGGCACTGCCTTCTCAGAGTCCTTCAAGGGCCAGTTCTCCATCACCAAAGACTGTACTTGGAGGTGAAGAGCGTGAAACCTGAAGACACTGCAGTTTATTACTGCGCTCAAGACCCACAATGAGAGCAGAAACTGCAGGGCTGTACAGTAACTTCCCCTTTAGATCATGGTCCATGTTACCTTACTGAACCATGTCTGTTTGTGTTGTCTCGGTCACCCTTTCTGTCCACACACCAGCTGCTCCTCCACTTTGGGACAACAGAATCACCATACTGAGTGCTCTGCAGGAGTGGAGTGGATACACACCTTCACACTACCTGCCCCAGGCCACTTTGTCGTAATGAAGAGCAGGACTGAGACACTGAAGAGCTCCTTGACCAGCAACTAAGCTGTGAGTTTTAGTTTGTTTAGTTTGTACATATTTGGTCTTTCCCTCCTGAGTTTACGTTTTGGATTGCATTAGGGGATATTTCCCTGGATTAGTTAATATTACTTTCTTAATTAAAACCTTGACATTGGGAAAAGTTTGCTGTCGCTTGTGTTTGTCCTGCCCATGTGGTCACTTCTGCCTCACAGCTGCTTACAAAGTAGACTGTAAAAGTAATCATTGCAAAATCATTGTGTAAAGCATTATTTTTGTGATTTTTTTAAAAAAATGAACATAGACAACCATATATTGCTAACTAAAATGAAATAAGCACAATATATCAACTTATGAATAACAAATTCATTATCCAAAACCCAATGGCTTTATTTCACAGGCTCATATTTTACTTTTTTACATTTATTTTGAATGCGAGAAGATGACCTGCTATATGCAGTGCAGTAAAATTTGAATTTGAGCATTATTACAGCACAGAACTGATCTTTCAGGCAGAACTGAGAACGTCAGTCTAACATTTAAGTGTCACGTTCACGCCCACAAACCAATTGACAGCACCTGACTTCAGTTCCTGACTAACTGCTCACCCTTTAAAAGACCCTCCTCAGCACCCAGACCTTTGTGGAATCTCATCATGGAGAAATGTGTGGAAAATGATTCTTTATGTGCAATCCACTTGAAACTTTATTTACCAACAGTAGTTTCAAAATGATCAATGTACCAGTGTTATAAGACCCCATTCTGAACTGGGAGGAATGCAGAGAACCACCTGGAGAGAAGATGCCCGTCTGTACCCTCCAGTACAGACAGATTTCACTCAACTGGGGTTAAAAAGAAGGGAATCGGGTGTTGAGAGGTTTCTTAGGGTTTCCTTGACAAATCAGTCCTTACTTGCTCAGCAATGACTTGTTAAATTACAGTATTTAGTAATATATAGTTTTAAATATACGGTTTCAGTGACAACTTGTTCGTTCATCATCATCATCAGCAGTTTAGATCGAGGATGACTGGTGGTACCTCTGTTACCGCGTAAGTTAAATTACACACACATTCTGAACCGCTTGTCCCATGTGGGGTTGGAGCCTGCCCAGCAACACAGGGCATAAGGCCAGAGGGGACACACCCAGGACAGGACACCAGTCCGCAGCAAGGCACCCCAAGTGGGACTCGAACCCCAGACCAACTGGAGAGCAGAACCTGGCCCAACCCACCACACCCCGTTAATTTAAATTATCACACACACATTTTCTGAGCCATTTGTCCCATACAGGGTCACAGGGAACCAGAGCCTACCCAGTAATACAGGGCGTAAAGCCAAAGGGGGAGGGGAGACACCCAGGACGGGACGCCAGTCTGCCGCAAGGCACCCCAAGCGGGACTCGAACCTCAGACCCACCGAAGAGCAGTACTGTGGTCCAACCCACTGCGGCACCGCACCCCTTAAATTATTTCAGGAAAACTTAGTTGTAGGACAGTTGAATCAAGCAGGTAGCCAGAGATTTCACACACTTTGGTTCAGGGAGAGCTCCAATCTGAGGAATCTAGGACTGTGGCACCGTTATATTCTATTAAGGTGAAGCCAGAACTGTTTACATTGTTGGAAAAATATAATTACATGTTTAACTTTCCCTGCAGTGAAAGAGAGGTGTCCCTGTATCTCAATCTTTCCACATGAAAACCTCCCCGTTACTCCTAACAAACATTGTCCCGTTACTGTAGTACCACACCACCAGTGTATGCAAACCTGACTTAGTCCTGACTCTTAAATACCAGTGATGGACACAAACCCCAGCAGGAGACACTCATAGATCTTCACACCAGTTCAGCTTCAGCACAAACATGTTCCCTGTGTCTCTGCTGTTACTGCTGGCAGCTGCTTCCTGTGAGTCTTTTTTAAACTCCAAGTGGACTTGAACATGTCATGTATTTTTAAAATTTTCTCTTTATTTCATTCAGATTCTGTTTGTCTTGGAAATTTTTATCACGAAACTACATCAGAATATGAGAAGGAGTTTCCAACTGTTTTGATGAATTCTTTCCTCTGTCCAGGTGCCCAAGGTGATGTAGTTCTGACTGAGTCTGGTGGTCAGGTGGTCAGTCCAGGAGGGAAACTCATTCTCACCTGTACTGGCTCTGGTTACACATTTAAAGACTATGATATGAGCTGGGTGAGACACCTGCTACAAAAAGGCCTGGAATGGATTTCATACATCAGTGCATATAGTGGAAGCATCAAGTACTACTCAGAGTCTATGAAAGGAAGATTCTTCATGAAGGGCAATGACAGGGCCACCATCACCCTGGAAATGAACGACTGAAAAGCTGAAGACACAGCTGTGTATTACTGTGCAAGAGACTCACAATGAGAGAAGCGAGACAGAGACTTGCACAAAAACAGCACAAGGAGAGGAAGGTGTGAGAGGGGGTAACTGCTTCTCTAACTCACGGTCTGTTTAGATACCTGTTTATGGATCAATGTTGAATAAAAATACTTTTAGATTGAAATACTTCAAAAGAGGGGTGCAGTGGCCAGGTCCTGCTCTCTGGAGGGTTTGGGGTTTGAGTCCTGTTTCAGGTGCCTTGTGATGGACTGGTGTCCCATCCTGGGTGTGTATCCACCCCCTCCGGCCTTGTGACCTGTGTTACCGCAACCCTGCACGAGACCAACGATTTCAGACAGTGTGTGTGTGTGTGTGTGTACTTCAGAAAAGTTTATTGTATTTATTGCTGCTGTAACTCTTAAGGATTTTTAATATGTACTTTAATTAGAATTAATTAATTGTCATATATTCTAAACTGGGTAAAAATGTTTAAAAAATTCTGGCCGAACAGGAATTTACATGTTTAAATGTTTTGATGATACAGCTGGAAAGCAAATAAAGTCTTTTTTAAGGTTTTTAACTACCAACTTTCATTTGGTTTTTGCAATACACTGTTGTGTTTTTTGTGAGAAACATCTCTGCTAAACAAATGAATTAACTTCATTTGATGAGGGAATTATAGCGCAGTACTACCATTGGCCAGAGGATATCGCTCTAAGAAAGACTATGAGAGGAGTACCCTTGTCCAAGTGGGGTTGCAGCAAACCAGAGCCTAACCCAGCAGTGCAGGGTGCCAAGTCAGAGAGGATGCACCTAGAGCAGGACACCAGTCCATCACATAGCACCCCAAGCAGGACTTGAAGCCCAGACCCACCAGAAAACAGGGACCGGGCAAACCTGCTGTGCCGTTGCACTACTATGCCCCCTTGGAGAAGTGAGCAGTGTCTTTCTTATTAGTTCTACAGCACTGAGGTGCATTTCCTGACCAGGTATTGCATTGCATTTTGTGGACCACTGGGTGGGAATGACCAAGAATTATACATAATTTACTATTTTTAATTTCAAATTCATAAATATGATGCACAATTGACTCAACAATTTTGTTCATCATTACTAAGCATTAATGAGCTTAATTAAGAATGGATTGTATGCTGATACTCAATCACTATCCATAACCACTTAGAAAAAGGCAGGGTCATAGTGGTCCAGACCCTATTGTAGGGGACAAATAGGAATATATGGAGACAGGCTGGTGAGGCTACTACCTAGGAGGCCAGTATAAGGATACAGTCGAACCACCTGTACAGTATATTATATCCATGTGAAAGTGATGATGAAGAATAATGAGGATGAAGTGCCTGCTGTGAAACCTTCCATGTGGACCTGCCTACAGCTCTGAATCCTCCTTTTAAACCGAGTGTCACCTGTCCAGTCAGAGGGAGGAGTTCATGCAAACTGAGCTCTTCCTTCTACATTTATATCTGTGCACTGAGCAAAGAGGGAACGAACGCCAAGTTCTGGCTGCTTTAATCGACATTTTAACCACAGTCACACACATTCACCATGACCTTCTTAACCGCTCTCCTCATAATGACAACATGCTTAACAGGTACATTTTAATGACACATATAAGCTGTGTCTGCTCTTGAGTACTGAGATGGAGGTTTAATGTTTGTTTTCTTTCCACAGGTGTTACTGGTCAGACACTGACTCAGTCTGAAGCAGCAGTTAAAAAGCCTGGAGAATCTCATCGACTCACCTGTATGGCCTCCGGCTTCACTTTCAGTAGCAGTTATATGAGCTGGATCCGACAGCCTCCTGGGAAGCCACTGGAATGGATTGCTGATATTAGTAGCAGTGGCAGTAGCACCTACTATGGCAGCTCTTTTAAAGGCAGATTCACCATCTCCAGAGACAACAGCCAGAACCAGCTGTATTTACAGATGAACAACTTGAAGGATGAAGACACTGCAGTTTATTACTGTGCGAGAGACACAGTGAGTGGAGACACTGCAGGGCTGTACAATAACTGCTCCAGTACATCTCACACTGAGGGTCACTCAAGTGTGTCTCTGCAGTACTGTGTTGTTCTTCCTGTCCACATGGTAGAACTAGCAGAAACTGGTACTGGTAACAAAAATTAATAGGAACCATTCCGAAGAGACATTTATCTACTGTACTGAAATATTTATGTTTTTCATATTAAAATGTCCAGGTTAAGATAATTTTTTGCTTCCGACTTCTTTTTTAGAGTCCACTGAATAAACCACCCTGCTGTTCGGCTCAATCAAAGCAGATTTGTGATAATAGAATTCCTCTCCACATTTCATCTCTGAGCTCACATGCTGTAGAACAGATATCCTCCCAACATCACATGTCCTCCCAGTTGAATTTCAGAAACTTTTCTTCAAGCCATTTTTTAACTATTTAGTTTCACCTCTACTGTTTCAGTGGCCTTTAGTAAACGTCTGTCGGACTGCACCCTGTTAAAAATTCAATTTTGCAACATTTCATTTAACAATTTAAAGTTTATTTTGTTTGACTTTTTGTGTAATAATTTTGTTTTGTGTTACCAAAAATACCACATTATAACTATTGTACTTGTCAATGTCATGCCCACGACCGCGTGCCCTGCACGTCCACCTAATCAAGGAGACACAGGATAACAGGGCGACTCAGACACTCGTGAGTGCGGAATCTCCTTGAGAGTAACCGAAGCGCCTTGTGTGAGTTCTTTACCCGTATGTTCTCCTGCTGTTTGGCTCCTGGACCCTTTGCTCTTGTTCTCTTGGTTTTGACTCCTTCCTGCCCCTCTGAGTATTCCTGCTACCGCATCTGAGTCCGTCGGCTGGATTCCCGAGTTCCACCGTGACGGTCAATCACTCCTTTACTACCAGTTCTGATATTATAAGCAATCTGGGAGAAATATCTCAGTTAAAATCTGAACACATTGACTTTGAAGGAAAAAACTTTGAAAACCGTACATCAGCAAAATTTCATTTAAAATATAACAGAATGAAATTTGTTAGCAATGATGTTAGAAAAATTGGAATAGTACACACAAGCTTCCCAGAACAGTTTTATTTTTCACAGAGATGTGTTTTGGCAGGATGCCTTCCTCAGTGTACTTGTGTACTGTGTACTATTTGTACTGCTGATGTCTGTGACAGGTATTGACATCATACCTCATGGGTCAACAGGAATTATATTTTGAAAATAGATCCATTTCACTCGAATTGAATCAACCCAGTAGCAGAGTGGGGTGTTTGATGCCAACACATTCTCCAGAATGAAACCCTTACTGAAGTCAGAAACTGTCCATACTACGTTATTCTACAGTCTCAAAACTTCTTAAATATTGTTGCATTAACCCACGAGGAATTTTGAATTATTCTTCAGAAATAATTCCAAATTAGACGACTTAAAATTCAAGCTTCTATGGTGGACTATGGTAAAGACTTCCCGATTTGAGAGAATTAAGCTGCAGTACAACCACTTGCCAGAAGATGTCACTGTAGGAAATACTCAGAGAAGTGTACAGTGTTGGGTACAGTATTGCTCATTAGCTCTATACCAGGGAAGTGCAGTTTTGATGCAATACTGCCTGCAGTTTTATAACATAGTATAGGGACAACCAATAATTATCGATGAACTATTATTAAGTAAAGGGGGTGCGGTGGTGCTGTGGGTTGGACCGGGTACTGCTCTCTGGTGGGTCTGGGGTTCAAGTCCTGCTTGGGGTGCCTTGCGGCGGACTGGCGTCCCGTCCTGGCTGTGTCCCCTCCCCCTCCGGCCTTATGCCCTGTGTTGCCGGGTTAGGCTCCGGTTCCCCGTGACCCCGTATGGGACAAGCGGTTCAGAAAATGTGTGTGTGTGTATTAAGTAAAAATGCATGTTTTATGAAGTACTACCAACTCAATAACTGTGCTGACTACCAGTTGCCTGATGAGTGTAACGCAAAATATTTGAGTTTTTATTGATCGAAAGCCATCATCAAAAATCGTTAGGCAGAGGGTAACTGTGAAACTTAAGAAAACATTTGGGTGTAAAACAGTTAAATGATCTGTTAGATTCCAGCAGACTGTAGAATTGTGGACTGAGCTCGAGGAGTAAAGGCACATGGAACTACAATCACAAATGTACGTAAAGTTCAAATAGAGCATTTGTTCAACTCTGCAAAAAGGCTCATCCCTGCATTTTTGAAATGTATGTGCAACATTCTTTCGAGTTATGCAGCTGGATACTTTCACCCAAATAAAAAACTGTAAAAATCTTCTTTATTCATGGCAGAACAGCTGTAGGAAAGAGAGACACTGGTAAACTTCAGCTAACAAGTAGAACTTTACCACAACACTACATGTTTCCTCTGTCGAGGAAAACACACCATGTTTTTGAGTTTTCACAAAGTAGAGCTCAACAATGAACATTTTCAGGTGCTCAGTGCATCATGTGACAGGTGAGAGAGACCACTGTGATAATGACACACACAGCCTCCTGGCACAAAGTAAGACTAACCACCTGTACAGTATATCATTTTACGGATTGATGAGCCTTAAGAATGTGTTTTGCTTGAATTATATGCTTTAGTGTTCCCCGTGGACCTATTAGAAACAGGTTCAGGAGTCGGGGTAAAAGGAACAGACTCTTTCTTAACTGTGTACATGTCTTTTTCAGTGGTCTTAACAAAGATGTTCCAGACAGTACTGAGTCACTCATGAACACTGGAGAGTTCAACTAAGACGCTCCCAGCCCCCCTCCACTTCACCCAACAGTTAAGGCTCTACCCCCAGAACTCCCAAGAATTCCCCTCGTGACGAACTGTGCATGAACAATAAAACAACCAATCAAAACAGAACACCAAACTACGTACAGAAATAAACATTAGTCTCAACTATTTACACAGAGCTATTTCAGCTCCCTCCAGAGCCATCACAATATTATTAATCAGTCACTATCCATAACCGATTATGTAAAGGCTGGGTCAGAGTTGTCTGGAGCAAAGAGGCTCATCCTTGCTATGAAGATGTATTATGGTATTAGTAATAAATCTGTCACCATTCATTTACATTTGAATAATCTGATTTCATCCCCATGGAATTCGTTGAAAAACAGGCGCTTTGCTTTTCCTTTGTGCTTTATACAAATAACTTGGAGCTGAAACATCAGTAATTCTTTAAAAATATCCTTCCTCTTCTTCAGCTTTTTTACAGTGATCAGAAAATGTTGCAGTACAGTAATAAGTTTTCTGCCGACACAATTAAGCCATAAGCTGATCTTGCAGATACCTCTGCCCATGTCTCACAACACTCCCCATAGAGCTCTTGACCAAGTTATGAGGATATCTTGCTTGGACTACAACAGCTCCCTTCTATCTGGTCTTCTAGCCTCTGGCTTCAAGCCTCTTCAGCTGATCTGGAATGCTGCTGCAGCAGTTGTGTTCCACCAGCCAAAACATTCCTATACACCTCCCTTCCTCATTTCACTCCATGGCTGTTAAACTCTGATCACAGCCTATAAAATGGTCAAAGGATTTGCCCTCCAGTACCTTCAAGGCCTTATCACTCTCTTCACCCCATCAAGAGTGCAGAGGTCCTCCACCTCTGACGATTTGGTGGTCTCACGCTCGAAAAAGTCCAAAGTATTAGTTCTTGGTTTTTCCTCTGCTTTGGTGAAATGAACTCACTCACACCCTCATAACTGCTGAATCCCTTCAACATTCAAAAAAGGTCTCAAAACACACCTTTTTTGGACCACCTTCTCTCCAGATCTTCTAACAGCTCCATAAATGTGAATAGCATCATCTGTCACAACTAACTCTGTATTTCCTCCGAATTCTTTAAGCAACTATTCATGAAATGTCCACCGGTAAAAATGGTGGCGCTGGTGAACCTGGGCTTCGAGAATTGCCTATCTACATCTCTAACACTGTCTGTTGATGAAATCCACTTCTCTTAACTACGAACTGCATGTTGTCGTTACTGCATTCTGTATTTTGTTAGAATATAGAATAATGTGAAATTAAAGCACAGTGAATCCTTCAGTGACAAATGTACAAAAATTTATATACCTGCTCAAATGAATATCAGAAAAGAGATGAACGTCGGTTGACTTTTTAGAGAAATGTTACATCGACACACATCACATATAATGCACTCGTCCTCATGCAAAACTGTTCCACTCCCTCCCTACTTCACCTCCTTATTAAAGGGCAGCTGTGAGTCTCTGACCCTCAGTCACCCTGAGGCAGGGACGGACTTGGAGTAAAAAACGGCCCTGGATTTCCCCCCCCAAACAGGCCCCACCACAACTACAAACAGCCGCTTCTATCTCACAATACTACAGCAGTCGATGTATCGCATTTATGGCAAATAACATCATAAATCCCATGGTGACTGAAATAAATTTATTATTGTATGAACTAAGAGGGGTGCGGTGGTGCAGTGGGTTGGACCGCAGTCCTGCTCTCCCGTGGGTCTGGGGTTCGAGTCCCACTTGGGGTGCCTTGCGACGGACTGGCGTCCCGTCCTGGGTGTGTCCCCTCCCCCTCTGGCCTTACGCCCTGTGTTACCGGGTAGGCTCCGGTTCCCCGTGACCCCGTATGGGACAAGCGGTTCTGAAAATGTGTGTGTGTGTGTGTGAACTAAAACAGGGGGGGCGCTGTGGTGTCCGAAAAGGAAGGTACACCGTTCTTTGGAGGTTTCCCTGAAACAAAGCACCGGAACACCTGAAGTGTGCAAAACAAAGAGTTTATTAAGAACAGTAGCTCGTGTCACAAACGCACTTCACACCGCGGAACCTCATCTCTTTTTTGCGCGAAAACACCCCCGTTATATATAGTGCCGCCAATAACGGTTCCCGCTTCTTTTAGGAACTAACCAATGACAATTATCCTTTGTCAACTTACGCCCTACAGGCCGGCAGGAACCTTTCTTTTACAAAACTCTCAAGGATTCGTTCTTGGTGTAAAACACCACAGGCGCGGTGGCGCAGTGGGTTGGACCCGGTTCGAGTCCCGCTTGGGGTGCCTTGCGACGGACTGGCGTCCCGTCCTGGGTGTGTCCCCTCCCCCTCCGGCCTTATGCCCTGTGTTGCCGGGTTAGGCTCCGGTTCCCCGCGACCCTGTTTGGGACAAGCGGTTCTGAAAATGTGTGTGTGTGTGTGTCACTGACACTATGCTTTTCGTTCCTGCAACTACCTTCACCCCGAATAAGCAAATGAATACAGATAAATTAATTTCAGGTAAGTCTCAGTATAACATCTGTCACTTAATATTTAACCAATTCTAAATTACTTTTAGATTACTTATATATTCTTATATATTCTTATAACACTTTGAATGTTATGGAAAGCAAACACATTGATTTAGGTTTATTTTCAAACAAAATGGTTGTCTGCGTGATGTTAACTCAATCTTGGGGAGAATTATAGCCTGTGTTTTGCTATAATTTCAGCTGTAGGTAACGTGAGAACACCTGATTGTGCAAACTGACACGTAGCACCATTAGAACAGTTAAATTCTGTTTGTTTTGATGTGAGTTCGTGACCAGTTCGTGGGCAATTTAAAACAGGATGAATGAGTGTGAATTTGGATATTGGCTGGGTTTGCCTACATGCCACGATCAAAATAATATCGTTTTGGCGTCTACTGTTGCCACGCAACAACAAAAATCATGCTGCAGCCAAGCTGAGTATGAGTGACCATGTGTGCACAAATTATTTGCAAACTCGCTCATCCTCATGTTACATGTTAATCGGAGCAATCACCTTAGGCTACTTCATTTACTCTATTTTCTAACTCAGTAGCAATGTAACCCGTTGTAGAATCGTTGCTGTCTTGTTATGAATGAATGGAATATTCACGTCAGACAACGCGGAGTGATAAATGGCAGTGAACGTTCGGACTAGGGATGTTCTGGGATTTTACTATAGTGCTGTTCACAGGCTACATGTTCTATAGTGAGAGGCGGGCAAAGGTAACCTGATGTAACTGTCCTGACAGGCGACTCACCAGAACCATTGGCTCAGGAGCAACTGCTGCTGTCTCTCCCTCATCAGGCTCAGGATTAGGGCTACTATTGCCTGCAGTTGCACTGCTGCTGGCAACACTATTGCCAAATATCTCTGTTATTTTTTTGCATTTTACAGCGTCGGTCTCTAAGGACTTCGCTTTTTTTTCTTTTAGCTTCTCCCAACCGCCTTTATCTTTACGTTTTTTGCTTGCCATCATGAGCCCACTCTCCTTTGTGACAGTTTCGGTTTATTATAAGGAAAAAAAAATTGCATTAGTGCCCCCTTTTGTCGGCTGTCAGCGTCACTTAATCTGACACTTTTTCTTTGGTGATGAACCAGCCAGGCCGTTCTGGACTTCTCCAGAAAGTCCAGATGGCCAGTTCGCCCCTGCCCTCGGGACTCCCACCAGCTCATCTCCATCACCAGTAATGCTCCCTGCTGCTGCCGCTGGGAGCTGTTTCCTGTGAGTCTCTCCCTGTGTTACATGGAGGGTAAACACACTCTTCAAGGCCATTTCAGATACTGACTCTCTCATGTTGAACCCACATTTCTCTCTCTGTAGGTGTTCAGTCTCAGGTTGTTCTCACTCAGCCGGAATCAGAGATGGGATCTCCAGGAGGTTCCCTCACATTAAAATGTGCCTGCAGTAGATTCAGTGTTGGGGGCACTTCCATGTACTGGATCAGACAGGCTCCTAGAAAAGGACTTGAGTGGATCATCTTTTACTACTCTGATTCAAGCAAGAGCACAGCGTAGTCTGCCACATCTGTGTCTTTCATGGTTTTTGTCCTGGAAGGAAAGGGTGGGCTCAAGTGCAGAGTGCACAGGGGTTTATTTAGACGCTAGACAGGAATCGTAGTCAGGTACAGGCAAGGGTCTTCGGACTGCAAACGAGGTACACCAGGAAATCCAGTATCGGAGTCGGAAAAACAGGCAGTCGGTCAGAATACTAGTAAGCGGGTCAGGTTTCAGGACGGGAGCGGTCTCAGTAAACGGGCAAAGAGAAGAGGAGCTAGGAGCGAGGAGAAGGGAGAAGGGTACAAAGGCACCAGGTAGTCTGACTCAGAGCCAGTGAGTAATTGGTGAACAAGGTTCCGCGACACTCATCGTTCGCTTCTGCCTTTTGACCTCTCGAGCCCCAGGTGTATCTGGTTATGCCGATGATGTGGGCGTGGCAGTGTCCTCCCTTCAAAATGTGTTGCTTTTATCAAAAAAAAAGAAAAAAAAAAGGTAAATCATGACAATTTAAAATCACCATAGAGAGAGAAAACTTTATAAATTGTAGGTCTCTGGAGTGGATACAAACTTTCACATGGTCTTTTGGGAAAATGACCAGATGTCCTCGCTTATAAACAGCTTTCTTAATGGTATAACAGCAGTAGCAAAGGCAGACTTGAAGGTGACAAACTTGAGGTTACAAATAATTGTCTTTGGCCACAAAAATACCTTCTATCAGCACGCGTGTGTATTGCAGAATCAGTGACATAATAATACACAAATTATGCTCTATAGCTCATGCAAAACTGCCTCACCGACGGTTAAAATGTAACATTGTGTTTACACAGAGGAGGTGTGCAAAACAATGATAAATTAACTGTACAAGTTAGTACAGTATACACTACACACACACACACACAAAATATGAAAACAGCAAAAATAATCTCACACTGTTTTTATCCTGAACTTCATCATCTACTATAAGTATTTGTATTTTACTTATACAAAGTAAATATGTTATTACACTAATCTCATCTCTTTTAAAGGTTGAAATGAAAAAGTAAATTGGTAAAAAATATTTTTTGCTCTCATGCATCAACTGTTAAAATACTAAATGTCTTCACAATATAACGCTGTCTCTATACGACAAATGTATGATGTATGCGTGCGGTATAGAGTAAGAGGGAAAGAGGGATCTGCTGGATTTTCAAAAGAAAGTTAACGCTTCATTCCGGATCCTTTTGATTTACACACATACACACGTTTTCAGAACCGCTTGTCCCCTACAGGGTCACGGGGAACCGGAGCCTACCCAGCAACACAGGGCGTAAGGGAACACACCCAGGACGGGATGCCAGTCCACCACAAGGCACCCCAAGTGGGATTCGAACCCCAGACCCACTAGAGAGCAAGACTGTGGTCCAACCCACTGCGCTACCACGCCCCCCTTCTGAGATACACCAGTCCTGTTACATTTTTCTCAGGTTTTACCTATAAAATCACCACTCTCAGAAATTTCGATTTAAAATCATGAAAAGCCATGGAGTTGGGACAGTAGGAAAAAATCTTGATCAAAATTAGCTATAAATGGACATACAGATATGCGCATCTATGTCCAACTAACAAAATTCCAGAAATACAAAGTACAGTTTGTTAAATTTCAAATACACCATTAATGACTTCTATGTTTCAGGATAGGGGGTGCGGTGGCGCAGTGGGTTGGACCGCAGTCCTGCTCTCCGGTGGGTCTGGGGTTCAAGTCCTGCTTGGGGTGCCTTGCGGCGGACTGGCGTCCCGTCCTGGGTGTGTCCCCTTCCCTCTCTGGCCTTACGCCCTGTGTTGCCGGGTAGGCTCCGGTTCCCCGCGACCCCGTATGGGACAAGCGGTTCAGAAAATGTGTGTGTGTGTGTTTCAGGATAAATGCATGATTCATACATTATAAACTTTTCAGAGCTTTTTAACAATGTCACATAATTGAGGTGTCCTGTTTCTCATGACTCTCTTCCCCTGTTTCACACATACAGTGAAAGAGTATGTGTTACACACAGGGGCTGGATACCAGAGGTGGGACCCAAGTGTGGGATCTTTCACTTTTAAGCTCAAGGGGCAAAGCAATTCTTGTGGTTGGGGACACGCGTGGATCCAGAATCGAGGTGCAAACATTGGTACGAGGGTTGATCGGAGGTCGTGGTCGATGAGGTGAGTCAAAGGTCGAAACTGCAGGAAGCAGGGCTCAGTGACAAGGAGATGGACAAGGGAGCAAGGAAGGGGGGACACTGGGTGAAGGTGAGGCAAAGCAAAGGTAAAGTTAAAGACCACAGGTGGGACGGTTGCCTCATACGAGATTCCATGACCTGGGAGCAGTGGAGTGGCTCCTTATATACTCTGCCCTGCTGATCATAGCCTGGTGCTTGTGGCTGGCGAGTGGTCGTGGGTGTGACAGTATGTTAGTGACCAAGTTCAGGGAATTTCATTTTTAAATGTATATAAATAAGCACTTTGTAGGGATTCTGAAAAAAACTGTTTCTATAATAACTGTTAGTTATTTAATATTAATTAACTCAAAGTGAACCTGTTCTTTGTCAGAAACTGCTCATCAAATGACACGGACTGAGAAAATGTGGCAGAGCTCTGATTTTACCTAAAGCAGTGTACTATTTTTATTGACCAAGTATTAGCGAATTAATGTAAACAATCTAGTTCTTATTCAACATGAATAATTATACGACAGTGTACAGGAGCAGCAGTGAAGATGTTTTCAAAACAGCATCTGTTTAAACCTGTAGGGGGGTCTATGCAAAGTTATCCTCCACTGTGCTGCTATAAAAATCAGAGTCACATACAGTATCAGGACATACTGACACCACTTGTTCTGTCATATTGAACAATGGAACTGAATATTGCTGGGAGTTTAATCTTCATACTGGGGTCTCTACAAGGTAGGACCGGAGAAATTAAAACTGCAATACAATATTGTAACTACCGGATGCACAAATGGATTTCAAAGTATTGAGTAAACTGTGACATGTCGGTTTTTACAGGGATCCAGTGTGATGACATAAGGTTGGATCAGTCACCTCCTCAGGTGAAGAGACCAGGAGAGTCTGTCAAGCTGTCCTGTGTCATTTCTGGGTTTCAAATGACAAACTACTACATGCACTGGATGCGACAGAAAGCAGGTGGAGGACTGGAGTGGATTGGAAGAGTAAACTCTGGTAGTACATATGATCCAGACTACGCAGCATCCCTGAAAGGACAGTTCACCCTGACTGAGGACGTCTCCAAAAGCACACAGTACTTGGAGGCCAAGAGTCTGAAAACAGAGGACACGGCTGTTTATTACTGTGCTCGAGACTCACATTGACTGATCTCAGTTCAGCAGCTGTACAAAAACCACGAGCTGCAACACAAGTGCATGTAAAGTAATTCTTCTTTATTCAGTTATATTTGTACTTTCTAATGGATATTTAAAAAAAAACATTTTAACAAAGTGATTATTAATTTTTTAAGAACGTAATCGGATCATTACAATCCTAGGGGTTACTCTGTGTGGCACACCTGGGCTGCAAGACAGAGGACAGGGAAGGTAGGGAGACTTTGACACAACTTGTGCCACAATCTGTCACACTATAAGTCACACATCTTCCGATTCCTGTGTTTTATTCTGTGTCTCTCCTTCGATTCTTCCAAAAGACTTTTCCAGATCACTCAGTTCACTGTTCATCAAGCAACAAGACAGTGAAAACACTATAAAAGTGAATAGTATTTCCCAACAGTAATTTCAAAATGATCAATGTACCAGTGTTATATGAACCCATCCTGAACTGGGAGGAAGACAGAGAACCACCTGGAGAGAAGATGTCCGTCTGTACCCTCGAACACAGACAGATTTCACTCAACTGGAGTAAAAAGAAGGGAATCAAGTCTTGAGAGGTTTCTTAGGGTTTCCTTGACAAATCAATCCTGACTTGCTCTGCAACGACTTGTTAAATTACTGTATCTAGTAATATGTACTTTTAAATATGCAGTTTCAACTTGCTCCTTGGAAGGGGGTGCAGTGGCGCAGTGGGTTGGACCGCAGTCCTGCTGTCCGGTGGGTCTGGGGTTCGAGTCCTGCTTGGGGTACCTTGCGACGGACTGGCATCCCGTCCTGGGTGTGTCCCCTTCCCCCTCAGGCCTTACGCCCTGTGTTGCCGGGTAGGCTCCGGTTCCCTGTGACCCCTTATGGGACAAGCGGTTCTGAAAAGAAAAAAAAAAAAAAAAAAACTTGCTCCTTCACCATCAGCGGTTCAGATCGAGGATGACTGGTGTTACCTCTACTGCCTCCAATGCTTCATCATTATAATAAAGTTGAGCTGTAAGAAAAATTAATCAAACTGGTTATTTTGTTTCACACAATTTTCAATGAACAGCTCCAGAATAAAAAATTTTCCATTTTTTACCCTCTGTCTGTGTCAGTGTTTGTCCTTCCACTGTGAAGAACCAAGTATAGTGTGTGACCCCTGTGATGTACTTCATCTCTCACAGGGTATAAGGTTTAATTCCACATGGTGTAGTGAAGATGCTGTTTCCTGTGCTACAGTTAAGGAGAAGCAGCATTTTACTACATTTTTCGGCATCACTGCTGTTGATCTCGGAACTAGCAGAGAAAGTTCACCTGCAGACTTTGCAGAGTCAACAAATTGAACAAACACATTTTATGTTCTTATGCTGGTATTTAGACTCTTTCTGATAAAAGTGATAAAACTGTTCGATCAGATGACTGATTTAATTCTTTAGTTCAGTCCTGTCCACAGTCTGACAGCACATTACATTTAGCAGACACTTTTCTCCAAAGCAACTTCCAATGAACTCAACGTAGTGTTATCAGCCCACACACCTTATTCACCAAGGTAAATTACACTGCTAGATACACTACTTACAAGAGGTCACTCATCCATACATCAGTGGAACACACTCTCTCTGTCACTCCCACACTATAGTAGAACCTGAACAGCAGGTTTCGGGAGTGTGGGAGGAAATCCACACGGACAAGGGGAGAACATGCAAACTCCATACAGACAGAACAGGGATCGAACCCACATCTGCTCATATCACCCAGGCGCTGAGAGACAGCATTGTTGCTTGCTACGCCACCACGCTGCCGAGAAATTAAAGTTTCCTTCTTTATACCTGTAATTTACACACAGTTACTATAGTACCACACCCCCAGTGTATGCAAACATGACTTAGTCCTGACTCTTAAATACCAGTGATGGACAGAAACCCCAGCAGGAGACACTCATAGATCTTCACACCAGTTCAGCTTCAGCACAAATATGTTCCCTGTGTCTCTGCTGTTACTGCTGGCAGCTGCTTCCTGTGAGTCTTTTTTAAACTCCAAGTGGACTTCAATATGTTATTTCAAAATGTAATTGTTTTGATGAATCAGCTGGAGAGCAAATGAACTTTTATAAACTCACAGTTTCCATTTGGGTTTTGTAATGCACTGTTCAACAGGAAAAGAATAAATGAATTATCTGAATAAATATAAATGTAAATAAATAAATTCACTTCAGTTGACGAGGGAATTATAATGCAGTACTACCACTTGCCAGAGGATGTCGCTCTAATTAAGGCTGTGAGAGGAGTACAGCGGTACATTTCTCATTCGGTCCACAGCACTGAGGTGCATTTCCTGACCCTGTACTGCGTGAAACTTTCTGGCCCACTGGGTGGTACTGACCAATAATTCTACATAATTTCCTATTGATAATGAATAATCCATAATAATGATGCAGAATTGATTCAGTAATTTTGCTCATCATTACTAAGCTTTATTGATCTTAATTACGAATGGATTATATACAAGTACTCAGTGACTATCTATAACCGTTTGTCTGAACGCAGGGTCAAAGTGGTCTGAAACCTATTGTAGGGGAGTAGCAGTAATATATAGACACAGGCTGGGCAGGCTACTACTGAGCAGGCCAGTCTTAGGATACAGCTGAACCACCCGTACGCAAGAGCGCACACACACACACACACACACACACACACACACACACACACACACACACACACACACACCGACTGAAACCGCTTGTCCCAAGCAGGATCGCAGAGAACCGAAACCCAACCCGGCAACACAGGGCGCAAGGCCGGAGGGGGAGGGGACACACCCGGGACGGGACACCAATCTGTTGCACGGCACCGTAAGCCGGACTTGACCCCCAAACCTGCCAGAGAGTGGGACCCGGCCAAACCTGCTGCACCACCACGCCCCCCTACCACCCGTATGGTATATTATAAAAAAAAGTCACTGGAGGCTACTGTAAGAATGACAGACACAGCTTTCTGCCACAAGAGGAGACCAACTACTTCTACAGTATATTTTATCCATGTGACAGTGATGATGAAGTACAATGAGGATGAAGTGCCTGCTGTGAGACCTTCCATGTGGACCTGCCTACAGCTCTGAATCCTCCTTTTAAACCGAGTGTCACCTGTCCAGTCAGAGGGAGGAGTTCATGCAAACTGAGCTCTTCCTTCTACATTTATATCTGTGCACTGAGCAAAGAGGGAACAAACGCTGAGTTCTGGCTGCTTTAACTGACATTTTACCACAGTCACACACATTCACCATGACCTTCTTAACTGCTCTCCTGTTAATGACAACATGCTTAACAGGTACATTTTAATGACACATATAAGCTGTGTCTGCTCTTGAGTACTGAGATGGAGGTTTAATGTTTATTTTCTTTCCACAGGTGTTACTGGTCAGACACTGACTCAGTCTGAAGCAGCAGTTAAAAAGCCTGGAGAATCTCATCGACTCACCTGTACGGCCTCTGGCTTCACTTTCAGCAGCTACTGGATGGCCTGGATCCGTCAGCCTCCTGGGAAACCACTGGAATGGATTGCTTATATTTATGACAGTAGCTACATATATTATGGCAGCTCTTTTAAAGGCAGATTCACCATCTCCAAAGACAACAGCCAGAAGCAGATTTATTTACAGATGAACAACTTGAAGGACGAAGACACTGCAGTTTATTACTGTGCGAGAGACACAGTGAGTGGAGACACTGCAGGGCTGTACAATAACTGCTCCAGTACATCGCTCACTGAGAGGCACTCAAGTGTGTCTCTGCAGCACTGTGTTGTTCTTCCTGTCCACCTGGAACTGTTCTAGAAGTTTCAGCAAAGAACTGAACATGAGGAATGGAGACTGATGTTACATTTTTGTCTGTAGTTTCTATTTTAAATCCTTAAATTAAAGACTGAATAAGCTCACCCTGTCATTCAGGTTCATTGAAGCACTTATGAATATGAAAATGTACATTAACATTTTTCATTTTACCACTGAAAGGTAGATGAGTGATTTTTGGCGTTTTTCTCTGGTTTAGTTTGATTCTTTAATCATATTCTAACGTCCATTAATACTTGGAGATCTCAACCTTTCTGTTTAAGGTATGGCTTCAAGCCTAATGTTTGCCCCTTTTTTTAGAATCCCACAATGAACTTCCAATACCCACATTTCATATTACCCAAATGAAAGATTTCATAGAATTGTCTCGAAATGTTGCATTGTTTAACAAATCACTGGCTCAGTCTTCCAGCTCATTAATTTATGTTGAGGACTGACCATTTTCAGAACTCAGGTTCAATTAAATATTTTAGAGTAAATCAAGTAAATAACTGTAAAACAGTAAACAGGCAAAAGATCACATCATACGAACACAAACTGCATATGAGCTGCCTCTGAGAATTTGTACAAGTTATTTACATTATGTATTAGTTCGCTATATGTACATTATGTTATCCGCCTTAACTGGAGACAGCAGATCCACCATCCAATTCAACTTTATATATGTTAAGTATCGATCAGGAAATTACAATCGTTCTTGTGGATTGTATTACGTGTGTTAGTGGTTGATTTTAGCATATTCATTTTAAGTGTCATGTAAGATAAAATACTTTTGCTATTATGGTAATTTACAGATCACTACACATTGTCTTGTTCAGACCACACACACACACATTTTCAGAACCGCTTGTCCCATACGGGGTCGCGGGGAACCGGAGCCTACCCGGCAACACAGGGCGTAAGGCCGGAGAGGGAGGGGACACACCCAGGACAGGGCACCAGTCCGTCACAAGGTACCCCAAGTGGGACTCGAACCCCAGAACCACCGGAGAGCAGGACTGCGGTCCAACCCACCGCGCCACCGCACCCCTTATTTTGCTCAGACCATTTTACCCCATTGTTTTTTCCAGCAGTTTACTGGAAATCCCTGACCTCTTCTGGGACAGTGGTGAAGAGACCTGGAGACTCTGAAACTATTCTGAATTGTAGGTGGTTTCTGCATGAACAGTTACTGGATGCACTGGAACCGTCAGCCACCACGGAGAGGACTGCAGTGGATTGGGTTCATTTACACTGGTACTGACACAACCTTCTCAGAATCCTTCCAGGGCCAGTTCTCCATCACCACACACAGTTTCACGCTGCACCGGTAGCTGAAGAGCCTGAAGCTGGAAGATGCTACAGTGTCCTACTGTGTCTTTTACTGGGTGGTTTTAGTGTCCAGTTTGCAATGTCACTGCCATAATATACCACAGGATGGCATTCTTGTACTGAAAGGAAATCATGTAAAATGATGTATTAACTCTGGCAGTTATGTCACCTTTCTTTCCAGCACAGAAAATCAGGGTTATGATATTGTAATACACTGAATACATATTGGCATTATGCACTGTAAAGGGAATTCTGAATTTTTTGTAAAGTGTAAGTTTAATATACATGGTATATTAAGTGCTGTGTTCTCCACCCCCAATGTCAAATGAACCCAAGGTGCAACATGTAAAATAAAACCAATATGTCACAAATCTCCACACTGAAGGACAACAAAAACATCTGAGATCAAACTGAATGAGAAGCCAGTTGGGAATGAACTTATCCAACAGTTTTTGGTGAAAGGAGCCACGTAAACCATTTCACTGAAAAGACATGGAAGCCTGACACTTCATTACCTAGATTGCATTTTTTTCTATTCAAAAGCTGTGCAAGGTTAATCACCTGCAGTTTAAATTAGTGTTTTCATTATCTTAGGTCTTTAATTTCTCTCAAGTGCATCTAGGTATTCTTAATTCCACTCTGAATTTTACTAAAATTTAGAACAAACAAAATCAAATGACTGTTTATTGAGTATTTATCCAAATCAGCTGTTTCAATCCATAAAGAGTAATTTACCTTATCACTAAAAACAGGACGTTCTCAGAAAAGGAAAAACCCCCACAGGGGAAAAAAAAAAAACCCTCAGAACAACCTTTTCCAAAGAAAACCAACAAAAACCAAAAGCCACCAAACAAACCACCAACCACACACTACCAAGAGCTCTTCATAGCAAACTACTTTAACTACCAACAGTTGTCAGACGAGCTGCTTTTAAAGTCCTTATTACTGTCCCTTAAATGGCCACAGCTGGTCCTCACTTTCCATTAGGACAGGGGCGGTACATTAGAAGGTGTCCATCAGGTACATCCTGCCTCCTGCCCTGGACTGAACTACGAACGCATTCACAAGGATATACTTTCAATTACTTACATGGACATGATTGTGCTGCTACGATTATGACTGTTTTCTTGATTCTTGGAGTTCCAAAAACTACACCTCTCAAACCACTGAAGCATAGTATTAAAGTTAGTTTTATACTGGCCTCTTATATCTCGGGTCTCCATGGTCTCTGTCACAGCTGTACTCTATAACAAGTGAACAGTATAATTTCAAATTGATTAATGTACAGTACCACTATTATATTAACCACGATTATATGAACTGGGTGTGTCCCCTCCCCCTCCGGCCTTACACCCTGTGTTACCGGGTAGGCTCCGGTTCCCCGTGACCCCGTATGGGACTAGCGGTTCTGAAAGTGTGTGTGTGTGCGTGTGCGTGTGTATATGAACCAGTCCAGTCCTTATGTAGTAAATGAAGCTCTTTTCATACAGTCCATTTCTGTCCCTCTCTGTTCTGTATAAAATACCTTGCCCACACACAATGTCTAGTATGGGACTGTAATTTTGTGGTGTTCCTTAGCTATCTGAATTTACCTTCATTTGACTCAGTTTTAATTCACACTTCAAACTATTTGCCTTTACCTACGGGGGGGATGTAGTGGCGCAACAGGTTTGGCTGGTGCCTGGGTCTGGGGTTCAAGCCCTGCTTGAGGTGCCTTGCGATGGACTGGTATCCTTTCCTAGGTGTGTTCCTTGCATCCTGTGTTGCTGAGTAGACTCCAGGTAACTGTGGGACAAGTGGTTGTTGCCATTGGTTGGTCTTCACCAGCGTAGTTTGGTCAGGAGACACACACTTATACAAGTGCTCATGAAGGACACCCATCAGACACAGTGAATTCAGAAATGTCACACAGATGATGTAAATATTCTTGCCTTGAACACTTCTGAAAACTTTGCATTCTGGGAGGGAAACTGTTCACTGTGTGTGTTGGTGGGGCTGCAGGTCTTTTCTCAAACGCTGCAGTTTGTCTTTCTGATTCAGTTCATGGGTCACATGTGGTTTCCTGCCCAGGTAGCCATGGTCAGGTGACTTAAATACGTGTCATGGTATAATTACGCCATCTAAACAGTACACAAGGCAAAACTGTGTTAGTTCTAATATAAATGGCTATATTGATTTCACTGATAACAAATGAATTCGGGAGCAAGCTTTTAAATCACTCAGAAAAACGATGTTCAACTGTAAACCTGAAAAAAGCTTTTTCTTTACAGAAATGTTTACATTTATTCCTTTAACAGATGTGTTTCTCCAAAGCAACTTCGAATGAACATTGTGTGGCGATATCAGCTCACACTTTATTCACACAAGGTGACTTACACTGCTATATACACTACTTGTAAAAATTTTTAAAAAATTTAAAGTGTCAGATTACGTAAATATAGACCAGTGTCCAGGAACAAAACTGATTTTTTTTTTTTTCCCCTGCAGTCTCTGTTTGAGCCTCCTGGGGCCAGTTAGTTACTCTTTGCTGCATTTTGATAACATTCGCACATTGTTAAGCTACCTACAATTATTTACCCATTTACACAGCTGAGTAATTTTTACTCAAGCAATTTACGAAAAGTTCCTTACTTAAGGGCACTAAATCAAGAGATAATATTTGGGCCTGTAACATTTGGATCCAAAGGAAGAAGCTCTAATCACTTCACTACCAGATGTTCCAACACAGCTTCCACAGTGAGGAAGTAATAATTGAGCTAAATCAGTACAATAACTGCCAATATTATCAGTTCCTACCAGCACCAACGGAAAGTCCTTTGCAGTGATCAAGAATTTTGTAATGAATTTCAGGGCAGTGAAAGATTCAAATGTGCGTATTTATAGGGATGTGGGAAACAATGTTTCACTAGAGGCAGGACAATAAAAGCACTAAAACACAGTAAAACAAGTATTATTTTCCATACGATCAAATTACAACTTTTATGAGCCATATGAACACATCCCATCTAGGAAGAACAGGGTAAACCACTAATAAAAAAGAGGCCTGGATCTATAACCCTTCTACACATCTGACTTTTACAGAGTGACTGAGCTACTACAAGATACAGCAAATATCTGCAAAAAGTTTTTTAGCTCATTTATGTCTGAAGCTGTGAGATTTTCAGTTTTTAACATCTTGAAGATGCAAATATTGCTTCTTGAAAAACTCTTGACATCATTTCCTGTTATCACCTTATAAAAAGTGTTATTCAAGCATCGTGTTTCACCAGTTCCTTCAGAGAGATACATTTCTCCTGCATTCATTTGACAGTGTTAAAAATGAGGATGTTTAATGTATTCATTTTAATAACACATATCATGTAAGATTAACTTTGATGTATATACAGTATTTATGCTTCATAATATTGTCTTGCCATAGTATTAATTGATATCCATATTGAAAACATGATCAGATTATGACTGAACATGCAATTGTTGTTTTTCAGCTGTTCACTGTCAGTCTCTGACCTCCTCTGAAGCAGTGGTGAAGAGACCTGGAGACTCAGTGAAACTGTCCTGTAAAGTGTCTGGATTATCTCTTAGCTACTTGCACTGGATCCGTCAGCCACCAGAGAGAGGACTGCAGTGGATTGGGCGCATCGGCTCTGGTACTGACGCTATCTTCTCAGAGTCCCTCAAGGGCCAGTTCTCCATCACCAAAGACAGTTCCACAAACACACTGTACCTGGAGGTGAAGAGCCTGAAGCCTGAAGACACTGCAGTGTATTATTGTGCTAAAGACCCACAGTGAGTGCAGAGACTGCAGGGATGTACAATAACTTCCCTTGTAGATCTCACAGTGAGGGTCACTGAACCATTTCTCCTCTCACTCTCTCCACACCACTAGTTTCTTACCTTCATGAGACTGGGAGAAATACAGTACCGTGCAATAGTCTTAGGCACTTATACGTTTCACAAAAATAATTGTTTTAGATGGTTATTTAATGTCTTCTGCATTAGTATCAATGGGAAAGGGCATATTTTAGATTTACAAGCATTCCTTTAGCAAAAAGTTACAGTATTACAGTAAGGGTTTTGTATGTCATTAAAGAAAGTAAACACACACACACACACACACACACACACACACACACACACTGTTTGAGACCATTTGTCCTGAGTGGGGTTGTGGCGAACCAGAGCCTAACCCAGCGACACAAGGCTCAAGGCTCAAGGCTGGAGGGGGAGGGACCACACCCAGGACAGGACGCCAGTCCATCGCAAGGCACCCCAAGCAGGACTTGACCCCCAGAACCGCCAGAGAGCAGGACCCGGCCAAGCCCACCGCGACCCTGCTGGGACAAGCTCTTGCTGACGCTGGAGAGTTACTAAGCTCTGTAGGAAGTTTATTAATTAAGAGCATTATTTTCGGAAGCATTCTCACTTTACAGCTTTGTTCCCCAACCCAGTGCCTAAAACTTTTGCACAGTACTGTACTTCACTTTTTAATTTAATGTGTGACAATATTTTATGTATATGTTCATAGTGTCAATCCAGATTTAAAGTGCATGGGTGACACAGAGAGCATGGAATAAGACACTCAAAGTGTTCTTACAGTAAGTGAAACTGTGCTGTCAAAAGTTAATACAAGGAGACGTGGCAGCAACGGGGTGATACACAGGACCTGGAGAGGATTACAAAGGACTGGCATAGAGAGGACAGGAGGTCAGGACAGGAACAAAGACACACTGGATGGTAACATGAGAAACAACTCAGAGAGCAGGAATCACTACAGAATCACAGAGAAAGCAGTAAAGAGCTGATCAAGAATCCACAAATGAGTGATGTGTCTTTACTCCCTTTCATAGGGCTGAGAATTGATTATGAGGTTCATTGAAAAGAGATGTGTTGGGTTAGTTGCATGGATCTCAGGTGGTGCCTGTGGTGACCAAGGATTCTACTCCCTTGTGTCATGACAGTGGCAAAACTCAGGGAATTTAATATTTAAATATATATAAACACCAGACAAGGATTCTGAAAAAAAAAAAAAACCATCTCCATTAATGGAGAACAATTGTGAATAAATTAAGTGAAAGTAACTGCTCCTCAAATGACTGTTACAGACTGACATCGCACTGGACACTTGCCTTTGTCCCAGATATCTTTGAACTCATAATTTTCTTCCATGTTACAACGAAGGTATAAAAATGTTCCCAGGCTGCAAGAGAGGGGTGAGGTGAGGAGGAGGAAGAGGAGGGACTTCAACACACCAGCAGGTAATAATTGCCCCTATTTTACCCCATGTACCCACACAGTGAGAGGTCCACAGGCTCTGGAGACAAACAGGGACAACAGAACCAAGGCCAAGAAGGTCCCAGCGTCCAGCACCAACTGCACAGCACTGGCACAGACCACAGAAGAGAGCACCTCCCCTGCACCATTCGCCTCCACTGAAGGACCTCACATGTAAATAAAAGAACCCTTCCACTGAACAGACGTGTCCTGCGTGTTTGTGCCACGCTCTGTTACACTTTAACTCAGACATCTTCCTATTCCTGTTTTATTCTGTGTGTTTCTCCATCCACTCTTCAAAAAGACATTTCTAGATCACTCAGCTCACTGTTGATCAAGCAACAAGACTGAAAACACTGTAAAACTGAACAGTATTTACCAACAGTAATTTCAAAATGATCAACGTATCAGTGTTATATGAACCCATCCTGAACTGGGAAGGGGCTTTGCCAGGTCTTGCTCTCTGGTGAGTCTGGGATTTAAGCCTGGCGTGGGGTGCCTTGCGACGGACTGGCGTCCGATCCTGGGTGTGGCCCCTCCCCCTCCAGCCTTGCACCCTGTTAGGGTGTGCGTTAGGCTCCCGTTTACTGCGACCCAACTTGGGACAAGCGGTTTCAGACAGGCTGTGTTTGTCTATGAACTGGGAAGAACACAGAACCACTTACAGAGAAGAGGCCTGTTTGTATGACCTGCCCCCACACATTTCATTTGTATAACTTCCTTCCTATTATACTGGAGTAAATAGAAGATAATCAGTGTCACATGGAAGTGGAGACGCGGGGGCAGCTGGACCAAGTGCAGGATCGGTCGTCAAGAACCAAGGGATCAGGCAAGTTCTCGTTGTAAGGGGCAGGCGAAGAGTCGGTCGATCGGCAGTCAGAGTGAGGATCCAAGGACGTAGTCAGAGGACAAAGCAAAGGGTCAAAAGCCAAGAAATGGCAACAGGAAGCAAGGGACAAGGAGTCACTAGACATAGCACAGGAGAACTAGCTGCCTCAGCAAGATTCTACAATCATACAGGAGCTGAGGAGGGTCTTTTAAAGGTGAATGCTCAGTCAGATGCTTAAATGGTGTCAGGTGCTGTCAATTGTGGTGCAGGGGTGGACATGACAATCAGGTGTTAGGAGAGGTTTCTTAGCGTTTCCATGACAAATCAATCCTTACTTACCACTTGTTAAATTACAGTTTCAATGACAACTTGTTCCTTTATCATCGACAGTGTAGAGGGACAATGACTGGTGTTGCCCCTAAAGTTTCATTATTTTAATAAAATGTAGTTCTCATTGAAAAGGGGGTGTGGTGGCGCAGTGGGTTGGACCGGGTCCTCCTCTCTGGTGGGTCTGGGGTTCAAGTTCCGCATGGGGTGTCTTGCGACGGACTGGCGTCCCGTTCTGGGTGTGTCCCCTCCCCCTCCGGCCTTACGCCCTGTGTTGCCGGGTAGGCTCCGGTTCCCCACAACCCCGTATGGGACAAGCGGTTCAGAAAATGTGTGTGTGTGTAGTTCTCATTAGTTAAGGGAGAGCTCCTGTCTAAGGTATCTAGGACTAAGTCATCTGCATATTCTATTAAGGTGAAACCCAGAACTATTTAGTTTAATGCAAAATATAATAATCACCTGTTTAACTTTCCCTGCAGTAAAAGAGAGGGGTCCCTGTGTCTGAATGCTTCCACATAAAAACCTCTCCATTACTCCTAACAAACATTGTCTCATTGCTTCTTTTTTATTCTTTCTGGTCCAGTGTTTTTATTTCATAATTATTTTGTTAACGGAATTCCCTGTGAACAAGTCCACAATAGAAACATTTTAAATTTTTCTCCATCCGTTTGTGTCAGTGTTTGTCCTCCCACTATGAAGAACCAAGTATAGTGTGTGACCCCTGTGATGCACCTCATCTCTCACAGGGTGTTTATAAGGTTTGACTCCGCATTGTGCAGCCAATATGCTGTTTCCTCTGCTACAGTTAAGGAGAAGCAGCATTTTTCTTAATTTTTGGGGATCACTGCTGTTGGCGTTGATCTCAGAATTAGCAGAGAAAATTCATCTGCAGACTTTGCAGAGTCAGCAAATTGAACAAACATATTTGATGTTCCCATGCTGCTATTCAGACTCTTCTAGAAATCTTTTACAGTTTTTCTCCACTGTTTTCTAATAACTCTTTATCAGTATCAGTTGCCCATGACTGAAGTGTCTCTGTGGGTAAATTTCTCTCTCTTTTTGGAAGAAGATGCACTACATTTTGATGGAATCACCCCAGTGGTGGGTCACATTTTTGAGACAAACACATTCTGCATTGTTTGAGAGTCCTGATCAGTCTGGTAAGACAAAACACATATTGATGCTGAAAATTAGTAAAAACTCCCGAAGTGATAATACTGTTTGATCAGATGACTGATTTCATTCTTTAGTGCAGTCCTGTCTACAGTCCAGCAGCACAGTGAGTGACGTTCCCTCCTTTATAGCTATAATTTACACACAGGTACTACAGTACCACACCCCCATTGTATGCAAACATGACTTAATCCTGACTCTTAAATACCAGTGATGGACACAGACCCCAGCAGGAGACACTCGTAGATCTTCACACCAGTTCAGCTTCAGCACAAACATGTTCCCTGTGTCTCTGCTGTTACTGCTAGCAGCTGCTTCCTGTGAGTCTTTTTTTAAACTCCAAGTGGACTTCAACAAGTTATTTTTTCTATTTTCACATTTAAAAATTTAATTTTTTTAATGAATCACCTGGAGAGCAAATTAACTTTTATAAACTTCCAATTTCCATTTGGGTTTTGTAATGCACTGTTCAAGAGGAAAAGAATAAATTAAATCTCTGAATAAATGTAAATGTAAATAAATGAATTCTCTTCAGTTGATGAGGGAATTATAATGCAGTACTACCACTAGCCGGAGGATGTCGCTCTAATAAAGGCTGTGAGAGGAGTACAGCGGTACATTTCTCATTCGGTCCACAGCACTGAGGTGCATTTCCTGACCCTGTACTGCATGATATTTTCTGGCCCACTGGGTGGTACTGACCAATAATTATACATAATTTCCTACTGAAAATGAATAATCCATAATAATGATGCAGAATTGACTCAAATATTTTGTTAATCATTACTAAGCATTATTGGTCTGCTGGAGGAGCAGCATCAATGCCAGAGATGCCGGCAGGGTGAACAAACTCATCCGTAAGGCCGGCAGCATCATTGGACAGAACATGGAGACGTTTGAGTCAGTGAGGAATAGGAGGTCACTGAACAAACTGCTCTCCATCATGGACATTTCATCCCACCCACTTCACAGCACACTGCAGAGACAGCGAAGCTCATACTCTAATAAACTCATTCAGCTCCGCTGTTGTAAAGAACGGTTCAGGAAATCATTCCTACTGTTCCCAATAACACTGTTCAACAGCTCACCCTTGTGTGACAGATGAACTATTCAGCGCTATTGTTAGTTCATTTTGTTACTACTTCGTAATAATTATATTACCGTTCTGCACAACTTGCACTATATACTGTTTTGATTTATTCATTTAAATATAAATATTTACTATTCCTCCAACTGTACATATAATTGTTCATATTTTTATCTTGTATTTTTCCACTAGTTTTTAAATTTTTTATATTGCAAGTATTTTCAGACTGGTATTCTGCTGCTGTTACATAATAGATACCACAAGGGAAATTATCTATTTAAGAATAATATACTGTTACTCAGTCACTATCCATAACCGTTTGTCTGAACACGGGATCATAGTGGTCTGAAACCTATGCTAGAGAGCAAATAAACGATTTTTTAACTACCAACTTCCTTTTGGTCTTTGTAATACGGTGCTGTATTTTTTGTGAGGAACGTATCTGCTAAACAGATAAATAAATATAAATGAATTCACTTCAGCGGGTGATGGAATTATAGTGCAGTACTACCACTGGCCAGAGGATGTCGCTCTAATAAAGACTGAGAGAGGAGTACAGTGTATTTCTTATTATGGCCACAGGACTGACGAGCATTTCCTGACCCACTACTGCATGCCATTTTATGGTCCACTGGGTAGGAAAGACCAAAAATACATAATTTACTATTTCTAACTGAGAATCCATAATAATGATGCAGTATTAACTCGGTCATTTTGTTCATAATTACCAAACACTATTGCTCTTAACTAAGAATGTGTTTGGCTTGGATTATATGCTATTAGTCAACCACTGTCCATAACCGCTTATCTGAAGGCAGGGTCATAGTGGTCTGGAGTCTATTGTAGGGTCCTAGTAGTCATATTTGTAGATTGGCTGGTCAGGCTACTACCTAGGAGGACAGTATAAGGATACAGTCAAACCACCTGTACAGAATATTATATCCATGTGAAAGTGATGAAGTACAATGAGGATGAAGCGCCTGCTGTGAGACCTTCCATGTGGACCTGCCTACAGCTCTGAATCCTCCTTTTAAACCGAGTGTCACCTGTCCAGTCAGAGGGAGGAGTTCATGCAAACTGAGCTCTTCCTTCTACATTTAAATCTGTGCACTGAGCAAAGAGGGAACAAATGCCGAGTTCTGGCTGCTTTAACTGACATTTTACCACAGTCACACACATTCACCATGACCTTCTTAACTGCTCTCCTCATAATGACAACATGCTTAACAGGTACATTTTAATGACACATATAAGCTGCGTCTGCTCTTCAGTACTGAGATGGAGGTTTAATGTTTGTTTTCTTTCCACAGGTGTTACTGGTCAGACACTGACTCAGTCTGAAGCAGCAGTTAAAAAGCCTGGAGAATCTCATCGACTCACCTGTACAGCCTCTGGCTTCACTTTCAGCAGCTACTGGATGGCCTGGATCCGTCAGCCTCCTGGGAAGCCACTGGAGTGGATTGCTTGGATTAGCAGTGGCAGTGGCAGTAGCACCTACTATGGCAGCTCTTTTCAAGGCAGATTCACCATCTCCAGAGACAACAACAAGAACCAGCTGTATTTACAGATGAATAACTTGAAGGATGAAGACACTGCAGTTTATTACTGTGCGAGAGACACAGTGAGTGGAGACACTGCAGGGCTGTACAATAACTGCTCCAGTACATCTCACACTGAGGGTCACTCAAGTGTGTCTCTGCAGTACTGTGTTGTTCTTCCTGTCCACATGGTAGAACTAGCAGAAACTGGTACTGGTAACAAAAATTAATAGGAACCATTCCGAAGAGACATTTATCTACTGTACTGAAATATTTATGTTATTAATATTAAAATGTCCAGGTTAAGATAATTTTTGCTTCCGACTTCTTTTTTAGAGTCCACTGAATGAACCGCCCTGCTCTTCAGCTTAATCAAAGCAGATTTGTAATAATAGAATTCCTCTCCACATTTCATCTCTTAGCTCACATGCTGTAGAACAGATATCCTCCCAACATCACATGTCTTCCCAGTTGAATTTCAGAAACTTTTCTTCAAGCCATTTTTTAACTATTTAGTTTCACCTCTACTGTTTCAGTGGCCTTTAGTAAACGTCTCTTGGACTGCACCCTGTTAAAAATTCAATTTTGCAACATTTCATTTAACAATTTAAACTTTATTTTGTTCGACTTTTTGTCTAATAATTTGGTTTTGTGTTACTAAAAATACCACGTTATAACTATTGTACTTGTCAATGTCATGCCCACGACCGCGTGCCCTGCACATCCACCTAATCAAGGAGACACAGGATAACAGGGCGACTCAGACACTCGTGAGTGCGGAATCTCCTTGAGAGTGACCGAAGCACCTTGTGAGTTCTTTACCCGTGTGTTCTCCTGCTGTTTGGCTCCTGGACCCTTTGCTCTTGTTCTCTTGATTTTGACTCCTTCCTGCCCCTCTGAGTATTCCTGCTACCGCATCCGAGTCCGTCGGCTGGATTCCCGAGTTCCACCGTGACGGTCAATCACTCCTTTACTACCAGTTCTGATATTATAAGCAATCTGGGAGAAATATCTCAGTTAAAATCTGAACACATTGACTTTGAAGGAAAATACTTTGAAAACCGTATATCAGCAAAATTTCATATAAAATATAACAGAATGAAATTTGTTAGCAATGATGTTAGAAAAATTGGAATAGTACACACAAGCTTCCCAGAACAGTTCTATTTTTCACACAGATGTGTTTTGGCAGGATGCCTTCCTCAGTGTACATGTGTACTGTGTACTATCTGTAATGCTGATGTCTGTGACAGGTATTGACATCATACCTCATGGACCAACAGGAATTATATTTTGAAAATAGATCCATTTCACTCTAATTGAATCAACCCAATAGCAGAGTGGGATGTTTGATACAAACACATTCTCCAGAATGAAACCCTTACTGAAGTCAGAAACTCTCCATACTACGTTATTCTACAGTCTCAAAACTTCTTAAATATTGTTGCATTAACTCACGAGGAATTTTGAATTATTCTTCAGAAATAATTCCAAATTAGACGACTTAAAATTCAAGCTTCTATGGTGGACTATGGTAAAGACTTGCCGATTTGAGAGAATTTCGGTGCAGTACAACCACTGGCCAGAAGATGTCACTGTAGGAAATACTCAGAGAGGTGTAGAGTGTTGGGTACAGTTTTGCTCATTAGCTCTATAGCAGGGAAGTGCAGTTTTGATGCAATACTGCCTGCAGTTTTATTACATAGTATAGGGACAACCAATAATTATCGATGTACTATTATTAAGTAGGGGGCGTGGTGGCATGGTGGCACGGTGGGTTGGACCACAGTCCTGCTCTCCCGTGGGTCTGGGGTTCGAGTCCCGCTTGGGGTGCCTTGCGGCGGACTGGCGTCCTGTCCTGGGTGTGTCCCCTCCCCCTCCGGCCTTACGCCCTGTGTTACCGGGTTAGGCTCCGGTTCCCCGTGACCCCGTATGGGACAAGCGGTTCTGAAAATGTGTGTGTGTGTGTGTGTGTGTGTATTATTAAGTAAAAATGTATGTTTTATGAAGTACTACCAACTCAATAACTGTGCTGACTACCAGTTGCCTGATGAGTGTAATGCAAAATATTTGAATTTTTATTGATTGAAAGCCATCATCAAAAATTGTTAGGCAGAGGGTACCTGTGAAACTTAAGAAAACACACACATTTTCAGATCCGCTTGTCCCATTCAGGGTCGCAGGGAACCGGAGCTTAACCCGGTAACACAGGGCGTAAGGCCAGAGGGGGAGGGGACACACCCAGGACGGGACACCAGTCCGTCACAAGGCACCCCAAGCAGGACTCGAACCCCCGACTTACAGGAGAGGAGGACCCGGTCCAACCCACTGCACCCCCCTTAAGAAAACATTTGGATATTAAACAGTTTAATGATCTGTTAGATTCCAGCAGACTGGAGAATTGTGGACTGAGCTCGAGGAGTAAAGAATTAAACTCTGTGGTGGACAGTGCAGGGTATTTTGAATGATTTTAAAATGAAATGCAGAACTGTGCTGTCATTTTGGTTTAATAGATATTGTCTTAATCTGCTGGAAGGTTGAACAGAAAACAATTTTGGAGATGTTTAAAGTACAATCGTACTTGGTGTTGTGCTGTTACTGACCTCTGGAGACTTGTATGCAAATCCAGCCTCTGCCTGCTTAGAACTTAAAACTTACAAGAAGTGTTGCTTACAAGACGTCCAACAGGCAGGCACAAAATATCTGATGCTCCAGGTGGAAATGAGGGGAAGATCGGCATAGCAGTGGTAGTTGAAACCATGACAGGCAATGAGAGGACCGAGGGAAGAGGTGTAGCGTGAGAATCAGAAATGTATTTGTTACTGTATACTGTAATAAAATTTACCACAGTACACCAACTAATGCAGAAAACGTGTTGCCCTTTGTGACCTTGTGATACACTATGATATATTCAGTTTTTCTCTATATTTTACTTACCCCATCCATTTAATAGCCACTTGGCCTGAGCCTTTCGCAGAATCACTGTGCACAAGGCTGTGGCGGGGGGGGGGGGGGGGGGGGGGGGTACAACCTAGACAGGACAGCAGTCCATGGCAGGACAGCCACACACAGTCAGTCATCCATTCACACACTGCAGACAGAATCACCTGTTTTTCCTAAACTGCCTATCTTTAGACTGGAGGAGGAAACCAGAGCATCTGGGGGAACCTACACAGACATTGAGTGAACGTGCAAACTCAACAAAGACTGAGAGGAGAATTGAACCCACAGTCTTACACACCACCCAGGCACTGTGTGGTGGCAGTGCTGCAAAATGCACCACCATGTTGCCCTAAATGCAGTACATGATATAAGAAATAGACTCTGAAAATTACTAACTGTGCTATTACCTTCATTAGGAACAGGTGAGTCGTGGTCCTTCCCCCTCATTTCGCTGACCCCCTACTGCATGTGTGCCACAGGCGGATATTTAATATGATAAACCTTCTCAAAGGTACAACAGAAGTTTCCTCTTTTGTACCTTAAGAAGAAGCTTTCATGTAACATACCTGTGTTCTAACCCAGTACACCATCCGCTGCTGGTATAACTGTCGCATCCACACACAACTCCAACGCTGAGAAAATATTTCAGAATAACACCAAATACTAGAAGCTTCGTTACAGCAGCAGATGCCATCAACTCCAGTGTGTCAGAAATCTGCATGGATACAGTTTTTTTACTTTATTAATTTCGGTGACATTTTCTGTGAGTGCAGTCCTGACTACGCTGCCCAATATAATGTTACCTGAAAGAGATGAGAGGGACCTAGAAGTGGCTGAATTGATAGGTGTGTAATTATACTGTATGCCGAACAGTGTAGGCATGTAATTTTACTTTTGCAGAGATCAGAAGAAATTTGATTAATACGTACCTACATGGTGATTAATAAATACTTCTTGAAACAGATCAGTTAATGATTTTGGTTTGTACAGATATAATCTGACAGCTACTAAAAATTTCAACAAGAAAAGAAAGATTTTTGTAAATTCAGGTATGGAGAAATAAAGCAGAAATTGTTGTTGTGCTGTTACTGACCTCTGGAGACCTGTATGCAAATCCAGCCTCTGCCTGCCTACTTAAGAGATGCTGCTTTTGACCCAAAACGGATTGAGTATCTCCATAACTCAGTGATGGCAAACACTCTCTCATATGTCCTGCTCTTACTTATCCTTCCCAGTAAGGATTCTGTAAAAATAAATATTTTACTCATATCATTTAGAAATCAAGCTGTCATTTGTGTTGATCCTTGTTTTTCTCTTTGTCTCACTGCCTCAGGTGTGAAATGTGCGGGTCTGGAGTCCATCCCATCAACTCCGGTACAGAAGAAACCAGGGGAAACTCTCAGTTTGTCCTGCAAAGGTTCCGGATTCACATTTGGAAACTATTACATGCACTGGATACGACAGACAACCTACTGGGAAGCCTCTGGAATGGATGGGGATGATGCCATGGCTGGTATGATGCCAGCAAGACAGCGTATGCAAAAAGTGTGGAGGGAAGGACAGAAGTCACCAGGGACTGCTGTGTATTATTGTGCAGCAAACTTGCACTGACACAGTTCTGTGGTTGTGCTGAACAAAAAGTGTTCAGAGCTCTAAGTGGGAGTAAGTTACTGTTCCAGTAAAACACACTTTAATGCACGATCTACATTATAACAGTCGAGGAAACACTTTAGGAAATATTATTATTCTTTCCACTCTGAACCATCCCTGCCCGGTGTGTTTTGAATCCCAAAATGTACTTCCCATAACTGCATTACGAATCCGCACAACAGAACAGCATTGAATATTTTTGTGAGATGGTCCATTGCTCGTTTGTAATGGAAACAAAGCCTTCCTGCAGTTTTCCAACTAATGAATGTATGTTTGGAAGAATCCAGTAATCTGACAGACAGTGTAAGAGTGGAATCGGACACCCCTGCCCCCCAGCAAACTCTATACCCACCTGTAGGGGGCAGTACAAACCAGCATGTGGACCTAATGGCAGTAAAAACTGCCTTCTGTTTGCTCACTGAGTGGATGTGGTGGCGCAGTGGTTTTGGATTTTGGCTTGTGCCTGCTTTCTGGTGGGTATGGGATTCGAGTCCCGGTTGGGGTGCCTTGTGATTGACTGGCGTCCTGTCCTGGCTGTGTCCCCTTTCCCTCCAGCCTAGTGCCCTGTGTTGCTGGCTCAGGCTCCAGCTCTCTGCGACATTGCTTAGGACAAGTGGCTTCAGACTCTATGTGTGAGTTTTCTCACTGTTCATTGTTGTCTCTTCTTGTTTCATATGCCTACTGTACAGGACTGTGGTCAGTCAAAGCTTTGGAGCTGAGGTCTTTCGCATGGTCTCGACCTTTTCTGGGCCAGGGAGATTCGTCAGGTTCAGATATTTCTATTGTTCTGTCTCCTCACTGACAAACCTGCAAATTGCAAACTTCACAATCAACTGCAACATACTTGTCACATGTCACCCAAAAAGGAATAAATATTCTTAGGAATAAGGATTTATTCTAAGGAATAAATCCTTTCAACTTTATCTCCATTTAAACAGGAAGGCTGAGGAAACCAGAGCACTCTGAAGAATACCCACCACACATACAGGTTCAACTCATTTGTCCTACACCGCTTATCAGAGCTCAGTGTTTTCACTTATTACATCTCGTACAGAGGAACCAGCAGACAGACAGGCTGAAAAAATATGAACATAATGTGTCTCCTAAAATTTGTGGAATATTTTATCTTTTTAAGATCTTGAAAATGCAAATATTGCTACAGCACAAAACACTGATGTCATTTCCTGTCCTTACTGCAGCTCATAAAAAGTACCACTTAAATACTATCTTTCAGCAGTGCTTCACACTACCTGCCCCAGTTAATCTTAATGAAGAGCAGGACTGAGATGCTGAGGAACTCCTTGACCAGTAAATACATTTACATTGCATTTATTTACTCAGTAGACACTTTTCTCCAAAGAACTCTATGTAGTGTTATCAGCCCACACACCTTATTCACCAAGGTGACTTACACTGCTAGATATATTACTTACAATTGGTCACTCATCCATACATTAGTGGAACACACTCTCTCCATCACTCACACACTATGGGTGAACCTGAACAGCATGTCTTGGGAGTGTAGGAGGAGAACAGAGCCCCTGGAGGACATGCAAACTCCACACAAACTGATCGGGATCGAACCCACCTCCTCCCGCACAACCCAGGTGCTGTGAGACACCAGCACTACACACTGTGCCACCATGCTATCACACAAAGAAAAAGGCAGTGACAACCGTTTCTGTTCCTATTGCCTGAGAAAACACACGAATGGTTGCTGCGAGTTGGACTTCATTTACGGCATTCTTGTCACGTCCACATCTGCACCTCAACCAGCAGCACTGGCTCCGATTAAGCGCCTGATGATAATCAGGGCATTCGGCTAGTTTATACAACGCTCCTCCGCCCCTTCTCAGCTGCAGATCTCATTAGGAGAATTGTGCCCTCTGTGCCAACAACAGTACTCAGTGCAGTCCATCCATCATGTCCTGTTCCCCTTCGTCCTTGTATCGTGTTCTTCATCCCCTGGCTCTTGACCTTTAGCCTCACTGCCCAACGTCGTCCACGGATCTTCGCTCTCATCCTGACCGCCAATTGCCCGACACTTCGCCGGTCCTGGAGAATGAGAACAAGTCTATTCCCTTAACGATCCTGCACTTGGGTCCTTCTTTCCTTGTGTCCTCTGTTCCGCGTGACAATACTAGTAAAGCGTACAGTGAAAACACAAATAAAGCACCCTCATACTGTTTTTATCCACAGTTTTGCCATCCGTTATCAATATTTGTATTTTATTGATAAAAATGCTGTTATTAAACCCTGACAACAAGCGCTTGTTCCGAGCGGGGTCGCAGCGAGCCGGAACCTTACCCAACAATGCAAGGCGCAAGGCCGAGGGAGCACACCCAGGGCGGGACGCCAGTTCATCGCAAGACACCCTAAGCAAGGCTCGAACCCCCAGACCAGCAGGCACTGACCGATCCTGCCACACCCCAGTACCCCCTTATTATTATTGCACTAATCTTTAGTTTTTTAAGTTGAAATGAAAAGATGGGCAAAAATATTTTTATTTCTCTCATATATATAAACTTTTTACATCTACGTGTAGGGGGGCGCAGTGGCGCAGCCGGTTTGGCCGGGTCTGTGGCAGGTCTGCTGTTTGAGACCCGCTTGGGGTGCCTTGTGATGGACTAGCATCTCTTCCTGGGTGTGTCCCCTTCCTCTCCTACCCTATGCCCTGTGCTGCTGGGTTAGGCCCTAGCCCGTCCCGACCCCGCGTGGGGCAAGCAGTTTCAGTCAATGTCTGTGTGTGTGTGTGTGTGTTTGTCTGTCTGTCTGTCTACACAATATAGCATATGTTCAATTGTACAGTAGGATTTAGAGCTGCAGCCTTTGGACCCAAAGATTGTAACCTTGAGCAAGGTACTTACCCCACTAACCTTAGCCAGCTGTTTAAATTGGTAAAATGTTGCAAGTTGGAGAGAAGGGCCTGCTAAATGACTGAACGTAATATCTACGGTATATAGCAAGAGGGTAAGTCAATGAGTATTTGCAATATTTCCAAACCAAAGTTAAAATGTTACTGTGGATTCTTTTAACTTAAACTCACACACACATTTTTAGAACCGCTTGTCCCATATGGGGTCGCGGGGAACCGGAGCCTACCCGGCAACACAGGGCGTAAGGCCGGAGAGAGAAGGGGACACACCCAGGACGGGACGCCAATCCGCCGCTAGGCACCCCAAGCAGGACTCGAACCCCAGACCCACCGGACAACAGAACCGCAGTCCAAGCCACTGCACCACCGCACCCCCAAGAACATAATATAGGGACCTAAACAAATGCTTTTATATACACACCACCAAAAGAAAAATGAAATCTAATGTAAAATTACGTTAGAGATTTCTTAGTTCCAAGTTTTCCTCATTATAAGAAGACAGCTGTGATATTGAATAGTGCTATATCATTTTTTATTAACTATTAATGTATTACTGTAATCAGTTCAATAATAATTCACCAGGAAAGGTTATAAAGCAAATGTCCAGGAACAATAATGATATGATTTTTTTTCCCAGCAGTCTCTTTTTAAACCTGTAGGGGGGTCTATGCAAAGTTACCCTCCACTGTTCTGCTATAAAAATCAGAATCACATACAATATCAGTTCATACTGACACCACTTGTTCATTCTTACTGGACAATGGAACTGAATATTGTTGGGAGTTTAATCTTCATACTGGGGTCTCTACAAGGTAGGAATGTAGAAATTAAAACTGCAGTGCAATATTGTAAATGTACTGGATACACAGATGGATTTCAAAGTATTGAGTAAACTGTGACATGTCGGTTTTTACAGGGATCCAGTGTGATGACATAAGGTTGGATCAGTCACCTCCTCAGGTGAAGAGACCAGGAGAGTCTGTCAAGCTGTCCTGTGTCATTTCTGGGTTTCAAGAGACAAGATACAACATGCACTGGATACGACAAAAAGCAGGTGCAGGACTGGAGTGGATTGGAGTTGTCTATTCTGGTAGTACATATGATCCTGACTATGCGGCATCCCTGAAAGGACAGTTCACCCTGACTGAGGACGTCTCCAAAAGCACACAGTACTTGGAGGCCAAGAGTCTGAAAGCAGAGGACACGGCTGTTTATTACTGTGCTCGAGACTCACACTGACTGGTCTGTACAAAAACCACGAGCTGCAAAACGAGTGCATGTAAAAAATAATATGTCTTTATTCAGTTATTTTTGCACTTTGCAACTGATATTTTAAACAGTAATAAATAAGTAACAATAACATTAAAGCTGACTATTTTTTTCCATTCATTTATAATATTTATTTAATCATTACAAACCTAAGGGTCACTCTGTTACAGTATAACTGAGACAACTTCTTCCTATTCAAGTTTTATTCTGTGTGTCTACATTTATTTTTCCAAATTCTTGTTCACTGAAAACATTAGAAAGACATTTCCAGTTCATTCAACAGCTGGTCAAGTAACAAGACTGTCAAAACATTGTAAAACAAAGCAGTATAATTTCAGAATGATCCAAGTACCACTGTCATTTGAACCCTTCACCAGATGGGAAGAACACACAAAATCATCTAAATGTCATGATCCCTGAGGATCAGACTCAGGATGAACATAGGGGGCGTCACCCCCGGAGCCACTCAGCCGCACCGACAGCGAGAGATTTCATACACTCCACTTCTAGATCCGGGGAGAGCTCCTATCTCGGGTATCTAGGACTGCTTCATCTGTATATTGCATAAAGGTGAAGTCAGACTGTTCAGTTTATGGAGAAAATATAATAATTACCTGTTTAACTTCCCTGTAGTGAAAGAGAGCGGTCCCTGAGTGTCACATCTTCAGAGGAAAATGTCACAGGGGACGGTCATTGTAACAGTTTCCAAATACCTGCCATACACCTGCACTTCATTAAAAACACAGTTTAAAAGATAGAGACCTCCCTGCAATAATCTTTTTAAGAAACATCTCCTCTCTTTGCGCTCAGCTTTGCTCCTTGTTCTTTGCCTTTTGGATCTCAAAACTTGTTCTTCGAAACACAAAGATGACTCCTCAGGTTACGATGTTCAAATTAAAACCGTGACCCGTTGAATGTCGACCCTCACTTTTTGAACAACGACATTTTGGATCATGCCTTGAACTCAACCAAGGCCCTTGGATCTTGAAACCGTGCTTTCCTCTTAACTCCTTATCAGTATCAGTTGCCCATGACTGAAGTGTCTCTGTGGATGAATTTCTTTCTGTATTTTCAGAGAAGATGTACTACATTTGATGGAATCACTGCAGTGGTGGGTTAAATTTTTGAGACAAACAAATTCTGCATTGTTTGAGAGTCCTGATCAGTCTGGTAAGACAAAACACATATTGACACAGAACATTAAACAAAAACCCCAAAGTGATAAAGCTGTTTGAACAGATGACTCAGTTCATTCTTTAGTGCAGTCCTGCCCACGGTCCAACAGTACAGTAAGTAAAGTTTCCTCCTTTATACCTGTAATTTACACACAGTTACTATAGTACCACACCCCCAGTGTATACAAACCTGACTTAGTCCTGACTCTTAAATACCAGTGATGGACACAGACCCCAGCAGGAGACACTCGTAGATCTTCACACCAGTTCAGCTTCAGCACAAACATGTTCCCTGTGTCTCTGCTGTTATTGCTGGCATTTGCTTCCTGTGAGTCTTTTTTAAACTCCAAGTGGACTTCAATATGTTATTTATTTTTTTAAAATTTTCTCTTTATTTCATTCAGGTTCTGTTTGCCATGGAAATTTTTATAACGAAACTACGTCAGAATATGAGATGGAGTTTCCAATTGTTTTGATGAATTCTTTCCTCTGTCCAGGTGCCCAAAGTGATGTAGTTCTGATTGAGTCTGGTGGTCAGGTGGTCAGTCCAGGAGGGAAACTCACTCTCACCTATACTGGCTCTGGTTACACATTTGAAGACTATGGAATGCACTGGGTGAGACAAGCTTCACAGAAAGGCCTGGAATGGGTTTCATACATCAGCGGACCTAGTGGGACCAGCGGTTCTGAAAATGTGTGTATGCAATGCACTTAGTCAGTGAATCAAACAATGAATCCATCTCCCCATCCGTTCATTCATTCCATGGCCAGCTTATCCAGTACAAGGATGGTTAAAACCTTTTGAAGAAAATATAAAAAGAATGACAACTTTGTTGAAATCTATGAACACATAATACATTGATGGTCCACAACATTGATGACCAACAAGAAACCATTAAAACAACTTAAGTAATGAAAAATTAACCTTATATTTATTTATGTGATGCCTTTGTCCAAGGCTATGTACTGTATAATGTTTAGTCAGTATACTAAGGGACTTACAATTTTTTACATTGACATTACAATTACATTTATTCATTTAGCAGACGCTTTTCTCCAAAGCGACGTACATCTCAGCAAAAATACAATTTGTGCATTACATTAAGAGAAAGAGACATGGCTGCAGACGTGATTCTTAAGTAAATCTAATTTGTTACTTTCCACTTGAGAGGGTGTGGTGGCGCAGTCCTGCTCTCCGGTGGGTCTGGGGTTCGAGTCCCGCTTGGGGTGCCTTGCGACGGACTGGCGTCCTGTCCTGGGTGTGTCCCCTTCCTCCTCCGGCCTTACGCCCTGTGTTGCCTGGTAGGCTCCAGTTTCCCGTGACCCCGTATGGGACGAGCGGTTCTGAAAATGTGTGTGCGTGTGTGTACTTTCCACTTGATGGATCGATGTTCATCGCTTGAGTAGGTGCATAACACGAAAGATAACTGCATCCTGATAAGCAGGGTTTTAGCTTTGATACAGGTGGGTATTTTCCTGGAACAATTCAGGGTAAGTACCTTGCAGCTCAAGGGTTCCACACTGGGTCTTTCTGAATGTAAGGCAATGATGCTAACCACTGTGCTACCGACTGGCCTGCCTGATATTTACAATATCATATTTAAGTTAATGACCTGTATTAAAATGTTGATATTATCCCTCTTCTTTCAAGCAAAACTACATTGTAAAATGGACACATGCAGCAAATATTCATAACTGCCCTCTACAGGCTTGTTCAGCATCAGCGCTATTGATCGTAACTCAAATAATTTATGAAACCGAGAGAGCATATGACATGTTCGATACCACTGCTAATCAACAAAGAATAGATTATTTTCTGTTAAAAACAATGTCTATGCCCATAACTAAACAACTAAGTATTAAGACCAAGGTTACTGAGACATGACATTCTATTTGACAGGATGCACCTGAATCCTGATCACACTGCAGATAAATACTGGTTGCTCTTATAACATGATAAATGACTTTACTCAAGGTTTCAAGAGCAGGGTTCTTCTTTGTACATGAATTGGGAGTTGATTGGTTTAAAGTCTGAGTCCCAACTCACTGAACATCTTTTGCTGTCCAAGTTTATCACATCTACACAGTACCCATGTGTTCAGAAAAAATCTTTAAGTAACACTGCAAAAATCCTTCCCTTCACTGTAACAACAGGTGTTAATGGTCACTGTGTGACAGTTTACAATACAGTAAGAGTTGCACCAATGGATTATGGATGTGAATGAGATAAAGAATTAAACTCTGTGGTGGACAGTGCAGGGCATTATGAATGATTTTAAAATGAAATGCAGAACTGTACTGTCATTTTGCTTTAATACATATTGTCTTAATCTGCTGGAAGGTTGAACGGAAAACAATTTTAGAGATGCTTAAAGTACAATAGTACTTGGTGTTGTGCTGCTACTGAACTCTGGAGACTTGTATGCAAATCCAGCCTCTGCCTGCCTACTTAAGAGATGCTGCTTTTGACCCAAAACAGATTGAGTATCTCCATAACTCAGTGATGGCAAACACTCTCTCATATCTCCTGCTCTTACTTATCCTCCCCAGTAAGGATTCTGTAAAAATAAACATTTTATTCACATCATTTAGAAACTAAAGTTGTCATTTCTGTTGATCCTTGTTTTTCTCTTTGTCTCACTGCCTCAGGTGTGAAATGTGAGGATCTGGAGTCCATCCCATCAACTCTCATACAGAAGAAACCAGGGGAAATGCTCAGTTTGTCCTGTAAAGGTTCTGGATTCACATTTGGAAGCTTTGACATGCACTGGATACGACAACCTGCTGGGAAGCCTCTGGAATGGATGGGGGTTATCTGGAGTGATGCCAGCAAGACAGTGTATGCGAAAAGTGTGGAGGGAAGGACAAAAATCACCGGGGACAATCCCAACAGCATGGTGTATCTGAAACTTCTGGCCTGACAGCTGCAGACTCTGCTGTGTATTATTGTGCAAGAGAAGCACAGTGACACAGTTTTGTGGTTGTGCTGTAGGAAAAGTGTTCAGAGTTCGAGGAACAGTCGAGGAAACACTTTAGGAAATATTATTATTCTTTCCACTCTGAACCATCCCTGCCCGGTGTGTTTTGAATCCCAAAATGTACTTCCCATAACTGCATTATGAATCCCCCAAACAGAACAGCATTGAATATTTTTGTGAGATGGTCCATTGCTCGTTTGTAATGGAAACAAAGCCTTCCTGCAGTTTTCCAACTAATGAATGTATGTTTGGAAGATTCCAGTAATTTGACAGCCAGTGTAAGAGTGGAATCGGACACCCCTGCCCCCCAGCAAACACTATACCCACCTGTAGGGGGCAGTAAAAACCAGCATGTGGACCTAATAGCAGTAAAAACTGCCTTCTGTTTTTCCACTGAGGGGGGTGTGGTGGTGCAGTGGGTTTGACCTGTGCCTGCTTTGTGATGGGTCTGGGGTTCGAGTCCCGGTTGGGGTGCCTTGTGATGGAGTGGCGTTCTGTCCTGGCTGTGTCCCCTTCCCCTCCAGCCCTATGCCCTGTGTTGCTGGCTCAGGCTCCAGCTCTCTGCGACATTGCTTAGGACAAGCGGCTTCAGACTCTGGGTGTGAGTTTTCTCACTGTTCATTGGTGTCTCTTCTTGTTTCATATGCCTACTGTACAGGACTGTGGTCAGTCAAAGCTTTGAAGCTGAGGTCTTTCGCTTGGTCTCGACCTTTTCTGGACCAGGGAGATTCATCAGGTTCAGGTATTTCTATTCTTCTGTCTCCTTACTGATCTCTTAAACCTGCAAATTGCAAACTTCACAATCAACTGCAACATTCTTGTCACATGTCACCCAAAAAGGAATAAATATTCATGAATCTGGTCTTTATTTATCCTGTCAACTTTATCTCCATTTAAACAGGAAGGCTAAGGAAACCAAAGCACTCTGAGGAATACCCACCACACTTACAGGTTCAACTCATTTGTCCTACACCGCCTATCAGAGCTCAGTGTTTTCACTTATTATATCTCGTACAGAGGAACCAGCAGACAGACAGGCTGAAAAATTATGAACATAATGTTTCTCCTAAAATCTGTGGAATATTTTATCTTTTTAAGATCTTGAAAATGCAAATATTGCTACAGCACAAAACACTGATGTCATTTCCTGTCCTTACTGCAGCTCATAAAAAGTACCACTTATGTAACATCTTTCAGCACAGCTTCACACTACCTGCCCCAGTTAATCTTAATGAAGAGCAGGACTGAGATGTTGAGGAACTCCTTGACCAGTAACTACATTTACATTGCATTTATTTAGCAGATGCTTTTGTCTTTGAACTCTATGTAGTGTTATCAGCCCACACACCTAATTTACTAAGGTGACTTACACTGCCAGATACACTACTTACAATTGGTCACTCATCCATACAGCAGCAGAACACACTCTTTGTCACTCACACACTATGGGTGAACCTGAACAGCATGTCTTGGGAGTGTAGGAGGAGAACAGAGCCCCTGGAGAACATGCAAACTCTGAAAACAGTGTATACAAACAAAGCAGTATAATTTCAAAATGATCCAAGTACCACTGTCATTTGAACCCTTCACCAGATGGGAAGAACACACAAAATCATCTAAATGTCATGATCCCTGAGGATCAGACTCAGGATGAACATAGGGGGCGTCACCCCCGGAGCCACTCAGCCGCACCAACAGCGAGAGATTTCATACACTCCACTTCTAGGTTCGGGGAGAGCTCTTATCTCAGGTATCTAGGACTGTTTCATCTGTATTTTGCATTAAGGTGAAGCCAGACTGTTTAGTTTATTGGCAAAATACAGTTTAAAAGATAGAGAGCTCCTTGCAATAATCTCTTTGAGAAACATCTGCTCTGTTTGCGATCAGCTTTGTTCCTTCTTCTTAGCCTTTTGGATCTCAAAACTTGTTCTTCGAATCACAAAGATAACTCCTTAGGTTACGATGTTCAAATTAAAACTGTGACCCGTTGAATGTCGACCCTCACTTTTTGAACAATGACATTTTGGATCATACCTTGAGCTCAACCAAGCCCATTGGATCTCAAAACCATGCTTTCCTCCTAAGTCTTTGTCAGTATCAATTGCCCATGACTGAAGTGTCTCTGTGGATGAATTTCTTTCTGTATTTTCAAAGAAGATGTACTACATTTGATGGAATCACTGCAGTGGTGGGTTAAATTTTTGAGACAAACAAATTCTGCATTGTTTGAGAGTCCTGATCAGTCTGGTAAGACAAAACACATATTGACACAGAACATTAAACAAAAACCCCAAAGTGATAAAGCTGTTTGAACAGATGACTCAGTTCATTCTTTAGTGCAGTCCTGCCCACGGTCCAACAGTACAGTAAGTAAAGTTTCCTCCTTTATACCTGTAATTTACACACAGTTACTATAGTACCACACCCCCAGTGTATGCAAACATGACTTAGTCCTGACTCTTAAATACCAGTGATGGACACAAACCCCAGCAGGAGACACTCATAGATCTTCACTCCAGTTCAGCTTCAGCACAAACATGTTCCCTGTGTCTCTGCTGTTACTGCTGGCAGCTGCTTCCTGTGAGTCTTTTTTAAACTCCAAGTGGACTTCAATATGTTATTTCAAAATTTAATTGTTTTGATGAATCAGCTGGAGAGCAAATGAACTTTTATGAACTTCCAATTTCCATCTGGGTTTTGTAATGCACTATTCAGCAGGAAAAGAATAATTGAAATATCTGTGTAAATGTAAATGTAAATAAATGAATTCCCTTCAGTTGATGAGGGAATTATAATGCAGTACTACCACTAGCCGGAGGATGTCGCTCTAATAAAGGCTGTGAGAAGGGTAGAGCGGTACATTTCTCATTTGGTCCACAGCACTGAGGTGCATTTCCTGACCCTGTACTGCATGACATTTTCTGGCTCATTGGGTGGTACTGACCAATTATTATACATAATTTCCTGTTGATAGTGAATAATCCATAATAATGATGCAGAATTGACTCAGTAATTTTGTTCATCATTACTAAGCATTCTTGAGCTTATTTAAGAATAATATACTATTACTCAGTCACTATCCATAACCGTTTGTCTGAACACAGGGTCATAGTGGTCTGAAACCTATTGTAGGGGACTGGCAGTAGTATATAGGCACAGGCTGGTCAGGCTACTACTGAGGAGGCCAGTCTCAGGATACAGCTGAACCACCCGTACACAAGCAAGCACACACACACACACGCACACACACACACATTGACTGAAACCGCTTGTCCCGAGTAGGGTCGCAGAGAACCAAAACCCAACTCAGCAACACGGGGCGCAAGGCTGGAGGGGGAGGGGACACACCTAGGACGGGACGCCCATGTGTTGCACGGCACCGTAAGCCGGACTTGAACCCCAGACCTGCCAGAGAACAGGACCCGGCCAAACCTACTGTGCCACCACACCCCCCTACCACCCATACGGTATATTAGAAAAATAAATGTCACTGGAGGCTTCTGTAAGAATGACACACACAGCCTTCTGCCACAAGAGGAGACCAACTACTTGTACAGTATATTATATCCATGTGACAGTGATGATGAAGTACAATGAGGATGAAGTGCCTGCTGTGAGACCTTCCATGTGGACCTGCCTACAGCTCTGAATCCTCCTTTTAAACTGAGTGTCACCTGTCCAGTCAGAGGGAGGAGTTCATGCAAACTGAGCTCTTCCTTCTACATTTATATCTGTGCACTGAGCAAAGAGGGAACGAACGCCGAGTTCTGGCTGCTTTAACTGACATTTTACCACAGTCACACACATTCACCATGACCTTCTTAACTGCTCTCCTCATAATGACAACATGCTTAACAGGTACATTTTAATGACACATATAAGCTGCGTCTGCTCTTGAGTACTGAGATGGAGGTTTAATGTTTGTTTTCTTTCCACAGGTGTTACTGGTCAGACACTGACTCAGTCTGAAGCAGCAGTTAAAAAGCCTGGAGAATCTCATCGACTCACCTGTACGGCCTCTGGCTTCACTTTCAGTAGCAATTATATAGGCTGGATCCGACAGCCTCCTGGGAAGCCGCTGGAATGGATTGCTTATATTTATGGCAGTAGCACCTACTATGGCAGCTCTTTTAAAGGCAGATTCACCATCTCCGTAGACAACAACAAGAACCAGCTGTATTTACAGATGAACAACTTGAAGGATGAAGACACTGCAGTTTATTACTGTGCAGGAGACACAGTGAGTGGAGACACTGCAGGGCTGTACAATAACTGCTCCAGTACATCTCACACTGAGGGTCACTCAAGTGTGTCCATGCAGCACTGTCTTGTTCTTCTTGTCCACATGGTAGAACTAGCAGAAGATGGAATTGGCAACAAATATTATTATGAACTGTTCGGAAGAGACATTTCTCTACTGTACTGAAATATTTATGTCATTAATATTAAAATGTCCAGGTTAAAATGATTTTTTTTTCCATCTGGCTTCTTTTTGAGAGTCCACTGAATGAACCGCCCTGCTCTTCAGCTTAATCAAAGCAGATTTTTAATAATAGAATTCCACTCCACATTTCAGTTCTGAGCTCACATGCTGTGGAACAGATGTCCTCCCAACATCACATGTCCTCCCAGTTGAATTTCAGAAACTTTTTTTCAAGCCATTTTGTAACTATTCACCTTCGCCCCTACTGTGTCAGTGGCCTTTTGTAAAGTCTTTCTCACTGTTCTCCTGTTAAGAATTCAATTTTGCAACATTTTCTTTAATAATTTAAAGTTTATTTTGTTTGGCTTTTTTATTATAAGTTTGTGTTATCAAAAATTCCACATTATTACTGTTGTCTTCGTCAAACACTTCTTTACTACCAGTTCTGACATAATAAGCAATCTGGCAGAGAAACCCTTCGAAAACCATACATCAGCAGAATTTCATTTAAAATATAACAAAATGTAATTTATCAGTAATAACATTAGAAAAATTGGAATAGTACACACAAGCTTTCCCAAACAGTTTTATTTTTCACAGAGATGTATTTTGGCAGGATGCCTTCCTCAATGTACTTGTGTACTGTCTACTATCTATCCTGCTGATGTCTGTGACAGGTATTGACATCATACCTTATGGACCAACAGGAATTATATATTAATTATATTTTGAAAGGTGGGGCGTGGTGGTGCAGTGGGTTGGACCGGGCCCTGCTCTCCGGTGGGTTTGGGGTTCAAGTCCTGCTTGGGGTGCCTTATGGCAGACTGGTGTCCTGTCGTGGGTGTGTTCCTTATGCCCTATGTTACCGGGTACTCTCCGATTCCCCGCGACCCTGTATGGGATGAGCGGTTCTAAAAATGTGTGTGTGTGTATTTTGAAAATAGATGCATTTCTCTGGTGGGGGGTGCGGTGGTGCACTAGGTTTGACCGGGTCCTGCTCTCTGGTGGGTCTGGGGTTCAAGTCCTGCTTGGGGTGTCTTGTGACGGATTGGCGTCCCATCCTGGGTGTGTCCCCTCCCCCTCCAGCCTTATGCCCTGTGTTGCTGGGTTTGGCTCCGGCTCCCCGCGACCCTGTAGGGAACAAGCAGTTCCAGATGATGTGTGTGTGTGCATTTCTCTGACTGAATCAACCCAATTGCAGCGTGGAATGTTTGATACAAACACTTTCTCCAGAATAAAAACTTTACTTCAGTCAGAACCTGTCCATACTACATTATTCTGCAGTCTCAAAACTTGTTCAATATTCTTGCATTAACCCACGAGGAATTTTTAATTATTCATTAGAAATTATTCCGAATTTGAATACTTAAAATTCAAACTTCTACGGTGGACTATGACAGACTTCCTGATGTGAGAGAATTTCAGTGCAGTACAACCACTGGCCAGAAGATGTCACTGTAGGAAATACTCAGAGAAGTGTAGAGTGTTGGGTACAGTTTTGCTCATTAGCTCTATAGCAGGGAAGTGCAGTTTTGATGCAATACTGCCTGCAGTTTTATAACATAGTATAGGGACAACCAATAATTATCCATGAACTATTATTAAGTAAAGGGGGTGCGGTGGTGCTGTGGGTTGGACCGGGTCCTGCTCTCTGGTGGGTCTGGGGTTCAAGTCCTGCTTGGGGTGCCTTGTGGCGGACTGGCGTCCCGTCCTGGGTGTGTCCCCTCCCCCTCCGGCCTTATGCCCTGTGTTGCCGGGTAGGCTCCGGTTCCCCGTGACCCTGTAAGGGACAAGCGGTTCAGAAAATGTGTGTGTGTGTGTGTATTAAGTAAAAATGTATGTTTTATGAAGTACTACCAACTCAATAACTGTGCTGACTATCAGTTGCCTGATGAGTGTAACACAAAATATTTGAGTTTTTATTGATTGAAAGCCATCATCAAAAATTGTTAGGCAGAGGGTAACTGTGAAACTTAAGAAAACATTTGGATATAAAACAGTTTAATGATCTGTTAGATTCCAGCAGACTGGAGAATTGTGGACTGAGCTCGAGGAGTAAAGGCACATGGAACTATAATCACAAATGTACGTAAAGTCCAAAAAAAAGCATGTTTCCAACTCTGCAAAGAGGCTCATCCCTGCATTTTTGAAATGTATGTGCAACATTCTTTCGAGTTATGCAGCTGGATACTTTCACGCAAATAAAAAACTGTAAAAATCTTCTTTATTTATGGCAGAACAGCTGTAGAAAAGAGAGACACTGGTAAACTTCAGCTAACAAGTAGAACTTTACCACAGCACTACATGTTTCCTGTGCTGACGAAAACACACCATGTTTTTGAGTTTTCACAAAGTAGAGCTCAACAATGAACATTTTCAGGTGCTCAGTGCATCATGGGACAGGTGAGAGAGACCACTGTGATAATGACACACACAGCCTCCTGGCACAAAGTAAGACTAACTATCTGTACAGTATATCATATTACGCATTGATGAGCCTTAAGAATGTGTTTTGCTTGAATTATATGCTTTAGTGTTCCCCGTGGACCTAGTAGAAACAGGTTCAGGAGTCGGGGTAAAAGGAACAGACTCTTTATTAAGTCTGTCCGTGTCGTTTTCAGCGGTCTTAACAAAGACGTTCCAGACAGTACTGAGTCACTCATGAACAGTGGAGAGTTCAACTAAGATGCTCCCAGCCCCCCTCCACTTCACCCAACAGTTAAGGCTCTACCCCCAGAACTCCCCAGAATTCCCCTTGTGATGAACTGTGCATGAACAATAAAACAACACCAAACTACGTACAGAAATAAACATTAATCATAACTATTTACACAGAGCTATTTCAGCTCCCTCCAGCGCCATCACAATACTATTAATCAATCACTATCCATAACCGATTATGTAAAGGCTGGGTCAGAGTTGTCTGGAGCAAAGAGGCTCATCCCTGCTATGAAGATGTATTATGGTATTAGTAATAAATCTGTCACCATTCATTTACATTTGAACAATTTGATTTCATCACCAACAAAATTGTTGAAGTACTGGCACTTTGCTTTTCCTTTGTGCTTTATACAAATAACTTGGAGCTGAAACATCAGTAATTCTTTAAAAATATCCTTCCTCTTCTTCAGCTTTTTTACAGTGATCAGAAAATGTTGCAGTACAGTAATAAGTTTTCTGCCGACACAATTAAGCCATAAGCTGATCTTGCAGATACCTCTGCCCATATCTCACAACACTCTCTATAGAGCTCCTGACCAAGTTATGATGCGATTTTCTTTGCACTACAACAACTCCCTTCTATCTGGTTTTCCAGCCTCTGGCTTCAAGCCTCTTCAGCTGATCTGGAATGCTGCTGCAGCAGTTGTGTTCCACCAGCCAAAACATTCCTATACACCTCCCTTCGTCATCTCACTCCATGGCTGTTAAACTCTGATCACAGCCTATAAAATGGTCAAAGGATTTGCCCTCCAGTACCTTCAAGGCCTGATCACTCTCTTCACCCCATCAAGAGTGCAGAGGTCCTCCACCTCTGACGATTTGGCGGTTTCACGCTCGAAAAAGTCCAAAGTATTAGTTCTTGGTTTTTCCTCTGCTTTGGTGAAATGAACTCACTTTTACCCTCATAACTGCTGAATCCCTTTAACATTCAAAAAAGGTCTCAAAACACACCTTTTTTGGACCAGCTTCTCTCCAGATCTTCTAACAGCTCCATAAATGTGAATAGCATCATCTGTCACAACTAACTCTGTATTTCCTCCGAATTCTTTAAGCAACTATTCATGAAATGTCCACCGGTAAAAATGGTGGCGCTGGTGAACCTGGGCTTCGAGAATTGCCTATCTACATCTCTAACACTGTCTGTTGATGAAATCCACTTCTCTTAACTACGAACTGCATGTTGTCGTTACTGCATTCTGTATGTTGTTAGAATATACAATAATGTGAAATTAAAGCACAGTGAATCCTTCAGTGACAAATGTACAAAAATTTATATACCTGCTCAAATGAATATCAGGAAAAAGATGAACGTCGGTTGACTTTTTAGAGAAATGTTACATCGACACACATCACATATTATGCACTCGTCCTCATGCAAAACTGTTCCACTCCCTCCCTACTTCACCTCCTTATTAAAGGGCAGCTGTGAGTCTCTGACCCTCAGTCACCCTGAGGCAGGGACGGACTTGGAGTAAAAAACGGCCCTCAATTTCCCCCCCCAAACAGGCCCCACCACAACTACAAACAGCCGCTTCTATCTCACAATACTACAGCAGTCGATGTATCGCATTTATGGCAAATAACATCATAAATCCCATGGTGACTGAAATAAATTTATTATTGTATGAACCAAAATAGGGGGGGCGCTGTGGTGTCCGAAAAGGAAGGTACACCGTTCTTTGGAGGTTTCCCTGAAACAAAGCACTGGAACACCTGAAGTGTGCAAAACAAAGAGTTTATTAAGAACAGTAGCTCGTGTCACAAACGCACTTCACACCGCGGAACCTCATCTCTTTTTTGCGCGAAAACACCCCCGTTATATATAGTGCCGCCAATAACGGTTCCCGCTTCTTTTAGGAACTAACCAATGACAATTATCCTTTGTCAACTTACACCCTACAGGCTGGCAGGAACCTTTCTTTTACAAAACTCTCAAGGATTCGTTCTTGGTGTAAAACACCACAGGCGCGGTGGCGCAGTGGGTTGGACCCGGTTCGAGTCCCGCTTGGGGTGCCTTGCGACGGACTGGCATCCTGTCCTGGGTGTGTCCCCTTCCCCCTCCGGCCTTATGCCCTGTGTTGCCGGGTTAGGCTCCGGTTCCCCACGACCCTGTTTGGGACAAGCGGTTCTGAAAATGTGTGTGTGTGTGTGTGTGTCGCTGACACTATGCTTTTCGTTCCTGCAACTACCTTCACCCTGAATAAGCAAATGAATACAGATTAGTTGATTTCAGATGGGTCTCAGTATAACATCTGTCACTTAATATTAAACCAATTCTAAATTACTTTTAGATTACTTATATATTCTAATAACACTTTGAATGTTATGGAAAGCAAACACATTGATTTAGGTTTATTTTCAAACAAAACGGTTGTCTGCGTGATGTTATCTCAATCTTGGGGAGAATTATAGCCTGTATTTTGCTATAATTTCAGCTGTAGGTAACGTGAGAACACCTGATCGTGCAAACTGACACATAGCACCATTAGAACTGTTAAATTCTGTTTGTTTTGATGTGAGTTCGTGACCAGTTCGTGGGCAATTTAAAACGGGATGAATGGGTGTGAATTTGGATATTGGCTGGGTTTGCCTACATGCCACGATCAAAATAATATCGTTTTGGCGTCTACTGTTGCCACGCAACGACAAAAGTCATGCTGCAGCCAAGCTGAGTATGAGTGACCATGTGTGCACAAATTATTTGCAAACTCGCTCATCCTCATGTTACATGTTAATCGGAGCAATCACCTTAGGCTACTTCATTTACTCTATTTTCTAACTCAGTAGCAATGTAACCCGTTGTAGAATCGCTGCTGTCTCGTTATGAATGAATGGAATATTCACGTCAGACAACGCGGAGTGATAAATGGCAGTGAACGTTCGGACTAGGGATGTCCTGGGATTTTACTATAGTGCTGTTCATAGGCTACATGTTCTATAGTGAGAGGCGGGCAAAGGTAACCTGATGTAACTGTCCTGACAGGCGACTCACCAGAACCATTGGCTCAGGAGCAACTGCTGCTGTCTCTCCCTCATCAGGCTGAGGATTAGGGCTACTACTGCCTGCAGTTGCACTGCTGCTGGCAACACTATTGCCAAATATCTCTGTTATTTTTTTGCATTTTGTAGCATTGGTTTCTAAGGACTTCGCTTTTTTTTCTTTTAGCTTCTCCCAACCAACCGCCTTTATCTTTACGTTTTTTGCTTGCCATCATGAGCCCACTCTCCTTTGCGACAGTTTTGGTTTATTATAAGCAAAAAAAAAATTGCATTAGCGCCCCCTTTTGTCGGCTGTCAGCGTCACTTAATCTGACACTTTTTCTTTGGTGATGAACCAGCCAGGCCGTTCTGGACTTCTCCAGAAAGTCCAGATGGCCAGTCCGCCCCTGCCCTCGGGACTCCCACCAGCTCATCTCCATCACCAGTAATGCTCCCTGCTGCTGCGGCTGGGAGCTGTTTCCTTTGAGTCTCTCCCTGTGTTACATGGAGGGTAAACAGACTCTTCAAGGCCATTTCAGATACTGACTCTCTCATGTTGAACCCACATTTCTCTCTCTGTAGGTGTTCAGTCTCAGGTTGTTCTCACTCAGCCGGAATCAGAGATGGGATCTCCAGGAGGTTCCCTCACATTAAAATGTGCCTGCAGTAGATTCAGTGTTGGGGGCACTTCCATGTACTGGATCAGACAGGCTCCTAGAAAAGGACTTGAGTGGATCATCTTTTACTACTCTGATTCAAGCAAGAGCACAGCGTAGTCTGCCACATCTGTGTCTTTCATGGTTTTTGTCCTGGAAGGAAAGGGTGGACTCAAGTGCAGAGTGCACAGGGGTTTATTCAGACGCTAGACAGGAATCCTAGTCAGCTACAGGCAAGGGTCTTCGGACTGCAAACGAGGTACACCAGGAAATCCAGTATCGGAGTCGGAAAAACAGGCAGTCGGTCAGAATACTAGTAAGCGGGTCAGGTTTCAGGACGGGAGCGGTCTCAGTAAACGGGCGAAGGGAAGAGGAGCTAGGAGCGAGGAGCAGGGAGAAGGGAGAAGGGTACAAAGGCGGCAGGTAGTCTGACTCAGAGCCAGTGAGTAATTGGTGAACAAGATTCCGCGACACTCATCGTTCACTTCTGCCTTTTGACCTGTCGAGCCCCAGGTGTATCCGGTTATGCCGATGACGTGGGCGTGGCAGTGTCCTCCCTTCAAAATGTGTTGCTTTTATCAAAAAAAAAAAAAAAAAAAAAAAAGGTAAATCATGACAATTTAAAATCACCATAGAGAGAGAAAACTTCATAAATTGTAGGTCTCTGGAGTGGATACAAACTTTCACATGGTCTTTAGGGAAAATGACCAGATGTCCTCGCTTATAAACAGCTTTCTTAATGGTATAACAGCAGTAGCAAAGACAGACTTGAAACTGACAAACTTGAGGTTACAAATAATTGTCTTCGGCCACAAAAATACCTTCTATCAGCATGCGTGTGTTTTGCGGAATCAGTGACATAATTATACGCAAATTATGCTCTATAGCTCATGCAAAACTGCCTCACCGACAGTTAAAATGTAACACTGTGTTTACACAGAGGAGGTGTGCAAAACAATGATAAGTTAACTTTACAAGTTAGTACAGTATACACCACACACACACACACAAATATGAAAACAGCAAAAATAATCTCACACTGTTTTTATCCTGGACTTCATCATCTACTATAAGTATTTGTATTTTACTTATACAAAGTAAATATGTTATTACACTAATCTCATCTCTTTTAAAGGTTGAAATGAAAAAGTAAATTGGTAAAAATATTTTTTGCTCTCTCATAGATCAACTGTTAAAATACTAAATGTCTTCACAATATAACGTTGTCTCTATACGACAAATGTATGATGTATGCGTGCGGTACAGAGTAAGAGGGAAAGAGGGATCTGCTGGGTTTTCAAAAGAAAGTTAACGCTTCATTCCGGATCCTTTTGATTTAATTCTTCTATAAAACTATGTACTGTACCTACATAATATGAGATGGGTATATGGTATTGGTGCAGTATATTGTATATATACTGTAATTCAACAAATGTTAATTACATAGAGACGCATGGAATCTAACAGTAACCTTTCATGTTGCAGATTTTTTTGTTCAATGTTTTCCTCTATAAGAAGAACGCTGTGATACTGAAAATAGCTATGTAATATTTTTTATTTCGTATTAATGTATTATTGTAATCAGTTCAGTACTAATTAACCTCGAAGGTTATTCAACATCTAGGAACAATAATGAAAAGGACTTCCCAGCAGTCTATTGAAACCTCTGGAAAGGTCTATGCAAAGTTACCCTCCACTGTACTGCTACAAATGCAAAATCACACAAAGTCACAGGTCACACAGACACTAAATTCAAGACACATTTAAATTTTAAACCTTACTACTCAATTTTTTTAATACAGTTTACTTGTGTTTAAATCTACAGGTATGCGCTGCTTTACAATGTTTCGGGCAGCGATGGACCACGTATACGACGGTGGTCCCATAAAAATATAATGGACTGAAAAATTCAAATCAATCAAAAGAGCGAAACAAAGAGTGATGTCGTATGGGTCGTAATGCGATGCATCGCTTACGTTTTAAGCATGTTTTACAAACAAACCAATTGCGCTGCCACTGCCAGATATATGAAAGTATATACGATTTATGTATAGTACATAATACATGATGATGATAATAAACAACTGTTACTGGTTTATGTATTTACTGTACAGTAGTTTTTAATTGTTATTTTAGACTGTACTCTTTCTACTTAAGAAAGTTCCGGAATGTAAGGCAGCACTGTACACTCTATGGTGTTCGCTCAACGACAAAGTCGAACTGCTACTGGTTTCACAGAACGTAACCCCGTCGCTAAGTGGCACATACCTGTATTTAAAAATGTGGGGGAAAAAAACTGTTGTACAGAACATAAAACATTATACACCTGACACTCAGTGCAAGACCCTGACAGCTGGTTATTGAAAGATCACTGACTAAATACAGTAGAATAGCTGATATGAGATACACCAGTCCTGTTACATTTTTCTTAGGTTTTACCTATAAAATCACCACTCAAAAATTTCAATTTAAAATCATGAAAAGCCATGGAGTTGGGAGAATAGGAAAAAATCTTGATCAAAATTAGCTATAAATGCACATAAAGATGTGTGCATCTATGTCCAACTAACAAAATTCCAGAAATACAAAGTACATTTTGTTAAATTTCAAATACACCATTAATGACTTCTGTGTTTCAGGATAAATGCATGATCCATACATTATAAACTTTTCAGAACTTTTTAAAAATGTCACACAACTGAGGTGTCCTGTTTCTCATGACTCTCTTCCCCTGTTTCACACATACAGTTAAAGAGTATGTGTTACACACAGGGGCTGGATACCAGAGGTGGGACCCAAGTGTGGGATCTTTCACTTTTAAGCTCAAGGGGCAAAGCAATTCTCGTGGTCGGGGACACGCGTGGATCCAGAATCGAGGCGCAAACATTGGTCTGAGGGATGATCCGAGGTCGTGGTCGATAAGGCAAGGAAAAGGTTGAAACTGCGGGAAGCAGGGCTCAGTGACAAGGAGGTGGACAAGGGAGCAAGGAAGGGGGGACACTAGGTGAAGATCAGGCAAAGCAAAGGTAAAGTTGAAGACAACAGGTGGGACGGTTGCCTCATACGAGATTCCATGACCTGGGAGCGGTGGAGTGGCTCCTTATATACTCTGCCCTGCTGATCATAACCTGGTGCTTGTGGCTGGCGAGTGGTCGTGGGTGTGACAGTATGTTAGTGACCAAGTTCAGGGAATTTCATTTTTAAATTTATATAAATAAGCACTTTGTAGGGATTCTGAAAAAAACTGTTTCCATAATAACTGTTAGTTATTTAATATTAATTAACTCAAAGTGAACCTGTTCTTTGCCAGAAACTGCTCATCAAATGACACGGACTGAGAAAATGTGGCAGAGCTCTGATTTTACCTATAGCAGTGTACTATTTTTACTGACCAAGTATTAGTGAATAAATGTAATTAATCTAGTTCTTATTCAACATGAATAATTATACGACAGTGTACAGGAGGAGCAGTGAAGACGTTTTCAAAACAGCATCTGTTTAAACCTGTAGGGGGGTCTATGCAAAGTTATCCTCCACTGTGCTGCTATAAAAATCAGAATCACATACAGTATCAGGTCATACTGACACCACTTGTTCTGAGGTATTGGACAATGGAACTGAATATTGTTGGGAGTTTAATCTTCATACTGGGGTCTCTGCAAGGTAGGACCGGAGAAATTAAAACTGCAATACAATATTGTAACTGTACCGGATGCACAAATGGATTTCAAAGTATTGAGTAAACTGTGACATGTTGGTTTTTACAGGGATCCAGTGTGATGACATAACGTTGGATCAGTCACCTCCTAAGGTGAAGAGACCAGGAGAGTCTGTCAAGCTGTCCTGTGTCATTTCTGGGTTTCAAATGACAAACTACTACATGCACTGGATACGACAGAAAGCAGGTGGAGGACTGGAGTGGATTGGAAGAGTAAACTCTGGTAGTACAGATGATCCAGACTACGCAGCATCCCTGAAAGGACAGTTCACCCTGACTGAGGACGTCTCCAAAAGCACACAGTACTTGGAGGCCAAGAGTCTGAAAGCAGAGGACACGGCTGTTTATTACTGCGCTCGAGAGTCACACTGACTCCTCTCAGTTCAGCAGCTGTACAAAAACCACGAGCTGCAAAACAAGTGCATGTAAAGTAATTCTTCTTTATTCAGTTATATTTGTACTTTGTAATGGATATTAAAAAAAAAACATTTTAACAAAGTGATTATTAATTTTTTAAGAACTTAATCGGATCATTACAGTCCTAGGGGTTACTCTGTGTGGCACACCTGGGCTGCAAGACAGAGGACAGGGAAGGTAGGGAGACTTTAACACAACTTGTGCCACAATCTGTCACACTACAAGTCACACATCTTCCGATTCCTGTGTTTTATTCTGTGTCTCTCCTTCGATTCTTCCAAAAGACTTTTCCAGATCACTCAGTTCACTGTTCATCAAGCAACAAGACAGTGAAAACACTATAAAAGTGAATAGTATTTACCAACAGTAATTTCAAAATGATCAATATACCAGTGTTATATGAATCCATCCTGAACTGGGAGGAATGCAGAGAACCACCTGGAGAGAAGATGCCCGTCTGTACCCTCGAACACAGACAGATTTCACTCAACTGGAGTAAAAAGAAGGGAATCAAGTGTGGAGAGGTTTCTTAAGGTTTCCTTGACAAATCAATCCTGACTTGCTCTGCAACGACTTGTTAAATTACTGTATCTAGTAATATGTAGTTTTAAATATGCAGTTTCAGTGATAACTTGTTCCTTCATCATCAGCGGTTTACATTGAGGATGACTGGTGGTACCTCTGTTGCCTCGTAAGTTAAATTATTTCAAGAAAACTTAGCTGTAGGACAGTTGAATCAAACAGGTAGCCAGAGATTTCACACACTTTGGTTGAGGGAGAGCTCCTATGTGAGAAATCTAGGACTGTGGCACCGTTATATTCTATTAAGGCGAAGCCAGAACTGTTTACATTGTTGGAAAAATATAATTACATGTTTAACTTTCCCTGCAGTGAAAGAAAGGGGTCCCTGTATGTGAATGTTTCCACATGAAACCCTCCCTGTTACGCCTAACAAACATTGTCCCGTTGCTTCTTGTGAGCTTTGTTCTATTGTTTCTGCTCCAGTGTTTTTGTTAATGGCTTTTTGGCTTCCCCAAATGCCCTGTGAAGAACTCCTCAATGAAAATATTTTCCATCTTTCACCCTCTGTCTGTGTCAGAATGAAAAACCAAGCATAGTGTGTGACCCCTGTGATGTACCTCATCTCTCACAGGGTATAAGGTTTAATTCCACATGGTGTAGTGAAGATGCTGTTTCCTGTGCTACAGTTAAGGGGCAGCATTTTACTACATTTTTGGGCATCACTGCTGTTGGTGTTGATCTCAGAACTAGCAGAGAAAGTTCGTCTGTAGACTTTGCAGAGTCAGCAAATTGAACAAACACATTTTATGTCCTCATGCTGGTATTTAGACTCTTTCTGATAAAAGTGATAAAACTGTTCGATCAGATGACTGATTTAATTCTTTAGTTCAGTCCTGTCCACAGTCTGACAGCACATTACATTTAGCAGACACTTTTCTCCAAAGCAACTTCCAATGAACTCAACGTAGTGTTATCAGCCCACACACCTTATTCACCAAGGTAAATTACACTGCTAGATACACTACTTACAAGGGGTCACTCATCCATACAACAGTGGAACACACTCTCTCTGTCACTCCAACACTATAGTAGAACCTGAACAGCATGTTTCAGGAGTGTGGGAAGAAATCCACATGGACACGGCGAAAACATGCAAATTCCATACAGACAGAGTAGAGATCGAACCCACATCTGCTCACATCACCCAGGCGCTGAGAGACAGCATTGTTGCTTGCTGCGCCACCACGCTGCCCAGAAATTAAAGTTTCCTCCTTTATACCTTTAATTTACACACAGTTACTATAGTACCACACCACCAATGTATGCAAACCTGACTTAGTCCTGACTCTTAAATACCAGTGATGGACACAAACCCCAGCAGGAGACACTCATAGATCTTCACACCAGTTCAGCTTCAGCACAAATATGTTCCCTGTGTCTCTGCTGTTACTGCTGGCAGCTGCTTCCTGTGAGTCTTTTTTAAACTCCAAGTGGACTTCAATATGTTATTTCAAAATTTAATTGTTTTGATGAATCAGCTGGAGAGCAAATGAACTTTTATAAAGTTCCAATTTCCATTTGGGTTTTGTAATGCACTATTCAACAGGAAAAGAATAAATTAATTATCTGAATAAATATAAATGTAAATAAATGAATTCACATCAAATTGACAAGGGAATTATAATGCAGTACTACCACTAGCCAGAGGATGTCGCTCTAATAAAGGCTATGAGAGGAGTACAGTGGTATATTTCTCATTTGGTCCACAGCACTGAGGTGCATTTCCGGACCCTGTACTGCATGACATTTTCTGGCCCACTGGGTGGTACTGACCAATAATTATACATAATTTCCTATTGATAATGAATAATCCATAATAATGATGCAGAATTGATTCAGTAATTTTGTTCATCATTACTAAGGATTATTGAGCTTAATTAAGAATGGATTATATAGTATTACTCAGTCACTATCTATAACCGTTTGTCTGAACGCAGGGTCATAGTGGTCTGAAACCTATTGTAGGGGAGTAGCAGTAATATATAGACACAGGCTGGTCAGGCAACTACTGAGGAGGCCAGTCTCAGGATACAGCTGAACCACCCATACGCACGCACGCACGCACGCATTGACTGAAACTGCTTGTCCTGAGCAGGGTTGCGGAGAACCGGAACCCAACCCGGCAACACGGGGCACAAGGCCGGAGGGGGAGGGGACACACCCGGGACAGAACGCCAAGCCGTCGCAAGGCACCGTAAGCTGGACTTGAACTCCAGACGTGCCAGAGAACAGGACCCGGCCAAACCTGCTGCACCACCACACCCCCCTACCACCCGTACGGTATATTATAAAAAAAAATGTCACTGGAGGCTACTGTAAGAATGACACACACAGCCTTCTGCCACAAGAGGAGACCAACTACTTGTACAGTATATTATATCCATGTGACAGTGATGATGAAGTACAATGAAGATGAAGTGCCTGCTGTGAGACCTTCCATGTGGACCTGCCTACAGCTCTGAATCCTCCTTTTAAACCGAGTGTCACCTGTCCAGTCAGAGGGAGGAGTTCATGCAAACTGAGCTCTTCCTTCTACATTTATATCTGTGCACTGAGCAAAGAGGGAACGAACGCCGAGTTCTGGCTGCTTTAACTGACATTTTACCACAGTCACACACATTCACCATGACCTTCTTAACTGCTCTCCTGTTAATGACAACATGCTTAACAGGTACATTTTAATGACACATATAAGCTGTGTCTGCTCTTGAGTACTGAGATGGAGGTTCAATGTTTATTTTCTTTCCACAGGTGTTACTGGTCAGACACTGACTCAGTCTGAAGCAGCAGTTAAAAAGCCTGGAGAATCTCATCGACTCACCTGTACGGCCTCTGGCTTCACTTTCAGTAGCTATGACATGCACTGGATCCGACAGGCTCCTGGGAAGCCACTGGAATGGGTTGCTTATATTTATGACAGTAGCTACATAGGCTATGGCAGCTCGTTTAAAGGCAGATTCACCATCTCCAGAGACAACAACAAGAACCAGCTGTATTTACAGATGAATAACTTGAAGGATGAAGACACTGCAGTTTATTACTGTGCGAGAGACACAGTGAGTGGAGACACTGCAGGGCTGTACAATAACTGCTCCAGTACATCTCACACTGAGGGTCACTCAAGTGTGTCTCTGCAGCACTGTGTTGTTCTTCCTGTCCACATGGTAGAACTAGCAGAAACTGGTACTGGTAACAAAAATTAATAGGAACCATTCCGAAGAGACATTTATCTACTGTACTGAAATATTTATGTTATTCATATTAAAATGTCCAGGTTAAGATAATTTTTGCTTCCGACTTCTTTTTTAGAGTCCACTGAATAAACCACCCTGCTGTTCGGCTCAATCAAAGCAGATTTGTAATAATAGAATTCCTCTCCACATTTCATCTCTGAGCTCACATGCTGTAGAACAGATGTCCTCCCAACATCACATGTCTTCCCAGTTGAATTTCAGAAACTTTTCTTCAAGCCATTTTTTAACTATTTAGTTTCACCTCTACTGTTTCAGTGGCCTTTAGTAAACGTCTCTCGGACTGCACCCTGTTAAAAATTCAATTTTGCAACATTTCATTTAATTTAAACTTTATTTTGTTCGACTTATTGTCTAATAATTTGGTTTTGTGTTACTAAAAATACCACGTTATAGCTGCTGTACTTGTTAATGTCATGCTCACGACCGCGTGCCCTGCACGTCCACCTAATCAAGGAGACACAGGATAACAGGGCGACTCAGAGACTCGTGAGTGCGGAATCTCCTTGAGAGCAACCAAAGCACCTTGTGTGAGTTCTTTACCCGTGTGTTCTCCTGCTGTTTGGCTCCTGGACCCTTTGCTCTTGTTCTCTTGATTTTGACTCCTTCCTGCCCCTCTGAGTATTCCTGCTACCGCATCCGAGTCCGTCGGCTGGATTCCCGAGTTCCACCGTGACGGCCAAACACTCCTTTACTACCAGTTCTGATATTATAAGCAATCTGGGAGAAATATCTCAGTTAAAATCTGAACATATTCACTTTGAAGGAAAATACTTTGAAAACCGTATATCAGCAAAATTTCATATAAAATATAACAGAATGAAATTTGTTAGCAATGATGTTAGAAAAATTGGAATAGTACACACAAGCTTCCCAGAACAGTTTTATTTTTCACACAGATGTGTTTTGGCAGGATGCCTTCCTCAGTGTACATGTGTACTGTGTACTATCTGTAATGCTGATGTCTGTGACAGGTATTGACATCATACCTCATGGACCAACAGGAATTATATTTTGAAAATAGATCCATTTCACTCTAATTGAATCAACCCAATAGCAGAGTGGGATGTTTGATACAAACACATTCTCCAGAATGAAACCCTTCCTGAAGTCAGAAACTCTCCATACTACGTTATTCTACAGTCTCAAAACTTCTTCAATATTGTTGCATTAACCCACGAGGAATTTTGAATTATTCTTCAGAAATAATTCCAAATTAGACGACTTAACATTCAAGCTTCTATGGTGGACTATGGTAAAGACTTGCCGATTTGAGAGGATTTCGGTGCAGTACAACCACTGGCCAGAAGATGTCACTGTAGGAAATACTCAGAGAGGTGTAGAGTGTTGGGTACAGTATTGCTCATTAGCTCTATAGCAGGGAAGTGCAGTTTTGATACAATACTGACTGCAGTTTTATTACATAGTATAGGGACAACCAATAATTATCGATGTACTATTATTAAGTAGGGGGCGCCGTGGGTTGGGCCACAGTCCTGCTCTCCCGTGGGTCTGGGGTTCGAGTCCCGCTTGGGGTGCCTTGTGACGGACTGGCGTCCCGTCCTGGGTGTGTCCCCTCCCCCTCCGGCCTTACGCCCTGTGTTACCGGGTTAGGCTCCGGTTCCCCGTGACCCCGTATGGGACAAGCGGTTCTGAAAATGTGTGTGTGTATTAAGTAAAAATGTATGTTTTATGAAGTACTACCAACTCAATAACTGTGCTGACTACCAGTTGCCTGATGAGTGTAACGCAAAATATTTGAGTTTTTATTGATTGAAAGCCATCATCAAAAATTGTTAGGCAGAGAGTAACTGTGAAACTTAAGAGAACACACACATTTTCAGAACCGCTTATCCCATTCAGGGTCGCAGGGAACCGGAGCTGAAGCAGGGGACTCCTCGATCTCGAGGGCATTTGCTGAACTGGCAGCTTCAACCTCTTCCACCTCAACTTCACCCCCAAACCCTGCTAATGAAGAACTGTGACTTTCATTTCCACAGTGGGCCTGGCTCACCCCAGGTATTCCGGCTAATGGTAATACATTCTCCCAGTTCCGTCCATCGAACGTGAAGGGCTGAGTAACCACCTCGGAATCTGAGTCTGAGGAGGATGATACAGCTGTCCTCATCCTGGAATCGCTCCTCTGATTGTAACAACTGTTTCGTCTCTGAAAGACTCTGCAGCCTTGTTACTCGTCTCTGTGGAGGATCCAATTCATCTACGCTCCCTGGCAGTCGCACTAAGCACCCAATGGGAAGTAGATGGTTACGGTGGACTGTCCTGATTGTTCCAGAGCCACTTTCAGGTTCGATCTGGTACACTGGCAGATCTTCCATTTTCCCCACCACCATATATGGTAAGGACCTCCACCTATTCTGTAACTTGTGCTTTCCTGTGGCACCAAAATTCCTCAGTAGCACACGGTCTCCCTTTTCCAGAACCTGGTCCTTGACTAATTTGTCATGTGTTCTCTTGTTCCGCTCATGATTCTTTTCAGCAGCTTCTTTAGCCAACTGATAAGCTCTGTTTAAACCTGCTCTCAATTTTGTGACATATCGCTGATATTGCACTTCGTCATCACCCGCCAGCGGCACCCCGAAACACAGATCTATAGGCAGACGAGCTTCCCTGCCAAACATCAACAGATAAGGAGAGTAACCAGTCGCCTCATTCTTCGTGCAGTTATAGGCATGTACGAGTTGACTGATCTTCTGACTCCAATTCTGTTTCTGCCTATGGTCCAATGTTCCCAACATGGACAACAAAGTCCTGTTGAATCTCTCTGGTTGGGGGATCTCCCTGAGGGTGGTAGGGTGTCGTGCGGGACTTGCGGATGCCCAACATCCCCAGAAGATCGCGGATCAGCTTCGACTCAAAGTCACGCCCCTGATCAGAGTGAATGCGAGCAGGGAGTCCATAGCGCACAAAGTACTTCTCAAACAGTACTCTAGCAACAGTTGAAGCTTTCTGGTCTTTTGTCGGAAAAGCTTGAGCGTAATGAGTGAAATGGTCAGTCACAACAAGCACATTCCCAAATCCCTTTGAATCTTGTTCGAGTGACAAGAAATCAATGCACACCAAATCAAGCGGCCCTTTACTTGTAATTTTGTTCAGTGGAGCTGCCCTCTGAGGAAGAGTCTTGCGCGCAATACACCTGCCGCAATTCAGGACATACTCCAATATCCGCACTCATCTTTGGCCAGTAAAACCGGTCCTTGATGAGCTCTGCCGACTTCTCCGATCCTAAATGGCCACAGTCATCATGAAGAGACTGGAGTACCATTGGAACATACAGTCTGGGCAACACAAGCTGCTGTACCTGAGTACCAGATGGCCTTTGCACTACTCTATAAAGCAGGCTACCAATCATTCGCAGCTTGGGACTCTCTCTCAGCAACAATGATACTTGCCACTCTTCACCCCGCACATAAGGAGATACGTGCCCATTCCTGACAGACTCCTTTATTGGGGATATAACTGGGTCAGAGTCCTGAGCGTTTCCCAGCTCGGTGCTGCTTACAAGTTCCAAACGCCCGACCTCGAGACGTGTTGGGAAAGCATAACAGTCCGGGATGGCTTCAGGCGAAACTCCCATGAACTCGGCACATGTTAGCGACCTTACATGCTCTTTACCACAGCGAATCTGTTTGCAAAGAGCCTTGATGTTCTCAGAAGAGAACTCTTGCCACTCCCCAATCTCCTTGGAGAACACATTTCGTGACAATGTGTCAGCATCAATGTTATGGCAACCTGGTCGGTACTGAACGGTAAAATTATATGTAGAGAGCGCAGCAAGCCAGCGATGACCCATTGCGTTCAACTTTGCAGAAGTGAGAACATACGTGAGAGGATTGTTATCAGTTCTCACTGTGAAACTCACTCCATACAAATAATCATGAAATTTGTCTACCACAGCCCACTTCAGTGCTAGGAACTCGAGCTGATGGACAGGGTAGTTCTTCTCCGAAGGGCTGAGCTTTCGACTCGCAAATGCGACGGGCCTCAGACCTTCCGGGTACTCTTGGTTTAGGACTGCTCCCAGTCCATGGAAACTGGCATCAATATGCAATATATAGGGCCTGGTCGAGTCAGCAAAGACAAGAATGGGTGCACTGGTAAGGCAATGAATGATTTGCCTGAAAGCATTTGTACATGACTCATCCCATCGATCACCAAATGGCTCACTCACTTTGTAATAGTCTTTCTTGTTAGTGCCAGCAGCTTTCCGGCCCTTCTGGCATGGAGGATAGCCTTTGGTCAGCTCAGTGAGAGGTTGGACTATGATGGAAAAGTTCTTTATGAAACGACGGTAATATCCACAGAACCCCAGAAAGGACAGAAGGGATGGAAGATCAGTTGGCTGTTTCCACTGAGCTACCGCTTCAACCTTAGCAGGATCTGTCGCAATGCCATGCTCTGACACAATGTGTCCCACATATGTCACCTGTGTGCGGCAGAACTGGCATTTATCTATGGATAATTTTAAACCGGCCTCTTCCAATCGGTCTAGAACCTTGAAAAGGCGTTCTTCATGTTGCTCTAACGTCTTTCCAAAAACGATTAGATCATCTAAATACATGACTACTTCCAATAGATGCATGTCCCCCACTGCCTTCTCCATGAGTCTTTGAAATGTCGCCGGAGCCCCTGTGACTCCTTGCGGCATTCTCTCAAACTGGTAGAAACCCAGTGGGCAGATGAAAGCGGTCTTCTCTTTATCGTCCTCTGCCATGGGAATTTGGTAATATCCACTACGCAAATCCAATACAGAGAACCACTTGCTTCCATTGAGACAATCAAGTGCATCGTCAATGCGTGGCACAGCATACTGATCAGGGATAGTGTGACGGTTCAGTGTCCTATAATCCACACACATGCGCAACTGCCCAGATTTCTTTCGGGCAATAACTATGGGGGATGCATAAGGACTTCTGGATTCCTTTATGATACCTGCTGCCAACAATCCCTGTAGATGACGCCGCAAGTCATCCAGATCAGCGGGTGCCAAACGCCGAGATCTCTCTCGAAATGGCTTATTATCAGTAAGTCTGATCCTATGTTCAACCCCCTTTGCCAGACCAACATCCCACTCACTCATTGAGAACACATTGGCTCGCTCAGCTAACTTGTGTGATAGCCTCCTCTTCCACTCTTCAGGAATGGGTGATTCCCCAAAGTCAAACAAGGCTGGATCAATCCTTGTGGGCTCTTTGGCATCATTACTCCTTGCAAGTCACTGTGTCGGCAACATATAAATGTGCGATGACTGTGCCAGCTGGAATGGAAGCATCTTTACATGACTCATTGCGCAACATAACCAGGAAGTTCTCTTTATCAACAGCTGATGAAAGTATCACAGTGGGCTGTACCAGAACATCAGAAGATACAGCAGTAGTGGGAGCACGCTCTGTAATCACAATGCTTTTCCCCATAGGCTGGGTTTCTGCAATCTTACAGACTGCAACGCGCTCACCAGCAGCAGGAACAATCAAAGGGTCAGGGCCCATCCATCTGACATCGGCCACTTTGTCTCCAGCGTCGGGGGGAACACGCCCCACCTGGGCTGGAGTCATTACTTGAGACGTAAGAGTGCGCACATTCAACGATTGATCAGCACTCGTATCTTCTTGGGTACCAAAAACGAAAGGGCGTACCCTTTTCACATTAGTGCCCAGCAAAACAGGAACGTTATCAGAGCAGCGTGGGTCGGGGCAAACCAAAGCAAGAACAGTAATGGGATTCCCATCAGTCATCCCTTTCTGCGGAAACGCCAACTCCACCTGCACATACCCTCGATAAGGATAACTATCATCAGAATCACTCAGACCCCAGATAGCTAATCCACTTACCGGACACAATGGTACATGTCTCAAATGCTCATTATACCAGCTGTCAAAAATAATTGTTACCTGGGACCCGCTGTCCAACAGGGCTGTACAGATCTTCCCTTCCACCTTGACCTGAACAGTGGAGGGTGGTCCCACCAATCCTTTAGGTAATGAACCAGCTTGGGTACTGGCGAAACCTCTACTCATGTGAACAGCTGAGGGGCTTCCCTCAGCTGAAACACTTGATCCCTGTTTAGTGACTCTCACTGTGCGTTGTGCACGAATGAACTTTTGGATTACTTTCTGTGGGTTTTCTGGTCTGTCGCATTTTGCGGCTGTATGCCCGTCTTCACCACAGCGATAGCAGAAAAACCCACCCTGTTTATGACATGGAAGTGAGCCTCGCTGTGGTATAGCTGAGGACGGTGGTCTGGGATCTGACTTCTCGATGACTGCAGTAGCAGGCTTAACTGACATAATCTTGACTTGCTTTCGGAGTTCTCACCTCTTTTTTCAGGGCTTTCACATCTCTATCATCCTCTGGATGTTCAGTGGAGTCAGCTGTTACCATGCTGGACTTCTGGACCACCACAGGATGAGCAGGGAGCAGAGCAGAACATTCAGCTAACTGAAGCTTCAAAGCTTTCACTTCAGCTTGGAGCTCGTGCATTCCACTGTCTGCATGTGCCACTACAGTTTTGGCCTGGACAGGCTTCACAGTGGACTTCAGTTTCTGTCGAGATGCTTCATATCCCTCCTCAGTGCGAATCTCACTCAACAGTTGTAAGAAATCAGGTGGGTTGTCTCGTCGCTCTCTCAATCTAAGATTCAAAAGCATCATGTCTGCTCCTACAGCTCCCTTGATGAGCTGATCTAGGCGAGCGGCGTTTGCATCCTTTGCTGCAAGACCTCCTTTCTGTATGACTCTGCTCAAAGTTCTCTCAATTCTTCGAAGAAACTCAGAGAGCCTCTCCCCTGGATTCTGACACAGAAGCCTGAATGCAAAGTAGAGTTCCTCACCAGTCTCAGCAGACCCAAAAGTATGTTGAATAGCCTCAATATACTCTTCCGAAGATGCATCAGGGTTGCTAAATCGAACTGCCCGAGCAATCTCCGCTGCTGGACCCTTCAAACTCTCTATAATCTTTAGCCTCTTTTCTCTGTCTGGCCTCTCACAGTTATCCACCATGAGACGTGCTTGCTCTAGCCAGTTTTCAAGCTGTTCCTCCCCCAGTGGGGTCGGGACAACTCCTGAGAAAGTGCGTAGCCTCCTATACACATTGCTATCCACAGACAGCCTGCCTTGCCTCTCCATCAAGTCCCCAACAGCACGGATGATTGCTTCAGGAGAACAGGCTTGGAGGGGCACCTTTGTATTCTCTTCAGACTCAGAAGATTGTTGACTTCCAGCAACCTCATCTGAGACTCCTAAGATTCTCCATGGCTGGTCACTGCCCTGTGGCAACACGTCCAAGGGAACTGCCTTGACATTTACTCTCTCACGGCATTCACATAGAGCCATCAGATGTTGAGTCTGGGGATCATACCTTCGTCCCCGCACTCTAACTCGTCCCAGAGCCTTGATGGATTGCAAAGTCTCTTCAATGAGAGTAATCTCCACATCTTCAGGAATATCCTTCACTAACACAGCATACTCAGGGTTAATGGCCTCTCCCCTACACCAATTACGGAGCTCAGCCATGTCTCAGTTGTGGTCACTGTGCCTTGTCTGGTACTTAACTAGATTTAACATTCAAACCGCAAAACTAAGGGGCCTATACCAATTATCACCAATAAACAGTTATAAAATCTAACACACGTTTATTCCCTGAACCTCACACTGCAAAAATTATATATACTACACAAATAAACTAGTCAATCTAGCTTCCAGTACTTGTTCATCCTAAATTAATTTATCCCAGCGCTGCCTCCATTTTATGTAGCGCCACCCTCCATTTCGCCTAATTATGAGGGTGGTGCCCTGGGTTCTACTCCAATAGAAAACCCAAACTCAGGTATTTCAACAACAAATTTAATAAAAACTCTCCAAACCCCCATAGAAATATTCAAACTGTTATTAACCCCAAATTGGAAATCCCCTCAAAACAAATACAAACATAAATAAAACAACCGAACAGAAAACACACGTACACTCATATCTTACAACAACACAAGCACGAATAACCTTGGTGCTACACACTTTTAAATACTCCGGAGTATTTAACACACGTAAAAACCCCTCGTTGCAGGCCTGGACGCAGCTCGTGTGCGTTGAGACCCAAAATTATGGGTCGCTTCACTCTTGCGAGCAAAAGATAAAAAAAAACCCGCAGTTTACCTTATCCCCGTCCACTCGCGGGTGAAAACTCCAGCGATGCCCGAGGAACTTCGCGCGTTACCGGTAGCACGAAGCGCTATCGGGTTCTCCTCAGTCCTCCTCCGTCACACCGACCGGCGTAGCAGTTCGACAAGACGGGCTGAGCCTGAAACTTGCCGGTTTAACTGGACGTCTCGTCGGACCACGACGAGGACACCCCAAAACTAAACTCGCCAACACAATCCAACTGCGGAGAAGCGATATTTTCTCCCAGGTTACTCGTCCAGCAACCACAAAAATATCGCCTCCCGACACTCTGGAGCGCTCTTTCCAACACACCCGTCTCTCGCTCTCCTCTCTCTCGACCCTTCTAGAAAAGTCTCAACTTTTCCCATTCGTTCCATCCCCCCTGTTCTCTCATTGGTTCGGCACCAAACTGAACCCCCCAATCAACTCACAGTGCGTGCAAAACTAGCACAACGTGTAGGTTGCGCCTGTCCCAACATATGGTGGTAGGGCTTCGACCAACTAGGACTCCAATTAATGAAGCTTCATTTAAACCTTCAAAATTAAACACGCAACCTAGTAGCGCTACAGGGCTACATATGCTTTAGCGTTCCCCGTGGACCTACTAGAAACAGGTTCAGGAGTCGGGGTAAAAGGAACAGACTCTTTATTAACTGTGTCCGTGTCTTTTTCAGCGGTCTTAACAAAGACGTTCCAGACAGTACTGAGTCACTCATGAACAGTGGAGAGTTCAACTAAGATGCTCCCAGCCCCCCTCCACTTCACCCAACAGTTAAGGCTCTACCCCCAGAACTCCCAAGAATTCCCCTCGTGACGAACTGTGCATGAACAATAAAACAACCAATCAAAATGGAACACCAAACTACGTACAGAAATAAACATTAATCATAACTATTTCCACAGAGCTATTTCAGCTCCCTCCAGCGCCATCACAATATTATTAATCAATCACTATCCATAACCGATTATGTAAAGGCTGGGTCAGAGTTGTCTGGAGCAAAGAGGCTCATCCCTGCTATGAAGATGTATTATGGTATTAGTAATGAATCTGTCACCATTCATTTACATTTGAACAATTTGATTTCATCCCCATCGAATTTGTTGAAAAACAGGTGCTTTGCTTTTCCTTTGTGCTCTATACAAATAACTTTGAACAGAAACATCAGTAATTCTTTAAAAATATCCTTCCGCTTCTTTAGCTTTTTTACAGTGATCAGAAAATGTTGCAGTACAGTAATAAGTTTTCTGCTGACACAATTAAGCCATAAGCTGATCTTGCAGATATCCCTGCCCATATCTCACAACACTCTCTATAGAGCTCCTGACCAAGTTATGAGGATATCTTGCTTGGACTACAACAGCTCCCTTCTATTTGGTCTTCCGGCCTCTGGCTTCAAGCCTCTTCAGCTGATCCGGAATGCTGCTGCAGGAGATGTGTTCAACCAGCCAAAACATTCCTATACACCTCCCTTCCTCATCTCACTCCATGACTTTTTGTATCAACTTCAAAACTCTCATCACAGCCTTTAAAATGGTCAAAGGATTTGCCCTCCAGTACTTTCAAGGCCTGATCACTCTCTTCACCCCATCAAGAGTGCAGAGGTCCTCCAGCTCTGACAACTTGGTGGTCCCATGCTTGAGTTTTACAACTATCTCTTTTTTTCCTATGAATTCAAGAAGCAACTATTCATGAAATGTGCACCAGTACAAATGGTGGCACTGGTGAGCCTGGGCTTTAAGAATCACCTATCTACGTTTCTAACTCTTATCTGGTGATGAAATCCGCTTCTGTTAACTATGAGCTGCATGTTGTTGTTACTGCATTCTGTATTTTGTTAGAATATGAATTAATGGAAAATGAAAGCTCAGTGAATCTTCAGTGACGAATGTACGAAAATTTATATACTTCCTCAAATGAATATCAAGAAAGTTGAAGATGTAACATTTTTAGAGAAATGTTACATCGACACTCGTCATATATTACACACTCGTCCTCATGCAAATCTGTTCTCCTTCCTCCCACTTCCCTATTTAAGAGCAGCTGTGAGACACTGACCCTCAGTCATCCTGAGGACTGGAGAGTTGAGGTGAACAGCTCCCACCAGCTCATCTCCATCACCAGCCATGTTCCCTGTAGCTCTGCTGCTGCTGCTGGCAGCTGTTTCCTGTGAGTCTCTGCCTTTGGTACATGGAGGGTAAACAGACTCTTCAAGGCCATTTCAGATACTGACTCTCTCATGTTGAACCCACATTTCTCTCTCTGTAGGTGTTCAGTCTCAGGTTGTTCTCACTCAGCCGGAATCAGAGATGGGATTTCCAGGAAGTTCCCTCACATTAAAATGTGCCTGCAGTGGATTCTGTGTTGGGAGCACTAACATGCACTGGATCAGACAGGCTCCTGGAAAAGGACTTGAGTGGATCATCTACTACTACTCTGATTCAAGCAAGAGCACAGTGCAGTCTGTTCAGGGCAGATTCCGGGCATCTAAAGATGTAATCTGTACCTGCACATGACGCAGCTGAAAACCGAGGACACTGCAGTTTATTACTGTGCGAGAGACACAGTGAGTGGAGACACTGCAGGGCTGTACAATAACTGCTCCAGTACATCTCACACTGAGGGTCACTCAAGTGTGTCTCTGTCATTCATCGAACAAGGTCATGGTGTAAGCAGCAGACCAAATTGAAGAAAAAAAACATCTCATTGAAAATGTTTTACAAAATCTCTTTCACGAAAGTCCACTATTGTCGAAGTACCTGTTTTGCAAACCTACAACTGTTGATTAATGAGCAAGGTACTGCAGCAGGAAACACTGGTGCCTAACATTGCGTTAACATTTGATTGTAGGTGTCATGGCTAGGTCTGGAAGGAAGCGGCGGACCCAAGTGCAGAGCGGTATACGTGGTGTCTTCGGGGAAATCCAAGAGAAGAGGTCAGAGAACAGGCGAATGGTCTTCGAGGTGCGAACGTCGTAACGGAGAATCCAAAAGGCCAGGTCGGTACACAGGCAAGAGGTCGATGATCATAAAGAGGTACTGGGTCGTGGAAGGTGTTCGGGAACAGGAAATGGCTAGAAGGTCGCCAACGAGGAGGCAGATCAAGGTTCCGCATCAGCTGCTGGTCTGACGCAGCCTTTTATGCTGCAGTCTGCGTTGCGTCCCAGGTGTTCCGTGTCGGCTCGGAGGTATGGGCGTGGCAGTAGGTATGAATCTGATTCAGGGTGTTTTGAGTTTGCATGTTTTACTTTGGTTGAAAATGAAGACATGCAGGGATAAAGGAAATGATTAACCAATCTGTGTCCTCCCTTCAAAATGTGCTGCTTTTATCAAAAAAAAAAAAAAAATCGATCAATAATGACAATTTAAAATCACCATAGAGAGAGACAAATTTATAAATTGTAGGTTTCTGGAGTAGATACAAAATTTCATATGGTCTTTTGGGAAAATTACCAAACAGCTTCGCATGTAAACAGCTTTTTTAATGGTACAACAGCAGTAGCAAAGACAGACTTGAAACTGACAAACTTCAGTTTACAAATTATTGCCCTTGACCACAAAAATACCTTCTATCAGCGGACGTGTATATTGTGGAATCGGTGACATAATTATACACAAATTATGCTCTATGACTAATTTCATTCTTTAGTGCAGTCCTGCCCAAAGTCCAGAAGCACAGTTTCCTCCTTTATACCTGTAATTTCCACGCAGTTACTATAGTACCACACCCCCATTGTATGCAGACATGACTTAGTCCTGACTCTTAAATACCAGTGATGGACACAAACCCCAGCAGGAGACACTCATAGATCTTCACACCAGTTCAGCTTCAGCACAAATATGTTCCCTGTGTCTCTGCTGTTACTGCTGGCAGCTGCTTCCTGTGAGTCTTTTTTAAACTCCAAGTGGACTTCAATATGTTATTTCAAAATTTAATTGTTTTGATGAATCAGCTGGAGGGCAAATGAACTTTTATAAACTTCCAATTTCCATTTGGGTTTTGTAATTCACTGTTCAACAGGAAAAGAATAAATGAATTTGAATAAATTTGAATCTGAATAAATGTAAATATAAATAAATGAATTCACTTCAGTTGACAAGGGAATTATAATGCAGTACTACCACTACCCAGAGGATGTCGATCTAATAAAGGCTGTGAGAGGAGTACAGTGGTACATTTCTCATTTGGTCCACAGCACTGAGGTGCATTTCCTGACCCTGTACTGCATGACATTTTCTGGCCCACTGGGTGGTACTGACCAATAATTATACATAATTTCCTACTGAAAATGAATAATCCATAATAATGATGCAGAATTGACTCAAATATTTTGTTCATCATTACTAAGCATTATTGGTCTGCTGGAGGAGCAGCATTAATGCCAGAGATGCCGGCAGAGTGAACAAACTCATCCGTAAGGCCGGCAGCATCACTGGACAGAACATGAAGACGTTTGAGTCAGTGAGGAATAGGAGGTCACTGAACAAACTGCTCTCCATCATGGACATTTCATCCCACCCACTTCACAGCACACTGCAGAGACAGCGAAGCTCATACTCTAATAAACTCATTCAGCTCCGCTGTTGTAAAGAACGGTTCAGGAAATCATTCCTACCGTTCGCAATAACACTGTTCAGCAGCTCACCTCTGTGTGACAGATGAACTATTCAGCACTATTGTTAGTTCATTTTGTTACTACTTCGTAATGATTATATTACCGTTCTGCACAACTTGCACTACATACTGTTTTGATTTATTCATTTAAATATACTTATTTACTATTCCTCCAACTGTACATATAATTGTTCATATTTTTATCTTGTATTTTTCCACTTGTTTTTAAATTTTTTATATTGCAAGTATTTTCAGACTGGTATTCTGCTGCTGTTACATAATAATTTCCCTTGTGGGATCTATCTATCTATCTATCTATCTATCTATCTATCTATCTATCTATCTATTTAAGAATAATATACTGTTACTCAGTCACTATCCATAACTGTTTGTCTGAACACAGGATCATAGTGGTCTGAAACCTATGCTAGAGAGCAAATAAACGATTTTTTAACTACCAACTTCCTTTTGGTTTTTGTAATACGGTGCTGTATTTTTTGTGAGGAACGTATCTGCTAAACAGATAAATAAATATAAATGAATTCACTTCAGCGGGTGATGGAATTATAGTGCAGTACTACCACTGGCCAGAGGATGTCGCTCTAATAAGGACTGGGAGAGGAGTACAGTGTATTTCTTATTATATTTATTTCCTGACCCACTGTTGCATACCATTTTATGGCCCACTGGGTAGGAAAGACCAAAAATACATAATTTACTATTTCTAACTGCAAATCCATAATAATGATGCAGTATTAACTCGGTTATTTTGTTCATCATTACCAAACATTGATCTTAATTAAGAATGTGTTTGGCTTGGATTATATGCTATTAGTCAATCACTATCCATAACCGCTTATTTGAAGGCAGGGTCATAGTGGTCTGGACCCTATTGTAGGGTCCTAGTAGTCATATTTGGAGACAGGCTGGTGAGGCTACTACCTTGGAGGACAGTAAAAGGATACAGTCGAACCATCTGGACAGTATTTTATATCCATGTGACAGTGATGATGAAATACAATGAGGATGAACTGTGTGCTGTGAAACCTTCCATGTGGACCTGCCTACAGCTCTGAATCCTCCTTTTAAACCGAGTGTCACCTGTCCAGTCAGAGGGAGGAGTTCATGCAAACTGAGCTCTTCCTTCTACATTTATATCTGTGCACTGAGCAAAGAGGGAACGAACGCCGAGTTCTGGCTGCTTTAACCGACATTTTACCACAGTTACACACATTCACCATGACCTTCTTAACTGCTCTCCTCATAATGACAACATGCTTAACAGGTACATTTTAATGACACATATAATCTGTGTGTGCTCTTGAGTACTGAGATGGAGGTTTAATGTTTGTTTTCTTTCCACAGGTGTTACTGGTCAGACACTGACTCAGTCTGAAGCAGCAGTTAAAAAGCCTGGAGAATCTCATCGACTCACCTGTACGGCCTCTGGCTTCACTTTCAGTAGCTATGGCATGAGCTGGATCCGACAGCCTCCTGGGAAGCCACTGGAATGGATTGCTTGGATTAGCAGTGGCAGTAGCTACATATATTATGGCAGCTCTTTTCAAGGCAGATTCACCATCTCCAGAGACAACAACAAGAACCAGCTGTATTTACAGATGAACAACTTGAAGGATGAAGACACTGCAGTTTATTTCTGTGCGAGAGACACAGTGAGTGGAGACACTGCAGGGCTGTACAATAACTGCTCCAGTACATCTCACACTGAGGGTCACTCAAGTGTGTCTCTGCAGCACTGTCTTGTTCTTCTTGTCCACCTGGAACTGTTCTAGAACTAGTTGAAACTGTTAACTCCTGTTTAATGAACGGATGTCCACTTTAATTTTATGAGCACTTAGAACTACTGCTGTTCACATAATATGGATTTGATTAAATATGAATGTTTCTGGGGTCAGTCTAATACAGAGCTGTATTCCCAGTTCACACTATTTATGCAACAACTCTGTCATGGGCTGTATAATGGTGGAAAGATTAGGAATGAACTTGCCATAATAATTCAGCAGGGCTAAGAAAGACCTGAGTTCTGTCACATTTGTGGGAACAGCAACTTTCTATGTTTCCACTGGTATGTTATATACAATGCAAAGGAAAGTAAATAAGAGAGATGATGTGAAAAATAAATATAAATAGCGTTGTTTATTGCACCAGTTTACTCCCTAGGGGGCATTTAGCTGTTCTGAGATAGATGGCCTGAGGGAAGAAACTTTTCCTGTGCCTGGCTTTCCTGGTGCTCCGTGTCCTGTAGCGCCGGCCAGACGGGAAAAAGTTCAAAGAGGAAGTGGCCTGGGTGCGAAGGGTCGAGGATGATTTTGCCAGCCCTTTTTCTCACTCTGGACGAGTACAATTCTTGGAGAGTGGGGAAGGGTGTGCCAATGATTCCTTCAGCCATCCGGAGTATTTGCTGTAATCTTTTGAGATCTGATTTTGTAGCTGAGCAGAACCAGACAGTTATAGAAGTGCAGAGGACAGACTGAATGACTGCAGAGTAGAACTGCATCAACAGCTCCTGTGGCAGATTGAACTTCCTCAGCTGGCGAAAGAAGTACAACCTCTGCTAGACGTTTTTCACAAAGGAGTCTATGTGGAACTCCCACTTCAGGTCCTGTGAGATGGTGGTGCCCAGGAACCTGGATGACTCCACTGTTGCCACAGTGCTGTTCATGATGGTGAGTGGGGGAAATGCTGACGTGTTTCTCCTAAGGTCCACAATCATCTCAACTGTTCTGAGAGTGTTCAGCTCCAGGTTGTTATGACTGCACCAGACAGCCAACTCTTTAACCTCCTGTCTGTAAGCAGACTCGTCACCAATCCTGAATGAGGCCGATGAGTGTGGTGTCATCTGCGAACTTCAGGAGCTTGACAGAGGGGTCTTTTGCAGTGCAGTCATTGGTGTACAGGGAGAAGAGCAGTGGGGAGAGCACACATCCTTGGGGGGCCCCAGTACTGATTGTGCGAGTTTTGGATGAGAATTTTCCCAGCCTCACTAGCTGCTGCCTGTCTGTCAGGAAGTTGGTCATCCACCGACAGATGGAGGTGGGCACAGAGAGTTGGGTTAATTTGGACAGGAGGAGGTGTGGGATGATGGTGTTGAAGGCCGAGCTGAAGTCCACAAACAAGATCCTCACATAAGTCCCTGGTTTGTCCAGATGTTGCAGGATGTAGTGCAGTCCCATGTTGACTGCATCATCCACAGACCTGTTGGCTCGGTAAGCAAACTGCAGGGGGTCCATCAAGGGTCCAGTGATGTCCGTTAGGTAGGCCAACACCAGTCTTTCAAATGACTTCATGACCACAGACGTTAAGGCAACAGGTCTGTAGTCATTCAGTCCTGTGATTTTGAGTTTCTTCGGAATGGGGATTATGGTGGAGCATTTGAAGCAGGAATGGACTTCACACAGCTCCAGTCATCTGTTGAAGATCTGTGTGAAGATAGGGGTCAGGTAGTGAACACAGGTTTTTAGACCAGCTGGTGAAAGACTGTCTGTGCTCGGTGCTTTTCTTGTCTTCTGTTTCTGGAGGACCCGACACACATCCTCTTCACAGACCCAAAGTGTAGGAGGGGGAAGAGTGGGGTTGCTGGAGGTGTTGATGGATGCATGGAGAGAAGGTCAGTCTTTGATTCGACATAGTGCTGGGGGATGGTGTCTTGTGATTGGTGATGTCTTTCAGGCCTTTCCACACTGATGCAGGGTCGTTGGCCAAAAACTGTTTTTTTCAGCTTTTCAGAGTAGTTTCTCTTAGCCACTCTGATCTCCTCTGTCAGTTTGTTTTTGGCCTGTTTATACAAGACTCTGTAAGTCCCACTCTGCTTCATTAGTCTTGGTGTACAATAGTTTGTATTGATATGGAAAGAATTGTGGGTTTTATAAGCTGTTGATGTGTTGTTTATTTTATAACTCTTGCATTGTTAGCACCCAAATAACAGGAAAAAGAACCTAAGTGTTAATTCAGGATGAGCTAATCAGTGCAAATAGGAAATGGGCTGAATTTTCCGGGAGTGAAGGGAATTCCAGGGAAAAAAGGGAAAAAAAAAAAAAAAAAGAGAGAAGGTGGGAGACGGAGTGAGAAAGACTAAGTGGCGCTAAAGACTGTGTGAAAAGTTTGATAACTCAATAAACCACGATAACCAGTTAATAGAATGCAGTGTTATATTGCGGCGCACAGCGCCCCAGGTTTGGATGGGGAAAAGGACGCAGAGACAGTGCTCACAATGAAGAATTTATTTGAACACCAGCACACGGAAAATGATGCTCTCGGTCCTAGGACCATGTTTCTTTTAGGACCTGCACTTATTTTTTTTTTTAATCAACTTTACTAAATAAAGTTTATCAATAATACACAACCAAACAACACATTAAAATCCACAATCCAACAAACCCAATACCATTTTCCTACAGTTGGTCAACAAAAGTTGCTAAGCAACCATTACATAAAACACATTATCAAAGCAAAGTCTTTCCCATGACAATTCCTTTCTGACATCAAGAAATACAACTGACCCGTGTCTTCCCCACACCAACATACCAAGAAAGACTGTCTCCCAGTAGCAGCTCAGCTGAAGTCATCATCATAATACATACTTCCTTCATACCACATAAAATACTTCTAAATCACAGCAGAAAACTTGATCGTATCCCTAAAACCAAACAAATAAATACAAAACAGACATACACGTAAATAATCAATATAAAACTCAGTGCACAAAATCACATAGTAAAACAAAGCCATTAAAATCTATGAGTAATACTTATACAAATAACCTATATAAGTTAAAAATGTTAGTTAAAAGTGCACAAACCCAAACCACTAAAATCTGTGAATAAATACTGCACAACTAAAAAAAAAAACCACACAAACAAATATAAAAAATAAATATACAAAGGGGTAAGATACAAGAAAGTACAGTATGTTTTAAAAGAATGCAGTTCCATAAAGCAAACATCCATCCTCAGGGCTTCAAACACATTTATCCACGAGGTCTTTCCACCTGTCTTTTGCCTCGTGGTAGCCCCAGGCAATCCGATCCCGCTTTATTCTGAACTTCAGTTCAGCTCGAATCTTCAAAAAGGCACCGTAAGCTCCCATTTTCAACCCCTTCCGGACAAGGTTAATACGTGCATTCCACAGTTCTTTGTCAAACTCACGATCAACCAAATCCTACCAGAGGTTGCCTTACTTGCCTTGGGGGACAGTCCCTTCATGATATTATCAAAGGTCAATGCTATCTCGCCGTCTAACTCTCTGCACAAGGGCTCAACCAAAGACCAGACCGTCCCGGCATAACCGCAATCCCAGAAAACGTGCTTAATCGTTTCCGCACCCAAACACTGGGGTCGCGGGCAGTCGGGACGTCCGGTCAACCCGTACCTGTAAAGTTTTTCCATCACGGGTAATCTATCGTGAAGACACTGCCAGTTTAAGTCCTGCAGCCTATTGTCAAGCCCTTTTGGCTGAATTCGGGCCCAAATATCTTCCCCAAGGCCTAACATCACTCGCGTTCCCCTCCCCTCCAACAAGGCATTATATAACACCCTGTGCTTGAGGAGGGTATTTGCGTCAGTGTCTCTCGGAATGATCTTGCTCCATTTCACCATCTGTTTGTAGTGATCCGGCAGAGACTCGGCCTTTGGTCCAGCATTGGACCACGAATTCACCAAATGGCGCAATGAGAAAGACAGCCAGAGGCGAATAAAATGTTGGTGCGGGTGCTCCAGGGGAGCTGCCAGACAGGAACAGTGCTGCACAAAAAAAAGGCAATCAAATTTTAGGGGGAAATCAGGAACTCCCCTTCCACCCCTGTCCCTCCCTAGATACATCACCTCCCTCCTCACAAACTCATGCCTTCCACCCCATACCAAGCCGAACACATCTTTCACAAATCCTTTCCTTAAATTGCGAGGCATGGGGTAGACATGAGCCAAGTAAAGTAAGGTCGGGAGGACATCAACTTTCAAAATCAATGTTTTACCCAGGAAGGACAGGGACCTTGCCTTCCACAACCCCATCTTCCGTCTAGCTATTGCGAGACGCTCCTCCCAGTTGACCCGGGCTGCTCCTTTCGAGAGAAAGCTTACACCCAGCACTCTGAGGGGACCTCTACAGAGCGAAAGGCCGCCAAAAGTGTCTTTTCGCGCTCCCCAGAATCCAAAGTACTTGACCTCTATCTTCCCGAGGTTGAGCGCCGAACCCGAGGCCCTACCGAACGCCTGAGTCAGGCGCAGTGCCTGGGCGAGCGAGCGGTCAGAGCACACAAACAGGACTGTGTCATCTGCATATTGGGCCAACTTAACAGTCCTGCCACCACCTCCTGGAATGTGCAACCCATCTATTCCCGGGTGGGCCCGAATTGCCGCCGCCAACGGCTCCACATACAAAACATAGAGAAGGGGGGACAGCGGACACCCCTGTCTAACCCCACTCGTCTGGGGCAACCACTCCCCAAGAGAGCCGTTCATCATAACCTGGCTACCGACATCATTATAAAGTGTTCGGACCCACCCGAGAAAGGTGGGGCTCAATCCCAATCTGCCCAAGACATCGAACATAAAAGTATGGTCCACACGATCAAACGCCTTCTCCTGGTCCAGACTGACCAGTGCTAGGGGAATGTTTCGATCCTCCACCCAGGCGATCGTATCTCTGATAAGGTGTAAATTCCAAATTGCCGAACGCCCGGGAACCCCACACGTCTGGTCTTCATGGACCAGGAGAGTCATCACTTTCCTCAGGCGCTCGGTCAGGATTTTAGCGATTAACTTTACATCAACACACAGCATGGTCAGGGGCCTCCAGTTGCTCAGATCGGCTCTATCGCCTTTCTTATGCAACAAGGTTAGAACCCCCGACCTCATGCTGTCCGTCAGCTTACCTCGGGTCAACACTTCTTTGACAACCTCAAGGAAGACGGGACCCAAGACATCCCAAAATGTGGAATAAAATTCCACCGGCAGTCCGTCCAAGCCTGGGACTTTCCTCCGGTTCATTCTGGAGAGCACGTCAGACAGTTCCCCCAGAGTGATGGGTGCCTCCAGGCAAGCCCGAGACTCCGCCGGGAGGGTCGCCCGCAAATGTTGTAAAAAAGAATCCCCTGTGACAGGGTCAGTTTCCCTTCCCTTAAAAAGAGTTTCATAAAATTCTGTAGCAACCCCAATCATCCCGGCCGTATCTTTAACTAGTTCTCCCTGCCTAGTACGCAGAGAAATAAACCCTCCATCATGCTGAAAGCCCCTTGTTTTATTAAAGAAGAAAGACGAACATTTTTCACCTTCCTCCAATTCTCTTACTCGGGCTCGTGTAAGGAGTGCGCTAGCTTCCTGGTCATACAGTCTTAATTTTGCCTTTAATTCCACCTCTCTGTCACTATTAAAATCCTTTCCATTGTTATGGTAGGCATAGCGCTTTTCCAAATTTTTCTCCACTTTCCGCATTGCTCTGCGAGATCGAGCTCTCCTACGAACACAGTACTGCCTAGTAATGGTTCGCACCTTCGTTTTGGTGTCTTCCCACCAATCTGAAACCGAAACACAGAAAGATTTAAGCTCCTACCATACCTTAAAATGCTTATAAAAAAGGTCCCTATATTCTTTCTCCTTTAAAACATCTACGTTCAGTTTCCAGTACCCGGGACCATGCAACGGAGCCTCTATGGAAACCGTAGCCTCTACCATCAAATGGTCTGTCGGCCAATGAGGAGAGAGGTGGACCCGTTTAAAAACAACAGAGTCAGAAGCCAAAATATAATCCAGGCGGCTCTGTGCTCCTCTACTATTGGACCAGGTAATGCCTGGATGACTGGGGTTGCATACTTTAAAACCATCAGAAAGATTAAATCTGAGCATAAAATTCTTAAAATGTTTGATGCTGACATCCTCTTTACCTTCCAGATATATATTAAAATCTCCCCCGATTATTAGGTGCCTTTTACAGACACAAAAGGGGGTCAACTCCTCCAAAAGAGATATGCGGGATGCGGCCTCTACCGGAGCATAGACACACATCGCCCGGATGTGTTGTCCCCTCCAGGTGGCGTCCACTCCCAATACTCTACCTTGTAAAACTGTAAACGTGCTTACATTCTCAAAACTCCGTTCTCCGAAAAGAATGCCTACACCTGTTGAGTGGACGCCACCCACACTCCAGTACGATCTACCTTTCCTCCACCCTGAAGAGAAAACGGCCACATCCCGCTGATCTCGAAGGTGAACTTCTTGTAAAAAACACAGCTGGAAGGCAGAGGATGCAAGCTTATCAAACATTGCTGCCCTTTTTAAAATGTTCTTCAATCCTCTGACATTTAAAGTTAAAATTCTAAAATCAGCCATAAAAGGGACAAATTAAATAATTGACCAACCATAAGAACAGTAAAACCCTGCTAAAATTCATTAAAAACAAAATTTAAAAACAAAATCATTCCCCTCCCGACATTTCTATCATGCTCTGAAAATCTACAGCAACATATGGCTGCTCATTGATATCCTCATTCTGGTCCGAATAAAGAGGGGAACTCATCATACTGTAGGGGGGTGCGGCCACAACCGGCCAATCCATGTGGTTTCCATCCCCTACCAGCAAAACTTGATCTTGGTCCTCCTCCATCTTTGCTGCTGGCTTTTCTTCTTTCCTACTCCTCTCCTCCTCTTCTTTTCTGCTCTTCTTGTATTCCTTTGGAGTAGGGCCTTTACTCCTTTTCCTATTTGTATCTTTCGGGGTACTCTGGGCTTTGGTAGGCGTGGTCCCTGGGGTCTCAGACGTCAGGTGTTCCTTCTCTCCTGCCAACTCTACATGTCCCGGTTTCTCAACAACATCAGGTTGAGCCGACATTTCTCCCTCCCTTCCGCCAGACACTCGGCTTCCCAACACGGCGTCAGCATAGGTGGGTTTCCTCAGAGAGCAGGTGCGGGCAAGATGATCTTCTGCCCCGCAAACATTACACCTGCGTGGACCATTACAGTCTCTAGCCATGTGACCTTTCTCCAAGCAGTTATTGCACCGCATATTGGTGCAATCAACCCCCGTGTGCCCAAACCCCTGACATACTCGGCAAAAGGGTGGCTGGTTAGAATAAAATAAATAGCCTTTGCTTGCACCTAAATTAAAAGCAGCGGGTGGGTGGCAAAACCCATCAAAACCTTGTGGGTCAGGGAGCAAACGGACCCGAAACTGCCTTTTACCGTTCCAAAAGCCAAGTTCATCCCTCATATCTTTATGGCCGGGCAGGACTTCAACAAACCTCTGTAAAAATTCCCGTATAGACTCCGCCGTAATAAAAGGGTTAAAAACATGCACAGTCACTATGCGTTGGTTGTTAACCCAACGGTTCTCGACCTCATAAAATTTCAATGCAGAATGGTCAGCGAGAGTCTTACAACTCTCGATCATCCTCTTAAAACAAACTTCTGTAGTCAAAGTGACGTCAAAGAACCGCATCGGGTTATTCCGTTGAATACAAATAACATCTTCCACAGTAAGGCCCAGGAGACCCAAGATTACCTCTTTTATAAAGGTAAGTCTGTCATGGAAGTCTCTATCTTCCTCCTGGGCTTTCCAATAAAAACGGGCTGTGTTCTTCAACGGTCCACCATCCGCTACCCGCATTCCATTTGGCGGAAAAGAGGTTCTGCCAGCATTCGTTGTTCTTTCCAATGGTCCATCTGCCTTCTTCATTGGTGTACCCATCAAAGGTTCCTCTCTTGCAGGTAAAATCCTTGGCGAAAGTGTCATATTTAAGCTAAGTTAAAGCAAAAAAGAAAGATTCAGGAAAAGAAAAAGAAACTCCAGCTCCCCCCGTGACAGCAGTGGTCAAGCCACCCACTCGACACGCTTTAGGTTTGCTGGACTACCCAAAAGAAAATAAAAGCCTTTCAAAGAATAGAGGCTCACCCCATGCCAGCAGCGGTCAAGCCACCTACTGGACATGTAGCAGGATCACCCCTATTCTCTCTAAAATACACAGCAGCACCTTGTGGCAAGAATGATCTTAGCCAAAAGGCCGAGAAGCGATACCCCACCTGTTTAGGGTCCCCAGACTCTTTTCCAACATATTGGCCAGCACAGCCACCCCATTATTTTCTCTCTAAGTGTCCCCAGTGGTTACACACATATTTAACATTATTTCCCATAATGCAACTATTTACATTAAGCACGCACACATGCACACACACCTTTTCAGAACCGCTTGTCCCATACAGGGTCGCGGGGAACCGGAGCCTACCCGGTAACACAGGGCGTAGGGCCGGAGGGGGAGGGGACACACCCAGGACGGGACGTCAGTCCCTCGCAAGGCACCCCAAGCGATACTCGAATCCCAGACCCACTGGAAAGCTCAACCGTGGTCCAACCCACTGCGCCACTGCACCCCCTAGTAATTAAGCGCACACTCCGTCCTAAAACATTAATGTGGGGTCGTTACAATATTAAAAGGTAACTCTGTGAAAGAAAACGAATCGGGTTTGATTGTTTAACTGTGGTTACCTCGTTGAGAGGAGAACTTGCGAGGAAGACGCATTCACGCCAGGTTGTTCCCGCTGAGGCAGCATTAAGTGTCTGGAACTTGGGACACCAGGAAAGGACCCCAACCGGGTCAAGCTGCACGTGGAAAGAGCGCCAGCCCGGGATTCGCAACCGCACTGCCCTCGTTGAAGAGAGACAGTTGGAGGACTGGTTGCCGACCACTGGAGAGTTTCAAAGGAGCAGTGAATCTTTTTTTTTCCTTCGAGGTGAACAACATCTGAGGTAGTTAACAGGGGGAGAAAAACCAGGTACTAAGTTGTGTGTTTTCTTTGTTATACTTAAAAATGTCGTTGTGAGTTATCTGGTTCTGTATTAAATATTGCTTCTGTTTTTTTGTATTGCATTCTGATAGCGTGCTTTTTCTCATTCATATGTGTTTGTACGTGTGGTGTTTTTTGGCGAAAAGAACTGCCAAGAGGTGTTGCATGGGAGGGTTAAGCTCACAAAAACGATAGCGATACAATATGTTAACTGGGCCTTAGTTTCTGCACCCTAGTCAGGGTCGGTGTCCTTCAATCCACACTAGCTGCAAAATAATTCTCGAGCCTTTCCAAATAAGCATCGAATTGCTCCTCACTTTCATCGATGTGGAAATCCTCTGGTTTACCGAAAGCCATTTTTCACCAGCTCTGTTCGCTGTCACTCTCTTCAGCAGTCTCTATTCCTTCACCGAGCAGAAAACCACCCAAGGGGATCTCTATTTCCTCCACACAACCAAGTTCATAATCTTGAGTAGTAAGAAACGGATGTCTTGCTCTTTACCACTGCTGCCTGACAAATGACTCAGAATTTCTTCTCTTCCCATCATTACATTTTCTTCATTTGCAGCCTTCGGTAAAAAGGCATGTCTTCAGTTTCGAAGAAAAAAATACAGCTTAATTCCAACCATAATTTCCCAATAATGACAGTTTGTGTTATTTCATTAATGTTCCGCTCAACCCTTTTCACAGAAACCGTTTCACATGTCTTTGTCACTGTTATTTCTGAATATCACTCACATGCTGCAAAGATACGAGAAAACTGTGATCATGACTGTTAGCCTGGTTGCAGGAGCTCCTGATCTCCCCCCCCCCCCCCCCTTTACTAACAGTGATATTGTGGTGCGCAGCACCGTGGGTTTGAATGGGGCGAAGAAGGACACAGACAGCGTTCGTTTCGAACATTTTCTTCGAACACTGGCACACAGGGAAATAATGCTCTCATTCGAGGACCCTGTTCCCCCCAGGACCTGCACTTCCAGCCAGCCTTCCCAGCCTGCTTAACACCCCCAGGTTCTCACCTCTTTCTCTCCCTTGGCAGACACAAACACCCCCTTATATTCTCTGCACGTCACCAAACGCTAACCTATTACATTAAACAAACACACACACTTTCTGAACCCCTTATCACATACGGGGTTGCAGCGAACCAGAGGCTAACCTGGCAACTCAGGGCATAAGGCCAGAGGGGGAGGGGGCACAGCCAGAACAGGACACCAGTCCGTCACAAGGCACCCCAAGCGGGACTCGAACCCCCGACCCACTGGAGAGCACGACCCAGTCCAACCCACTGCACCACTGCACCCCCTACATCAAATGCATTTCCCGCTAAAACAGTAACGCGAGTCATTACAGTGTTTTCAGTTTTTGACTCAGCCCTTGCATTTTACCTACAACTTGATTAATGAGCAAGGTACTGCAGCAGGAAACACTGGTGCCTAACATTGCGTTAACATTTGAGTGTAAGTGTCATGGCTAGGTCTGGAAGGAAGCGGCGGACCCAAGTGCAGAGCGGTATACTTGGTGTCTTCGGGGAAATCCAAGAGAGGAGGTCAGAGAACAGGCGAATGGTCTTCGAGGTGCGAACGTCGTAACAGGGAGAATCCAAAAGGCCAGGTCGGTACACAGGCAAGAGGTCGATGATCATAAAGAGGTACTGGGTCGTGGAAACAAGGGACGGGATCGGGGAAGGCGTTCGGGAACAGGAAATGGCTAGAAGGTCGCAAAAGGAGGCAGATCAAGGTTCCGCATCAGCTGCTGGTCTGACGCAGCCTTTTATGCTGCAGTCTGCGTTGCGTCCCAGGTGTTCCGTGTCGGCTCGGAGGTATGGGCGTGGCAGTAGGTATGAATCTGATTCAGGGTGTTTTGAGTTTGCATGTTTTACTCTGGTTCAAAATGAAGACATGCAGGGATAAAGGAAATGATTAACCAATCTGTGTCCTCCCTTCAAACTGTGCTGCTTTTATCAAAAAAAAAAAAAAAAAAAAATTGATAAATAATGACAATTTAAAATCACCATAGAGAGAGACAAATTTATAAATTGTAGGTGTCTGGAGTGGATACAAACTTTCATATGGTCTTTTGGGAAAATGACCAGATGTCCTCGCTTATAAACAGCATTCTTAATGGTACAACCTAGACAGGACAGCAGTCCATGGCAGAACAGGCACACACAGTCAGCCATCCATTCATACACTCCAGACAGAGTCACCTGTTCATCTAAACTGCCTACCTTCAGACTGGAGGAGGAAACCAGAGCATCTGGGGGAACCTACACAGACATTGAGTGATCAAGCGAACTCAACAAAGACTGAGAGGAGAATTGAACCCAGTCTTTCACACCACCCAGGCACTGTGTGGTGGCAGTGCTGCAGAATGCACCACCATGTTGCCCTAAATGCAGTACATGATACAAGAAACAGACTAAAAATTACTAACTGTGCTATTACCTTGATTAGGAACAGGTGAGTCGTGGCCCTTCCTCCTCATTTCCCTGGCCCCCTACTGCACATGCGTGCCACAGGCGGATATTTAATATGATGAACCTGCTCAAAGGTACAACAGAAGTTTCCTCTATTGTACCTTAAGAAGCAGCTTTCATGTAACATACCTGTGTTATAACCCAGTACACCATCCGCTGCTGGTATAACTGTCGCATCCACACACAACTCCAACGCTGAGAAAATATTTCAGAATAACACCAAATACTAGAAGTTTCACTACAACAGCAGATGCCATCAACTCCAGAGTGTCAGAAATCTGCATGGATACACTTTATTTACTTTATTAATTTCGGTGACATTTTCTGTGAGTGCAGTCCTGACTACGCTGCCCAATATAGTGTTACCTGAAAGAGATGAGGGACCTAAAAGTGGCTGAATTGATAGGTGTGTAATTATACTGTGTGCCGAACGGTGTAGGCATGTAATTTTACTTTTGCAGAGATCAGAAGGAATTTGATTAATACGTACCTACATGGTGATTAATAAATACTTCTTGAAACAGATCAGTTAATGATTTTGGTTTGTACAGATATAATCTGACATCTACTAAAAAGTTCAACAGGAAAAGGAAGGTTTTGTAAATTCAGGTATGGAGAAATAAAATAGAAATTGTTGTGCTGTTACTGACCTCTGGAGACTTGCATGCAAATCCAGCCTCTGCCTGCCTACTTAAGAGATATATATATATAGATCTATTTTTGACCAAAAACGGATTGAGTATCTCCATAACTCAGCAATGGCATACTCTCTCATATCTCCTGCTCTTACTTATCCTTCCCAGTAAGGATTCTGTAAAAATAAACATTTTATTCACATCATTTAGAAACCAAAGTTGTGATCTCTGTTGATCCTTGTTTTTCTCTCTGTCTCACTGCCTCAGGTGTGAAATGTGAGGATCTGGAGTCCATCCCATCAACTCTGGTACAGAAGAAACCAGGGGAAATGCTCAGTTTGTCCTGTAAAGGTTCTGGTTTCACATTTGGAAGCTATCACATGCACTGGATACAACAACCTGCTGGGAAGCCTCTGGAATGGATGGGGATTATCTGGGATGATGCCAGTGGAACAGTGTATGCAAAAAGTGTGGAGGGAAGGACAGAAATCACCAGGGACACTCCCAACAGCATTAACATCTCTTCAGAAAAATGCAAATAAAAGTATTACGGATTATATTATTCGGGCAGAAACGGCCCAAACAGCTCTGAGGAATGCTGAGGAGACGCTCAGTGACGGACTGTTGATATTGCAATGATTCTTAAAGGTTTGCCAGAATCGTTTAAACCATTCGCAGTTGTAACAGTGATGAAAATATGACTTTTGCAGAATTTAAGACAAAGCTTAGAAGTTTTGAAAACACTTAAGTATGCTAGGTCAAATGACGACAACGTTATGAAAGCGAGTGGTGCAGCTTCTGAGATAAGAGGGAGAGAGAGAAATGCAGACCCTGATATTACATGTTATAGTTGCAGTCAAAAAGGACATAAAGCCTGGAGATGTCCAAATGAACATTGTAAAAGTCAAACAGTGGTGTAGCTATTGCAAAAGCTCAACACACAAAAATGCATCTTGCAGACGCAAAAGAAGAAACATAAAACAAGCGACAGATGAGATGAAGATGCATTTGTCTTCAGAACGTGTGATTATCAACTAGACAGGCTGAAACATAAAGGGCTAATGGTTGACACGGAAGCAACATCACACATAATTACCGACATCGGAAAGTTTAAGAAATTTGACGATACTTTCCAAACAGGCAAACATTTCATTGAGCTTGCGGACGGGACAAGAGCGAGTGGCGTTGCGCTGAAGAGAGGTGATGCAGAGATATGTTTGATTGACAGTGAAGGTAAGCAAGTGAGCACAACGCTAAAGAAAGCACCATACATTCCTTCATATCCACAAGACATATTCTCTGTTAAAGCAGGGACTGCCAACGAGGCTCCTGTTCGTTTTCGACAAGGACTTGACGAGCTCATTCACAAGGATGGCACGACATTTGAAATAAGAGTATAATAAACTGTACTATCTAAACACTATAGATAAGGAGGAGATTATTGCAACGGTTGTTACGATATTCAAACTTGGCACGAAATCCTCGGCCACTGCAACTATGATGATGATGTTTCCAAGTTGCCAGATATTGTGGAAGGAATGGAAATCGAAGGACAGATTGACAAGTCCAAGCTGAACTGTGAAGTCTGCACACAAGGCAAATTTGTGCAAAGCAGGAACAGAGAACCCGATGCACGTGCCAAAGTCCCACTAGAACTTGTGGGCACAGACTTGGCCGGTCCTATTCAACCAGAGGCTAAAGAAAGTCACAGGTATGCACTTACTGATGATTTCTCAGACACAATATTTGTTTACTTTCTGAAAGCTAAAAGTGACACTGTAAAGGCTATGGAAAAATTTCTAGCAGACACTGCTCCTTATGGTACTGTAAAGTGCATTAGGTCAGATAATGGCACTGAATTCACAGCAACAGATTTTCGGTCATTGCTAAGCAAAAATCGCATTAAACACGAGACCTCTGCACCATATTCACCCCACCAAAACGGTACCGCTGATAGAAGTTGGCGAACATTGTTTGAAATAGCCAGATGCATGCTCATTGAGAGTAAATTACCAAAAGAGTTATGGACTTATGCTGTGATGACTGCTGCAGTAATTCGCAACAGATGCATTAATAACAGAATGAAGCAGACTCCATACTACATGTTGACAGGAAGAAAACCGGATCTTTCAAAGATGAGAGTTTTTGGATCCATGTGCTATGCATACAAACACGACAGAAAGAAGCTAGATTCACGTTGCGAGAAGGGAATATTTGTTGGGTATGACAAGAATAGCCCTTCATACCTAGTTTATTACAGACACTGGAAATGTCCTTAAACACAGGCTTGTCAAATTCTTCAAGAAATGTGCTGTCGAGCAGCAAACTCAAACTGACCCACAAATACCAGATGAGGATGTTTATGGGGGAAGTTGTTTGCCATCTAAGGTAACAACAAACATCACTGAACAGAGTTCAGGGAAGTCTCAAGATAGTGGAGACGAAACAGATAGTCAAAATGATGATCAGACTGGAAATATTCAGAATAGATGCAACCCCAAAAGGAACAGGAGAGCTCCCCAATACTTATCTGACTACGTAACTGATATTGAAGATCATGATCAGATACTTACTAATATTGACTACTGTTACAGAATGTGTAATGTACCACAAACCTTCAAGGAAGCCATGAGTTCAACCAAATCACAGGTCTGGATTAAAGCCATGGAAGAAGAGATCCATTTTCTTTTAGAGAATCTAACTTTTACATTGATGGCTCTACCCGAAGGCAAACATGCAGTGGGGGGTAGATGGGTCTATGCAATCAAGAACAATGCAGATAACAATGAAACGTATAAGGCTAGATATGTTGCTAAGGGTTATAGCCAAGTAATGGGAAGAGACTACAGGGAAACTTTCTCTCCAACAGCAAATATCACATCAGTTCGTGTCTTGATGCAAATGGCAGCATAGTATGACCTTGTTCTACATCAGATGGATGTGAAGACGGCTTACTTACATGCTCCAATTGATTGTGAGATCTATGTGGAACAGTCAGAAGGTTTTGAGGTAAAATCGGATACCGGTGAAAAACTTGTCTGTAAACTGAACAAGTCATTGTATGGTCTGAAACAGTCAGGTAGAAACTGGAATAAGGTACTACATGATTACCTGAGTGAAAATGACTTTATCCTGCAGACTCGTGTCTACAGCAGACAAACCGAAAAAGAGAGAGTGATGCTAATAATTTGGGTTGATGATCTGATTATTGCTTCTAGTACCAATGAGTTACTAAATGATGTGAAAAGGATGCTGACAGCTAAATTCAAGATGAAAGACCTTGGTAAATTGAAACATTTCCTAGGCATTGATTTTGAGCAAATGGATGGAGTTGTCAAAATGAATCAAAAAGGGTACATCTTAAAAATAGTGGAAAGGTTGAACATGTCGAATTGTAAGTCCAGGTCGACCCCATGTGAACAAAAGCTAGAGTATAACGGTGATGGATGCTCTGTAAACCACACAAAGTATCGTGAAGCAGTAGGTAGTTTGATTTATCTAATGACATGTACTAGACCGGATCTTAGTTGGGTTGTCAGTAAACCGTCTCAATTTATGTCAAAACCAAATGAGCAACACTGGTGTACAGTGAAGCATGTGATGAGGTATTTGAAAGGTACACTAAACCAAGAACTGACATACAAGAAAAGTAACGAGAAGCTGAAACTTACAGCATACAGCGATGCTGACTGGGCATCAGATCCAAATGACAGACAAAGTACAACTGGATACTGTTTTAGTCTAACCAAAGATGGTCCCCTCATTTCCTGGAAGTCAAAGAAGCAGCCTACAGTTGCTTTGTCAACATGCAAAGCGGAATATATGGCACTGACTGCGACCACACAAGAAAGTCTGTACCTTGTACAATTGATGAATGGACTGGAAAGTGGATGTCAGTTTGCACCGGTAAAAATCTTTGAGGATAACCAAGGTCCAACTGCTCTTTCCAAAACCCTGTTTGTCGACAAAGATGTAAACACGTTGACACTAGGTACCACTTTATTCGATGAGCAATCAGTGTGGTAAAATAACAATTGAGTACTGTCCAACAACAGAAATGGTTGCAGATGTGATGACTAAACCAGTGACAAAGTATAAGAAAGAAAAGTTTGAAAGCTTTATGTTTGGGGCATAAATGTTGTTGATACAGGGATGTAAGTGTGTGTTATATTGTAAATAGGCCTGTAGAGAATGAAAGCAAGTGGAGGTGTTGGAGGTTCTATTCAGTGCGCTCTCATGTTGCTGAAGTATCGATCACATGACCTTTCTACGTGATGTGCTCTGATGAAGCACGTATGTAAATAAATGTTCATCTTTTCCGGTTTAAGAAAACCGATGGTGTGAGCATGTACTTTGTTACCTCCGTTAAGTATAGTTAAATTTACCACTTCTTTAACTGCACCAACAGTTTACACACACACACACACACACACACACACACACACACACACACACAACCCCTTGTCCTATTCGGGGTCGCAGGGAGCCAGAGCCTAACCTGGCAACTCAGGGCATAAGGCCAGAGAGGGAGGGGACAAACCCAGGAAGGGACACCAGTCCGTCGCAAGGCACCCCAAGTTAGGACTCGAACCCCAGACCCACCAGAGAGCAAGACCCGGTCCAACCCACTGCACCCCCTGCTAACAGTTTAGTTTGTACATATTTGGTCTTTCCCTCCTGAGTTTACGTTTTGGATTGCATTAGGGGATATTTCCCTGGATTAGTTAATATTAGTTCAATTAAAACCTTGACTTTGGGAAAAGTTTGTCGTCGCTTGTGTTTGTCCTGCCCATGTGGTCACTTCCATTATCCAAAACCCAATAGCTTTATTTCACAGGCTCCTATTTTACTCTTTTACATTCATTTTGAATGCAAGATGATGAAAATTTGAATTTGAGCATTATTACAGCACAGAACTGATTGTCACGTCCCACGGGGTCACTGCCCCTCCTGGGGAGAGGCGGCGACACTCAGTGCCGCTAGTTAACGCTCACGTATCCTCTCAGTCTCATAGGACACAGAGGTATAAAAGGAGCCAGCGGAGCAGAACTACTTGCGGATTCTTAATCAGCGGTTCTATTGTGCTCTCTTGGCGATTCGTAGTCTCTTGTTCCCTCAGTCTGTTTCCCAGTTGTTCATGTTCCAGTCCCGAGTGTCCGTCCTGTCAGTTCCTGCCTCTTGTTCTTCAGTCCTAGTCCAGTGTTCCAGTCCGGTATTTCGTCACGTCTCGGGGTTGCGGTCATACTCACGGATTAGCGTTTCACTGTTCACCGTAGTTCAAACACCGTGTGTGTTTCCTGGTCTCGTGTTTCTTGTTTCACTTCCACCGAGTGTCTTACAGTCTTCACAGTGCACTTTTAACATCACCCTGCACGTGAGGTCATTTTACGTTTCGTCCGTAATAGCAACGCGCGTGCGTGCGTCCGTCCGTCCGTCCGTCCGTCCGTCCGTCCGTCCGTCCGTCCGTCCGTCCGTCCGTCCGTCGCAGACTCCTGTCCGGACGCTACACTTATCTTTCAGGTAGAACTGAGATCGTCAGTCTAACATTTAAGTGTCACGTTCACGCCCACAAACCAATCGACAGCACCTGACTCCAGTTCCTGACTAACTGCTCAGCCTTTAAAAGACCCTCCTCAGCACCCCTATTTTTGTGGAATCTCATCAGGCATAACTGCTTTTCTTTGTGACAAATGATATGGTTTGTAGTTTCTGGTTTTCAGCCCACAGTGCCTACAGCTCTTCATTACAATGCTGACTGCTGCTCAACCAACCCTTTGCTTTGTTCTCTGACCATGCCCATGGATCTTTATTCTGACCCTTCGCCTATCCCCAACACCAAGAACTTACCTGATCCCTTGACTCCAGATGAACGACTCTGCAGTTGGGTCCAGTCGTCCCGGTTCCCTCGGTCCTCGTGACATTAAGATGCTTGGTCCACAAACAGCGGACAATTTACACTGACCTTTACGTGACATTTTAATGGCTTGAAAATGATTCTTTATGTGCAATCCACTGAAATTTTTTTTTTTTAAACCAACAGTAATTACAAAATGATCAATATACCAGTGTTATACGAACCCATCCTGGACTGTGAGGAGCACAGAGAACCACCTAGAGAGAGGATGCCTGTCTGTATAATCCTCCAACACAGACAGATTTCACTCATCTGGGGTAAAAAGAAGGGAATCAGGTGTTGAGAGGTTTCTTAGGGTTTCCTTCACAAATCAATCCTGACTTGCTCAGGAATGATTTGTTAAATTACTGTATCTAGTAATATGTAGTTTTAATGCCAACTTGTTCCTTCATCAGTGGTTTAGAACAAAGATGACTGGTGGTACCTCTGTTGTCTCTAAAGTTAAATTATTTTAAGACAACTTAGTTGTAGGACAGTTGAATCAAACAGGTAGCCAGAGATTTCACACACTTTGGTTCAGGGAGAGCTCCTATCTGAGGAATCTAGGACTGTGGCACCGTTATATACTATTAAGGCAAAGCCAGAACTGTTTACATTGTTGGAAAAATATAATTACATGTTTAACTTTCCCTGCAGTGAAAGAGAGGGGTCCCTGTATATGAATGCTTCCACATGAAAACCTCCCTGTTACGCCTAACAAACATTGTCCTGTTGCTTCTTGTGAGCTTCGTTCTATTCTTTCTGCTCCAGTGTTTTTGTTTATGGCTTTTTGGCTTCACAGAATTCCCTGTGAACAACTCCTCAGTGAAAAAATTTTACATTTTTCACCATCTCTCTGTGTCAGTGTCTGTCCTTCCACTGTGAAGAACCATGTATAGTGTGTGACCCCTGTGATGTACCTCATCTCTCATAGGGTATAAGGTTTAATTCCACATGGTGTAGTGAAGATGCTGTTTCCTATGCTACAGTTAAGGGGCAGCAACATTTTTCTAAATTCTTGAGCAACACAGCTGTTGGTGTTGATCTCTAAATTAGCAAAGAAAATTGATCTGCAGACTTCGCAGAGTCAGCAAATTGAACAAACATATTTGATGTTCCCATGCTGCCATTTAGACTCTTCTAGAAATCTTTTACAGTTTTTTCTACCATTTTCTAATAACTCTTTATCAGTATCAATGGCCCATGACTGAAGTGTCTCTGTGGGTAAATTTCTGTCTCTGTTGTTGCAAGAAGATGCGCTACATTTTGATGGAATCACTCCAGTGGTGGGTTAAATTTTTGAGACAAACACATTCTGCATTGTTTGAGAGTCCTGATCAGTCTGGTAAGACAGAACACATATTGACACAGAACATTAGTTAACCCCAAAGTGATAATACTGTTTTATCAGATGACTGAGTCCATTCTTTAGTGCAGTGCTGTCTACAGTCCAACAGCACAGTAAGTAAAGTTTCCTGCTTTATATCTGTAATTTACACACAGATACTACAGTACCACACCCCCAATGTATGCAAACCTGACTTAGCCCTGACTCTTAAATACCAGTGATGGACACAGACCCCAGCAGGAGACACTCATAGATCTTCACAGCAGTTCAGCTTCAGCACAAACATGTTCCCTGTGTTTCTGCTGTTACTGCTGGCAGCTGCTTCCTGTGAGTATTTTTTAAACTTTAAGTGGAGTTGAACGTGTTATTTATTTTTTAAAATTTTCTCTTTATTTCATTCAGGTTCTGTTTGCCATGGAAATTTTTATTACGAAACTACGTCAGTATATGAGAAGGAGTTTCCAACTGTTTTTAATCAATTCTTTCCTCTGTCCAGGTGCCCAAGGTGATGTAGTTCTGACTGAGTCTGGTAGTCAGTCCAGGAGGGAAACTCACTCTCACCTGTACTGGCTCTGGTTACACATTTAAAGACTACGGAATGCACTGGGTGAGACAAGCTCCACAGAAAGGCCTGGAATGGATTTCATACATCAGCGGACCTAGTGGGAGCAGCAAGTACTACTCAGAGTCTGTGAAGGGAAGATTCTCCATCTCCAGGGACAATGACAGGAGCACCGTCACCTTGGAAATGAATAATCTAAAAGCTGAAGACACAGCTATGTTTCACTATGCGAGACACTCTTAGTGAGAGAAATGAGACAGAGATTTGTACAAAAACAGCACAGGGAGAGGAAGGTGTGAGAGGGGTGAACTGCTTCTCCAACTCACAGTCAGTCTAGACTCCTGTTTATGGGGGTTTAGCCCTCAGGGAATTTCAGTTCATATACACTCTAATTATAATGAATTATTTATGAATTCCAAACTACCTTGAAAGGGTTGAAGGAATCAGGTCAAATATGAAATTAAACGTGTTGAGGAAACTGTTAAGAAGCAAATCAACTTGCATAAACTTCCAACTTCTGTATTATTTGTAATGCATTTTTTTTTTTTTTTTGTTGGGGACCAGTTCAGTGTTCATTGTATGTATTGTTGCTTTAACCCATTTGGAATTTTAATATGTACTTTAATTATAATGAATCAATTGTAATACATTATAAACTGGCTTAAAATGTTTAAAAGATTCTGGCCGAATATGAATTCACACATTTAAATGTTTTGATGAAACAGCTGTAGAGCAAATGAACGATTTTTTTAACTACCAACTTCCTTTTGGTTTTTGCAATGCGCTGTTGTGCTTTTTGTGAGAAACATGTATGCTAATCAAATAAATATAAATGAACTCACTTCAGTGGGTGATGGAATTATAGTGCAGTACAACCACTGGCCAGAGGATGTTGCTCTAATAAAGACTGGGAGAGGAGTACAGTGTATTTCTTACTATGTCCGCAGGACTGAGGAGCATTTCCTGACCTGCTGCTGCATACCATTTTATGGCCCACAGGGTAGGAAAGACCAAAAACACATAATTTACTATTTCTAACTGCGAATTCATAATAATGATGAAGTATTAACTCTGCCATTTTGTTCATCATTACCAAACATTATTGATCTTAATTAAGAATGTGTTTGGCTTGAATGATATGCTAGTCAATCACTATCCATAACCGCTTATTTGAAGGCAGGGTCATAGTGGTCTGGAGTCTACTGTATGGGAGTAGTAGTAGTATATCGAGACAGGCTGGTGAGGCTACTATCTTGGAGGCCAGTATAAGGATACAGTCAAATCACCTGTACAGAATATTATATCCATGTGATGGTGATGATGAAGTACAATGAGGATGAACTGTGTGCTGTGAGACCTTCCATGTGAGACCTTCCATGTGGACCTGCCTACAGCTCTGAATCCTCCTTTTAAACCGAGTGTCACCTGTCCAGTCAGAGGGAGGAGTTCATGCAAACTGAGCTCTTTCTTCTACATTTATATCTGTGCACTGAGCAAAGAGGGAACGAACGCCGAGTTCTGGCTGCTTTAACTGACATTTTACCACAATCACACACATCCACAATTTTACTTTACTTTACTGCTCTCCTCTTAATGACAACATGCTTAACAGGTACATTTTAATGACACATATAAGCTGTGTCTGATCTTGAGTACTGAGATGGAGGTTTAATGTTTATTTTCTTTCCACAGGTGCTACTGGTCAGACACCGACTCAGTCTGAAGCAGCAGTTAAAAAGCCTGGAGAATCTCATCGACTCACCTGTACATTCCCTGACTCATTCAGTAGCTATTATATAGGCTGGATCCAACAGCCTCCTGGGAAGCCAATGGAATGGATTGCTTCTATTAGCGGTGACAGTAGCGACATAGGCTATGGCAGCTCTTTTCAAGGCAGATTCACCATCTCTAGAGACAACAGCAAGAAGCAGGTTTATTTACAGATGAACAACTTGAAGGATGAAGACACTGCAGTTTATTACTGTGCAACAGACACAGTGAGTGGAGACACTGCAGGGCTGTACAATAACTGCTCCAGTACATCTCACACTGAGAGTTACTCAAGTGTGTCTCTGCAGCACTGTCTTGTTCTTCTTGTCCACATGGAACTGTTCTAGAACTAGTTGAAACTGGTAACTCCTGTTTAATGAACTGATGTCCACTTTAATCTTATGAGGACTTAGAACTACTGCTGTTCACATAATATGGATTTGATTAAATATGAATGTTTCTGAGGTCAGTCTAATACAGAGCTGTATTTCCAGTTCACATATTTATGCAACAACTCTGTCATGGGCTGTATGATGGTGGAAAGACTAGGAATGAACTTGCCATAATAATTCAGCAGGGCTAAGAAAGACCTGAGTTCTGTCACATTTGTGGGAGCAGCAGCCTTTTCAATTGCATCAGTCTTTTCTTTCATGGGGTGAAAACCCTCTACATCAATGACACGCCCCAAGTGCGAGACACTATTCTGAACAAAGGACCTTTATGTTGTCTGCCTCAGATTATATGCTTGCAGCCTCTTTAGAACTTCTAAAGCTTTCATATGCTTTTCAGTGTCACTTCCTGTGATCAAGATATCATCCAAATAACATATTACACCATCCATGCCCTGTAGTACTTGATCCATAATTTTCTGAAAAATGGCTGGAGCACTAGCAACCCGTACGGTAGCCGATTGTAGGTATATAACCCTTTTGGTGTATGAATGTAAGGTATCGTTCGGAGTTTTCCTCTAGTGGTACTTGTTGATAAGCGTGAGACAAATCTAATTTAGTGAATCTCTGACCTCCTGACAACTTGGCAAACAAATCCTGTGATCGAGGTAAAGGATACTGCTCTACTTCCAACCAAGGGTTAATCGTAAACTTGTAGTCTCCACATATCCTTACACTATTGTCCTTTTTGGGAATACACACAATAGGAGCTGCCCATTCACTGTAAGTGACAGGAGAGATTATACCTTCTGCTTCTAACTTACATAACTCTTTTTCAACATTATATCTCACAGCACAGGGCACAGTGTGTGGCTTGCAAAATTTTGGCACAGCCTTTTTCACTACATGGAGTTTAGCACTGATTCCCTTAAGCATCCCTAAACCTGACTGAAACACTGAGGAGTATCTGTCACACAACTGCTCCACTGTCTCACTCGTCACTTTCTTTATGACCAATTTAGATTCAGGTGACTAATCCAGTCTCTACCCATTAGAAATGGCCCATTACCTTTCACAACCATCAAGTCCAGCATGTGTGTTTGTTCCTTACTTTTCACTCTTACTGGGATTTTACCCTTAAGCTCTAGGGACTCTTTGCTGAATGTTTTCAAAACACAGTTAGCTGGATATAGATTCTACAAAATAAAACTATGGTGGTACAACTTTTCTGAAACCACAGAAACAGCTGCCCCCGTATCGACCTCCATTTTCCCCTCGCAGATTATTGATTTGAACGTAATTACATAGTATGGTTTGTTTACTTTGTCCACATTCATGTCAATAGCAAACAGTTCTGTCCCTTGCATGTCACTGAACATCACTCTGTGAACATCACTGACTTGTGGCTCTTTAGTGCTGTCAAGTCCATCTTTCTGTAGCTGGGGTGCATTGCAATGTCCTCTACGCCTGCTCCCGTGTGCGATGCAATCCGATGCACAGAGTTCGTTGTTCCTCACAGTCAGTAGTGGACTCGGATGTGGCGAAACGCCGTCCTGTAACGCGGTGGCATGTAACGGTGCGTTGTCCACTTTGCTTGCGCGGTGTCATGTTTTCCTTCCTGATGTGCCCGGCAGGCTCGCGCAAGATGTCCCCTTTTTCCACTTTCATGGCAGTCAGCATCTTTGAAAAGGGAAGCATCTGGCTTGTGGCCCATAGGCCTGCCATTACATGTGTAGCACGTGTAGCCCCCTGCTATGTGTTTGTTGTAGTGCTGTCTGGTTGGTTTAACTGAATGAATGAATGAATGAATGAATGAATGAATGAATGAATGAGCTTTATTGCCAAGTATGTTTACACATACAAGGAATTCGTCTTGGTGACAGGAACTTCCACAGCAGACAGAATGACAGTGACAAGACACAGATAATAAAAGTAGAGTGGGATAATAGAATATAAAAAAGAAAAATATATAGAGTATAAATTACACAATATACAAAATAGACACCAGACATTATATGTTTCTACTGGTATGTTATATACAATGCAAAGGAAAGTAAATAAGAGATATGATGTGAAAAATAAATATAAATATAAATAGCGTTGTTTATTGCACCAGTTTACTCCCTAGGGGGCATTTAGCTGTTCATGAGGTAGATGGCCTGAGGGAAGAAGCTTTTCCTGTGCCTGGCTGTCCTGGTGCTCAGCGCCCTGTAGCGCCGGCCGGACGGCAAAAGTTCAAAGAGGAAGTAGCCTGGGTGCGAAGGGTCTAGGATGATTTTGCCAGCCCTTTTTCTCACTCTGGACGAGTACAATTCTTGGAGAGTGGGGAGGGGTGTGCCGATGATTCTTCCAGCAGTCTGGACTATTTGCTGTAATCTTTTGAAATCTGACTTTGTAGCTGAGCAGAACCAGACATTTATAGAGGTGCAGAGGACAGACTGGATGACTGCAGAGTAGAACTGCATCAGCAGCCTCTGTGGCAGATTGAACTTCCTCAGCTGGCGAAGGAAGTATAACCTCTGCTGGGCCTTCGTCACAATGAAGTCTATGTGGGGCTCCCACTTCAGGTCCTGTGAAATGGTGGTGCCCAGGAACCTGGATGATTCCACTGTTGCCACAGTGCTGTTCATGATGGTGAGTGGAGATAATGCTGAAGTGTTTCTCCTAAAGTCCACAATCATCTCAACCATTTTGAGTGTGTTCAGCTCCAGGTTGTTATGACTGCACCAGACAGCCAGCTCTTGGACCTCCTGTCTGTAAGCAGATTCGTCACCATTCCGGATGAGGCCGATGAGTGTGGTGTCGTCTGCAAACTTCAGGAGCTTGACAGAGGGGTCTTTTGCAGTGCAGTCGTTGGTGTACAGGGAGAAGAGCAGTGGGGAGAGCACAAATCCCTGGGGGGCGCCAGTGCTGATCATATGGGTGTTGGATGAGAATTTTTCCCAGCCTCACTAGCTGCTGCCTATCCGTCAGGAAGTTGGTGATCCACTAACAGATGGAGGCGGGCACAGAGAGCTGGGTTAATTTGGATTTGAGAAGGTTTGGGATGATGGTGTTGAAGGCTGAGCTGAAGTCCACAAACAGGATCCTCACATAAGTCCCTGGTTTGTCCAGATGTTGCAGGATGTAGTGCAGTCCCATGTTGACTGCATCATCCACAGACCTGTTTGCTCGAGAAGCAAACTGCAGGGGGTCCAGTAAGGGTCCAGTAATGTCCTTCAGGTAGGCCAACACCAGTCTTTCAAATGACTTCATGACCACAGACGTTAAGGCGACAGGTCTGTAGTCATTAAGTCCTCTGATTTTGGGTTTCTTTGGAATGGGGATGATGGTGGAGCGTTTGAAGCAGGAAGGAACTTCGCACATCTCCAGTGATCTGTTGAAGATCTGTGTGAAGATAAGGGCCAGCTGGTCAGCACAGGATTTTAGGCAGGCTGGTGAAACACGGTCTCGGCCTGGTGCTTTCCCTGTCTTCTGTTTCCGGAGGACCTGACACACATCCTCTTCAAAGACCCAAAGTGTAAGAGGGAGGAAGAGTGGGGTTGCTGGAGGTGTTGGTGGATGCATGGAGAGAAGGTCAGAATGGATGTTGGGTGTCAAACAAGGTTTCTCAAACCTGCAATAAAACTTATTCAAATCGTCGGCCAGTTGTTGAGTTGACACGGTGCTAGGGGATGGTGTTTTGCAATTGGTGATGTCTTTCAGGCCTTTCCACACTGATGCAGGGTTGTTGGCTGAAAACTGTTTGTTCAACTTTTCAGAGTAGTTTCTCTTAGCCACTCCGATCTCCTTTGTCAGTGTGTTTTTGGCATGTTTATACTAGACTCTGTCCCCATTCCTGTAGGCGTTTTCTTTGGCTTGACAAAGCTGTCTTGAGTTTTGCAGTGAACTATGGTTTGTCATTGTTGAATGTTAAATGAGTCCTGGTAGGGATGCACATAGACTGACAGAAACTGATATATGATGTTACAGAGTCTGTGAGCTCATCCAGATCGCTAGCAGCAGCCTCAAAAACACTCCAATCAGTGCACTCGAAGCAGTCTTGTAAGTCCCGCTCTGCTTTGTTAGTCTTCGTTGTTCTTGATGTATAATAGTTTGTATTTATATGGAAAGAATTGTGGGTTTTGTAAGCTGTTGATGTGTTTTTTTATTTTATAACTCTTGCATTGTTAGCACCCAAATAACAGGAAAAAGAACTTAAGTGTTAATTCAGGGTGAGCTAATCAGTGCAATGGGAATTGGGCTGAATTTTCAAGGGGTGAAGGGAATTCCATGGAAAAGAGGAAAAAAAAGAAAGAGAAGAGAGGAGGCATGAGACGGAGCGAGTAAGACTAAGTGGCGCTAAACACTCTGTGTGAAAAGTTTAATGATTGGTCATCGTTAATAGAATAGCGTTAATAGAATGCGGTGTTACATTGCGGCGCGCAGCGCCCTGGGTTTGAATGGAGCGAAGAAGGATGCAGAGACAGCATTGACGATGAACGATTTATTTGAACACCAGCAGAGAGGAAACGACGCTCTCGGTCCTAGGACCGCATTTCCTCTAGGAAAATGTTAGTTAAAAGTGCACAAACCCAAACCACTAAAATCTGAGCATAAATACTATACACGTAAAAACCACACGAACAAATACACACACATTTTCAGAACCGTTTGTCCCATACAGGGTCACGGGGAATTGGAGCCTAACCCGGCAACACAGGGCGTAAGGCCGGAGGGGGAGGGGACACACCCAGGACGGGACGCCAGTCCGTCGCAAGGCATCCCAAGCGAGACTCGAACCCCAGACCCACCGAACAGCAGGACTGCAGTCCAACCCACTGTGCCACCGCACCCCCTTTACAACCAAATATAAAAGAATAAATATACAAAGGGGTAAGATACAAGAAAGTACAATATGTTTTAAAAGAATGCAGTTCCATAACGCAGACGTCCAACCTCAGAGCTTCAGACATTTATCCACAAGGTCTTTCCATCTGTCTTTTGCCTCGTGGTAGCCCCAGGCAATCAGATCCCGCTTTATTCTGAACTTCAGTTCAGCTCGAATCTTCAGAATCTTCTCCATAAGCTCCCATTTTCAACCCCTTTCGGACAAGATTAATGCGTGCATTCCACAATTCTTTCTTTGTCAAACTCACAATCAACCAAATGCTACCAGAGGTTGCTTTACTTGCCTTGGGGGACAGTCCCTTCATGATATTATCAAAGGTCAATGCTATCTCGCCGTCTAACTCTCTGCACAAGGGCTCAACCAAAGACCAGACCGTCCCGGCATAACCGCAATCCCAGAAAACGTGCTTAATCGTTTCCGCACCCAAACACTGGGGTCGCGGGCAGTCGGGACGTCCGGTCAACCCGTACCTGTAAAGTTTTTCCATCACGGGTAATCTATCGTGAAGACACTGCCAGTTTAAGTCCTGCAGCCTATTGTCAAGCCCTTTTGGCTGAATTCGGGCCCAAATATCTTCCCCAAGGCCTAACATCACTCGCGTTCCCCTCCCCTCCAACAAGGCATTATATAACACCCTGTGCTTGAGGAGGGTATTTGCGTCAGTGTCTCTCGGAATGATCTTGCTCCATTTCACCATCTGCTTGTAGTGATCTGGCAGAGACTCAGCCTTTGGTGCAGCATTGGACCACGAATTCACCAAATGTCACAACGGAAAAGACGGCCAGAGGCGAATAAAATGTTGGTGCAGGTGTTCGAGAGGAGCTGCCAGACGGGAACAGTGCTGCGCAAAAAAAAGGCAATCAAATTTTAGGGGGAAATCAGGAACTCCCCTTCCACCTCTGTCCTTCCCTAAATACATAACCTCACTCTTTGCAAAACTCATGCTTCCTTAGGACTGCATTTCTTCTAGAACCTGCACCTACAGCCAGTCTTGCTAACCTGTTTAAAACCCCTAGAATCTTTTCCAACATATTGGCCAGCACAGCCACCCCATTATTTTCTCTGTAAGTGCCCCCAGTGGTCACACACATATTTAACATTATTTCCCATAGTGCAACTATTTACATTAAGCACACACTCCGCCCTAAAACAGTAACACGGGGTCATTACAATATTAAAGATAACTCCGGGAAAGAAAATGAATCGGGTTTGGTTATTTAACTGTGGTTACCTCGTTGAGAGGAAAAGTTGCGAAGAAGACGCATTCACGCCAGGTTGTTCCCGCTGAGGCAGCATTAAGTGTCTGGAACTTGGGACACCAGGAAAGGACCCCGGCCGGGTCAAGCTGCACGTGGACAGAGTGCCAGACCGAGATTTGCAACCGCACTGCCCTCGTCGGAGAGAGACAATTGGAGGACTGGTTGTCGACCGTTGGAGAGTTTCGAAGGAGCAATGAGTGAAACTTGTTTTTCTTCGAGGTGAACAGCTAAGCGCCAACAAGCACGCCAACGTCTGAGGTAGCTAACGGAGGGAGAAAAAACCGGGTACTAAGTTGTGTGCTTTCTTTGTTATACTTAAAAATGTCGTTGTGAGTTATCTGGTTCTGTATTAAATATTTCTTGTCTTTTTTTATATTGCATTCTGATAGCGTACTTTTCTTATTCATATGTGTTTGTACGTGTGGTGTTTTTTGGGGAAAAGAAGGGCTAAGCCAAGAGGTGTTGCATGGGAGGGCTAAGCTCACAAGAACAATAGCGATACAACACGCTAACTGGGCCTTAGTTTCTGCACCCTAGTAGTCAGAGTCGGTGTCCTTCAATCCATTAGCTGCAAAATAATTCTCAAGCCTTTCCAAATAGGCATCAAATTGCTCCTCACTTTCATCGAAGTGGAAATCCTCTGGTTTACCGAAAGCCATTTTTCACCAGCTCTGTTCGCTGTCACTTTCTTCAGCGCTCTCTATTCCTTCACCGAACAGAAAACCACCGAAGGGGATCTCTATTTCCTCCACACAGCCAAGTTCATAATCTTGAATAGTAAGAAACAGACGGCTTGCTCTTTGCCACTGCTGCCTGACAAATGCCTGACGTGTCTTTGTCACTGTTATTTCTGAATATCGCTCACATGCTGCAAAGATATGAGAATACTATGATCATGACTGTTAGCCTGGTTGCAGGAGCTCCTGATTCCCCCCCCCCCCCATTACTAACAGTGATATTGTGGTGCGCAGCACCGTGGGTTTGGATGGGGCGAAGAAGGACACAGAGACAACGTTCATTTCGAACATTTTATTCAAACACTGGCACACAGGGAAATAATGCTCTCATTTGAGGACCCTGTTCCCCCCAGGACCTGCACTTCTAGCCAGCCTTCCCAGCCTGCTTAACACCCCCAGGTTCTCACCTCTTTCTCTCCCTTGGTAGACACAAACACCCCCTTATATTCTCTGCACATCACCAAATGCTAACCTATTACATTAAACAAACACACACACACACACGCACACGCGCACACTTTCTGAACCCCTTATCACATACAGGGTTGCAGGGAACCAGAGCCTAACCTGGCAACTCACAGAATAAGGCCAGAGGGGGAGGGGACATAGCCAGAACAGGACGCCAGTCTGTCGCAAGACACCCCAAGCGGGACTCGAACCCCCGACCCACTGGAGAGCACAACCCAGTCCAACCCACTGCACCACTGCACCCCCTACATCAAATGCATTTCCCGCTAAAACAGTAACGCGAGTCATTACAGTATTTTCAGTTTTTGACTCAGCCCTTGCATTTCACATATCTCCTGGGGGTCTTCAGGCACAGCTGCGCACGCACAGTGAAGAGAGAGTCATTTTGCATACCACACTTCATCTATGACCTTAATATCTGATGCACATCTCAGCTGCATACAAATATTACAGAGAAAAATCTGAATTTAATTAACTGAATAAAGGTTTGCCTGTATCAGTTAACTTACTTAATGGCATTTGGACTGTGGTGTGTTTTTTGTGTATTTTAGTGATTTCAGTATTTTTGGATACCCTTAGTTATGTGTTGCTTTGGATAAAAAAAAAAAAATCTTAAGAGACCAGCAATTCAAACTTTGAATATAAAGTTCATGCTGGTTTAGTTTTATTTTCAAATGTTTCATTTATTGTTGGTTGCCATAATAATTTGTTTTGTCAGATCATTTTGCTTCACTTCATTTGAATAATTTCACCTTTGCTCATGGCCAAATGTTTGAATATTAATGTATGCAGTACACTTAAGTCAATGAATCAAGCAATGAATCCATCTCCCCATCCGTTCATTCATTCTATGGCCAGCTTATCCAGTACAAGAATGGTTAAAACCTTTTGAAGAAAATGTAAAAATAATGAAAACTTTGTTAATCTATGAACACATAAAACACTGACAGTCCACAACATTGATGACCAACAAGAAAGCATTAAAACCACTTAAGTAATGGAAAAATTAACCTTATATTTGTGATGCCTTCGTCCAAGGCTATGTACTGTATAATGTTTTGTCTGTATACTAAAGAAAGTACTTGTCACGTCCCACGGGGTCACTGCCCCTCCTGGTCAGAGGCGGCGCCACTCAGTGCCGCTAGTTAACGCTTACCTATCACCTCACAGTCTCGTAGGACATGGAGGTATAAAAGGAACCAGCGGAGCAGAACTACTTGCGGATTCTTAATCAGCAGTTCTCTTGTGCTTCCTTGGCGATTGGTAGTCTCTTGTTCCCACAATCTGTTTCCTAGGTGTGCATGTTCCAGTCCCGAGTGCCCGTCCCGTCAGTTCCTGCCTCTTGTTCTTCAGTCCTGGTCCATCGTTCCTGTCCGGTATTTCGTCACGTCTCGGGGTTGCGGTCATACTCACGGATTAGCGTTTCACTGTTCACCGTAGTTCAAACACCGTGTGTGTTTCCTGGTCTCGTGTTTCCTGTTTCACTTCCACCGAGTGTCTTACAATACGCACAGTACACTTTTAACATCACACTGCACGTGAAGTCATTTTATATTTCGTCTGTGTTTGGACGTAATAGCAACGCGCGTCCGTGTCGGACTCCCGTCCGGACGCTACAGTACTTACAATTTTTTACATTTATTCATTTAGCAGACGCTTTTCTTCAACGCGACGTACATCTCAGCAAAAATACAATGTGTGCATTACATTAAGAGAAAGAGACATGGCTACAGACATATGATTCTTAAGTAAATCTAGTTGGTTACTTTCCACTTGATCCACCGATGTTCATCGCTTGAGTAGGTGCATAAAACGCAGGATAGCTGAATCCTGATAAGCAGGATTTTACGCTTGATACAGGTTGGTATTTTTTCTGGAACAATTCAGGGTAAGTACCTAGCTCAAGAGTTCCACACTGGGTCTTTCTGAATGTAAGGCAATGATGCTCACCACTATGTTACCTGCTGACCTGCCTGATATTTACAATATCATATTTAAGTTGATGACCTGTATTAAAATGTTGATTATTATCCCTCTTCTTTCCAGCAATACAACGCTGTAAAGTGGACACATGCAGCAAATATTCATAACTGCCCTCTACAGGCTTGTTCAGCATCATCGCTATTGATTGTAACTCAAATAATTTATGAAACCGAGAGAGAATATGACATCTTCGATACCACTGCTAATCAACAAAGAATACATTATTTTCTGTTAAAAACAATGTCTATGCCCATATCTAAACTACAAAATATTAAGAGCAAGGTTACTGAGGCATGACTTTCTATTTGACAGGATGCACCTGAACCCTGATCACACTGCAAATAAATACTAGTTGCACTTATAACATGATAAATGATAACTACTGTTCAGTAATTCCTTCTGACCAACAATAGCAAAGGTGGAAGTTTCACCGGATCATTTACTCAAGGTTACAAGATCAGGGTCCTTCTTTGTACATGAACCAGGAGCTGTTTGGTTTAAAGTCTGAGTTCCAAATCACTGAACATCTTTTGCTGTCCAAGTGTATCATATCTACACAGTACCCATGTGTTCAGAAAAAATCATTCAGTAACACTGCAGAAATCTTTCCCTTCACTGTAACAACAGGTGTTAATGGCCACTGTGTGACAGTTTACAATATAATAAGAGTTGCGCCAGTGAATTACGGATGTGAATGAGATAAAGAATTAAACTCTGTGGTGGACACACACACACACTTTCTGACCTGCTTGTCCCATATGGGGTCATGGGGAACCGGAGCCTACCCAGCAACACAGGGCGTAAGGCCGGAGGGGGAGGAGACACACCCAGAACGGGGCGCCAGTCCATCGCAAGGCACCCCCAGCAGGACTCAAACCCCAGACCCACTGGAGAGCAGGACCCGGTCCAACCCACTGCACCACTGTGCCACCGCGCCCCTTCTGTGGTGGACAGTGCAGGGTATTTTGAATGATTTTAAAATGAAATGCAGAACTGTACTGTCATTTTGGTTTAATAGATATTGTCTTAATCTGCTGGAAGGTTGAACGGAAAACAATTTTTAGAAATGTTTAAAGTACAGTAATACTTGGTGTTGTGCTGCTACTGACCTCTGGAGACTTGTATGCAAATCCAGCCTCTGCCTGCCTACTTAAGAGATGCTGCTTTTGACCCAAAACGGATTGAGTATCTCCATAACTCAGTGATGGCAAACACTCTCTCATATCTCCTGCTCTTACTTATCCTCCCAGTAAGGATTCTGTAAAAATAAACATTTTATTCACATCATTAGAAACTAAAGTTGTCATTTCTGTTGATCCTTGTTTTCCTCTTTGTCTCACTGCCTCAGGTGTGAAATGTTAGGGTCTGGAGTCCATCCCAAAACTCCGGTACAGAAGAAACCAGGGAAAACTCTGTCCTGTAAAGGTTCTGGATTCACATGAATATTGTGAGTTCAAACCAACACCAACTGGAACTGAATATTGTTTGCAGTTTAACCTTCATACTGGGGTTCTGACGAGGTACGAATGCAGAAACTAACGCTCCCATACAGTGATCAAATACAGCAGTAATTCTAATTCTGCAAAACATTGTTTAAAATGAATTTCAAAGCACTGGATAAACATTCAAATGTATACATTTACAGTAATGTGGTATGACGATGTAAAGTTGTGTGATTTGTTTCACTTGAGATAGTCCAATAAAAGAACAAACACAGAGTAAAAGATCAAGCATTAATTTCCAAATGATCAAATTAACAATGTTTTCAACCATATGAAGACATAGAAAGAACACAGTAGACCACTGAGAGAAAGGAGGCCTGAATCTATAACTCTTCCACACATCTGACTTTTACAGAGTAAATGAGTTACGACAAGATACAGTGAATATCTAAAAAAAAGAAAAAAGTTTTTCAGCTCAGTTATTTTGCATGTCTGTAGCTGCAAGATGTTCTGATTTTAACATGTTGAAGATGCAAATATTTCTTCTTGAAAAAGCCCTGACTGTATGACTCAGACACCTTCCTATTCATGTTTTATACTTTTATACTAGTGTCTCTACATTCATTCTTCCAAATACTTCTCTACTGAAAACATTAGGAAGAAATTTTTGGTTAATTAAGCAGCTGATCAAGCAACATGACAATGAAAATAATGTAAAACTGAATGGTATAATATCAAAATGATCGAGGTAACACTATTATATGTACCCATCCTGAACTGGGAAGAACACAGAGAACCACCAAGAGGGAGGTGACCTGTCTGTATAAGCCTCTGACACAAACAGATTTCACTCATCTGACCTCCACTGTGTATTTCCACATATTATTATAAATGTATTTCAAGGAACTTGCTCCTTCGCCATCAGCGGTTCAGATTGAGGATGACTGGTGTTACCTCTACTGCCTCCAATGCTCCATCATTGTAATAAAGTTTAGCTGTAAGAAAAATTAATCAAACTGGTTATTTTGTTTCACAGAATTTTCTATGAACAGCTCCACAATAAAAACATTTTCCATTTTTCACCCTCTGTCTGTGTCAGTGTTTGTCCTCCTACTATGAAGAACAAAGTATAGTGTGTGACCCCTGTGATGTACCTCATCTCTCACAGGGTATAAGGTTTAATTCCACATGGTGTAGTGAAGATGCTGTTTCCTGGGCTACAGTTAAGGGGCAGCATTTTTCTACATTTTTCGGCATCACTGCTGTTGGTGTTGATCTCGGAACTAGCAGAGAAAGTTCATCTGCAGACTTTGCAGAGTCAACAAATTGAACAAACATATTTGATGTTCCCATGCTGGTATTTAGACTCTTCCTGAGATCTTTCACAATTCTTTTCCACCGTTTTCTAATAACTATTCATCGGTATCGTGACTGAAGTATCTCTGTGGACAAATTTCTGTCTGTATTTTTGGAGAAGATGCACTACATTTTGATGGAATCATCCCAGTGGGGGATGAAATTTCTGACTGATTTTGCATTGTTTGAGTCCTGATCAGTCTGGTAAAACAGAACACATACTGACACAGAACATTAGTTAAAATCCCCAAAGTGATAAAAAAGTTTGATCAGATGATTGGTTTCATTCTTTAGTTCAGTCCTTTCCACAGTCTGACAGCACATTACATTTAACAGACACTTTTCGCCAAAGAAACTTCCAATGAACTCAACGTAGTGTTATCAGCCCGCACACCAGATTCATCAAGGTGACTTACACTGCTAGATACACTACCTACAAGGGGTCACTCATCCATACATCAGTGGAACACACTCTCTCTGTCACTCCCACGCTACAGTAGATCCTGAACAGCATGTTTCAGGAGTGTGGGAGGAAATCCACATGGACACGGGGAGAACATGCAAACTCCATACAGACAGAGCAGGGATCAAACCCACGTCTTCTCCCACCACCCAGGGGCTGTGAGAGAGCAGGGCAACTTGCTGTACCACTGTTTTGCCCAGTAAAAAAAGCTGCCTCCTTTATTCCTGTAATTTACACACAGTTACTATAGTACCACACCCCCAGTGTATGCAAACATGACTTAGTCCTGACTGTTAAATACCAGTGATGGACACAGACCCCAGCAGGAGACACTCATAGATCTTCACACCAGTTCAGCTTCAGCACAAACATGTTCCCTGTGTCTCTGCTGTTATTGCTGGCAGCTGCTTCCTGTGAGTCTTTTTTAAACTCCAAGTGGACTTCAATATGTTATTTCAAAATTTAATTGTTTTGATGAATCAGCTGGAGAGCAAATAAACTTTAATTAACTTCCAATTTCCATTTTGGTTTTGTAATGCACTGTTCAACAGGAAAAGAATAAATGAAATATCTGAATAAACGTAAATGTAAATAAATGAATTCACATCAAATTGACAAGGGAATTATAATGCAGTACTACCACCAGCCGGAGCATGTCGCTCTAATAAAGGCTGTGAGAGGAGTACAGTGGTATATTTCTCATTTGGTCCACAGCACTGAGGTGCATTTCCGGACCCTGTACTGCATGACATTTTCTGGCCCACTGGGTGGTACTGACCAATAATTATACATAATTTCCTACTGATAATGAATAATCCATAATAATGATGCAGAATTGACTCAGTAATTTTGTTCATCCTTACTAAGCTTTATTGAGCTTATTTAAGAATGGATTATATACTATTACTCAGTCACTATCCATAAACGTTTGTCTGAACACAGGGTCGTAGTGGACTGGAACCTATTGTAGGGGAGTAGCAGTAGTATATAGACACAGGCTGGTCAGGCTACTACTGAGGAGGCCAGTCTTAGGATACTGCTGAACCACCCGTACGCAATCAAGCACACACACGCACGTGCACGCGCACGCGCACACACACACACACACACACACATTGACTGAAACTGCTTGTCCTGAGCAGGGTTGCGGAGAACCGGAACCCAACCCGGCAACACGGGGCACAAGGCCAGAGGGGGAGGGGACACACCCGGGACAGGACGCCAAGCCGTCGCAAGGCACCGTAAGCTGGACTTGAACTCCAGACATGCCAGAGAACAGGACCCGGCCAAACCTGCTGCACCACCACGCCCCCCTACCACCCGCACGGTATATTATAAAAAAAAGTCACTGGAGGCTACTGTAAGAATGACAGACACAGCCTTCTGCCACAAGAGGACACCAGCTACTTGTACAGTATATTATATCCACGTGAAAGTGATGATGAGGTACAATGAGGATGAAGTGCCTGCTGTGAGACCTTCCATGTGGACCTGCCTACAGCTCTGAATCCTCCTTTTAAACTGAGTGTCACCTGTCCAGTCAGAGGGAGGAGTTCATGCAAACTGAGCTCTTCCTTCTACATTTAAATCTGTGCACTGAGCAAAGAGGGAACAAACGCCGAGTTCTGGCTGCTTCAACTGACATTTTACCACAATCACACACATTCACCATGACCTTCTTTACTGCTCTCCTCATAATGACAACATGCTTAACAGGTACATTTTAATGACACATATAAGCTGTGTGTGCTCTTGAGTACTGAGATGGAGGTTTAATCTTTGTTTTCTTTCCACAGGTGTTACTGGTCAGACACCGACTCAGTCTGAAGCAGCAGTTAAAAAGCCTGGAGAATCTCATCGACTCACCTGTACGGCCTCCGGCTTCACTTTCAGTAGCTATTACATGCACTGGATCCGACAGCCTCCCGGGAAGCCACTGGAATGGATTGCTTCTATTTATTATGACAGTAGCTACATATACTATGGCAGCTCTTTTAAAGGCAGATTCACCATCTCCAGAGACAACAGCAAGAACCAGCAGTATTTACAGATGAACAACTTGAAGGATGAAGACACCGCAGTTTATTACTGTGCGAGAGACACAGTGAGTGGAGACACTGCAGGGCTGTACAATAACTGCTCCAGTACATCTCACACTGAGGGTCACTGAAGTGTGTCCACGCAGCACTGTCTTGTTCTTCTTGTCCACATGGGAGAACTAGCAGAAACTGGTACTGGTAACAGAAATTAATAGGAACCATTCCAAAGAGACATTTATCTACTGTACTGAAATATTTATGTTATTCATATTAAAATGTCCAGGTTAAGATAATTCTTTGCTTCTGACTTCTTTTTTAGAGTCCACTGAATGAACCGCCCTGCTCTTCAGCTTAATCAAAGCAGATTTGTAATAATAGAATTCCTCTCCACATTTTATCTCTTAGCTCACATGCTGTAGAACAGATATCCTCCCAACATCACATGTTCTCCCAGTTGAATTTCAGAAACTTTTCCTCAAGCCATTTTTTAACTATTTAGTTTCACCTCTGGGGGTGCGGTGGCGCAGTGGCGCAGTGGGTTGGACCACAGTCCTGCTGTCCGGTGGGTTTGGGGTTCGAGTCCCGCTTGGGGTACTTTGCGACGGACTGGCGTCCTGTCCTGGGTGTGTCCCCTTCCCCCTCAGGCCTTACGCCCTGTGTTGCCGGGTAGGCTCTGGTTCCCTGTGACCCTGTACGGGACAAGTGGTTCTGAAAATGTGTGTGTGTGTGTTTCACCTCTGCTGTGTTAGTGGTCTTCAGTAAATGTCTGTCACACTGCACCCTGTGAAGAATTCAATTTTGCAACATTTCATTTAACAATTTAAACTTTATTTTGTTTGACTTTTTGTGTAATAATTTTGTTTTGTGATACCAAAAATACCACGTTATAGCTGCTGTACTTGTCAATGTCATGCTCACGACCGCGTGCCCTGCACATCCACCTAATCAAGGAGACACAGGATAACAGGGCGACTCAGACACTCGCAAGTGCGGAACCTCCTTGAGAGTAACCGAAGTGCCTTGTGCGAGTTCTTTACCTGTGTGTTCTCCTGCTGTTTGGCTCCTGGACCCTTTGCTCATGTTCTCTTGGTTTTGACTCCTTTCTGCCCCTCTGATTATTCCTGCTACCGCATCTGAGCCCGTCGGCTGGATTCCCGAGTTCCCCCATGACGGTCAAACACTCCTTTACTACCAGTTCTGATATTTTAAGCAATCTGGGAGAAATATCTCAGTTAAAATCTGAACATATTGACTTTGAAGGAAAATACTTTGAAAACCATATATCAGCAAAATTTCATATAAAATATAACAAAATGAAATTTGTTAGCAATGATGTTAGAAAAATTGGAATAGTACACACACTTCCCAGAACAGTTTTATTTTTCACACAGATGTGTTTTGGCAGGATGCCTTCCTCAGTGTACATGTGTACTGTGTACTATCTGTAATGCTGATGTCTGTGACAGGTATTGACATCATACCTCATGGACCAACAGGAATTATATTTTGAAAATAGATCCATTTCACTCTAATTGAATCAACCCAATAGCAGAGTGGGATGTTTGATACAAACACATTCTCCAGAATGAAACCCTTCCTGAAGTCAGAAACTCTCCATACTACGTTATTCTACAGTCTCAAAACTTCTTAAATATTGTTGCATTAACCCACGAGGAATTTTGAATTATTCTTCAGAAATAATTCCAAATTAGACGACTTAAAATTCAAGCTTCTATGGTGGACTATGGTAAAGACTTCCCGATGTGAGAGAATTTCGGTGCAGTACAACCACTGGCCAGAAGATGTCACTGTAGGAAATACTCAGAGAGGTGTAGAGTGTTGGGTACAGTTTTGCTCATTAGCTCTATACCAGGGAAGTGCAGTTTTGATGCAATACTGCCTGCAGTTTTATTACATAGTATAGGGACAACCAATAATTATCGATGTACTATTATTAAGTAGGGGGCGTGGTGGCACGGTGGCGCAGTGGGTTGGGCCACAGTCCTGCTCTCCCGTGGGTCTGGGGTTCAAGTCCCGCTTGGGGTGCCTTGCGGCGGACTGGCGTCCTGTCCTGGGTGTGTCCCCTCCCTCTCCGGCCTTACGCCCTGTGTTACCGGGTTAGGCTCCGGTTCCCCGTGACCCCATATGGGACAAGCGGTTCTGAAAATGTGTGTGTGTGTATTATTAAGTAAAAATGTATGTTTTATGAAGTACTACCAACTCAATAACTGTGCTGACTACCAGTTGCCTGATGAGTGTAATGCAAAATATTTGAATTTTTATTGATTGAAAGCCATCATCAAAAATTGTTAGGCAGGAGGTACCTGTGAAACTTAAGAAAACACACACATTTTCAGAACCGCTTGTCCCATTCAGGGTCGCCGGGAACCGGAGCTTAACCCGGTAACACAGGGCATAAGGCCAGAGGGGGAGAGAACACACCCAGGACGGGACACCAGTCCGTCACAAGGCACCCCAAGCAGGACTCGAACCCCAGACTTACAAGGGAGCAGGACCTGGTCCAACCCACTGTGCCACTGCGCCACTGCACCCCCCTTAAGAAAACATTTGGATATTAAACAGTTTAATGATCTGTTAGATTCCAGCAGACTGGAGAATTGTGGACTGAGCTCGAGGAGTAAAGAATTAAACTCTGTGGTGGACAGTGCAGGGTATTTTGAATGATTTTAAAATGAAATGCAGAACTGTGATATCATTTTGGTTTAATAGATATTGTCTTAATCTGCTGGAAGGTTGAACAGAAAACAATTTTGGAGATGTTTAAAGTACAATCGTACTTGGTGTTGTGCTGTTACTGACCTCTGGAGACTTGTATGCAATTCCAGCCTCTGCCTGCTTAAAACTTAAAACTTAAAACTTACATGAAGTGTTGCTTACAAGATGTCTGGCAGGCAGGAAATATCTGATGCTCCAGGTGGAAATGAGGGGAAGATCGGCATAGCAGTGGTAGTTGAAACCATGACAGGCAATGAGAGGACCGAGGGAAGAGGTGTAGCGTGAGAATCAGAAATGTATTTGTTACTGTATACTGTAATAAAATTTACCACAGTACACCAACTAATGCAGAAAACGTGTTGCCCTTTGTGACCTTGTGATACACTATGATATACTCAGTTTTTCTCTATATTTTACTTACCCCATCCATTTAATAGCCACTTGGCCTGAGCCTTTCGCAGAATCACTGTGCACAAGGCTGCGGCGGGGGGGGGGGGGGAGGTACAACCTAGACAGGACAGCAGTCCATGGCAGGACAGCCACACACAGTCAGTCATCCATTCACACACTGCAGACAGAATCACCTGTTTTTCTAAACTGCCTATCTTTAGACTGGAGGAGGAAACCAGAGCATCTGGGGGAAACCTACACAGACATTGAGTGAACGTGCAAACTCAACAAAGACTGAGAGGAGAATTGAACTCACAGTCTTACACACCACCCAGGCACTGTGTGGTGGCAGTGCTGCAAAATGCACCACCATGTTGCCCTAAATGTAGTACATGATATAAGAAATAGACTCTGAAAATTACTAACTGTGCTATTACCTTTATTAGGAACAGGTGAGTCGTGGTCCTTCCCCCTCATTTCCCTGGCCCCCTACTGCATGTGTGCCACAGGCGGATATTTAATATGATAAACCTTCTCAAAGGTACAACAGAAGTTTCCTCTATTGTACCTTAAGAAAAAGCTTTCATGTAACATACCTGTGTTCTAACCCAGTACACCATCCGCTGCTGGTATAACTGTCGCATCCACACACAACTCCAACGCTGAGAAAATATTTTAGAATAACACCAAATACTAGAAGCTTCGTTACAGCAGCAGATGCCATCAACTCCAGTGTGTCAGAAATCTGCATGGATACAGTTTTTTTACTTTATTAATTTCGGTGACATTTTCTGTGAGTGCAGTCCTGACTACGCTGCCCAATATAATGTTACCTGAAAGAGATGAGAGGGACCTAGAAGTGGCTGAATTGATAGGTGTGTAATTATACTGTATGCCGAACAGTGTAGGCATGTAATTTTACTTTTGCAGAGATCAGAAGAAATTTGATTAATACGTACCTACATGGTGATTAATAAATACTTCTTGAAACAGATCAGTTAATGATTTTGGTTTGTACAGATATAATCTGACAGCTACTAAAAATTTCAACAAGAAAAGAAAGATTTTTGTAAATTCAGGTATGGAGAAATAAAGTATAAATTGTTGTTGTGCTGCTACTGACCTCTGGAGGCTTGTATGCAAATCCAACCTCTGCCTGCCTACTTAAGAGATGCTGCTTTTGACCCAAAACGGATTGAGTATCTCCATAACTCAGTGATGGCAAACACTCTCTCATATCTCCTGCTCTTACTTATCCTTCCCAGTAAGGATTCTGTAAAAAAAAAATGTTGTACTCATATCATTTAGAAATCAAGCTGTCATTTGTGTTGATCCTTGTTTTTCTCTCTGTCTCACTGCCTCAGGTGTGAAATGTGAGGATCTGGAGTCCATCCCATCAACTCCGGTACAGAAGAAACCAGGGGAAACTCTCAGTTTGTCCTGCAAAGGTTCCGGATTCACATTTGGAAACTATTACATGCACTGGATACGACAGACAACCTACTGGGAAGCCTCTGGAATGGATGGGGATGATGCCATGGCTGGTATGATGCCAGCAAGACAGCGTATGCAAAAAGTGTGGAGGGAAGGACAGAAGTCACCAGGGACTGCTGTGTATTATTGTGCAAGAAACTCACAGTAACACAGTTCTGTGGTTGTGCTGTACAAAAAGTGTTCAGAGCTCCCAGTGGGAGTAAGTTACTGTTCCAGTAAAACACACTTTAATGCACGATCTACATTATAACAGTCGAGGAAACACTTCAGGAAATATTATTATTCTTTCCACTCTGAACCATCCCTGCCCAGTGTGTTTTGAATCCCAAAATGTACTTCCCATAACTGCATTACGAATCCCCCAAACAGAACAGCATTGAATATTTTTGTGAGATGGTCCATTGCTCGTTCGTAATGGAAACAAAGCCTTCCTGCAGTTTTCCAACTAATGAATGTATGTTTGGAAGATTCCAGTAATTTGACAGCCAGTGTAAGAGTGGAATCGGACACCCCTGCCCCCCAGCAAACTCTGTACCCACCTGTAGGGGGCAGTACAAACCAGCATGTGGACCTAATATCAGTAAAAACAGTTTTTTCGCTGGGTGGATGTGGTGGCGCAGTGGTTTTGAATTTTGGCTTGTGCCTGCTTTCTGGTGGGTATGGGATTCGAGTCCCGGTTGGGGTGCCTCGTGATTGACTGGCGTTCTGTCCTGGCTGTGTCCCCTTCCCCTCCAGCCCTATGCCCTGTGTTGCTGGCTCAGGCTCCAGCTCTCTGCGACATTGCTTAGGACAAGCGTATGACAAGTGGCTTCAGACTCTGTGTGTGAGCTTTCTCACTGTTCATTGGTGTCTCTTCTTGTTTCATATGCCTACTGTACAGGACTGTGGTCAGTCAAAGCTTTGGAGCTGAGGTCTTTCGCTTGGTCTCGACCTTTTCTGGGCCAGGGAGATTCGTCAGGTTCAGATATTTCTATTGTTCTGTCTCCTCACTGACAAACCTGCAAATTGCAAACTTCACAAACAAACTGCAACATACTTGTCACATGTCACCCAAAAAGGAATAAATATTCATGAATCTGGTTTATATTTATCCTTTCAACTTTATCTCCATTTAAAGAGGAAGGCTGAGGAAACCAGAGCACTCTGAAGAATACCCACCACACATACAGGTTCAACTCATTTGTCCTACACCGCTTATCAGAGCTCAGTGTTTTCACTTATTACATCTCGTACAGAGGAACCAGCAGACAGACAGGCTGAAAAAATATGAACATAATGTTTCTCCTAAAATTTGTGGAATATTTTATCTTTTTAAGATCTTGAAAATGCAAATATTGCTACAGCACAAAACACTGATGTCATTTCCTGTCCTTACTGCAGCTCATAAAAAGTACCAGTTAAGTACTATCTTTCAGCAGTGCTTCACACTACCTGCCCCAGTTAATCTTAATGAAGAGCAGGACTGAGATGCTGAGGAACTCCTTGACCAGTAAATACATTTACATTGCATTTATTTACTCAGTAGACACTTTTCTCCAAAGAACTCTATGTAGTGTTATCAGCCTGCACACTTTATTCACCAAGGTGACTTACACTGCCAGATACACTACTTACAATGGGTCACTCACCCATACATTAGTGGAACACACTCTCTCCATCACTCACTCACACACTATGGGTGAACCTAAACAGCATGTCTTGGGAGTGTAGGAGTAGAACAGAGCACCTGGAGGACATGCAAACTCCACACAAACTGATCGGGATCGAACCCACCTCCTCCCGCACAACCCAGGTGCTGTGAAACACCAGCACTACACACTGTGCCACCATGCTATCACACAAAGAAAAAGGCAGTGACAACAGTTTTTGTTCCCACTATTTGAGAAAACACACGAATGGTTGCTGCGAGTTGGACTTCATTTACGGCATTCTTGTCACGTCCACATCTGCACCTCAACCAGCAGCACTGGCTCCGATTAAGCGCCTGATGATAATCAGGGCATTCGGCTAGTTTATACAACGCTCCTCCGCCCCTTCTCAGCTGCAGATCTCATTAGGAGAATTGTGCCCTCTGTGCCAACAACAGTACTCAGTGCAGTCCATCCATCATGTCCTGTTCCCCTTCGTCCTTGTATCGTGTTCTTCATCCCCTGGCTCTTGACCTTTAGCCTCGCTGCCCAACGTCGTCCACGGATCTTCGCTCTCATCCTGACCGCCAATCGCCCGACACTTCGCCGGTCCTGGAGAATGAGAACAAGTCTATTCCCTTAACGATCCTGCACTTGGGTCCTTCTTTCCTTGTGTCCTCTGTTCCGCCTGACAATACTAGTAAAGCGTACAGTGAAAACACAAATAAAGGACCCTAATGCTGTTTTTATCCAGAGTTTTGCCATCCGTTATCAATATTTGTATTTTATTGATAAAAATGCTGTTATTAAACCCTGACAACAAGCGCCTGTTCCGAGCGGGGTCGCAGCGAGCCGGAACCTTACCCAACAATGCAAGGCGCAAGGCCGAGGGAGCACACCCAGGGCGGGACGCCAGTCCATCGCAAGACACCCTAAGCAAGGCTCGAACCCCCAGACCAGCAGGCACTGATCGATCCTGCCACACCCCAGTACCCCCTTGTTATTATTGCACTAATCTCTAATTTTATAAGTTGAAATGAAAAGATGGGCAAAAATATTTTTATTTCTCTCATATATATAAACTTTTTACATCTACGTGTAGGGGGGCGCAGTGGCGCAGCCGGTTTGGCCGGGTCTGTGGCAGGTCTGCTGTTTGAGACCCGCTTGGGGTGCCTTGTGATGGACTAGCATCTCGTCCTGGGTGTGTCCCCTTCCTCTCCTACCCTATGCCCTGTGCTGCTGGGTTAGGCCCTAGCCCGTCCCGACCCCGCGTGGGGCAAGCAGTTTCAGTCAATGTCTGTGTGTGTGTGTGTGTGTGTGTGTGTGTTTGTCTGTCTGTCTGTCTGTCTACACAATATAGCATATGTTCAATTGTACAGTAGGATTTAGAGCTGCAGCCTTTGGACCCAAAGATTGTGACCTTGAGCAAGGCACTTATCCCACTAACGTGAGCCAGCTGTTTAAATTGGTAAAATGTTGCAAGTTGGAGAGAAGCGCCTGCTAAATGACTGAACGTAATATCTACGGTATATAGCAAGAGGGTAAGTCAATGAGTATTTGCAATATTTCCAAACCAAAGTTAAAATGTTACTGTGGATTCTTTTAACTTAAACTCACACACACATTTTTAGAACCGCTTGTCCCATATGGGGTCGCGGGGAACCGGAGCCTACCCGGCAACACAGGGCGTAAGGCCGGAGAGAGAAGGGGACACACCCAGGACGGGACGCCAATCCGCCGCTAGGCACCCCAAGCAGGACTCGAACCCCAGACCCACCGGAGAGCAGGACCATGGTTCAACCCACTGCACCACCACACCCCTTAGAACATAATATATGACCCTAAACAAATGCTTTTATATACACACCACCAAAAGAAAAATGAAATCTAATGTAAAATTACGTTAGAGATTTCTTAGTTCCAAGTTTTCCTCATTATAAGAAGACAGCTGTGATATTGAATAGAGCTATATCATTTTTTATTAACTATTAATGTATTACTGTAATCAGTTCAATAATAATTCACCAGGAAAGGTTATAAAAGAAATGTCCAGGAACAGTAATGATATGATTTTTTTTCCCAGCAGTCTCTTTTTAAACCTGTAGGGGGGTCTATGCAAAGTTACCCTCCACTGTTCTGCTATAAAAATCAGAATCACATACAGTATCAGTTCATACTGACACCACTTGTTCTGTCATATTGAACAATGGAACTGAATATTGTTGGGAGTTTCATCTTTATACTGGGGTTTTTACAAGGTAGAAATGTAGAAGTTAAAAGTGCAATGCAATATTGTAAATGTACTGGATACACAGATGAATTTCAAAGTATTGAGTAAACTGTGACATGTTGGTTTTTACAGGTATCCAGTGTGATGACATAAGATTGGATCAGTCACTTCCTCAGGTGAAGAGAGCAGGAGAGTCTGTCAAGCTGTCCTGTGTCATTTCTGGGTTTCAAATGCTACTCCATGCACTGGATTCGACAGAAAGCTGGTGGAGGACTGGAGTGGATTGGGAGAGTAAACTCTGGTAGTACATATGATCCAGACTACGCAGCATCCCTGAAAGGACAGTTCACCCTGACTGAGGACGTCTCCAAAAGCACACAGTACTTGGAGGCCAAGAGTCTGAAAGCAGAGGACACGGCTCTTTATTACTGTGCTCGAGACTCACATTGACTGATTTCAGTTCAGCAGCTGTACAAAAACCACGAGCTGCAACACAAGTGCATGTAAAAAATAATGTCTTCATTCAGGTATTTTTGCACTTTGCAACTGATATTTTAAACAGTAATAAATAAGTAACAATAACATTAAAGCTGACTATTTTTTTCCATTCATTTATAATATTTATTTAATCATTACAAACCTAAGGGTCACTCTGTTACAGTATAACTGAGACAACTTCTTCCTATTCAAGTTTTATTCTGTGTGTCTACATTAATTTTTCCAAATTCTTGTTCACTGAAAACATTAGAAAGACATTTCCAGTTCGTTCAACAGCTGCTCAAGTAACAAGACTGTCAAAACATTGTAAAACAAAGCAGTATAATTTCAAAATGATCCAAGTACCACTGTCATTTGAACCCTTCACCAGATGGGAAGAACACACAAAATCATCTAAATGTCATGATCCCTGAGGATCAGACTCAGGATGAACATAGGGGGCGTCACCCCCGGAGCCACTCAGCCGCACCAACAGCGAGAGATTTCATACACTCCACTTCTAGGTTCAGGGAGAGCTCTTATCTCAGGTATCTAGGACTGTTTCATCTGTATATTGCATTAAGGTGAAGCCAGGTTGTTTAGTTTATCGGCAAAATATAATAATTACCTGTTTAACTTCCCTGTAGTGAAAGAGAGGGCTCCCTGAGTGTCACACCTTCAGAGGAAAATGTCACAGGGGACGGTCATTGTAACAGTTTCCAAATACCTGCCATACACCTGCACCTCATGAAAAACACAGTTTAAAAGATAAATACCTCCCTGCAATAATCTCTTTGAGAAACATCTCCTCTCTTTGCACTCAGCTTTGCTCCTTCTTGTTAGCCTTTTGGATCTCGATACTTGCTCTTCGAATCACAAAGATGACTCCTCAGATTACGACGTTCAAATGAAAACCGTGACCCGTTGAATGTCGACCCTCACTTTTTGAACAACGACATTTTGGATCATGCCTTGAGCTCAACCAACCCCCTTGGATCTCGAAACCATGCTTTCCTCCTAAGTCTTTGTCAGTATCAGTTGCCCATGACTGAAGTGTCTCTGTGGATAATTTTTTTTCTGTATTTTCAGAGAAGATGCATTACATTTTGATGGAATCAACCCAGTGGTGGGTTAAATTTTTAAGTCAAACAAATTCTGCATTGTTTGAGAGTCCTGATCAGTCTGGTAAGACAAAACACATATGGACACAGAACATTAGTTAAAATCCCCAAAGTGATAATACTGTTTGATCAGATGGCTGAGTTCATTCTTTAGTGCAGTCCTGTCCACAGTCCAACAGCACAGTAGGTAAAGTTTCCTCCTTTATACATGTAATTTACACACAGTTACTATAGTACCATACCCCCATTGCATGCAAACATGACTTTGTCCTGACTCTTAAATACCAGTGATGGACACAGACCCCAGCAGGAGACACTCATGGATCTTCACTCCAGTTCAGCTTCATCACAAACATGTTCCCTGTGTCTCTGCTGTTATTGCTGGCATCTGCTTCCTGTGAGTCTTTTTTTAACTCCAAGTGGACTTCAATATGTTATTTCAAAATTGAATTTTTTTAATGTATCACCTGGAGAGCAAATGAACTTTTATAAACTTCCAATTTCCATTTGGGTTTTGTAATGCACTGTTCAACAGGAAAAGAATAAATTAAATGTCTGAATAAATGTAAATGGAAATAAATGAATTCACGTCAGTTGACGAGGGAATTATAATGCAGTACTACCACTAGCCAGAGGATGTCGATCTAATAAAGGCTGTGAGAGGAGTACAGTGGTACATTTCTCATTTGGTCCACAGCACTGAGGTGTATTTCCAGACCCTGTACTGCATGACATTTCCTGGCCCACTGGGTGGTACTGACCAATAATTCTACATAATTTCCTACTGATAATGAATAATCCATAATAATGATGCAGAATTGACTCAAATATTTTGTTCATCATTACTAAGCATTATTGGTCTGCTGGGGGAGCAGCATTAATGCCAGAGATGCCGGCAGGGTGAACAAACTCATCCGTAAGGCCGGCAGCATCATTGGACAGAACATGGAGACGTTTGAGTCAGTGAGGAATAGGAGGTCACTGAACAAACTGCTCTCCATCATGGACATTCCATCCCACCCACTTCACAGCACATTGCAGAGACAGCGAAGCTCATTCTCTAATAAACTCATTCAGCTCCGCTGTTGTAAAGAACGGTTCAGGAAATCATTCCTACTGTTCCCAATAACACTGTTCAACAGCTCACCCTTGTGTGACAGATGAACTATTCAGCGCTATTGTTAGTTCATTTTGTTACTACTTCGTAATAATTATATTACCGTTCTGCACAACTTGCACTATATACTGTTGCACTACCTGCACTACATACTGTTTTGATTTATTCATTTAAATATACTTATTTACTATTCCTCCAACTGTACATATAATTGTTCATATTTTTATCTTGTATTTTTCCACTTGTTTTTAAATTTTTTATATTGCAAGTATTTTCAGACTGGTATTCTGCTGCTGTTACATAATAATTTCCCTTGTGGTATCTATCTATCTATCTATCTATCTATCTATCTATCTATCTATTTAAGAATAATATACTGTTACTCAGTCACTATCCATAACTGTTGTCTGAACACAGGATCATACTGGTCTGAAACCTATGCTAGAGAGCAAATAAACGATTTTTTAACTACCAACTTCCTTTTGGTTTTTGTAATACGGTGCTGTATTTTTTGTGAGGAACGTATCTGCTAAACAGATAAATAAATATAAATGAATTCACTTCAGCGGGTGATGGAATTATAGTGCAGTACTACCACTGGCCAGAGGATGTCGCTCTAATAAAGACTGGGAGAGGAGTACAGTGTATTTCTTATTATGGCCACAGGACTGTGGAACATTTCCTGACCCAGCATGCCATTTTATGGTCCACTGGGTAGGAAAGACCAAAAATACATAACTTACTATTTCTAACTGCAAATCCATAATAATGATGCAGTATTAACTCGGTCATTTTGTTCATCATTACCAAACATTGATCTTAATTAAGAATGTGTCTGGCTTGGATTATATGCTATTAGTCAATCACTGTCCATAACCGCTTATCTGAAGGCAGGGTCATAGTGGTCTGGAGCCTCTTGCATGGGAATAGTAGTAGTATATGGAGACAGGCTGGTCAGGCTACTACCTAGGAGGACAGTATAAGGATACAGTCGAACCATCTGGACAGTATATTATATCCATGTGACAGTGATGATGAAGTACAATGAGGATGAAGTGCCGGCTGTGAGACCTTCCATGTGGACCTGCCTACAGCTCTGAGTCATCCTTTTAAACCGAGTGTCACCTGTCCAGTCAGAGGGAGGAGTTCATGCAAACTGAGCTCTTCCTTCTACCTTTATATCTGTGCACTGAGCAAAGAGGGAACGAATGCCAAGTTCTGGCTGCTTTAACTGACATTTTACCACAATCACACACATCCACAATGACCTTCTTAACTGCTCTCCTCATAATGACAACATGCTTAACAGGTACATTTTAATGACACATATAAGCTGTGTGTGCTCTTGAGTACTGAGATGGAGGTTCAATGTTTATTTTCTTTCCACAGGTGTTACTGGTCAGACACCGACTCAGTCTGAAGCAGCAGTTAAAAAGCCTGGAGAATCTCATCGACTCACCTGTACATTCCCTGATTCACTCAGTGGCTATTATATAGGCTGGATCCGACAGCCTCCTGGGAAGCCACTGGAATGGATTGCTTCTATTAGCAGTGGCAGTGACTACATTTACTATGGCAGCTCGTTTAAAGGCAGATTCACCATCTCCATAGACAACAGCCAGAAGCAGATATATTTACAGATGAACAACTTGAAGGACGAAGACACTGCAGTTTATTACTGTGCGAGAGACACAGTGAGTGGAGACACTGCAGGGCTGTACAATAACTGCTCCAGTACATCTCACACTGAGGGTCACTCAAGTGTGTCCATGCAGCACTGTCTTGTTCTTCTTGTCCACATGGAACTGTTCTAGAACTAGTTGAAACTGGTAACTCCTGTTTAATGAACTGATGTCCACTTTAATTTTATGAGGACTTAGAACTACTGCTGTTCACATAATATGGATTTGATTAAATGTAAATATTTCTTGGGTCACTCTAATACAGAGCTGTATTTCCAGTTCACATTATTTATGCAACAACTCTGTCATGGGCTGTGTAATGGTGGAAAGATTAGGAATGAACTTGCCATAATAGTTCAGCAGGGCTAAGAAAGACCTGAGTTCTGTCACATTTGTGGGAACAGCAACCTTTCTATGTTTCCACTGGTATGTTATATACAATGCAAGGGAAAGTAAATAAGAGAGATGATGTGAAAAATAAATATAAATATAAATAGCGTTGTTTATTGTACCAGTTTACTCCCTAGGGGGCATTTAGCTGTTCATGAGGTAGATGGCCTGAGGGAAGAAACTTTTCCTGTGCCTGGCTGTACTGGTGCTCAGTGCCCTGTAGCGCCGGCCGGACGGCAAAAGTTCAAAGAGGACTGGGTGAGAATGATCTAGGATAATTTTGCTAGCCCTTTTTCTCACTCTGGACGAGTACAATTCTTGGAGAGTGGGGGGGGGCGGGGGGTGTGTGTGCCGATGATTCTTCCAGCCATCCGGACTATTTGCTGTAATCTTTTGAGATCTGATTTTGTAGCTGAGCAGATCCAGACAGTTATAGAGATGCAGAGGACAGACTGGATGACTGCAGAGTAGAATTGCATCAGCAGCCTCTGTGGCAGATTGAACTTCCTCAGCTGGCGAAGGAAGTATAACCTCTGCTGGGCCTTCTTCACAATGGAGTCTATGTGGGGCTCCCACTTCAGGTCCTGTGAGATGGTGGTGCCCAGGAACCTGGATGACTCCACTGTTGCCACAGTGCTGTTCATGATGGTGAGTGGGGGAAATGCTGACGTGTTTCTCCTAAGGTCCACAGTCATGTCAACCGTTTTGAGCGTGTTCAGCTCCAGGTTGTTATGACTGCACCAGACAGCCAACTCTTTAACCTCCTGTCTGTAAGCAGAGTCGTCACCAATCCTGTATGACGCCGATGAGTGTGGTGTCATCTGCGAACTTTAGGAGCTTGACAGAGGGGTCTTTTGCAGTGCAGTCGTTGGTGTACAGGGAGAAGAGCAGTGGGGACAGCACGCAGCCCTGGGGGGCGCCAGTACTGATTGTGCGAGTTTTGGATGAGAATTTTCCCAGCCTCACTATCTGCTGCCTGTCTGTCAGGAAGTTGGTGATCCACCGACAGATGGAGGTGGGCACAGAGAGTTGGGTTAATTTGGACAGGAGGAGGTGTGGGATGATGGTGTTGAAGGCCGAACTGAAGTCCACAAACAGGATCCTCACAAAAGTCCCTGGTTTGTCCAGATGTTGCAGGATGTAGTGCAGTCCCATGTTGACTGCATCATCCACAGACCTGTTTGCTCGATGAGCAAACTGCAAGGGGTCGAGTAAGGGTCCAGTGATGCTCGTCAGGTAGGCCAACACCAGTCTTTCAAATGACTTCATGACCACAGACATTAAGGCAACAGGTCTGTAATCATTCAGTCCTGTGATTTTGGGTTTCTTTGGAATGGGGATTATGGTGGAGCATTTGAAGCAGGAAGGAACTTCGCAGAGCTCCAGTGACCTGTTGAAGATCTGTGTGAAGATAGGGGTCAGGTAGTGAACACAGGTTTTTAGACCAGCTGGTGAAAGACTGTTTGTGCTTGGTGCTTTTCTTGTATTCTGTTTCTGGAGGACCCGACACACATCCTCTTCACAGACCCAAAGTGTAGGAGGGGGGAAGAGTGGGGTTGCTGGAGGTGTTGATGGATGCATGGAGAGAAGGTCAGTCTTTGATTCGACATAGTGCTGGGGGATGGTGTCTTGTGATTGGTGATGTCTTTCAGGCCTTTCCACACTGATGCAGGGTCGTTGGCCGAAAACTGTTTTTTTCAGCTTTTCAGAGTAGTTTCTCTTAGCCACTCTGATCTCCTCTGTCAGTTTGTTTTTGGCCTGTTTATACAAGACTCTGTAAGTCCCACTCTGCTTCATTAGTCTTGATGTACAATAGTTTGTATTGATATGGAAAGAATTGTGGGTTTTGTAAGCTGTTGATGTGTTGTTTATTTTATAACTCTTGCATTGTTAGCACCCAAATAACAGGAAAAAGAACTTAAGTGTTAATTCAGGATGAGCTAATCAGTGCAAATAGGAAATGGGCTGAATTTTCCAGGAGTGAAGGGAATTCCAGGGAAAAAAGGAAAAAAAAAAAGAGAAGAGAGAAGGTGGGAGACGGAGTGAAAAAGACTAAGTGGCGCTAAAGACTCTGTGTGAAAAGTTTGATAACTGGTTATCATGGTTTATTGAGTTAATAGAATACGGTGTTATATTGCGGCACGCAGCACCCCAGGTTTGGATGAGGCAAAGAAGGATGCAGAGGCAGTGCTCACAATGAACTATTTTTTATTTGAACACCAGCACACAGAAGATGATGCTTTTGGTCCTAGGACCATGTTTCTTTAGGACCTGCACTTATTTTTTTTTTTTTTTTCAAACTTTATTTAGTAAAGTTATCAATAATACACAACCAAACAACACATTAAAATCCACAATCCAACAAACCCAATACCATTTTCCTACAGTTGGTCAACAAAAGTTGCTAAGCAACCATTACATAAAACATTATCAAAGCAAAGTCTTTCCCATGACAATTCCTTTCTGACATCAAGAAATACAACTGACCCGTGTCTTCCCCACACCAACATACCAAGAAAGACTGTCTCCCAGTAGCAGCTCAGCTGAAGTCATCATCTTAATACATGCTTCCTTCATACCACATAAAATACTTCTAAATCACAGCAGAAAACTTGATCATACCCCTAAAACCAAACAAATAAATACAAAACAGACATACACATAAATAATCAATATAAAACTCAGTGCACAAAATCACATAGTAAAACAAAGCCATTAAAATCTGAGTAATACTTATACAAATAACCTATATAAGTTAAAAATGTTAGTTAAAAGTGCACAAACCCAAACCACTAAAATCTGTGAATAAATACTGCACAACTAAAAAAAAACCACACAAACAAATATAAAAAATAAATACACAAAGGGGTAAGATACAAGAAAGTACAATATGTTTTAAAAGAATGCAGTTCCATAAAGCAAACATCCATCCTCAGGGCTTCAAACACATTTATCCACAAGGTCTTTCCATCTGTCTTTTGCCTCGTGGTAGCCCCAGGCAATCCGATCCCGCTTTATTCTGAACTTCAGTTCAGCTCGAATCTTCAAAAAGACACCGTAAGCTCCCATTTTCAACCCCTTTCGGACAAGGTTAATACGTGCATTCCACAGTTCTTTCTTTGTCAAACTCACAATCAACCAAATCCTACCAGAGGTTGCCTTACTTGCCTTGGGGGACAGTCCCTTCATGATATTATCAAAGGTCAATGCTATCTCGCCGTCTAACTCTCTGCACAAGGGCTCAACCAAAGACCAGACCGTCCTGGCATAACCGCAATCCCAGAAAACGTGCTTAATCGTTTCCGCACCCAAACACTGGGGTCGCGGGTAGTCGGGACGTCCGGTCAACCCGTACCTGTAAAGTTTTTCCATCACGGGTAATCTATCGTGAAGACACTGCCAGTTTAAGTCCTGCAGCCTATTGTCAAGACCTTTTGGCTGAATTCGGGCCCAAATATCTTCCCCAAGGCCTAACATCACTCGCGTTCCCCTCCCCTCCAACAAGGCATTATATAACACCCTGTGCTTGAGGAGGGTATTTGCGTCAGTGTCTCTCGGAATGATCTTGCTCCATTTCACCATCTGTTTGTAGTGATCCGGCAGAGACTCGGCCTTTGGTCCAGCATTGGACCACGAATTCACCAAATGGCGCAATGAGAAAGACAGCCAGAGGCGAATAAAATGTTGGTGCGGGTGCTCCAGGGGAGCTGCCAGACGGGAACAGTGCTGCGCAAAAAAAAGGCAATCAAATTTTAGGGGGAAATCAGGAACTCCCCTTCCACCCCTGTCCCTCCCTAGATACATCACCTCCCTCCTCACAAACTCATGCCTTCCACCCCATACCAAGCCGAACACATCTTTCACAAATCCTTTCCTTAAATTGCGAGGCATGGGGTAGACATGAGCCAAGTAAAGTAAGGTCGGGAGGACATCAACTTTCAAAATCAATGTTTTACCCAGGAAGGACAGGGACCTTGCCTTCCACAACCCCATCTTCCGTCTAGCTATTGCGAGACGCTCCTCCCAGTTGACCCGGGCTGCTCCTTTCGAGAGAAAGCTTACACCCAGCACTCTGAGGGGACCTCTACAGAGCGAAAGGCCGCCAAAAGTGTCTTCTCGCGCTCCCCAGAATCCAAAGTACTTTACCTCCGTCTTCCCGAGGTTGAGCGCCGAACCCGAGGCCCTACCGAACGCCTGAGTCAGGCGCAGTGCCTGGGCGAGCGAGCGGTCAGAGCACACAAACAGGACTGTGTCATCTGCATATTGGGCCAACTTAACAGTCCTGCCACCACCTCCTGGAATGTGCAAGCCATCTATTCCCGGGTGGGCCCGAATTGCCGCCGCCAACGGCTCCACATACAAAACATAGAGAAGGGGGGACAGCGGACACCCCTGTCTAACCCCACTCGTCTGGGGCAACCACTCCCCAAGAGAGCCGTTAATCATAACCTGGCTACCGACATCATTATAAAGTGTTCGGACCCACCCGAGAAAGGTGGGGCTCAATCCCAATCTGCCCAAGACATCGAACATAAAAGTATGGTCCACACGATCAAACGCCTTCTCCTGGTCCAGACTGACCAGTGCTAGGGGAATATTTCGATCCTCCACCCAGGCGATCGTATCTCTGATAAGGTGTAAATTCCAAATTGCCGAACGCCCGGGAACCCCACACGTCTGGTCTTCATGGACCAGGAGAGTCATCACCTTCCTCAGGCGCTCGGTCAGGATTTTAGCGATTAACTTTACATCAACACACAGCATGGTCAGGGGCCTCCAGTTGCCCAGATCGGCTCTATCGCCTTTCTTATGCAACAAGGTTAGAACCCCCGACCTCATGCTGTCCGTCAGCTTACCTCGGGTCAACACTTCTTTGACAACCTCAAGGAAGACGGGACCCAAGACATCCCAAAATGTGGAATAGAATTCCACTGGCAGTCCGTCCAAGTCTGGGACTTTCCTCCGGTTCATTCTGGAGAGCACGTCAGACAGTTCCCCCAGAGTGATGGGTGCCTCCAGGCAAGCCCGGGACTCCGCCGGGAGGGTCGCCCGCAAATGTTGTAAAAAAGAATCCCCTGTGACAGGGTCAGTTTCCCTTCCCTTAAAAAGAGTTTCATAAAATTCTGTAGCAACCCCAATCATCCCGGCCGTATCTTTAACTAGTTCTCCCTGCCTAGTACGCAGAGAAATAAACCCTCTATCATGCTGAAAGCCCCTCGTTTTATTAAAGAAGAAAGACGAACATTTTTCACCTTCCTCCAATTCTCTTACTCGGGCTCGTGTAAGGAGTGCGCTAGCTTCCTGGTCATACAGTCGTCTTAATTTTGCCTTTAATTCCACTTCTCTGTCACTATTAAAATCCTTTCCATTGTTATGGTAGGCATAGAGCTTTTCCAAATTTTTCTCCACTTTCCGCATTGCTCTGCGAGATCGAGCTCTCCTACGAACACAGTACTGCCTAGTAATGGTTCGCACCTTCGTTTTGGTATCTTCCCACCAATCTGAAACCGAAACATAGAAAGATTTAAGCTCCTGCCATACCTTAAAATGCTTATAAAAAAGGTCCCTATATTCTTTCTCCTTTAAGACATCTACGTTCAGTTTCCAGTACCCGGGACCATGCAACGGAGCCTCTATGGAAACCGTAGCCTCTACCATCAAATGGTCAGTCGGCCAATGAGGAGAGAGGTGGACCCGTTTAAAAACAACAGAGTCAGAAGCCAAAATATAATCCAGGCGGCTCTGTGCTCCTCTACTATTAGACCAGGTAATGCCTGGATGACTGGGGTTGCATACTTTAAAACCATCAGAAAGATTAAATCTGAGCATAAAATTCTTAAAATGTTTGATGCTGACATCCTCTTTACCCTCCAGATATATATTAAAATCTCCCCCGATTATTAAGTGCCTTTTACAGACACAAAAGGGGGTCAACTCCTCCAAAAGAGATATGCGGGATGCGGCCTCTACCGGAGCATAGACACACATCGCCCGGATGTGTTGTCCCCTCCAGGTGGCGTCCACTCCCAATACTCTACCCTGTAAAACTGTAAACGTGCTTACATTCTCAAAACTCCGTTCTCCGAAAAGAATGCCTACACCTGTTGAGTGGACGCCACCCACACTCCAGTATGATCTACCTTTCCTCCACCCTGAAGAGAAAACGGCCACATCCCGCTGATCTCGAAGGTGAACTTCTTGTAAAAAACATAGCTGGAAGGCAGAGGATGCAAGCTTATCAAACATTGCTGCCCTTTTCAAAATGTTCTTCAATCCTCTGACATTCAAAGTTAAAATTCTAAAATCAGCCATAAAAGGAACAAATTAAATAATTGACCAACCATAAGAACGGTAAAACCCTGCTAAAATTCATTAAAAACAAGATTTAAAAACAAAATCATTCCCCTCCCGACATTTCTATCATGCTCTGAAAATCTACAGCAACATATGGCTGCTCATTGATATCCTCATTCTGGTCCGAATAAAGAGGGGAACTCATCATACTGTAGGGGGGTGCGGCCACAACCGGCCAATCCATGTGGTTTCCATCCCCTACCAGCAAAACTTGATCTCGGTCCTCCTCCATCTTTGCTGCTGGCTTTTCTTCTTTCCTACTCATCTCCTCCTCTTCTTTTCTGCTCTTCTTGTATTCCTTTGGAGTAGGGCCTTTACTCCTTTTCCTATTTGTATCTTTCGGGGTACTCTGGGCTTTGGTAGGCGTGGTCCCTGGGGTCTCAAACGTCAGGTGTTCCTTCTCTACTGCCAACTCTGCATGCCCCGGTTCCTCAACAACATCAGGTTGAGCCGACATTTCTCCCTCCCTTCCGCCAGACACTCGGCTTCCCAACACGGTGTCAGCATAGGTGGGTTTCCTCAGAGAGCAGGTGCGGGCAAGATGATCTTCTGCCCCGCAAACATTACACCTGCGTGGACCATTACAGTCTCTAGCCATGTGACCTTTCTCCAAGCAGTTATTGCACCGCATATTGGTGCAATCAACCCCCGTGTGCCCAAACCCCTGACACACTCGGCAAAAGGGTGGCTGGTTAGAATAAAATAAATAGCCTTTGCTTGCACCTAAATTAAAAGCAGCGGGTGGATGGCAAAACCCATCAAAACCTTGTGGGTCAGGGAGCAAACGGACCCGAAACTGCCTTTTACCGTTCCAAAAGCCAAGTTCATCCCTCATATCTTTATGGCCGGGCAGGACTTCAACAAACCTCTGTAAAAATTCCTGTATGGACTCCGCCGTAATAAAAGGGTTAAAAACATGCACAGTCACTATGCGTTGGTTGTTAACCCAACGGTTCTCGACATCATAAAATTTCAATGCAGAATGGTCAGCGAGAGTCCTACAACTCTCAATCATCCTCTTAAAACAAACTTCTGTAGTCAAAGTGACGTCAAAGAACCGCATCGGGTTATTCCGTTGAATACAAATGACATCTTCCACAGTAAGGCCCAGGAGACCCAAGATTACCTCTTTTATAAAGGTAAGTCTGTCATGGAAGTCTCTATCTTCCTCCTAGGCTCTCCAATAAAAACGAGCTGTGCTCTTCAACGGTCCACCATCCGCTACCCGCATTCCAGTTGGCGGAAAAGAGGTTCTGCCAGCATTCGTTGTTCTTTCCAGTGGTCCATCTGCCTTCTTCATTGGCGTACCCATCAAAGGTTCCTCTCTTGCAGATAAAATCCTTGGCGAAAGTGTCATATTTGAGCTAAGTTAAAGTTACAATAATACACAGGGAAAGATATTCAACCCCTCGTGCCAAAAACCAAGGGGGCTAGACAAACCAACCATGCCACAATATACCATCCCTCCCAAAACCAACCAATTCCCTTCACAAAAAATATCATGGGCAAACACCATCCTCCTTGCCGGGAGCCACCGTGTGCACTTCGTTGGGGTTGTCAAGTGGGCACCTTCCTTCATTGATGTTTCATTGAATTGAGCCCACTACACCTCCAGAAGGCTCAACAGCGAGATCTGGCGTCCCAGACCCACCCCCCTCCATGCCCACAGTGCCATCCCAGCGACTCCACCCACCAAAAAAAACCAACCAATACACCATACCAGCATATGGAGGTGACAACAAAACTCAAACCATTGATGTTCACCTAGGTGAGTACTCCCCACTCAAGTGTGCTTCCCCCAAGCACCCTGGTGCCTTCTCATCCACAACCACTGACTAGATCTTTCTGCTACCTCTGACAAGCCTTTAATGGCTGCTCTTAACAACTGACCCCTAAAACCAAACTCCAACAGCAGCGACGTGGTTGATTTTGCAACAAACCCTCTAGTACCGATCTCCACTGGTCTAATAACGCACTGCCAGCCTCGCTCCCTCACCTCACCAGCCAACTCAGTGTACTTCAATTTCTTCCTCTCAAAGGCATCTTCCAATGAGTCTTCGAAAGGTATAGTTAATTCAATGAAGTACACTATCCGTGCGCCCTCGGAGTACAGCACAATATCGGGTCTCAACGCCGTGATCGCGATGCACTGCGGCATCTGCAGTTGTTTTCCCACGTCCGCCAACAACTTCCAGTCACGCACTTCACCCCATTTAAAACTCGTATCACCACGACCACGCGCGTGACTTATAACACTCTCCCCCTCCCGCACGAAAGAAATAAGCTTATTTCTTCCATACTGCGGGAGTGAATTAACTTCAACCCGCTTGTTCTCCAACAAGCATGCCAAGGATCTTAACACTTCATTATGCCTCCAAGTATATCTTCCCTGAGATAAACTAACCTTACATGCAGATAGAATGTGCCTCAAAGAGGCTACACCACCGCACAAGCTGCAAGTCGGCTCTGTACCTACCCAGCGATTAAGATTCTGCGGAGTAGGGAGAACATCGTAGGTGGCTCCGATGAGAAACTTAATACGACCGGCGTCCATCGCCCACAGATCACGCCAGCTGATCTTCCGCTTCTCCACATGCTCCCAAGCCAAACATCGCCCTTGCACACCATGTGACGTCGCAGTTACCTGCCTTGCCTCCTCTTCCTGTTCGCGAATAAAACCAATCACCATCTTCCTCCTCTCCGGTAACTTAGCTTTACTCCACAGCTTTATTCGATCGCCGGCACCGAGCCCCGCCCTACCTACCTGCACCTGACCAACCACATCTCTGTGCTCAAGCGCTGTCTGCGCTTGCGCAACAGCTTCCCGTGGATCCCACTTACGTCCTTTTTTTTAAACTTACAGGAACCGATCTCACCACTGGGTCTCTTGAGTTTGACAGTGTTAATTCCAAACCAACCTTGGCACACTTAAATTCTTCCACGAGGCTAGTCAGTGGTAGTTCCAAAACCCCATTTCCATACAGAGCCACACTGCTCAAACAATGAGGAACCCCCAACCATCTCCTAATAGTTTTGCTCATAACCCTTTCCAGCCTTTCAACCTCTGACATACAGACCTCGTATATAGTTAGCGGCCATCTAATACGAGGCAATAAACCAAACTGAAGGCACCAAACCTTCAGCTTCCCTGGCAAAAAGGATTTATCAATCCTATTAATTGCCAGTACAACATCCTCCCTTAATCTTTTGACCTGCTCCTTATCGCTAAATGAGGAATCATACCAGCGACCCAAGCTCTTAATTGGCCTTTCAGCCACTGACGGAATCTTTTCCCCATCAATCTGGAAATTCTCCCGTGATAACTTTCCTTTAACTACCGACAAACTCCTACACTTACTAGGTTTAATTTTCAATCCGGCCAGTTTTAGATTTCCATTCAACTTCGTTAATAAACGACGAGTACATGGGACAGTAGTAGTAAGCAGAGTCATATCATCCATATACGCTCTGATTGGTGGAAGGTGAGGACCATCCTTCAGCCTCATACCCCCAACCACCCATCTCGACGCCCTTATTAACACCTCCATAGCCATGGTAAAAGCCAAAGGCGAGATTGTGCATCCGGCCATTATACCAATTCCCAGCCGCTGCCAAGATGTGGTGTATTGCTTGGTACAGAAATAAAACTTAATGTCTTCAAAATACACCTTAACCAGTCTCGTAATACACTCTGGAACTTTAAAGAAATCAAATGCCCTCCACAACAAAACATGCGGCACTGAGCCAAAGGCATTTGCCAAGTCCAAGAAGATCACATGGAGGTCTTTACCATCCATCTTGGCCTCCTTTATCTGATGCCAAATCATACTGCAATGCTCTAAACAACCTGAAAAACCCGAAATTCCTGCCTTCTGCACAGAGGTGTCAATTAAATTGTTGACCAACAAATATGCAGATAACCTCTGTTAAAAAAAGAGAGATTCAGAAAAAGAAAAACTCCAGCTCCCCCCGTGACAGCAGCGGTCGAGCCACCCACTAGACACGTTTTAGGATTACTGGGCTACCCAAAAGAAAACAAAAGCCTTTCAAAGAATAGAGGCTCACCCCATGTCAGCAGCGGTCAAGCCACCCACTCGACATGTAGCAGGATCACCCCTATTCTCTCTAAAATACACAGCAGCACCTTGTGACAAGAATGATCTTAGCCAAAAAGCCGAGTATACCCCACCACCCCCGTTTAGGGTCCCTCAACTCTTTTCCAACTCCCTGGCAAGCACAGCCACCCCATTATTTTCTCTGTAAGTGTCCCCAGTGGTTACACACATATTTAACATTATTTCCCATAATGCAACTATTTACATTAAGCGCGCGCGCGCGCGCACACACACACACACACACACACACACACACACACACACACACACACACACACACACACACACACACACACACACATTTTCAGAACCGCTTGTCCCATACAGGGTCGCGGGGAACCGGAGCCTACCTGGTAACACAGGGCATAGGGCCGGAGGGGGAGGGGACACACCCAGGACGGGACGTCAGTCCGTCGCAAGGCACCCCAAGCAGGACTCGAACCCCAGACCCACTGGAAAGCTGAACTGTGGGCCAACCCACTGCGCCACCGCACCCCCTAGTAATTAAGCACACACACACACACACACACACACACATTTTCAGAACCGCTTGTCCCATACGGGGTCACGGGGAACCGGAGCCTACCTGGTAACACAGGGCATAGGGCCGGAGGGGGAGGGGACACACCCAGGACGGGACGTCAGTCCGTCGCAAGGCACCCCAAGCAGGACTCAAACCCCAGACCCACTGGAAAGCTGAACTGTGGGCCAACCCACTGCGCCACCGCACCCCCTAGTAATTAAGCACACACTCCGTCCTAAAACAGTAATGCGGGGTCATTACAATATTAAAAGGTAACTCTGTGAAAGAAAACGAATCGGGTTTGGTTGTTTAACTGTGGTTACCTCGTTGAGAGGAGAACTTGCGAGGAAGACGCATTCACGCCAGGTTGTTCCCGCTGAGGCAGCATTAAGTGTCTGGAACTTGGGAGACCAGGAAAGGACCCCAACCGGGTCAAGCTGCACGTGGACAGAGCGCCAGCCCGGGATTCGCAACCACACTGCCCTTGTTGAAAAGAGAGAATTGGAGAACTGGTTGTTGACCGTTGGAGAGTTTCAAAGGAGCAGTGAATCTTTTTTTTTCTTTGAGGTGAACAGCTAAGCGCTGACAAGCACGCCAATGTCTGAGGTAGCTAACGGAGGGAGAAAAAACCAGGTACTAAGTTGTGTGTTTTCTTTGTTATCCTTAAAAATGCCGTTGTGAGTTATCTGCCTGGTTCTGTATTAAATATTTCTTCTATTTTTTTGTATTGCATTCTGATAGCGTACTTTTTCTTATTCATATGTGTTTGTACGTGTGGTGTTTTTTGGGGAAAAGAACTGCCAAGAGGTGTTGCATGGGAGGGCTAAGCTCACAAAAGCGATAGCGATACAATATGTTAACTGGGCCTTAGTTTCTGCACCCTAGTCAGGGTCGGTGTCCTTCAATCCATTAGCTGCAAAATAATTCTCGAGCCTTTCCAAATAAGCATCGAATTGCTCCTCACTTTCATCGATGTGGAAATCCTCTGGTTTACCGAAAGCCATTTTTCACCAGCTCTGTTCGCTGTCACTCTCTTCAGCAGTCTCTATTCCTTCACCGAGCAGAAAAGCACCCAAGGGGATCTCTATTTCCTCCACACAGCCAAATTCATAATCTTGAGTAGTAAGAAACAGACGTCTTGCTCTTTGCCACTGCTGCTTGACAAATGACTCCAAATTTCTTCTCTTCCCATCATCACATTTTCTTCATTTGCAGCCTTCGGGAAAAAGGCATGTCTTCAATTCTGAAGAAAAAATACAGCTTAATTCCATCCATAATTTCCCAATAATGACAGTTTGTGTTATTTCATTAATGTTCCGCTCAACCCTTTTCAAAGAAACCGTTTCACGTGTCTTTGTCACTGTTATTTCTGAATATCACTCACATGCTGCAAAGATACGAGAAAACTGTGATCATGGCTGTTAGCCTGGTTGCAGGAGCTCCTGATCCCCCCCCGTCTTACTGACTGATATTTTCAGTTTTTGACTCAGCCCTTGCATTTCACATATCTCCTGGGGGTCTTCAGGCACAGCTGCGCTACTCTATGTAAAAACAGAAAGAGTGTGTCGCTGATATGGTTGTTCTCTTCACTGTGGGTGCAGGTGGAGAGGAGGGTCAATTTGCATAACACACTTCATCTATGACCTTGACATTTGATGCACATCTCAGCTGCATACAAATATTACAGAGAAAAATCTGAATTTAACTGAATAAAGGTTTTGCCTGTACCAGTTAATTAACTTGCTTATCTTAATGGCATTTGGACTGTGGTGTGCATTTTGTGTATTTTAGTGATTTAGGTATTTTTGGGATACCCTTAGTTTTGTGTTGGTTTGGATTCAAAAAATCTTAAGAGACCAGAAATTAAAACTTTAAATATAAAGTTCATGCTGGTTTAGTTTTATTTTCAAATGTTTCATTTATTGTTGGTTGCCATAATAATTTGTTCTGTCAGATCATTTTACTTCACTCCATTTGAATAATTTCACCTTTCATGGCCAAATGTTTGAATATTAATGTATGCAATGCACTTAGTCAGTGAATCAAACAATGAATCCATCTCCCCATCCATTCATTCATTCTATGGTCAGCTTATCCAGTACAAGGATGGTTAATACCTTTTGAAGAAAATGTAAAAATAATGACAACTTTGTTGAAATCTATGAACACATAATACATTGACAGTCCACAACATTGATGACCAACAAGAAAGCATTAAAACAACTTAAGTAATGAAAAATTAACTTTATATTTACTTATGTGATGCCCTTATCCAAGGCTATGTAGTGTATAATGTTTAGCTTGGATACTAAGGTACTTACAATTTTTCACCTATTGATACAGGTGGGAGTGGGGGGGCGCAGTGGGTTAGACCGGGTCCTCCTCTCCAGTGGGCCCGGGGTTCGAGTCCCGCTTGGGGTGCCTTGTGGCGGACTGGCATCCCGTCCTGGGTGTGCCCCCCCGGCCTTACGCCCTGTGTTGCCGGGTTAGGCTCCGGTTCCCCACGACCCCGTATGGGATAAGCGGTTCAGAAAATGTGTGTGTGTGATACAGGTGGATATTTTTTCTGGAACAATTTAAGTACCTTGCAGCTCAAGGGTTCCACACTGGGTCTTTCTGAATGTAAGGCAATGACACGAACCACTATGTTACCTGCTGGCCTGCCTGATATTTACAATTATCATATTTTGTCACGATCACGCCCATTACCCAATCTACAACCCTTGACTCCAGTTCCTGACTAACTGCTCACCCTTTAAAAGACCCTCCTCAGCTCCCATCCCTTTGCGGAATCTCGTCAGAGACAACCGCCCTTCCTCGTGACGTCTCCTCTCCTTCAGACGCATCACGGTCTCCGGTTTTTGATCCGTCGGTTTGTTTCCCGACCACGTCCACGGATCCTGTTCCAACGCCGACCGCTGCTCGACCGTCCCAAGCCTTCACTTCGTCCCCTGACCACGCTCATGGATCTTCGCTCTGACCCCGACCACCGATCGACCGACCCTTCGCTCATCCCCGACACCAAGAACTTGCTGGATCCTTTACTCCAGACGAACGATGGATTATATACTATTACTCAGTCACTATCCATAACCGTTTGTCTGAATGCAGGGTCATAGTGGTCTGAAACCTATTGTAGGGGAGTTGCAGTAATATATAGATACAGGCTGGGCAGACAACTACTGAGAAGGCCAGTCTCAGGATACAGCTGAACCACCCGTACGCAAGCACACACACACACACACACACACACACACACACACACACACACACACACAAACACACACACACACACACACACACACGCTGACTGAAACCGCTTCTCCCGAGCAGGATCGCGGAGAACCGGAACCCAACCCGGCAACACGGGGCGCAAGGACGGAGGGGGAGGGGACACATCCAGGACGGGACGCCAATCTGTTGCACGGCACCATAAGCCGGACTTGAACTCCAGACCTGCCAGAGAACAGGACCCGGCCAAACCTGCTGCACCACCACGCCCCCCTACCATCTGTACGGTATATTAGAACAAAAAATGTCACTGGAGGCTACTGTAGGAATGACACACACAGCCTCCTGCCACAAGAGGAGACCAACTACTTGTACAGTATATTATATCCATGTGACAGTGATGATGAAGTACAACGAGGATGAAGTGCCTGCTGTGAGACCTTCCATGTGGACCTGCCTACAGCTCTGAATCCTCCTTTTAAACTGAGTGTCACCTGTCCAGTCAGAGGGAGGAGTTCATGCAAACTGAGCTCTTCCTTCTACATTTATATCTGTGCACTGAGCAAAGAGGGAAGGAACGCCGAGTTCTGGCTGCTTTAACTGACATTTTACCACAGTTACACACATTCACCATGACCTTCTTAACTGCTCTCCTCATAATGACAACATGCTTAACAGGTACATTTTAATGACACATATAAGCTGTGTCTGCTCTTGAGTACTGAGATGGAGGTTTAATGTTCATTTTCTTTCCACAGGTGTTACTGGTCAGACATTTACTCAGTCTGAAGCAGCAGTTAAAAAGCCTGGAGAATCTCATCGACTCACCTGTACATTCCCTGACTCATTCACTTACTATCCTATGAGCTGGATCCGACAGCCTCCTGGGAAGCCACTGGAATGGATTGCTTATATTAGTAGCAGTGGCAGTAGCACAGACTATGGCAGCTCGTTTAAAGGCAGATTCACCATCTCCAGAGACAACAACAAGAACCAGGTATATTTACAGATGAACAACTTGAAGGATGAAGACACTGCAGTTTATTACTGTGCGAGAGACACAGTGAGTGGAGACACTGCAGGGCTGTACAATAACTGCTCCACTACATCTCATGCTGAGGGTCACTCAAGTGTGTCCATGCAGCACTGTCTTGTACTTCTTGTCCACATCGTAGAACTAGCTGAAAATGGTATCTGCTCTAGTCAACTAATAAAAAATATGAGCCGCTTGGAAGATAAATATTTCAGTACAGTAGATTAATTTCTGTTTTTCATAAAAAAATGTTGAGGTGTTGAAGATAAAAAATGTTGAAGGTGTTGAAGATAAAAAATGTTGAAGATAATTTCTTCCTTCTGGCTTCTTTTTTTGAGCCCACTGAATAAACCACCCTACTTTTCAGCTTAATCAAAGCACACACACACACATTTTCTTAACCGCTCGTCCCATACGGGGTCGCAGGGAACCAGAGCCTACCTGGCAACACAGGGCGCAAGGCCGGAGGGGGAGGGGACACAGCCAGGACGGGATGCCAGTCCATCGCAAGGCACCCCAAACGGGACTCGAACCCCAGACCCACTGGAGAGCAGGACCCGGTCCAACCCACTGCGCCACCATGCCCCCCTTCCTCAAAGCGGATTTGTAATAATAGAATCCCACTCCACATTTTATTTCTGAGCTCACATGCTGTGGACAAGACATCCTCTCAGCATCACATGTCCTCCCAGTTTGATTTCAGAAACTTTTCTTCATGCCATTTTGTAGGTATTTAGCTTCATCTCTCCTGTGTCAGTGGCCTTTTGTAAAGTCTGTCTCACTGCATTCATGTTAAGAATTCAATTTTGCAACATTTTATTTAAGAATTTAAAGTTTATTTTGTTTGACTTTTTGTATAATAAGTTTGTGTTAGCAATAATTCCACGTTATTTCTATTGTATGTGTCAAACACTTCTTTATTACCAGTTCTGACATAATAAGCAATCTGGGAGAGAAACATTTTGAAAACCGTATATCAGCAAAATTTCATATAAAATAAAACAAAATGTAATTTATCAGTAATAATGTTAGAAAAATTGGAATAGTACACACAAGCTTCCCAGAAGAGTTTTATTTTTCACACAGATGTGTGTCTGCAGGATGCCTTCCTCAGCCTACTTGTGTACTGTGTACTATTTGTACTGCTGATGTCTGTGACAAGTATTGACATCATACCTCATGGACCAACAGGAATTATATTTTGAAAATAGATCTATTTCACTCGAATTGAATGAACCCCATAGGAGAGTAGGATGTTTGATGCAAACACTTTCTCCAGAATGAAAGCTTTTCTTCTGTCAGAACCTGTCTACAGTTTCAAAACTTATAATTATATTTTAATTATATTTTGAAAATAGATGCATTTCGCTGGTGGGGGGCGCAGTGGTGCACTAGCGCACTAGGTTTGACCGTGTCCTGCTCTCCGGTGGGTCTGGGGTTCAAGTCCTGCTTGGGATGGGGTGCCTTGTGACAGATTGGCGTCCTGTCCTGGGTGTGTCCCCTCCCCCTCCAGCCTTATGCCCTCTATTGCCGGGTTAGGCTCCAGCTTCCCGCAACTCTGTATGGGACAAGCGGTTTCAGATGGTGTGTGTGTGTGTGTGTGTATTTATTCACTTGTTCATGAGGGAATTTTAGTGCAGTACTATCATTGGCCAGAGGATGTCACTCTAATAAAGACTGTGAGTGGAACAGACATGCAGACACTCACACACACTCTCACACGTTGAGTGAAACCACTTGTCCCATGAAGAGATGTGGCAAGCCGGGGTCTAGCCTGGCAGCGAAGGGCACGGGGCTGGAGGCACACCCAGGACGGGACACCATTCCATCACATGGCACCTCAAGTGAGACTCAAACCCCAGACCCACCAGAAAGCAGCACAGGCCAAATCCGCTGCACCATCACACCCCCTTAAGCAAAGAACAGTGTCTTTCTTATTAGCTCTACAGCACTGAGGTGTATTTCCTGACCAGGTATTGCATTACATTTTATGGCTCACTGGGTGGGAATGACCAAGAATTATACATAATTTACTATTTTCTCTTCCCTATCATCTGTAAAACGGCTTAGGTCTATTCAAACCCGCACAGATAGGTACAGGAACAGATTTTACCCCACTGCTGTAAAAATGTACGACACTAACCATTGTGCTGCCTTTAGTAACTAGAGTTGGACTGCTCCACCCAAGCACATTGGTAAATTACACTGACACTTTAAGCATTCTCATTCTCATCCTCTCGTTCTGAGTTCTCTGACTGTCAGCTGGCATTATTGTTAGTACTGTTACCATTATTTATTGCTGTTGCTGTTGCACTACTCACTGTCATTGTCATTCTTTTGTTTGTGCAGTATTTCTATTGTCTTTGTCCATAGTCTGTGGAGAAGCATTCAGGAAGATTTTCATGATACATGTACATGGTACTGGAAAACTTGAACTATTATTAATTTCAAATTCATAATTATGATGCACAATTGACTCAATAATTTTGTTCATCATTAATAAGCATTAATGATCTTAATTAAGAATGGATTATATGCCAATACTCAATCACTACCCATAACCGATTATCTAAAGGCAGCTGTTCATAGTCGTCTGGAGTCTGTTGTAGGGGACTAGTAGTAGTATATGGAGACAGGCTGGTGAGGCTACTACCTTGGAGGCCAGTATAAGGATACAGTCCAACCACCTGTACAGTATTTTATATCCATGTGAAAGTGATGATGAAGAATAATGAGGATGAAGTGCCTGCTGTGAGACCTTCCATGTGGACCTGCCTACAGCTCTGAATCCTCCTTTTAAACCGAGTGTCACCTGTCCAGTCAGAGGGAGGAGTTCATGCAAACTGAGCTCTTCCTTCTACATTTATATCTGTGCACTGAGCAAAGAGGGAACAAACGCTGAGTTCTGGCTGCTTTAACTGACATTTTACCACAGTCACACACATTCACCATGACCTTCTTAACTGCTCTCCTGTTAATGACAACATGCTTAACAGGTACATTTTAATGACACATATAAGCTGTGTCTGCTCTTGAGTACTGAGATGGAGGTTTAATATTTATTTTCTTTCCACAGGTGTTACTGGTCAGACACTGACTCAGTCTGAAGCAGCAGTTAAAAAGCCTGGAGAATCTCATCGACTCACCTGCACATTCCCTGACTCATTCAGTAGCTATGACATGGCCTGGATCCGACAGCCTCCTGGGAAGCCACTGGAATGGATTGCTTATATTGGCAGTGGCAGTGACTACATTTACTATGGCAGCTCTTTTAAAGGCAGATTCACCATCTCCAGAGACAACAACAAGAACCAGCTGTATTTACAGATGAACAACTTGAAGGACGAAGACACTGCAGTTTATTACTGTGCGAGAGACACAGTGAGTGGAGACACTGCAGGGCTGTACAATAACTGCTCCAGTACATCTCACACTGAGAGTCACTGAAGTGTGTCCATGCAGCACTGTTTTGTTCTTCTTGTCCACATGGCAGAACTAACAGAAACTGGAAATGGTAACAAAAATTAATATGAACTTTTCATAAGAGACATTTATCTACTGTACTGAAATATTTATGTCATTAATATAACAGCTTCTTTTTCTGAGCCCACTGAATAAACCTCCCTGCTCTTCAGCTCAATCAAAGCAGATTTGTAACAGTAGAATTCCTCTCCACATTTTATCTCTGACTCACCTGCTTTGGATCAGATGTCCTCTCAACATCACATGTCCTCCCAGTTGGATTTCAGAAATTTTTCCTCAAGCCATTTTTTTAACTATTTAGTTTCACCTCTACTGTGTTAGTGGCCTTTAGCAAATGTCTGTCGGACTTCACCCTGTGAAGAATTCAATTTTGCAACATTTCATTTAACAATTTAAAGTTTATTTTGTTTGACTTTTATTACCAGTTCTGTCATAATAAGCAATCTGGGAGAGAAACACTTTGAAAACCGTATATCAACAAAATTTAATTTAACATATTACAAAATGTAATTTATCAGTAATAATGTTAGAAAAATTACACTAGGACACACAAGCTTCCCAGAATTGTTTTATTTTTCATACAGATGTGTGTCTGGAGGATGCCTTCCTCAGTCTACTTGTGTACTGTGTCCTATCTGTACTGCTGATGTCTGTGACAGGTATTGACATCATACCTCATGGACCAACAGGAATTATATTTTGAAAATAGATCCATTTCACTCTGATTGAATCAATGCAATAGCAGAGTGGGATATTTGATACAAACACTTTCTCCAGAATGAAACTTTTACTTCAGTCAGAAACTCTCCATACTAAGTTATTCTACAGTCTCAAAACTTCTTCAGTATTGTTGTATTAACCCAGGAGAAATTTTTAATTATTCATTAGAAAGGATTCCGAATTAGAATACTTAAAATTCAAACTTCTATGGTGGACTATGATGAAGACATCCCAATTTGAGAGAATTTCGGTGCAGTACAACCACTGGCCAGAAGATGTCACTGTAGGAAATACTCAGAGAGGTGTAGAGTGTTGGGTACAGTATTGCTCATTAGCTCTATAGCAGGGAAGTGCAGTTTTCATGCAATACTGACTGCAGTTTTATAACATAGTATTGGGACAACCAATAATTATCAATGAACTATTTTTAAGTAAAAAATCATGTTTTATGAAGCACTATCAACTCAATAACTGCACTGATTATCAGTTACTTGATGAGTATAATGTAAAATATTGGAGTTTTTATTGATTGAAAGCTATCATCAAAAATTCTTAGGCAGAGGGTAACTGTGAAACTCATGAAAACACACACACACACACACACACACACACACTGTCTGAACCACTTGTCCCATACGGGGTCGCGGGGAGCTAGAGCCTACCCTGGCAACACTGGGCATAAGGCTGGAGGGGGAGGGGACACACCCAGGACAGGATGCCAGTCCATCACAAGGCACCCCAAGCAGGACTTGAATCCCAGACCCACCAGAGAGCAGGACCCGGTCCAACCCACTGCGCCTCCCCACCCCCCTCATATTGAAAATAGCTATGTAATATTTTTCACACACACACACATTTTCAGAACCGCTCGTCCCTTACGGGGTCACGGGGAACCGGAGCCTACCCGGCAACACAGGGCGTAAGGCCGGAGGGGGAAGGGGACGCACCCAGGACGGGACGCCAGTCCGTCACAAGGCACCCCAAGCGGGACTCGAACCCCAGACCCACCGGAGAGTAGGACTGCGGTCCAACCCACTGCGCCACCGCACCCCCTAATATTTTTCATTTCGTATTAATGTATTATTGTAATCAGTTCAGTACTAATTAACCTTGAAGGTTATTCATCATCTAGGAACAATAATGAAGAGGACTTCCCAGTAGTCTATTGAAACCTCTGGAAAGGTCTATGCAAAGTTATCCTCCACTGTACTGCTACAAATTCAAAATCACACAAAGTATCAGGTCACACAGACACACACACACACACACACACACACACACACACAGAGTTTCTGAACCACTTGTCCCATACGGGGTTGTGGGAAACCGGAGCCCACCCCGCAACACAGGGCGTAAGACCAGAGGGGGAGGGGACACACCCAGGACGGGACGCCAGTCCATCGCACGGCACCCCAAGCAGGACACAAACCCCAGACCCACTGAAGAGCAGGACTGTGGTCCAACCCACTGCACCATCGCGCCCCCTGCATGTGACACAGACACTAAATTCAAAACACATTTCAATTCAAAACCTTACTACTCAATTTTTTAATACAATTTACTTGAGTTTAAATCTACAGGTATGCGCCGTTTTACGACGTTTCGGTCAGCGACAGACTGCATATATGATGGCGGTCCCATAAAAATATAATGGACTGAAAAATTCAAATCAATCAAAAGAGCGAATCAAAAAGTGATGTCATATGGGTCGTAACGCGATGCATCACTTACGTTTTAAGCGTGTTTTGTAAGAAAACCAACTGTGCTGCCACTGCCAGACATATGACAGAGTATATATGATTTATGTATAGTATATAATACATGATAATGTAAATAAACAACTCTGTTACTGGTTTATGTATTTACTGTACAGTAGTTTTTATTGTTATTTTAGACTGTACTCTTTCTACTTAAGAAAGTTCCAGAATGTAAGACAGTACTGTACACTCTATGGTGTTCGCTCAACAACAAAGTCGAACTGCGACTGGTTTCACAGAACGTAACCCCGTCGCTAAGTGGCACATACCTGTATTTAAAAATGTGGGGGAAAAAAAACTGTTGTACAGAACATAAAACATTATACACCTCACACTCAGTGCAAGACCCTGACAGCTGGTTATTGAAAGATCACTGACTAAAGACAGTAGAATAGCTGATATGAGATACACCAGTCCTGTTACATTTTTCTCAGGTTTTACCTATAAAATCACCACTCTCAAAAATTCCTATTTAAAATCATGAAAAGCCATGGAGTTGGGACAGAAGGAAAAAATCTTGATCAAAATTAGCTATGAACACAGATTGAAAATACAGATGTGTGCATCTATGTCCAACTAACAAAATTCCAGAAATACAAAGTACATTTTGTTAAATTTCAAATACACCAGTAATGACTTCTGTGTTTCCGGATAAACGCATGATCCATACATTATAAACTTTTCAGAACTTTTTAAAAATGTCACACAACTGAGGTGTCCTGTTTCTCAAGACTCTCTTCCCCTGTTTCACACATACAGTGAAAGAGTATGTGTTACACACAGGGGCTGCACACCAGAGGTGGGACCCAAGTGTGGGATCTTTCACTTTTAAGCTCAAGGGGCAAAGCAATTCTCGTGGTCGGGGACACTCGTGGATCCAGAATCGAGGTGCAAACATTGTTGCGAGGGATGTTCCGAGGTCGTGGTCGATGAGGCGAGGCAAAGGTCGAAACCGCGGGAAGCAGGGCTCAGTGACAAGGAGATGGACAAGGGAGCAAGGAAGGGGGGACACTAGGTGAAGGTGAGGCAAAGCAAAGGTAAAGACCACAGGTGGGACGGTTGCCTCATACGAGATTCCATGACCTGGGAGCGGTGGAGTGGCTCCTTATATACTCTGCCCTGCTGATCATAGCCAGGTGCTTGTGGGTGTGACAGTATTTTAATGACCAAGTTCAGGGAATTTCATTTTGAAAGTTATATAAATAGGCACTCGGTAGGGGTTCTGAAAAAAACTGTTTCCATAATAACTGTTAGCTATTTAATATTAATTAACTCAAAGTAAGTGAACCTGTTCTTTGTCAGTAACTGCTCATCAAATGACACAGACTGAGAAAATGTGGCAGAGCTCTGATTTTACCTATAGCACAATTTTTACTGATCACGTATTAGTGAATTAATGTAAACAATCTAGTTCTTATTCAACATGAATAATTATACGACAGTGTACAGGAGCAGCAGTGAAGACGTTTTCAAAACAGCATCTATTTAAACCTGTAGGGGGGTCTATGCAAAATTATCCTCCACTGTACTGCTATAAAAATCAGAATCACATACAGTATCAGTTCATACTGACACCACTTGTTCTGTCATATTGAACAATGGAACTGAATATTGTTGGGAGTTTAATCTTCACACTGGGGTCTCTACAAGGTAGAAATGTAGAAATTAAAACTGCAATGCAATATTGTAAATGTACTGGATACACAGATGGATTTCAAAGTACTGAGTAAACTGTGACGTCGATTTTTACAGGGATCCAGTGTGATGACATAAGGTTGGATCAGTCACCTCCTCAGGTGAAGAGACCAGGAGAGTCTGTCAAGCTGTCCTGTGTCATTTCTGGGTTTAAAATGACAAGCTACTACATGTACTGGATACGACAGAAAGCAGGTGGAGGACTGGAGTGGATTGGGAGAGTGAACTCTGGTAGTACAGATTATCCAGACTATGCGGCATCCCTGAAAGGACAGTTCACCCTGACTGAGGACGTCTCCAAAAGCACACAGTACTTGGAGGCCAAGAGTCTGAAAGCAGAGGACACGGCTGTTTATTACTGTGCTCGAGAGTCACACTGACTGGTCTCAGTTCAGCAGCTGTACAAAAACCATGAGCTGCAACACAAGTGCATGTAAAGTAATTCTTTATTCAGTTATATTTGTACTTTGTAATGAATATTTTTTAAAAAAAGCATTTTAACAGTAAAAGTTAAAGTGGTTATTAATTTTTTAAGAACTTAATCGGATCATTACAATCCTAAGGGTCACTTTGTGTGGCACACCTGGGCTGCAAGACAGAGGAGAGGTGAGGAAGGGGGACTTCAACACACCTACTGGTAATAATTGCCCCTGTTTTACCCACACATTGAGAGGTCTGCAGACTGTTTAGACAAACAGGGACAACAGAGCCAAGGCCAAGAAGGTCCCAGCATCCAGCACCAACTGCACAGCACCGGCACAGACCACAGAAGAGAGCACCTCCTCCTGCACCATTCGCCTCCACTGAAGGACCTCACGTGTAAATAAAAGAACCCCTTTCACTCACCAGACGTGTCCTGTGTGTTTGTGCCATTCTCTGTCACACTATGAATCACACATCTTCCGATTCCTGTGTTTTATTCTGTGTGTCTCTCCTTCTGTTTTTCCAAAAGACATTTCCATATCACTCAGTTCACTGTTCATCAAGCAACAAGACTGTGAAAACACTGTAAAACTGAACTTTATTTACCAACAGTAATTTCAAAATGATCAATGTACCAGTGCTATATGACCCCATCCTGAACTGGGAGGAACACAGAGAACCACCTAGAGAGAAGACAGCTGTCTGTACAACCTTCCAACACAGACAGATTTCACTCATCTGGGGTGAAAAGAAGGGAATCTCTGGTTACTCATTTAAAGACTATGATATGAGCTGGGTGAGACTTTTTAGACACCTGTTTATGGATCAATGTTGAATAGAAATACTTTTAGATTTAAACACTTCAAAAAGAGGGGTGCGATGGCCAGGTCCTGCTCCCTGGTGGTTCTGGGGTTTAAGTCCTGCTTGGGGTGCCTTGCGACGGACTGGTGTCCCATCCTGGGTGTGTATCCTCCCCCTCCGGCCTTGCGCCCTGTATTGCAGCGACCCTGCTCGAGACTCACAGTTTCAGACAGTGTGTGTGTACTTCAAAAATGTTTATTGTATTTATTGCTGTTTTACCCCTTAAGGAATTTTAATATGTACTTTAATTATAACGAATTAATTGTCATAAATTCTAAACTGGCTAAAAATGTTTTAAAAATTCTGGCCAAATAGGAATTCACACGTTTAAATGTTTTGATGATACAGGTGGAAAGCAAATAAAGTTTTTTTTGTAAACTACCAACTTTCATTTGGTTTTGTAATATACTGTTGTGTTTTTTTGTGAGAAACATCTCTCCTAAACAGCTAAAAGTAACAGAAAAAGCTAACAGAAGTACAATGAGGATGAACTGTGTGCTACCTTCTGATATTGCGCAGAGCCACCAGCTGCTTGCTTGATCCGATCCCATCGTCACTCCTACAGAACATTTCCCCGCAACTCTCTACCTTCACCTCTAAGATCATCAACCCCTTGCTCTACTCTGGCTGTTTCTCAGCTGCCTTCAAAACCGTTCTAATTTCAGCTCTTTTAAAAAAAACCCTCCCTGGATCCCAGTCTGGCTGAAAATTACAGACCGGTCTCTTTCCACTCCTTCCTGTCTAAAACCCTAGGGTGGACGGCCTGTGATCAACTCTCTGATTTCCTCAACCGGAACTGTCTCTGAGATGGCCCTTCTGGCGGTGTCTGATCACCACCTCCAACTCAACCTCTCCAAAAGAGAGATTCTTCACCTCCCAGCTGGCCTGTCCTCCTGTCATGATCTATTGATCAAACTGGACAACTCACTCATTTCACCTACCTCCTTGGCTAAGGGTCTGGGAGTTACGATTGACACGAGTCTGTCTTTCTCTCAGCACATTGAAGCCACAACCTGGTCCGGCAGATGCACGCACACACACACACACACACATACACACATTTTCTGAACCGCTTGTCCCATACGGGGTCGCGGGGAACCGGAGCCAACCCAGCAACTCAGGGTGTAAGGCCGGAGGGGGAGGGAACACGCCCAGGACAGGACGCCAGTCCACCACAAGGCACCCCAAGTGGGACTCGAACCCACTGGTCCTGCAGATACATCCTGCATAATATTCGTAGGATCCGTCCCTACCTCACTACTGAATCCACCCAACTACTTGTCCAGGCCATGGTGACCTCCCATCTAGACTACTACAACTCTCTTCTGTGTGGCCTTCCTGCTAATGCCATCAAACCTCTGCAGCTTCTACAGAATGCTGTTGCACGAGTTGTGTGTGATTTGCCAAAGCGCTCCATGTATTTCCTCTACTCATCTCTCTGCACTGGCTTCCTATAGCTGCCCGTATCAAATTCAAAACCCTGGTTACTGTGTACAAATGCATCAATAGAACTGCCCCCGGCTATTTACAGGACTTGATCAACCGGTACACCCCAGCCAGGCCCCTTCGCTCATCTACTTCTACTCGCTTGGTGGTCCCGCGCACGAAAGGCAAAGCTCGGAGGTTCTCAGTTCTGGCTCCGTTGTAGTGGAATGACCTTCCCCTGTCACTCAGAACTGCGGAAACTCTGTCTGTTTTCAAGAAGAGTCTGAAAACCCACCTTTTCCAGATCCACTTTGCCCCACCTTTTCCAGATCCACTTTGCCCCACCTTTTCCAGATCCACTTTGCCCAAGATCTCTTCAGATCATCTATGGTGTAACTGTTCACGCATCGTAACTCCAGAAGCATCCCCAGATACAACCTTCATTCAGCCATTACTCTGGTATTGTTCTGCTTCTTTGTGTATCTTATAATATTTTTAAAAAAAAAAAAACTTGGTGTGGGTATCGGGATTTGTCTGTGTCTTATGCACCTACTTGAACGATGAACCTCGGTGTAGCAAGTGATAGGGAACAAACTAGTTTTGCTTGAGACTTTCATGTCTGCAGCTATGTCTCCTTCTCTCAATGTAATGCATAAATTTTACTTTGCTGAGATGTACGTCGCTTTGGAGAAAAGCGTCTGCTAAATGAATAAATGTAAATGTAAATTGACAGTTTATTGTTAAGTGACTTTTTCTGCATTTTTCTTTGTTGTGAGGTTTTCCATTGGGAGGTGTCCATCAGGTACATCCAACAGGCCCTGCCTCCTGCCCTGGACTGAACCACTCACCCACTCACAAAGGTTATAGTTTATGTTACAAACATATGCTACACCTCTCAGGCACGGTATTAATGTTAGTTTCATACTCATCTTGCATTTCTCGGTTTTCCATAGTCTCTCAGTCACAGCTGCACAATATAAAAATCGGAGTTTTTGCTGTGGTTCCAGGCACACAGAGGGGGTATTTTGTACACCACACTCAACCTATGATCTTGATGAACAGTATGATGCACATCTCAGCTGCACCTGTCTATAGACATTAACAAATACATGTAATGGAATTGTCATGCCCCCGACCGCATGCCCAACAACCACATCTGTGAGAAATGAAGGAGGACAGTTATAAAAGAGGCAGTCTGGAAACATCTGATTGCGGAACCTCGTTCCACTGACCACGGTTTTGTATTACTCTCCAAACAACGTTTGCAGATCGCCTGACCCTTACTTGACCCTGTTCACGCTTTCATCCTTCCCTGACTGGACCATAGCACTTGCGATTAAATCCATTGAATCGGTCTCCCAGCATGACAGGAATTAATAAGCTGATTATGTTTCTAACAATCCCCTGCTTGAACCGCCACCTTACCGTGGTGGAGGGGTTTGAGTGCCTGAATGATTTCAGGAGCTATGTTGCCTGGGGCTATATGCCCCTGGTAGGGTCTCCCATGACAAACAGGTCCTGGATGACAGACGAGAGGAGTGCGGTTCAAAAAGCCCCTTATGATGACAATCAAACCAAGGCTTTTGTTTACCCCGCCCGGTATGGGGTCACTGGGGCCCCACCCTGGAGCCAGGCCTGGGGGGGCTCACATGCGAGCGCCTGGTGGCTAGGTCTATGCCCATGGGGCCTGGCTGGGCTCAGCCCGAAGCCATGACGTGGAGCCGCTCTTCGGTGGGCTCACCACCTGCCGGAGAGACCGTAAGGGGCCGGTGCGTTGTGATTTGGGCAGTGGTCGGGGCCGAGTGCCCGGCCGACCCAAACCTCGGGCGCGAACTCTGGCTTTTGGGACTTGGAATGTCACCTCACTGGCGGGGAAGGAGCCTCAACAAGTGCAGGAGGTTGAGAGATACCGTCTAGATATAGTCGGGCTCACTTCCACTCACAGCTTGGTTTCTGAAACCACTCTTCTTGATCAGGGGTGGACTCTCCACTATTCTGGCATTGCCCAGGGTGAGAGACGGCGGGCTGGTGTGGGCTTGTTAATAGCCCCCCAGTTCAGCCGCCATGTGTTGGAGTCTACCCCGGTGAATGAGAGGGTCATCTCCCTGCGCCTTCGGGTCAGAGAACGGTCTCTCACTGTCGTTTGTGCTTATGCGCCTAGCGGTAGTGCAGAGTACCCGGCCTTTTCAGAGTCCCTGGGGGTTGTGCTGGAAAGCGCTCCCACTGGGGACTCTGTCGTTCTACTGGGGGACTTTAACGCCCACGTGGGCAGCGACAGTGACACTTGGAGGGGCGTGATTGGGAGGAACGGCCTCCCTGATCTGAATCCGAGCGGTGAGTTGTTATTGGATTTCTGTGCTAGTCACGGTTTGTCAATAACAAACACCATGTTCATGCATAAGGGTGTCCATCAGTGCACTTGGCACCAGGACACCATAGGTCGGAGGTCGATGATCGACTTTGTAGTCGTTTCTTCTGATCTTCGGCCATATATCTTGGACACTCGGGTGAAGAGAGGGGCTGAGCTGTCAACTGATCACCACCTGGTGGTGAGTTGGATTCGATGGCGGGGGAAAAAGCTGGACAAACCTGGCAAGCCCAAATGGGGGACATTGAGTCCGAATGGAATATGATCCACACTTCCATTGTTGGGGCGGCGGTTCGGAGCTGCAGCCATAAAGTCTCCGGCGCCTGTCGCGGTGGCAATCCCCGAACACGGTGGTGGACACCGGAGGTAAGGGATGCCGTCAAGCTGAAGAAGGAGTTCTATCGGGCCTGGCTGGCTCATGGGACTGCTGAAGCAGCTGACGGGTACCGGCGGGCCAGACGGAATGCGGCTCTGGCAGTCGCCGCGGCAAAAACTCGGACCTGGGAGGAGTTCGGTGACGCCATGGAGGAAGACTTTTGGTCGGCCTCAAAGAGATTCTGGCAAATCGTCCGGCGACTCAGAAAGGGGAAGCGGTGTTCCGCCAGCACTGTTTACAGTGGAAGTGGTGCACTTCTGACCTCAACTGAGGATGTCCTCGGGCGGTGGAAGGAGTACTTTGAGGATCTCCTCAATCCCTCTGACACGCCTTCCGTAGAGGAAGCTGAGGCTGGGGACTTGGAGGGGGACTCGTCCATTACCCTGGCTGAAGTTGCTGAGGTAGTCAAAAAACTCCTCGGTGGCAAGGCTCCGGGGGTGGATGAGATCCGCCCCGAGTTTCTCAAGTCTCTGGATGTTGTGGGGCTGTCTTGGCTGACACGCCTCTGCAGCATCGCGTGGAGTTTGGGAACGGTGCCTCTGGACTGGCAGACCGGGGTGGTGGTCCCTCTTTTTAAGAAGGGGGACCGGAGATTGTGTTCCAACTACCGGGGGATCACACTCCTTAGCCTCCCTGGGAAAGTCTATGCCGGGGTACTGAAGAGGAGAATCCGGCCGATAGTCGAACCTCGGCTTCAGGAGGAGCAATGCGGTTTTCGCCCTGGTCATGGAACACTGGACCAGCTCTATACCCTCACTAGGGTGTTGGAGGGTTCGTGGGAGTTTGCCCAACCAGTCCACATGTGTTTTGTGGACCTGGAGAAGGCATTTGACCGTGTCACCGATTCTGTTCATTATCTTCATAGACAGAATTTCTAGGCGCAGCCAGGGAACGGAGGGTGTCTGTTTTGGTGGCCACAGGATCTCGTCTCTGCTTTTTGCGGATGATGTGGTCCTGTTGGCTTCATCAAATCAAGACTTACAGCGTGCACTGGAGAGGTTTGCAGGCGAGTGCGAAGCGGCAGGGATGAGAATCAGCACCTCCAAATCCGAGGCCATGGTTCTCAGTTGGAAAAAGGTGGATTGCCCCCTCCGCGTTAGGGGGGATTTGCTCCCTCAAGTGGAGGAGTTTAAGTATCTCGGGGTCTTGTTCACGAGTGAGGGAAAAATGGAGCGGCAGGTTGACGGACGGATCGGTGCGGCGTCCGCAGTAATGCGGTCATTGTACCGGTCTGTTGTGGTGAAGAGGGAGCTGAGTCGTAAGGCGAAGCTCTCAATTTACCGGTCGATCTACGTTCCTACCCTCACCTATGGTCATGAACTCTGGATCATGACCGAAAGAATGAGATCGCGGATACAAGCGGCAGAAATGAGTTTCCTCCTCAGGGTGGCTGGGCGCACCCTTAGGGATAGGGTGAGGAGCTCAGTCACCCGGGAGGAGCTCGGAGTAGAGCCGCTGCTCCTCCGCATCGAGAGGAGCCAGTTGAGGTGGCTCGGGCATCTGTTCCGGATGCCTCCTGGACGCCTCCCTGGGGAGGTGTTCCGGGCATGTCCCACTGGGAGGAGGCCTCGGGGCAGACCCAGGACACGTTGGAGAGACTATGTCTCCCGGCTGGCCTGGGAACGCCTTGGGGTTTCCCCAGAGGAACTGGAGGAGGTGTGCGGGGAGAGGGAAGTCTGGAGGACTCTGCTCGGACTGCTGCCCCCGCGACCCGGCCCCGGATAAGCGGAGGAAGATGATGATGATGATGATGTTTCTTACAATATTTGCTGAAGTGGGAGATGTCCTTCATAGAATTTGGGCTTTTGTCATATAGCATATATGTATTTTAATAAAAATAAAAGAAGCATTTTAGCCTTAGTTTAATTGAAATTTAATTGTTAATTCTTAAATAAATTATTTATTGTTGGCTATTATAATTGTTTTGTCAGAGTGATTTGCTTTCTTTCATTCTTTTAATTTGATCCTTGCTACTGGCAAATGTTATAATATTTATGGAGAGTTTTATGAATGAAAATTAAATGCAAGAGAGGTAATCCATCCATCCATCCATCCATCCATCTCTGTCCAGCAGGAGGTAATCATTTTAAATGATGGAAATGTAAATAATGAACTGACCACACAGTAATATGTTACAGAATTTAAGTTCAAGTTCAAGTTTATTTATATAGTATATGTATCATACACATAGGTCATTCAAAGTGCTTTACAGTCAAAAGTAAGAATTAAAATACATGAGAAGTTAAACCATTTTAAAACAATTTCAAAACAGGTTAGGCAAATATTTCAGATGGAATTGAATAAACGAACAGTATATTTAAAAAGTCTTAAATTTATATATTCCTGCACCTGTAAACAGGTTACAGCGTTCTTCACAGAGCACTGTTCACACACAGCGTTACTCGCACACATCGTTTTTCCCCAGGTAACTCACAGCTACCTTTCAGCATTTTTGCACAAAGTATTAATCACACACAGTGTTATTCCCACACAGCATTTTCCACACACAGTGTTGTTGGAAACGAGCAGGACACACAGCATCACTCAGAGCGGACAAACAGCCCCACCTCAACCTGCACTGGTAAACAGGTCTGCAGCAGTTCATGACAGATAAAATAGATGGGAATTAAGTAAACCAGAAATAAAACATTCCACACAGATATCATTAAATTATTGTTATTATGTCTAAGACATAATAGGTAGCTGGTTCCAGCAAGAGGCAATACAACGGCTGAAAGCCATTTCACCATGTTTAGTCTCAGCTCTGGACACCACTAGCTGATCAGTCTCAGCAGATATGATACACCTACCAGGCCTGTATTCCACGAAGATGTCAGAGATATACTTAGGGCGTAAACCATTGAGTGACTTGTAAACAATGAGTAATGCCTTAAATTTACTACTGTATGTAACTGGAAGCCAGTGCAAGATTCTGAGAGCTGGAGTAATATGCTCCCTTTTCTTGGTGTTCATTAGAATTCTAGCAGTACCGTTTGGAATGAGTTACGGGTGTCTAATAGTCTTTTCAGAGAGACCAATGAAGAGGGCATTGCAACAGTCGACTCTGGAAGAAATAAAAGCATGAATTAATTTCTCTAGATCATGCTTAGACATAAAACCTCTGATTTTAGTGAAATTCTGAAGGTGCCAAAGTGCCAGTTTAGTTACAGCTTTCATTTGGTCACTTAAACTAAGATCCTTGTCCATGATTATGTCAAGATTTCTGACTTGGGTTGAAGTTTTTAGTGTTGTAGAATCAAGGTACACACTAAGATTCAACCTTCCTTTTTTATTTCCAAAAACAATGTTTTTGGTCTTCTCTTTATTTGACTGAAGGAAATTTTGCGACATCTAGTTATTCAATTTTTCCAGACTGAGACATAATGTACCTATAGGAACATAGATGTATAGGGTTAGAGCTAGATAGATCTGGGTGTCATCTGCATAGCTATGATAGATCTTGCATTCTAGGAGAATTTGACTTAGAAGGAGCAAATAAAGGTTGAATAAGAGGGGCCCAAGAATTGATCCTTGCAGGACTGCATCATTCATGGAGGTTCTTTTGGATTTGTAGTTGTCAATTTTGATAAAATAGTCCCTGCCTTCTAAGTACACCTTGAACCACCTAAGGACTGTGGATGAGAGGCCAAATCAGTTTTCTAACCTATCTAAAAGCATTTTATGACCAACAGTGTCAAAGGCAGCACTAAGATCTAGTAAGACCAGAACTGTTATTTTACCTGAGTCACTGTTCAAGCAAATATCATTTCATATCTTTATGAGAGCAGTCTTAGTACTATAACGTGATCGGGAGCTGGAGTGAAAGCTGTCAAGGCAGCCATTTGTATGTAGAAATTTACTGATTTGATTGAAAATGACCTTCTCAGTGACATTGGTAATGAAGGAAGATTTGAAATAGGCCTGTAATTGTTAAGCACTCAGGCATCCGGGTTCCTCTTTTTCAAGAGGGGCTTGACAGCTCTAGTTTTCATTGTCAATGCAAAAGTTCACCAGAGAAGGGAACTATTCACAATATGCAATAAATCAGTTGCTAAACAGCTAAAAACACTTTTTTAAAAAGCTCGTGGAGAGAATGTCTAGAGAACAAGTGGAAGGTTTAAGATGCTGCACTATTTCATTGAGAGTTTTGCCATCAATAGCAGTAAATTCAGATATGAAGACCATTTTTTGGATGATTTGGATGTTATGATGTTCCTATTTGCCTGGGCTGAGCTAATGCTGAGGTTAAAATTTTCAATTTTGTGATAGAAATCGGACGCAAGCATTACACCTTTTTTACACATCCCCCCTCTCTTGCAGCCTTGGAACATTTTTATACCTTCGTTGTAACAGGGAAGAAAATATGAGTTCAAAGATACCTGTGACAAACGCAAGTGTCCAGTGTGATGTCAGTCTGTAACAGTCATTTGAGGAGCAGTTACTGTCACTTAATTTGTTCAAAATTGTTCTCCATTAATGGAGATGATTTTATTTTCAGAATCCTTGTCTAGTGTTTACATATACATTTAAAAATTAAATTCCCCGAGTTTTGTCACTGTCATGACCCAAGGGAGTAGAATCTCTGGTCACCACAGGCACCACCTGAGATCCACGCAACTAACCCAACACATCTGTTTGCAACGAGTCTCATAATCAGTTCCCAGCCCTATGAAAGGGAGTAAAGACACATCACTCATTTGTGGATTCTTGATCAGCCCTTCATTGCTTTCTCAGTGATTCTGTAGTGATTCCTGCTCTCTGAATTGTTTCTCATGTTACCATCCAGTGTGTCTTTGTTCCTGTCCTGACCTCCTGTCCTCTCTATGCCAGTCCTTTGTGATCCTCTCCAGGTCCTGTGTATCACCCCGTTGCTGCCACATCTCCTTGTATTAACTTTTGACAGCACAGTTTCACTTACTGTAAGAACACTTTGAGTGTCTTATTCCATGCCCTCTGTGTCACCCATGCACTTTATATCTGGGTTGACACTATGAACTCGCATATACATAAAATATTGTTACACATTCAATAAAAAGTGAAATACAGTACTGTACGAAAGTTTTAGGCTCTGGGTTGGGGAACAAAGCTGTAAAGTGAGAATGTTTCCAAGAAAATGCTGTTAATTAATAAACTTCCTACAAAGCTTAGTAACCATCCAGAGTCAACCGCTTCTCCAGAGGATGACCACCTCATGTCTATACTCACTCTTGCCATGGTGTAAGATCTGAGAGTTCAACTGCCACATCTGACAAAACCTCACATTTTCATTATGGTTGTCCCTCACCCAGTTTTATTCCCTCTATACAGCTCTTTCTGCTTCAGTTCAGTTCAATAAGTTTGCCATACAAAGACCTCAGGTTCTTCATTTGGAAGGCTGTTTATTACTATTTTACCTTCTTTTTATAATGACATACAAAACCCTTGTTGTAATACTTTAACTTTTTTGCAAAATGAATGCTTGGAAATCCAAAATGTGCTCTTTCCCATTGACACTAATGCAGAAGCCATTAAATAACTGTCTAAAACACATATTTTTGTGAGACAGCTAAGTGCCTAAGACTTCTGCACAGTACTGTACTTGTCACATGTCACCCAAAAATGAGGAAAGATTTATGAATGTTTTTTATTTATCCTTTAAGCATCATCTCCAGTTAAACAGGAAGGCTGAGAAAACCGGTGCAGAAATATATAATCAGATACATATAAACTGCTTGAAAACAATATTACTTTAATTGGTGAATATGAAAACACTATTACAATACTGAGTTTTTTCTGTATTTTGTATTATTAAATTTTTGATAATACCTATCTAATATTCCTCATTCCCTGTCAATGACCACTTCTTTAACGCAGGGTTGCTGTGGTCTGGAACCTATTCCAAAAGCACAGGACAAGAGCCAGGGCAAATCCTGGCTGGAACATCACTCTATTGCAGAGCACTCACTCACACTCATTCACTCACTCACAGAAAAAGCACAGTTTAGAGTAATTTGCTCACCTGAAACATGTCTTTGGGCTGTGGGAGGAAACCAGAGCACTCGGAGGAATCTTAAGTGCAATATTGCAAATATTGTAAATGTACTGGATACACAGATGAACTTCAAAGTGCTGAAACTATGACATGTCGGTTTTTACAGGGATCCAGTGTGATAACATAAGGTTGGATCAGTCACATCCTCAGGTGAAGAGATCAGGAGAGTCTGGCAAGCTCTCCTGTGTCATTTCTGGGTTTGATATGACAAACTACTACATGCACTGGATACGACAGAAAGCAGGTGGAGGACTGGAGTGGATTGGAGTTGTGAACTCTGGTAGTACAGATGATCCTGACTACGCGGCATCCCTGAAAGGACAGTTCACCCTGACTGAGGACGTCTCCAAAAGCACACAGTACTTGGAGGCCAAGAGTCTGAAAGCAGAGGACACGGCTGTTTATTACTGTGCTCGAGACTCACACTGACTGGTCTCAATTCAGCAGCTGTACAAAAACCACGAGTTGCAAAACAAGTGAATGTAAAGAATAATATGTTTTTATTCAGTTATTTTTGCACTTTGTAATTGATATTTTAAACAGTAATAAATAAGAAACAATAACAGTAAAACAGACTATATTTTTTTCCAATCATTTATACTATTTATTTAATCATTACAATCCTAAGCGTCACTCTGTTACAATATAAATCAGACATTGTCGCATTCATGTTTTATTCTGTGTGTCTGCATTCATTTTTCCAAATTCTTGTTTACTGAAAACATTAGAAAGCTATTTCCAGTTCATTCAACAGCTGCTCAAGCAACAAGCCTGTCAAAACAGTGCAAAACAAAGCAGTATAATTTCAAAATGATCCAAGTACCATTGTCATTTGAAGCCATCACCAGATGGGAAGAACACACAAAATCATCTGAATGTCAGGATCCCTGAGGATCAGACTCAGGATGAACATAGGGGGCGTCACCCCCGGAGCCACTCAGCCGCACCAACAGCGAGAGATTTCATACACTCCACTTCTAGATCCGGGGAGAGCTCCTATCTCAGGTATCTAGGACTGTTTCATCTGTATTTTGCATTAAGGTGAAGCCAGACTGTTTAGTTTATCGGCAAAATATAATAATTACCTGTTTAACTTCCCTGTAGTGAAAGAGAGGGGTCTCTGAGTGTCACATCTTCAGAGAAAAATGTCACAGGGGACGGTCATTGTAACAGTTTCCAAATACCTGCCATACACCTGCACCTCATGAAAAACACAGTGTAAAGATAGAGAGCTCCTTGCAATAATCTCTTTGAGAAACATCTCCTCTCTTTGCGTTCAGCTTTGTTCCTTCTTCTTAGCCTTTTGGATCGCGAAACTTGCTCTTCGAATCACAAAGATGACTCCTCAGATTACGACGTTCAAATTAAAACCGTGACCCGTTGAATGTCGACCCTCACTTTTTGAACAATGACATTTTGGATCATGCCTTGAACTCAACCAACCCCCTTGGATCTCGAAACCATGCTTTCCTCCTAAGTCTTTTTCAGTATCAATTGCCCATGACTGAAGTGTCTCAGCGGATAAATTTCTTTCTGTATTTTCAGAGAAGATGTACTACATTTGATGGAATCACTGCAGTGGTGGGTTAAATTTTTAAGTCAAACAAATTCTGCGTTGTTTGAGAGTCCTGATCAGTCTGGTAAGACAAAACACATACTGACACAGAACATTAAATAAAAACCCCAAAGTGATAAAGCTGTTTGAACAGATGACTCAGTTCATTCTTTAGTGCAGTCCTGCCCACGGTCCAACAGCACAGTAAGTAAAGTTTCCTCCTTTATACCTGTAATTTACACACAGTTACTATAGTACCACACCCCCATTGTATGCAAACATGACTTAGTCCTGACTTTTAAATACCAGTGATGGACACAAACCCCAGCAGGAGACACTCATGGATCTTCACTCCAGTTTAGCTTCAGCACAAACATGTTCCCTGTGTCTCTGCTGTTACTGCTGGCAGCTGCTTCCTGTGAGTCTTTTTTAAACTCCAAGTGGACTTCAACGTGTTATTTTTTCTATTTTCACATTTCAAAATTTAATTGTTTTGAAAAATCAGCTGGAGAGCAAATGAACTTTTATAAACTTCCAATTTCCATCTGGGTTTTGTAATGCACTATTCAGCAGGAAAAGAATAAATGAATTATCTGAATAAATATAAATGTAAATAAATGAATTCACTTCAGTTGATGAGGGAATTATAATGCAGTACTACCACTACCCAGAGGATGTTGCTCTAATAAAGGCTGTGAGAGGAGTACAGCAGTCCATTTCTCATTTGGTCCACAGCACTGAGGTGTATTTCCAGACCCTGTACTGCATGACATTTCCTGGCCCACTGGGTGGTACTGACCAATAATTCTACATAATTTCCTACTGATAATGAATAATCCATAATAATGATGCAGAATTGACTCAGTAATTTTGTTCATCATTACTAAGCATTCTTGAGCTTATTTAAGAATAATATACTATTACTCAGTCACTATCCATAACCGTTTGTCCGAATACAGGGTCGTAGTGGTCTGAAACCTATTGTAGGGGATTAGTAGTAGTATATAGACACGCTGGTCAGGCTACTACTGAGGAGACCTGTCTCAGGATACAGCTGAACCACCCGTACGCAAGCAAGCACACACACGCACGTGCACACACACATGCACACACTGACTGAAACCGCTTGTGCCGAGAAGGATCGCGGAGAACCGGAACCCAACTCAGCAACACGGGGCGCAAGGCTGGAGGGGGAGGGGACACACCTAGGACAGGACGCCAATCTGTTGCACGGCACCGTAAGCCGGACTTGAACCCCAGACCTGCCAGAGAACAGGACCCGGCCAAACCTGCTGCACCACCACACCCCCCTACCATCTGTACGGTATATTAGAAAAAAAATGTCACTGGAGGCTACTGTAAGAATGACAGACACAGCCTCCTGCCACAAGAGGAGACCAACTACTTGTACAGTATATTATATCCATGTGACAGTGATGATGAAGTACAATGAGGATGAAGTGCCTGCTGTGAGACCTTCCATGTGGACCTGCCTACAGCTCTGAATCCTCCTTTTAAACTGAGTGTCACCTGTCCAGTCAGAGGGAGGAGTTCATGCAAACTGAGCTCTTCCTTCTACATTTAAATCTGTGCACTGAGCAAAGAGGGAACAAACGCCGAGTTCTGGCTGCTTCAACTGACATTTTACCACAGTTACACACATTCACCATGACCTTCTTAACTGCTCTCATCATAATGACAACATGCTTAACAGGTGCATTTTAATGACAAATATAAGCCGTGTCTACTCTTGAGTACTGAGATGGAGGTTTAATGTTTGTTTTCTTTCCACAGGTGTTACTGGTCAGACACTGACTCAGTCTGAAGCAGCAGTAAAAAAGCCTGGAGAATCTCATCGACTCACCTGTACGGCCTCTGGCTTCACTTTCAGTAGCAATTATATAGGCTGGATCCGACAGCCTCCTGGGAAGCCGCTGGAATGGATTGCTTATATTTATGGCAGTAGCACCTACTATGGCAGCTCTTTTAAAGGCAGATTCACCATCTCCGTAGACAACAACAAGAACCAGCTGTATTTACAGATGAACAACTTGAAGGATGAAGACACTGCAGTTTATTACTGTGCAGGAGACACAGTGAGTGGAGACACTGCAGGGCTGTACAATAACTGCTCCAGTACATCTCACACTGAGGGTCACTCAAGTGTGTCCATGCAGCACTGTCTTGTTCTTCTTGTCCACATGGTAGAACTAGCAGAAGATGGAATTGGCAACAAATATTATTATGAACTGTTCGGAAGAGACATTTCTCTACTGTACTGAAATATTTATGTCATTAATATTAAAATGTCCAGGTTAAAATGATTTTTTTTTCCATCTGGCTTCTTTTTGAGAGTCCACTGAATGAACCGCCCTGCTCTTCAGCTTAATCAAAGCAGATTTTTAATAATAGAATTCCACTCCACATTTCAGTTCTGAGCTCACATGCTGTGGAACAGATGTCCTCCCAACATCACATGTCCTCCCAGTTGAATTTCAGAAACTTTTTTTCAAGCCATTTTGTAACTATTCACCTTCGCCCCTACTGTGTCAGTGGCCTTTTGTAAAGTCTTTCTCACTGTTCTCCTGTTAAGAATTCAATTTTGCAACATTTTCTTTAATAATTTAAAGTTTATTTTGTTTGGCTTTTTTATTATAAGTTTGTGTTATCAAAAATTCCACATTATTACTGTTGTCTTCGTCAAACACTTCTTTACTACCAGTTCTGACATAATAAGCAATCTGGCAGAGAAACCCTTCGAAAACCATACATCAGCAGAATTTCATTTAAAATATAACAAAATGTAATTTATCAGTAATAACATTAGAAAAATTGGAATAGTACACACAAGCTTCCCCAAAGTTTTATTTTTCACAGAGATGTATTTTGGCAGGATGCCTTCCTCAATGTACTTGTGTACTGTCTACTATCTATCCTGCTGATGTCTGTGACAGGTATTGACATCATACCTCATGGACCAACAGGAATTATATATTAATTATATTTTGAAAGGTGGGGCGCGGTGGTGCAGTGGGTTGGACCGGGCCCTGCTCTCCGGTGGGTTTGGGGTTCAAGTCCCGCTTGGGGTGCCTTATGGCAGACTGGTGTGTCCCTTATGCCCTATGTTACCGGGTATGCTCCGGTTCCCCGCGACCCTGTATGGGATGAGCGGTTCTAAAAATGTGTGTGTGTGTATTTTGAAAATAGATGCATTTCTCTGGTGGGGGGTGCGGTGGTGCACTAGGTTTGACCGGGTCCTGCTCTCTGGTGGGTCTGGGGTTCAAGTCCTGCTTGGGGTGTCTTGTGACGGATTTACGTCCCGTCTTGGGTGTGTCCCCTCCCCCTCCAGCCTTATGCCCTCTGTTGCTGGGTTTGGCTCCGGCTCCCCGCGACCCTGTAGGGAACAAGCAGTTCCAGATGATGTGTGTGTGTGCATTTCTCTGACTGAATCAACCCAATTGCAGCGTGGAATGTTTGATACAAACACTTTCTCCAGAATGAAAACTTTACTTCAGTCAGAACCTGTCCATACTACATTATTCTGCAGTCTCAAAACTTGTTCAATATTGTTGCATTAACCCACGAGGAATTTTTAATTATTTATTAGAAATGATTCCGAATTAGAATACTTAAAATTCAAACTTCTACGGTGGACTATGATGAAGACTTCCCGATTTGAGAGAATTTCGGTGCAGTACAACCACTGGCCAGAAGATGTCACTGTAGGAAATACTCAGAGAGGTGTAGAGTGTTGGGTACAGTATTGCTCATTAGCTCTATAGCAGGGAAGTGCAGTTTTGATGCAATAATGCCTGCAGTTTTATAACACAGTATAGGGACAACCAATAATTATCAATGAACTATTTTTAAGTAAAAATCCATGTTTTATGAAGCACTAACAACTCAATAACTGCACTGACTCTCAGTTACCTGATGAGTGTAATGTAAAATATTGGAGTTTTTATTGATTAAAAGCTATCATCAAAAATTGTTAGGCACAGGGTAACTGTGAAACTCAAGAAAACATTTGCATATAAAACAGTTTAATGATCTGTTAGAGAGGGGCGTGGCGGCACAGTGGGTTGGACCGGGTCTTGTTCTCCAGTGGGTCTGGGGTTCGAGTCCTGCTTGGGGTGCCTTGCGGCAGACTGGCATCCCGTCCTGGGTGTGTCCCTTTCCCCTCTGGCCTTACGCCCTGTGTTGCCGGGTAGGCTCCGGTTCCCCGCGACCCTGTATGGGACTAGCGGTTCAGAAAGTGTGTGTGTGTGTGTGAGAGATCCATTAGATTCCAGCAGGCTGGAGAACTGTGGACTGAGATCCAGGAGTAAAGGCACATGGAACTACATTCACAAATGTACATAAAGTTCAAATGGAGCATTTGTTCAACTCTGCAAAGAGGCTCATCCCTGCATTTTTGAAATGTATGTGCAACATTCTTTCGAGTTATGCAGCTGGATACTTTCACCCAAATAAAAAACTGTAAAAATCTTCTTTATTTATGGTAGAACAGCTGTAGGAAAGAGAGACACTGGTAAACTTCAGCTAACAAGTAGAACTTTACCACAACACGACATGTTTCCTCTGCTGATGAAAACACACCATGTTTTTGAGTTTTCACAAAGTAGAGCTCAACAATGAACATTTTCAGGTGTTCAGTGCATCATGGGACAGGTGAGAGAGACCACTGTGATAAAGACACACAGCCTCCTGGCACAAAGTAAAACTAACAGCGTGTACAGTATATCATTTTACGGATTGATGAGCCTTAAGAACGTGTTTTGCTTGAATCATATAGTGTAGTGTTCCCCCGTGGACCTAGTAGAAACAGGTTCAGGAGTCGGGGTAAAAGGAACAGACTCTTTCTTAACTGTGTACGTGTCTTTTTCAGCGGTCTTAACAAAGACGTTCCAGACAGTACTGAGTCACTCATGAATAGTGGAGAGTTCAACTAAGATGCTCCCAGCCCCCCTCCACTTCACCCAACAGTTAAGGCTCTACCCCCAGAACTCCCAAGAATTCCCCTCGTGACGATCTATGCATGAACAATAAAACAACCAATCAAAAGGGAGCACCAAACTACATACAGAAATAAACATTAATCACAACTATTTACACAGAGCTATTTCAGCTCCCTCCAGCGCCATCACAATATTATTAATCAATCACTATCCATAACCGATTATGTAAAGGCTGGGTCAGAGTTGTCTGGAGCAAAGAGGCTCATCCCTGCTATGAAGATGTATTATGGTATTAGTAATAAATCTGTCACCATTCATTTACATTTGAATAATTTGATTTCATCCCCATCGAATTTGTTGAAAAACAGACGCTTTGCTTTTCCTTTGTGCTTTATACAAATAACTTGGAGCTGAAACATCAGTAATTCTTTAAAAATATCCTTCCTCTTCTTTAGCTTTTTTACAGTGATCAGAAAATGTTGCAGTACAGTAATAAGTTTTCTGCCGACACAATTAAGCCATAAGCTGATCTTGCAGATACCTCTGCCCATATCTCACAACACTCTCTGTAGAGCTGTTGACCAAATTATGAGGATATCTTGCTTGGACTACAACAGCTCCCTTCTATCTGGTCTTCCAGCCTCTGGCTTCAAGCCTCTTCAGCTGATCTGGAATGCTGCTGCAGCAGTTGTGTTCCACCAGCCAAAACATTCCTATTCACCTCCCTTCGTCATCTCACTCCATGGCTGTTAAACTCTGATCACAGCCTATAAAATGGTCAAAGGATTTGCCCTCCAGTACCTTCAAGGCCTTATCACTCTCTTCACCCCATCAAGAGTGCAGAGGTCCTCCACCTCTGACGATTTGGCGGTCTCACGCTCGAAAAAGTCCAAAGTATTAGTTCTTGGTTTTTCCTCTGCTTTGGTGAAATGAACTCACTCACACCCTCATAACTGCTGAATCCCTTCAACATTCAAAAAAGGTTTCAAAACACACTTTTTTTGGACCACCTTCTCTCCAGATCTTCTAACAGCTCCATAAATGTGAATAGCATCATCTGTCACAACTAACTCTGTATTTCCTCCGAATTCTTTAAGCAACTATTCATGAAATGTCCACCGGTAAAAATGGTGGCGCTGGTGAACCTGCTCAAATGAATATCAGGAAAAAGATGAACGTCGGTTGACTTTTTAGAGAAATGTTACATCGACACACATCACATATTATGCACTCGTCCTCATGCAAAACTGTTCCACTCCCTCCCTACTTCACCTCCCTATTAAAGAGCAGCTGTGAGTCTCTGACCCTCAGTCACCCTGAGGCAGGGACGGACTTGGAGTAAAAAACGGCCCTCAATTTCCCCCCCCAAACAGGCCCCACCACAACTACAAACAGCCGCTTCTATCTCACAATACTACAGCAGTCGATGTATCGCATTTATGGCAAATAACATCATAAATCCCATGGTGATTGAAATAAATTTATTATTGTATGAACCAAAATAGGGGGGGCGCTGTGGTGTCCGAAAAGGAAGGTACACCGTTCTTTGGAGGTTTCCCTGAAACAAAGCACTGGAACACCTGAAGTGTGCAAAACAAAGAGTTTATTAAGAACAGTAGCTCGTGTCACAAACGCACTTCACACCGCGGAACCTCATCTCTTTTTTGCGCGAAAACACCCCCGTTATATATAGTGCCGCCAATAACGGTTCCCGCTTCTTTTAGGAACTAACCAATGACAATTATCCTTTGTCAACTTACACCCTACAGGCTGGCAGGAACCTTTCTTTTACAAAACTCTCAAGGATTCGTTCTTGGTGTAAAACACCACAGGCGCGGTGGCGCAGTGGGTTGGACCCGGTTCGAGTCCCGCTTGGGGTGCCTTGCGACGGACTGGCATCCTGTCCTGGGTGTGTCCCCTTCCCCCTCCGGCCTTATGCCCTGTGTTGCCGGGTTAGGCTCCGGTTCCCCACGACCCTGTTTGGGACAAGCGGTTCAGAAAATGTGTGTGTGTGTCACTGACACTATGCTTTTCGTTCCTGCAACTACCTTCACCCCGAATAAGCAAATGAATACAGATAAATTAATTTCAGGTAAGTCTCAGTATAACATCTGTCACTTAATATTAAACCAATTCTAAATTACTTTTAGATTACTTATATATTCTTATATATTCTTATAACACTTTGAATGTTATGGAAAGCAAACACATTGATTTCGGTTTATTTTCAAACAAAACGGTTGTCTGCGTGATGTTATCTCAATCTTGGGGAGAATTATAGCCTGTGTTTTGCTATAATTTCAGCTGTAGATAACGTGAGAACACCTGATTATGCAAACTGACACGTAGCACCATTAGAACTGTTAAATTCTGTTTGTTTTGATGTGAGTTCGTGACCAGTTCGTGGGCAATTTAAAACGGGATGAATGAGTGTGAATTTGGATATTGGCTGGGTTTGCCTACATGCCACGATCAAAATAATATCGTTTCTTGTGTCTGGTGAGTGGTTATGGGTGTGACAGTACGTTAGTGACCAAGTTCACGGAATTTAATTTTTAAATTTATAAAAATAGGCACTTCGTAGGAATCCTGAAAAAAAACTGTTTCCATAATAACTGTTAGCTATTTAATATTAATTAACTCAAAGTAAGTGAACCTGTTCTTTGTCAGAAGCTGCTCATCAAACGACACAGACTGAGAAAATGTGGCAGAGCTCTGATTTTACCTATAGCACTATTTTTACTGATCAAATATTAGTGAATTAATGTAAACAATCTAGTTCTTATTCAACATGAATAATTATACGACAGTGTACAGGAGCAGCAGTGAAGACGTGTTAAAAACAGCATCTATTTAAAGCTGTAGGGGGGTCTATGCAAAGTTACCCTCCACTGTGCTGCTATAAAAATCAGAATCACATACAGTATCAGTTCATACTGACACCACTTGTTCTGAGGTATTGGACAATGGAACTGAATATTGTTGGGAGTTTAATCTTCATACTGGGGTCTCTACAAGGTAGGACTGGAGAAATTAGAACTGCAATGCAATATTGTAAATGTACTGGATGCACAAATGGATTTCAAAGTATTGAGTAAACTGTGACATGTCGGTTTTTACAGGGATCCAGTGTGATGACATAACGTTGGATCAGTCACCTCCTCAGGTGAAGAGACCAGGAGAGTCTGTCAAGCTGTCCTGTGTCATTTCTGGGTTTGATATGACAGATTACCTCATGCACTGGATACGACAGAAAGCAGGTGGAGGACTGGAGTGGATTGGAGTTGTGAACTCTGGTAGTACAGCTGATCCAGACTACGCAGCGTCCCTGAAAGGACAGTTCACCCTGACTGAGGACGTCTCCAAAAGCACACAGTACTTGGAGGCCAAGAGTCTGAAAGCAGAGGACACGGCTGTTTATTACTGCGCTCGAGACTCACACTGACTCGTCTCAGTTCAGCAGCTGTACAAAAACCACGAGTTGCAACACAAGTGCATGTAAAATAATTCTTCTTTATTCAGTTATATTTGTACTTTGTAATGGATATTTAAAAAAAAAAAAACATTTTAACAAAGTCTCCTCCGTGAACCGCCACCTTATCGTGGTGGAGGGGTTTGAGTGCCTGAATGAGTCCAGGAGCTATGTTGTCTGGGGCTACATGCCCCTGGTAGGGTCTCCCATGGCAGACAGGTCCTGGATGACAGACGAGACAAAGCGCGGTTCAAAAACCCCTTATGACAAAAAAATCAAGGCGTCCGTTTTCCCCGCCCGGTATGGGGTCACCGGGGCCCCACCCTGGAGCCAGGCCTGGTGGGGGGGCTCGCATGCGAGTGCCTGGTGGCCAGGTCTATGCCCACGGGGCCTGGCCGGGCTCAGCCCGAAGCCACAACGTGGAGCCGCTCTTCGGTGGGCTCACCACCTGCCGGAGAAATCATAAGGGGCCGGTGCGTTGTGATTTGGGCGGTGGTCGGGGCCGAGTGCCCGGCCGACCCAAACCTCGGGCGCCAACTCTGGTTTTTGGGACCTGGAATGTCACCTCACTGGTGGGGAAGGAGCCTGAGCTGGTGCGGGAAGTTGAGAGATACCGTCTAGATATAGTCGGGCTCACTTCCACTCACAGCTTGGGTTCTGGAACCACTCTACTCGATCGAGGGTGGACTCTCCACTACTCTGGCGTTGCCCAAGGTGAGAGGCGGCGGGCTGGTGTGGGCTTATTAATAGCCCCCCAGTTCAGCCGCCATGTGTTGGAGTCTACCCCGGTGAATGAGAGGGTCATCTCCCTACGCCTTCGGGTCAGGGAACGGTCTCTCACTGTCGTTTGTGCTTATGCGCCTAGCGGCAGTGTAGAGTACCCGGCCTTTTTAGAGTCCCTGGGGGGCGTGCTGGAAAGCGCTCCCACTGGGGACTCTGTCGTTCTACTGGGGGACTTTAACGCCCACGTGGGCAGCGACAGTGATATCTGGAGGGGCGTGATTGGGAGGAACGGCCTCCCTGATCTGAACCCGAGCGGTGAGTTGTTATTGGATTTCTGTGCTAGTCGCGGTTTATCCATAACGAACACCATGTTCATGCATAAGGGTGTCCACCAGTGCACTTGGCACCAGGACAAAGTGATTATTAATTTTTTAAGAACTTAATCGAATCATTACAATCCTAAGGGTCACTCTGTGTAGCACACCTGGGCTCCAAGACAGAGGAAAAGTGAGGGGTGAGGAAGCTGGACTTCAACACACTTTGTGCCACAATCTGTCACACTATAAGTCACACATCGTCCTATTCCTATGTTTCATTCTGTGTGTCTCTCCTTCTATTCTTCCAAAAGACATTTCCATATCACTCAGTTCACTGTTGATTAAGCAACAAGACAGTGAAAACACTGTAAAACTGAACTTTATTTCCCAACAGTAATTTCAAAACGATCAATGTACCAGTGTTATATGGACCCATCCTGAACGGGAGGAAGACAGAGAACCACCTGGAGAGAAGATGCCCGTCTGTACCCTCCAACACAGACAGATTTCACTCAACTGGAGTAAAAAGAAGGGAATCAAGTGTTGAGAGGTTTCTAAGGGTCTCCTTGACAAATCAATCCTGACTTGCTCTGGAACGACTTGTTAAATTACAGTATCTAGTAATATATAGTTTTCAATATACAGTTTCAGTGACAACTTGTTCCATCATCATCAGCGGTTTAGATTGAGGATGACTGGTGGTACCTCTGTTACCGCGTAAGTTAAATTATTTTAAGAAAACTTAGCTGTAGGACAGTTGAATCAAACAGGTAGCCAGAGATTTCACACACTTTGGTTGAGGGAGAGCTCCTATCTGAGGAATCTAGGACTGTGGCACCGTTATATTCTATTAAGGCGAAGCCAGAACTGTTTACATTGTTGGAAAAATATAATTCCATGTTTAACTTTCCCTGCAGTGAAAGAAAGGGGTCCCTGTATATGAATGCTTCCACATGAAAACCTCCCCGTTACTCCTAACAAACATTGTCCCGTTGCTTCTTGTAAGCTTCGTTCTGTTATTTCTGCTCCAGTGTTTTTGTTTATGGCTTTTTGGCTTCCCTGAATTCCCTGTGAAGAATTCCTTAATGAAAAAATTTTCCATTTTTCACCCTCTGTCTGTGTCAGAGTGAAAAACCAAGTATAGTGTGTGACCCCTGTGATTTACCTCATCTCTCACAGGGTATAAGGTTTAACTCCACATGGTGTAGTGAAGATGCTGTTCCCTGTGCTACAGTTAAGGGGCAGCATTTTTCTACATTTTTCAGTATCACTGCTGTTGATCTCGGAACTAGCAGAGAAAGTTCGTCTGCAGACTTTGCAGAGTCAGCAAATTGAATAAACACATTTTATCTTCTTATGCTGGTATTTAGACTCTTTCTGAGATCTTTTACAGTTTTTTTCCAACATTTTCTAATAACTCTTTAACGGTATCAGTTGCCCATGACTGAAGTGTCTCTGCGGACAAATTTCTGTCTGTATTTTTGGAGAAAATGCACTACGTTTTAATGGAATCATCCCAGTGGGGTGGTGAAATTTCTGACTGATTTTGCATTGTTTGAGTCCTGATCAGTCTGGTAAGACAGAACACATACTGACAGAGAACATTAGTTAAAATCCGCAACGTGATAAAACTGTTTGATCAGATGACTGATTTCATTCTTTAGTTTAGTCCTGCCCACAGTCTGACAGCACATTACATTTAGCAGACACTTTTCTCCAAAGCAACTTCCAATGAACTCAACATAGTGTTATCAGCCCACACACCAGATTTACCAAAGTGACTTACACTGCTAGGTACACTACTTGCAATGAATTATTCATCCATGGAACACACTCTCTCTGTCACTCCCACCCTATAGTAGAACCTGAACAGCATGTTTCAGGAGTGTGGGAGGAAATCCACACGGACACGGCGAAAACACGCAAACTCCATACAGACAGAGTAGGGATCAAACCCACGTCTTCTCCCACCACCCAGGGGCTGTGAGAGAGCAGGGCTACTTGCTGTGCCATTGCGCTGCTCAGTAAGTAAAGTTTCCTCCTTTATACCTGTAATTTACACACAGTTACTAGAGTACCACACCCCCAGTGTATGCAAACATGACTTAGTCCTGACTCTTAAATACCAGTGATGGACACAGACCCCAGCAGGAGACACTCATAGATCTTCACACCAGTTCAGCTTCAGCACAAACATGTTCCCTGTGTCTCTGCTGTTATTGCTGGCAGCTGCTTCCTGTAAGTCTTTTTTTTAACTCCAAGTGGACTTCAATATGTTTTTTCAAAATTTAATTGTTTTGATGAATCAGCTGGAGAGCAAATGAACTTTTATAAACTCACAGTTTCCATTTGGGTTTTGTAATGCACTATTCAACAGGAAAAGAATAAATGAAATATCTGAATAAATGTAAATGTAAATAAATGAATTCCCTTCAGTTGATGAGGGAATTATAATACAGTACTACCACCTGCCAGAGGATGTCGCTCTAATTACGGCTGTGAGAGGAGTATAGCGGTACATTTCTCATTCGGTCCACAACACTGAGGTGCATTTCCTGACCCTGTACTGCATGACATTTTCTGGCCCACTGGGTGGTACTGACCAATAATTATACATAATTTCCCATTGATAATGAATAATTCATAATAATGATGCAGAATTGACTCAGTAATTTTGTTCATCATTACTAAGGATTATTGAGCTTAATTAAGAATGGATTATATAGTATTACTCAGTCACTATCCATAAACGTTTGTCTGAACACAGGGTCGTAGTGGACTGAAACCTATTGTAGGGGAGTAGCAGTAGTATATAGACACAGGCTGGTTAGGCAACTACTGAGGAGGCCAGTCTCAGGATACAGTTGAACCACCCGTACGCAAGCAAGCACACACACACACACACACACACACACACAGAGACTGAATCCGCTTGTCCCGAGAGGCTCGCAGAGAACCGAAACCCAACCCGGCAACACGGGGCGCAAGGCCGGAGGGGGAGGGGACACACTCAGTACGGGACGCCAATCCGTAAGCAAGGCACCGTAAGCCAGACTTGAACCCCAGACCTGCCAGAGAGCGGAACCCAGCCAAACCTGCTGCGCCGTCACACACCCCCCTACCACCCGTGTGGTATATTATAAAAAGATGTCACTGGAGGCTATTGTAAGAATGACACACACAGCCTCCTGCCACAACGGGAGATGAACCACTTGTACAGTATATTATATCCACGTGAAAGTGATGATGAGGTACAATGAGGATGAAGTGCCTGCTGTGAGACCTTCCATGTGGACCTGCCTACAGCTCTGAATCCTCCTTTTAAACTGAGTGTCACCTGTCCAGTCAGAGGGAGGAGTTCATGCAAACTGAGCTCTTCCTTCTACATTTATATCTGTGCACTGAGCAAAGAGGGAACAAACGCCGAGTTCTGGTTGCTTTAACTGACATTTTACCACACTCACACACATTCACCATGACCTTCTTAACTACTCTCCTCATAATGACAACATGCTTAACAGGTGCATTTTAATGACAGATATAAGCTGCGTCTGCTCTTGAGTACTGAGATGGAGGTTTAATGTTTATCTTCTTTCCACAGGTGTTACTGGTCAGACACTGACTCAGTCTGAAGCAGCAGTTAAAAAGCCTGGAGAATCTCATCGACTCACCTGTACAGCCTCTGGCTTCACTTTCAGTAGCTATGAGATGGCCTGGATCCGTCAGCCTCCTGGGAAGCCAATGGAATGGATTGCTTATATTAGCAGTAGCGGTAGCACCTCCTACGGCAGCTCTTTTCAAGGCAGATTCACCATCTCCAGAGACAACAACAAGAACCAGCTGTATTTACAGATGAACAACTTGAAGGACGAAGACACTGCAGTTTATTACTGTGCGAGAGACACAGTGAGTGGAGACACTGCAGGGCTGTACAATAACTGCTCCAGTACATCTCTCACTGAGGGTCACTGAAGTGTGTCTCTGCAGCACTCTCTTGTTCTTCTTGTCCACATGGAACTGTTCTAGAAGTTTCAACAAAGAACTGAACATGATGAATGGAGACTGAAGTTACATTTTTGTCTGCAGTTTCTATTTTAAATCCCCAAATTCAAGACTGAATAAGCTCACCCTGTCATTCAGGTTCATGGAATCACTTATGAATAAAAATGTACATTTACATTTTTCATTTAACCACTGAAAGGTAGATGACTGATTTTTGGCATTCTGTTTTTCTGGTTTAGTCTGATTCTTTAATCATATTCTAACGTTCGTTAATACTTTGAGATCTCAACCTTTCTGTTTAAGGTATGGCTTCAAGCCTAATGTTTGCCCCTTTTTTAGAATCCCACAATGAACTTCCAATAACTACATTTTGTATTACCCAAATCAAAGATTCCATAAAGTTTTCTAGAAATGTTGCATTGTTTAACAAATCACTGGCTCAGTCTTCCAGCTCATTGATTTATGTTGAGGACTGACCATCTTCAGAACTCAGGTTCAATTAAATATTTTATAGTAAATCAAGTCAATAACTGAGAAAGAGTAAACAAGCAAAAGATCACATCATGGGAACACAAACTGCATAAGAGCTGCCTCTGAGAATTTGTACAAGTTATTTACATTATGTATTAGTTCACTATATGTACATTATGTTACCCGCCTTAACTGGAGACAGCAGCTCCACCATCCACTGTCTGCTCTTCTCTTACTGTAACTTTATTACCATGTGAAGGAATACAACTTAAAATACGTTAAGTATCTATCAGGAAATTACAATCCTTCTTGTGGACTGTATTACGTGTGTTAGTGGTTGATTTTAGCATATTCATTTTAAGTGTCATGTAAGATAAAATACCTTTCCTATTACAGTAATTTACAGATCAGTACACATTGTCTTGTTCAGACCATTTTGCCCCACTGTTTTTTCCAGCAGTTAACTGGAAATCCCTCACCTCTTCTGGGGCAGTGGTGAAGAGACCTGGAGACTCTGAAACTATTCTGAATTGTAGGTGGTTTCATCATGAGCAGTTACTGGATGCACTGGAACCGTCAGCCACCAGGGAGAGGACTGCACTGGATTGGGTTCATTTACACTGGTACTGACACAACCTTCTCAGAATCCTTCCAGGGCCAGTTCTCCATCACCAAAGACAGTTCCACGCTGCACTGGTAGCTGAAGAGCCTGAAGCTGGAAGATACTACAGTTTCCTACTGTATCTTTTACTGGGTGTTTTTAGTGTCCAGTTTGCAATGTCACTGCCATAATATACCACAGATGGCATTCTTGTACTGAAAGGAAATCATGTAAAATTATATGTTTACTCTGGCAGTTATGTCACACCTTTCTTTCCAGCACAGAAAATCATGGTTATGATATTGTAATACACTGAATTCCATAATGCCAATATGTACTGTAAAGGGAATTCTGAATTTTTTGTAAAGTGTAAGTTTAATATACATGGTATATTAAGTGCTGTGTTCTCCACCCCCAATGTCAAATGAACCCAAGGTGCAACATGTAAAATAAAACCAATATGTCACAAATCTCCACGCTAAAGGACAACAAAAACATCTGAGATCAAACTGAATGAGAAACCACTTGGGAATGAACTGATCCAACAGTTTTTGGTGAAAGCAGCCCAGTAAACCAGTTCACTGAAAAGACATGGAAGCCTGACAATTACCTAGATTGCATTTTTTTTCTATTCAAAAACTGTGCAAGTTTAATCACCTGCAGTCTAAATTAATGTTTTCATTATCTTAGTTCTTGAATTTCTCTCAGGTGCATCTAGGTATTCTTAATTCCACTCTGAATTTGACTAAAATTTAGAACAAACAAAATCAAATGATTGTTTACTCAGTATTTATCCAAATTAACTGTTTCAATCCATAAAGAGCAATTTACCTTACCACTCTTCACACTTCAAACTATTTGTCTTTACCTGCGGGGGGGATGTAGTGGCGCAACAGGTTTGGCTGGTGCCTGGGTCTGGGGTTCGAGCCCTGCTTGAGGTGCCTGGTGATGGACTGGTATCCTTTCCTAGGTGTGTTCCTTGCATCCTGTGTTGCTGAGTAGACTCCAGGTTACTGTGGGACAAGTGGTTGTTGCCATTGGTTGGTCTTCACCAGCGTAGTTTGGTCAGGAGACACACACTTATACAAGTGCTCATGAAGGACACCCATCAGACACAGTGAATTCAGAAATGTCACACAGATGATGTAAATATTCTTGCCTTGAACACTTCTGAAAACTTTGCATTCTGGGAGGGAAACTGTTCACAGTGTTTTTTGGTGGGGCTGCAGGTCTTTTCTCAAACACTGCAGTTTGTCTTTCTGATTTAGTTCATGGGTCATGTGGTTTTCTGCCCAGGCAGCCATGGTCAGGTGACTTAAATATGTATCATGGTACAATTACTCCATTTCAACAGTACACAAGACACTGCTGTGTTAGTTCTGATTCAAATGGCTATATTGATTTCATAGATAACAAATGAATTCGGGAGCAAGCTTTTATATACATACATACATTTTCTGAACCACTCGTCCCATACGGGGTCGCGGGGAACCGGACCCTAACCCGGCAACTCAGGTATATCACTCAGAAAAACGATGTTCAACTGTAAACCTGAAAAAAAAGCTTTCATTCTGTACAGCAACATTTACATTTATTCCTTTAACAGATTTGTTTCTCCAAAGCGACTTCGAATGAACATTGTGTGGCGATATCAGCTCACACTTTATTCACACAAGGTAGCTTACACCGCTATATACAGTACTTGTAAAAAATCTTTAAAAATTTCAAGTGTCAGATTATGTAAATATAGGCCAGTGTCCAGGAACAAAACTGATTTTTTTGTTTTCCCCTGCAGTCTCTGTTTGAGCCTCCTGGGGGCAGTTAGTTACTCTTCGCTGCATTTTGATAACATTCGCACATTGTTAAGCTACCTACAATTATTTACCCATTTACACAGCTGAGTAATTTTTACTCAAGCAATTTACAAAAAGTTTCTTACTTAAGGGCACTATATCAGGAGGTGATATTTGGCCCTGTAACATTAGGATCCAAAGGAAGGAGCTCTAATCACTACACTACCAGATGTCCCAACACAGCTTCCACAGTGAGGAAGTAACAACTGAGCTAAACCAGAGCAATAACTGCCAATATTATCAGTTCCTACCAACACCAACGGAAAGTCCTTTGCAGTGATCAAGAATTTTTCAATGAATTTCAGGGCAGTGAAACATTCAAATGTGCGTATTTACAGGGATGTGGGGAAACAATGTAAAGTTGTGTCATGTGTTTCACTTGAGGCAGGACAATAAAAGCACGAAAACAGTAAAACAAGTATTATTTTCCATATGATCAAATTACCACTTTTATGAGTCATATGAACACATTCCATCTAGGAAGAACAGGGCAAACCACTAATAAAAAAGCAGCCTGGATCTATGACCCTTCTACACATCTGACTTTTACAGAGAGACTGAGCTACTACAAGATACAGCGAATACCTGCAAAAAGTTTTTTAGCTCAGTTACGTCTGAAGCTGTGAGATTTTCAGTTTTTAACATCTTGAAGATGCAAATATTGCTTCTTGAAAAACTCTTGACATCATTTCCTGTTATCACCTTATAAAAAGTACTATTCAAGCATCGTGTTTCACCAGTTCCTTCAGATAGATACATTTTTTTCTGCATTCATTCAACAGTGTTAAAAATGAGCATATTTAATATATTCATTTTAATAACACTTATATCATGTAAGATTAACTTTGATGTATATACAGTATTTATGCTTCATAATATTGTCTTGCCGTGGTATTTATTGATATCCATATTGAAAACATGATCAGATTATGACTGAACATGCAATTGTTGTTTTTCAGCTGTTCACTGTCAGTCTCTGACCTCCTCTGAAGCAGTGGTGAAGAGACCTGGAGACTCAGTGAAACTGTCCTGTAAAGTGTCTGGATTATCTCTTAGCTACTTGCACTGGATCCGTCAGCCACCAGAGAGAGGACTGCAGTGGATTGGGCGCATCGGCTCTGGTACTGACGCTACCTTCTCAGAGTCCCTCAAGGGCCAGTTCTCCATCACCAAAGACAGTTCCACAAACGCACTGTACCTGGAGGAGAAGAGCCTGAAGCCTGAAGACACTGCAGTGTATTATTGTGCTAAAGACCCACAGTGAGTGCAGAGACTGCAGGGATGTACAATAACTTCCCTTGTAGATCTCACAGTGAGGGTCACTGAACCATTTCTCCTCTCTCTCTCACTCTCTCCACACCATTAGTTTCTTACCTTCATGAGACTGGGAGAAATACAGTAGCGTGCAACAGTCTTAGGCACTTATACATTTCACAAAAATAATTGTTTTAGATGGTTATTTAATGTCTTCTGCATTAGTATCAATGGGAAAGGGCATATTTCAGATTTACAAGCATTCCTTTTGCAAAAAGTTACAATATTACAGTAAGAGTTTTGTATGTCGTTAAAGAAAGTAAACACACACAGACACACACACTGTTTGAGACCATTTGTCCTGAGTGGGGTCGTGGCGAACCAGAGCCTAACCCAGCAACACAAGGCTCAAGGCTCAAGGCTGGAGGGGGAGGGACCACACCCAGGACGGGACGCCAGTCCATCGCAAGGCACCCCAAGCAGGACTTGACCCCCAGAACCGCCAGAGAGCAGGACTCGGCCAAGCCCACCGCGACCCTGCTAGGGACTTAGCTGTTGTTGACATTGAAGAGTTACTAAGCTTTGTAGGAAGTTTATTAATTAACAGAATTTTCTTGGAAACATTCTCACTTTACAGCTTTGTTCCCCAACCAAGTGCCTAAAACTTTTGCGCAGTTCTGTACTTCACTTTTTATTTAATGTGTGACAATATTTTATGTATATGCGAGTTCATAGTGTCAACCCAGATATAAAGTGCATGGGTGACACAGAGGGCATGGAATAAGACACTCAAAGTGTTCTTACAGTAAGTGAAACTGTGGTGTCAAAAGTTAATACAAGGAGACGTGGCAGCAACGGGGTGATACACAGGACCTGGAGAGGATTACAAAGGACTGGCATAGAGAGGACAGGAGGTCAGGACAGGAACAAAGACACACTGGATGGTAACATGAGAAACAATTCAGAGAGCAGGAATCACTACAGAATCACAGAGAAAGCAGTAAAGAGCTGATCAAGAATCCACAAATGAGTGATGTGTCTTTACTCCCTTTCATAGGGCTGGGAACTGATTATGAGACTCGTTGCAAACAGATGTGTTGGGTTAGTTGCATGGATCTCAGGTGGTGCCTGTGGTGACCAAGGATTCTACTCCCTTGTGTCATGACAGTGACAAAACTCAGGGAATTTAATATTTAAATATATATAAGCACCAGACAAGGATTCTGAAAAAAAAAAAACCATCTCCATTAATGGAGAACAATTGTGAATAAATTAAGTGAAAGTAACTGCTCCTCAAATGACTGTTACAGACTGACATCGCACTGGACACTTGCCTTTGTCCCAGATATCTTTGACCTCATATTTTCTTCCATGTTACAATGAAGGTATAAAAATGTTCCCAGGCTGCAAGAGAGGGGGGAGGTGAGGAGGAGGAGGAGGAGGGACTTCAACACACCAGTGGGTAATAATTGCCCCTATTTTACCCCATGTACCCACACAGTGAGAGGTCCACAGGCTCTGGAGACAAACAAGGACAACGGAGCCAAGGCCAAGAAGGTCCCAGCATCCAGCACCAACTGCACAGCACTGGCACAGACCACAGAAGAGAGCACCTCCCCTGCACCATTCGCCTCCACTGAAGGACCTCACATGTAAATAAAAGAACCCTTCCACTGAACAGACGTGTCCTGCGTGTTTGTGCCACGCTCTGTTACACTTTAACTCAGACGTCTTCCTATTCCTATGTTTTATTCTGTGTGTCTCTCCTTCCATTCTTCTAAAAGACATTTCTAGATCACTCAGCTCACTGTTGATCAAGCAACAAGACTGAAAACACTGTAAAACTGAACAGTATTTATCAACAGTAATTTCAAAATGATCAACGTATCAGTGTTCTATGAATCCATCCTGAACTGGGAAGGGGCTTTGCCAGATCCTGCTCTCTGGCGAGTCTGGGATTTGAGCCTGGCGTGGGGTGCCTTGCGACGGACTGGCGTCCGATCCTGGGTGTGGCCCCTCCCCCTCCAGCCTTGCACCCTGTTAGGGTGTGCGTTAGGCTCCCGTTTACTGCGACCCAACTTGGGACAAGCGGTTTCAGACAGTCTGTGTGTGTGAACTGGGAAGAACAGAGAACCACTTACAGAGAAGAGGCCTGTTTGTATGACCTGCCCACACAGATTTCAATTTGTATAACTTCACTCTTATTACACTGAAGTAAACAGAAGGTAATCAGTGTCACACGGAACCGGGGGCAGCTGGACCAAGTGGAGGATCGGTCGTCAAGAACCAAGGGATCAGGCAAGTTCTCGTTGTAAGGGGCAGGCGAAGAGTCGGTCGATCGGCAGTCAGAGTGAGGATCCAAGGACGTGGTCAGAGGACAAAGCAAAGGGTCAAAAGCCAAGAAATGGCAACAGGAAGCAAGGGACAAGGAGTCACTAGACATAGCACAGGAGAACTAGCTGTCTCAGCAAGATTCCACAATCATACAGGAGTTGAGGAGGGTCTTTTAAAGGTGAATGCTCAGTCAGATGCTTAAATGGTGTCAGGTGCTGTCGATTGTGGTGCAGGGGTGGACATGACAATCAGGTGTTAGGAGAGGTTTCTTAGCGTTTCCATGACAAATCAATCCTTACTTACCACTTGTTAAATTACAGTTTCAATGACAACTTGTTCCTTTATCATCGACAGTGTAGAGGGACAATGACTGGTGTTGCCCCTAAAGTTTCATTATTTTAATAAAATGTAGTTCTCATTGAAAAGGGGGTGTGGTGGCGCAGTGGGTTGGACCGGGTCCTCCTCTCTGGTGGGTCTGGGGTTCAAGTTCCGCATGAGGTGTCTTGCGACGGACTGGCGTCCCGTCCTGGGTGTGTCCCCTCCCCGCAACTCCGTATGGGACAAGCGGTTCAGAAAATGTGTGTGTGTGTGTAGTTCTCATTGGTTAAGGGAGAGCTCCTGTCTAAGGTATCTAGGACTAAGTCATCTGCATATTCTATTAAGGTGAAACCCAGAACTATTTAGTTTAATGCAGAATATAATAATCACGGGGTGCGGTGGCGCAGTGGGTTGGACCGCAGTCCTGCTCTCCGGTGGGTCTGGGGTTCAAGTCCCGCTTGGGGTGCCTTGTGGCAGACTGGCGTCCCGTCCTGGGTGTGTCCTCTTCCCCCTCCGGCCTTACGCCCTGTGTTGCTGGGTAGGCTCCGTGACCCTGTATGGGACAAGCGGTTCTGAAAATGTGTGTGTGTGTATAATAATCACCTGTTTAACTTTCCCTGCAGTAAAAGAGAGGGGTCCCTGTGTCTGAATGCTTCCACATAAAAACCTCTCCATTACTCCTAACAAACATTGTCTCATTGCTTCTTTTTTATTCTTTCTGGTCCAGTGTTTTTATTTCATAATTATTTTGTTAACGGAATTCCATGTGAACAAGTCCACAGTAGAAACATTTTAAATTTTTCTCCCTCTGTCTGTGTCAGTGTTTGTCCTCCCACTATGAAGAACCAAGTATAGTGTGTGACCCCTGTGATGCACCTCATCTCTCACAGGGTGTTTATAAGGTTTGACTCCGCATTGTGCAGCCAATATGCTGTTTCCTCTGCTACAGTTAAGGAGAAGCAGCATTTTTCTTAATTTTTGGGGATCACTGCTGTTGGCGTTGATCTCAGAATTAGCAGAGAAAATTGATCTGCAGACTTTGCAGAGTCAGCAAATTGAACAAACATATTTGATGTTCCCATGCTGCTATTCAGACTCTTCTAGAAATCTTTTACAGTTTTTCTCCACTGTTTTCTAATAACTCTTTATCAGTATCAGTTGCGCATGACTGAAGTGTCTCTGGGGGTAAATTTCTCTCTCTTTTTGGAAGAAGATGCACTACATTTTGATGGAATCACTGCAGTGGTGGGACACATTTTTGAGACAAACACATTCTGCATTGTTTGAGAATCCTGATCAGTCTGGTAAGACAAAACACATATTGATGCTGAAAATTAGTAAAAACCCCCAAAGTGATAATACTGTTTGATCAGATGACTCAGTTCATTCTTTAGTGCAGTCCTGTCTACAGTCCAGCAGCACAGTGAGTGACGTTCCCTCCTTTATAGCTGTAATTTACACACAGTTACTATAGTACCACACCCCCAGTGTATGCAAACATGACTTAGTCCTGACTCTTAAATACCAGTGATGGACACAGACCCCAGCAGGAGACACTCGTAGATCTTCACACCAGTTCAGCTTCAGCACAAACATGTTCCCTGTGTCTCTGCTGTTACTGCTGGCAGCTGCTTCCTGTGAGTCTTTTTAAAAACTCCAAGTGGACTTGAACATGTTATTTATTTTTTAAATTTTCTCTTTATTTCATTCAGGTTCTGTTTGCCATGGAAATTTTTATAACGAAACTACGTCAGAATATGAGATGGAGTTTCCAACTGTTTTGATGAATTCTTTCCTCTGTCCAGGTGCCCAAGGTGATGTAGTTCTGACTGAGTCTGGTAGTCAGTCCAGGAGGGAAACTCACTCTCACCTGTACTGGCTCTGGTTACACATTTAAAGACTGATATGAGCTGGGTGAGACAAGCTCCCCAGAAAGGCCTGGAAGGGGTCTCATACATCAGCAATCTTGCGTACACCAAGCTCTACTCAGAATCTGTGAAAGGAAGATTCTCCATCTCCAGGGACAATGACAGGAGCACCGTCACCTTGGAAATGAATGATCTAAAAGCTGAAGACACAGCTATGTTTCACTATGCGAGACACTCTTAGTGAGAGAAATGAGACAGAGATTTGTACAAAAACAGCACAGGGAGAGGAAGGTGTGAGAGGGGGTAACTGCTTCTCCAACTCACAGTCAGTCTAGACTCCTGTTTATGGTGGTTTAACCCTCATGGAATTTCAGTTCATATACACTCTAATTATAATGAATTATTTATGAATTCCAAACTAGGTTGAAAGGGTTGAAGGAATCAGGTCAAATATGAATTTAAATGTGTTGAGGAAACTGTTAACAAGCAAATCAACTTAAAATCTTCCAGCTTCCGTATTATTTGTAATGCATTTTTTTTTTTTTTGTTGGAGACACGTACAGTGTTCATTGTATGTATTGCTGGTTTAACCCATATGGAATTGTAATATGTACTTTAATTATAATGAATCAATTGTAATTGATTCTAACTGGCTTAAAATGTTTAAATGATTCTGTCCGAATATGAATTCAAACATTTAAATGATTTGATGAAACAGCTGGAGAGCAAATTAACCATTTTTTAACTACCAACTTCCTTTTGGTTTTTGTAATGTGCTGTTGTATTTTTTGTGAGAAATGTATCTGCTGAACAAATCAATAAAATAAAATGCACTTCAGTGGGAGATGGAATTATAGTGCAGTACAACCACTGGCCAGAGGATGTCGCTCTAATAAAGACTGTGAGAGGAGTACAGCGTATATCTTATTATGTTTACTTCCTGACCCACTTCTGCATACCATTTTATGGCCCACTGGGTAGGAAAGACCAGAAACACATAATTTACTATTTCTAACTGAGAATCCATAATAATGATGCAGTATTAACTCGGTTTACGCCCTGTGTTGCCGGGTAGGCTCCGGTTCCCCATGACCCCGTAAGGGACAAGTGGTTCTGAAAATGTGTGTGTGTGTGTGTGTGTGTATTAACTCGGTCATTTTGTTCATAATTACCAAACACTATTGCTCTTAACTAAGAATGTGTTTGGCTTGGATTAAATGCTATTAGTCAACCACTGTCCATAACCGCTTATCTGAAGGCAGGGTCATAGTGGTCTGGAGTCTATTGTAGGGTCCTAGTAGTCATATTTGGAGACAGGCTGGTCAGGTTACTACCTAGGAGGCCAGTATAAGGATACAGTCAAACCACCTGTACAGAATATTATATCCATGTGAAAGTGATGAAGTACAATGAGGATGAAGCGCCTGCTGTGAGACCTTCCATGTGGACCTGCCTACAGCTCTGAATCCTCCTTTTAAACTGCGTGTCACCTGTCCAGTCAGAGGGCGGAGTTCATGCAAACTGAACTCTTCCTTCTACATTTAAATCTGTGCACTGAGCAAAGAGGGAACAAACGCCAAGTTCTGGCTGCTTTAACTGACATTTTACCGCAGTCACACACATTCACCATGACCTTCTTAACTGCTCTCCTCATAATGACAACATGCTTAACAGGTAAATTTTAATGACACATATAAGCTGTGTCTCCTCTTGAGTACTGAGATGGAGGTTTAATGTTTGTTTTCTTTCCACAGGTGTTACTGGTCAGACACCGACTCAGTCTGAAGTAGCAGTTAAAAAGCCTGGAGAATCTCATCGACTCACCTGTACAGCTTCTGGCTTCACTTTCAGGAACTATGGCATGAACTGGATCCGACAGCCTCCTGGGAAGCCACTGGAATGGATTGCTTATATTTATGACAGTAGCAACATAGGCTATGGCAGCTCTTTTCAAGGCAGATTCACCATCTCCAGAGACAACAACAAGAACCAGCTGTATTTACAGATGAACAACTTGAAGGACGAAGACACTGCAGTTTATTACTGTGCGAGAGACACAGTGAGTGGAGACACTGCAGGGCTGTACAATAACTGCTCCAGTACATCTCACACTGAAGGTCACTGAAGTGTGTCTTTGCAGCACTGTGTTGATCTTCTTGTCCACCTGGAACTGTTCTAGAAGTTTCAACAAAGAACTGAACATGATGAATGGAGACTGAAGTTACATTTTTGTCTGCAGTTTCTATTTTCAATCCCTAAATTCAAGACTGAATAAGCTCACCCTGTCATTCAGGTTCATTGAATCACTTATGAATAAAAAAATGTACATTTACATTTTTCATTTAACCACTGAAAGGTAGATGAGTGATTTTTGGCATTCTGTTTTTCTGGTTTAGTCTGATTCTTTAATCATATTCTAACGTTCGTTAATACTTTGAGATCTCAACCTTTCTGTTTAAGGTATGGCTTCAAGCCTAATGTTTGCCCCTTTTTTAGAATCCCACAATGAACTTCCAATAACTACATTTTGTATTACCCAAATCAAAGATTCCATAAAGTTTTCTAGAAATGTTGCATTGTTTAACAAATCACTGGCTCAGTCTTCCAGCTCATTGATTTATGTTGAGGACTGACCATCTTCAGAACTCAGGTTCAATTAAATATTTTATAGTAAATCAAGTCAATAACTGAGAAAGAGTAAACAAGCAAAAGATCACATCATGGGAACACAAACTGCATAAGAGCTGCCTCTGAGAATTTGTACAAGTTATTTACATTATGTATTAGTTCACTATATGTACATTATGTTACCCGCCTTAACTGGAGACAGCAGCTCCACCATCCACTGTCTGCTCTTCTCTTACTGTAACTTTATTACCATGTGAAGGAATACAACTTAAAATACGTTAAGTATCTATCAGGAAATTACAATCCTTCTTGTGGACTGTATTACGTGTGTTAGTGGTTGATTTTAGCATATTCATTTTAAGTGTCATGTAAGATAAAATACCTTTCCTATTACAGTAATTTACAGATCAGTACACATTGTCTTGTTCAGACCATTTTGCCCCACTGTTTTTTCCAGCAGTTAACTGGAAATCCCTCACCTCTTCTGGGGTAGTGGCGAAGAGACCTGGAGACTCTGAAACTATTCTGTATAGTGGGTGGTTTCATCATGAGCAGTTACTGGATGCACTGGAACCGTCAGCCACCAGGGAGAGGACTGCAGTGGATTAGGGTCATTTACACTGGTACTGACACAACCTTCTCAGAATCCTTCCAAGGCCAGTTCTCCATCACCAAAGACAGTTCCACGCTGCACTGGTAGCTGAAGAGCCTGAAGCTGGAAGATGCTACAGTGTCCAACTGTATCTTTTACTGGGTGGTTTTAGTGTCCACTTTGCAATGTCACTGCCATAATATACCACAGGATGGCATTCTTGTACTGAAAGGAAATCATGTAGAATGCTGTATTAACTGTGGCAGTTATGTCACACCTTTCTTTCCAGCACAGAAAATCATGGTTATGATATTGTAATACACTGAATTCCATAATGCCAATATGTACTGTAAAGGGAATTCTGAATTTTTTGTAAAGTGTAAGTTTAATATACATGGTATATTAAGTGCTGTGTTCTCCACCCCCAATGTCAAATGAACCCAAGGTGCAACATACAAAATAAAACCAATATGTCACAAATCTCCTCACTGAAGGACAACAAAAACATCTGAGATCAAACTGAATGAGAAACCACTTGGGAATGAACTGATCTAACAGTTTTTGGTGAAGGGAGCCACGCAAACCATTTCACTGAAAAGACAAGGAAGCCTGACACTTAATTACACAGCTTGCATTTTTTCTATTCAAAAACTGTGCAAGTTTAATCACTTGCAGTCTAAATTAGTGTTTTCATTATCTTAGTTCTTCGATTTCTCTCAAGTGCATCTAGGTATTCTTAATTCCACTCTGAATTTGACTAAAATTTAGAACAAAAAAAAATCAAATGATTGTTTACTGAGTATTTATCCAATTTAACTGTTTCAATCCATAAAGAGTAATTTACCTTATCACTAAAAACAGGACGTTCTCAGAAAAGTAAAAACCCACACTGAAAAAAACCCTCAGAAAATCCTTTTCCAAAGAAGATCAACAAAAACCACAGAACAAACCACCAACCACACACTACCAAGAGCTCTTCATAGCAAACTACTTTAATTACCAACAATTGTCAGACGAGTTGCTTTTAAAGTCCTTATTACTGTCCCTTAAATGGCCACAGCTGGTCCTCACTTTCCATTAGGACAGGGGCGGTACATTAGAAGGTGTCCATCAGGTACATCCTGCCTCCTGCCCTGGACTGAACTACGAACGCATTCACAAGGATATACTTTCAATTACTTACATGGACATGATTGTGCTGCTACAATTATGACTGTTTTCTTGATTCTTGGAGTTCCAAAAACTACACCTCTCAAATCACTAAAGCATAGTATTAATGTTAGTTTTATACTAGACTCTTGTATCTCGGGTCTCCATGGTCTCTGTCACAGCTGTACTCTATAACAAGTGAACAGTATAATTTCAAATTGATTAATGTACAGTACCACTATTATATTAAGCATGATTATATGAACTAGGAATAGGGGGTGCGGTGGCGCAGTGGGTTGGACCGGGTCCTCCTCTCTGGTGGGTCTGGGGTTCAAGTTCCACATGAGGTGTCTTGCGACGGACTGGCGTCCCGTCCTGGGTGTGTCCCCTCCCCCTCCCCCTCCCCCTCCGGCCTTACGCCCTGTGTTGCCGGGTAGGCTCCGGTTCCCCACAACCCCGTATGGGACAAGCGGTTGAGAAAATGTGTGTGTGTGTAGTTCTCATTAGTTAAGGGAGAGCTCCTGTCTAAGGTATCTAGGACTAAGTCATCTGCATATTCTATTAAGGTGAAACCCAGAACTATTTAGTTTAATGCAAAATATAATAATCACCTGTTTAACTTTCCCTGCAGTAAAAGAGAGGGGTCCCTGTGTCTAAATGCTTCCACATAAAAACCTCTCCATTACGCCTAACAAACATTGTCTCATTGCTTCTTTTTTATTCTTTCTGGTCCAGTGTTTTTATTTCATAATTATTTTGTTAACGGAATTCCCTGTGAACAAGTCCACAGTAGAAACATTTTAAATTTTTCTCCCTCTGTCTGTGTCAGTGTTTGTCCTCCCACTATGAAGAACCAAGTATAGTGTGTGACCCCTGTGATGTACCTCATTTCTCACAGGGTGTTTATAAGGTTTGACTCCGCATTGTGCAGCCAATATGCTGTTTCCTCTGCTACAGTTAAGGAGAAGCAGCATTTTTCTTAATTTTTGGGGATCACTGCTGTTGGCGTTGATCTCAGAATTAGCAGAGAAAATTCATCTGCAGACTTTGCAGAGTCAGCAAATTGAACAAACATATTTGATGTTCCCATGCTGCTATTCAGACTCTTCTAGAAATCTTTTACAGTTTTTCTCCACTGTTTTCTAATAACTCTTTATCAGTATCAGTTGCCCATAACTGAAGTGTCTCTGTGGGTAAATTTCTCTCTCTTTTTGGAAGAAGATGCACTACATTTTGATGGAATCACTGCAGTGGTGGGACACATTTTTGAGACAAACACATTCTGCATTGTTTGAGAATCCTGATCAGTCTGGTAAGACAAAACACATATTGACACTGAAAATTAGTAAAAACCCCCAAAGTGATAATACTGTTTGATCAGATGACTGATTTCATTCTTTAGTGCAGTCCTGTCTACAGTCCAGCAGCACAGTGAGTGACGTTCCCTCCTTTATAGCTGTAATTTACACACAGTTACTATAGTACCACACCCCCAGTGTATGCAAACTTTGTCCTGACTCTTAAATACCAGTGATGGACACAAACCCCAGCAGGAGACACTCATGGATCTTCACTCCAGTTTAGCTTCAGCACAAACATGTTCCCTGTGTCTCTGCTGTTACTGCTGGCAGCTGCTTCCTGTGAGTCTTTTTAAAAACTCCAAGTGGACTTGAACATGTTATTTCAAAATGTAATTGTTTTGATGAATCAGCTGGAGAGCAAATGAACTTTTATAAACTCACAGTTTCCATTTGGGTTTTGTAATGCACTGTTCAACAGGAAAAGAATAAATGAAATGTCTGAATAAATGTAAATGGAAATAAATGAATTCACGTCAGGGGGGTGTGGTGGTGCAGTGGGTTGAACCACAGTCCTGCTCTCCGGTGGGTCTGGGGTTCAAGTCCCACTTGGGGTGCCTTGCGACGGACTGGCGTCCCGTCCTGGGTGTGTCCCCTTCCCCCTCTGGCCTTACGCCCTGTGTTACCGGGTTGGCTCTGGTTCCCCACAACCCCGTATGGGATAAGCGGTTCAGAAAATGTGTGTGTGTGATACAGGTGGATATTTTTTCTGGAACAATTTAAGTACCTTGCAGTTCAAGGGTTCCACACTGGGTCTTTCTGAATGTAAGGCAATGACACGAACCACTATGTTACCTGCTGGCCTGCCTGATATTTACAATTATCATATTTTGTCACGATCACGCCCATTACCCAATCTACAACCCTTGACTCCAGTTCCTGATTAACTGCTCACCCTTTAAAAGACCCTCCTCAGCTCCCATCCCTTTGCGGAATCTCGTCAGAGACAACCGCCCTTCCTCGTGACGTCTCCTCTCCTTCAGACGCATCACGGTCTCCGGTTTTTGATCCGTCGGTTTGTTTCCCGACCACGTCCACGGATCCTGTTCCAACGCCGACCGCTGCTCGACCGTCCCAAGCCTTCACTTCGTCCCCTGACCACGCTCATGGATCTTCGCTCTGACCCCGACCACCGATCGACCGACCCTTCGCTCATCCCCGACACCAAGAACTTGCTGGATCCTTTACTCCAGACGAACGATGGATTATATACTATTACTCAGTCACTATCCATAACCGTTTGTCTGAATGCAGGGTCATAGTGGTCTGAAACTTATTGTAGGGGACTGGCAGTAGTATATAGACACAGGCTGGGCAGGCTACTACTGAGGAGGCCAGTCTCAGGATACAGCTGAACCACCCATACGCAAGCGCACACACACACACACGCTGACTGAAACCGCTTCTCCCGAGCAGGATCGCGGAGAACCGGAACCCAACCCGGCAACACGGGGCGCAAGGACAGAGGGGGAGGGGACACACCTAGGACGGGACGCCCATCTGTTGCACGGCACCATAAGCCAGACTTGAACCCCAGACCTGCCAGAGAACAGGACACGACCAAACCTGCTGCACCACCACGCCCCACTACCACCCGTACGGTATATTATAAAAAAAAAGTCACTGGAGGCTACTGTAAGAATGACACACACAGCCTCCTGCCACAAGAGGAGACCAACTACTTGTACAGTATATTATATCCATGTGACAGTGATGATGAAGTACAACGAGGATGAAGTGCCTGCTGTGAGACCTTCCATGTGGACCTGCCTACAGCTCTGAATCCTCCTTTTAAACTGAGTGTCACCTGTCCAGTCAGAGGGAGGAGTTCATGCAAACTGAGCTCTTCCTTCTACATTTATATCTGTGCACTGAGCAAAGAGGGAACGAACGCCGAGTCCTGGCTGCTTTAACTGACATTTTACCACAGTCACACACATCCACCATGACCTTCTTAACTGCTCTCCTCATAATGACAACATGCTTAACAGGTACATTTTAATGACACATATAAGCTGCGTCTGCTCCTGAGTACTGAGATGGAGGTTTAATGTTTATCTTCTTTCCACAGGTGTTACTGCTCAGACACTGACTCAGTCTGAAGCAGCAGTTAAAAAGCCTGGAGAATCTCATCGACTCACCTGTACAGCCTCTGGCTTCACTTTCAGTAGCTATGATATGAGCTGGATCCGACAGCCTCCTGGGAAGCCACTGGAATGGATTGCTTCTATTAGCAGTGGCAGTGACTACATTTACTATGGCAGCTCGTTTAAAGGCAGATTCACCATCTCCATAGACAACAGCCAGAAGCAGATATATTTACAGATGAACAACTTGAAGGACGAAGACACTGCAGTTTATTACTGTGCGAGAGACACAGTGAGTGGAGACACTGCAGGGCTGTACAATAACTGCTCCAGTACATCTCACACTGAGGGTCACTCAAGTGTGTCTCTGCAGCACTCTCTTGTTCTTCTTGTCCACATGGAACTGTTCTAGAACTAATTGAAACTGGTAACTCCTGTTTAATGAACTGATGTCCACTTTAAATTTATGAGGACTTAGAACTACTGCTGTTCACATAATATGGATTTGATTAAATATAAATGTTTCTGAGGTCAGTCTAATACAGAGCTGTATTTCCAGTTCACATATTTATGCAACAACTCTGTCATGGGCTGTATGATGGTGGAAAGATTAGGAATGAACTTGCCATAATAGTTCAGCAGGGCTAAGAAAGACCTGAGTTCTGTCACATTTGTGGGAACAGCAACTTTCTATGTTTCCACTGGTATGTTATATACAATGCAAGGGAAAGTAAATAAGAGAGATGATGTGAAAAATAAATATAAATATAAATAGCGTTGTTTATTGTACCAGTTTACTCCCTAGGGGGCATTTAGCTGTTCATGAGGTAGATGGCCTGAGGGAAGAAACTTTTCCTGTGCCTGGCTGTACTGGTGCTCAGTGCCCTGTAGCGCCGGCCGGACGGCAAAAGTTCAAAGAGGACTGGGTGAGAATGATCTAGGATAATTTTGCTAGCCCTTTTTCTCACTCTGGACGAGTACAATTCTTGGAGAGTGGGGGGGGCGGGGGGTGTGTGTGCCGATGATTCTTCCAGCAGTCCGGACTATTTGCTGTAATCTTTTGAGATCTGATTTTGTGGCTGAGCAGAACCAGACAGTCATAGAGGTGCAGAGGACAGACTGGATGACTGCAGAGTAGAATTGCATCAGCAGCCTCTGTGGCAGATTGAACTTCCTCAGCTGGCGAAGGAAGTATAACCTCTGCTGGGCCTTCTTCACAATGGAGTCTATGTGGGGCTCCCACTTCAGGTCCTGTGAGATGGTGGTGCCCAGGAACCTGGATGACTCCACTGTTGCCACAGTGCTGTTCATGATGGTGAGTGGGGGATAATGCTGAGGTGTTTCTCCTAAAGTCCACAATCATCTCAACCGTTTTGAGCGTGTTCAGCTCCAGGTTGTTATGACTGCACCAGACAGCCAACTCTTTAACCTCCTGTCTGTAAGCAGAGTCGTCACCAATCCTGTATGACGCCGATGAGTGTGGTGTCATCTGCGAACTTTAGGAGCTTGACAGAGGGGTCTTTTGCAGTGCAGTCGTTGGTGTACAGGGAGAAGAGCAGTGGGGAGAGCACGCATCCCTGGGGGGCGCCAGTACTGATTGTGCGAGTTTTGGATGAGAATTTTCCCAGCCTCACTATCTGCTGCCTGTCTGTCAGGAAGTTGGTGATCCACCGACAGATGGAGGTGGGCACAGAGAGTTGGGTTAATTTGGACAGGAGGAGGTGTGGGATGATGGTGTTGAAGGCCGAACTGAAGTCCACAAACAGGATCCTCACAAAAGTCCCTGGTTTGTCCAGATGTTGCAGGATGTAGTGCAGTCCCATGTTGACTGCATCATCCACAGACCTGTTTGCTCGATGAGCAAACTGCAAGGGGTCGAGTAAGGGTCCAGTGATGCTCGTCAGGTAGGCCAACACCAGTCTTTCAAATGACTTCATGACCACAGACATTAAGGCAACAGGTCTGTAATCATTCAGTCCTGTGATTTTGGGTTTCTTTGGAATGGGGATTATGGTGGAGCATTTGAAGCAGGAAGGAACTTCGCAGAGCTCCAGTGACCTGTTGAAGATCTGTGTGAAGATAGGGGTCAGGTAGTGAACACAGGTTTTTAGACCAGCTGGTGAAAGACTGTTTGTGCTTGGTGCTTTTCTTGTATTCTGTTTCTGGAGGACCCGACACACATCCTCTTCACAGACCCAAAGTGTAGGAGGGGGGAAGAGTGGGGTTGCTGGAGGTGTTGATGGATGCATGGAGAGAAGGTCAGTCTTTGATTCGACATAGTGCTGGGGGATGGTGTCTTGTGATTGGTGATGTCTTTCAGGCCTTTCCACACTGATGCAGGGTCGTTGGCCGAAAACTGTTTTTTTCAGCTTTTCAGAGTAGTTTCTCTTAGCCACTCTGATCTCCTCTGTCAGTTTGTTTTTGGCCTGTTTATACAAGACTCTGTAAGTCCCACTCTGCTTCATTAGTCTTGATGTACAATAGTTTGTATTGATATGGAAAGAATTGTGGGTTTTGTAAGCTGTTGATGTGTTGTTTATTTTATAACTCTTGCATTGTTAGCACCCAAATAACAGGAAAAAGAACTTAAGTGTTAATTCAGGATGAGCTAATCAGTGCAAATAGGAAATGGGCTGAATTTTCCAGGAGTGAAGGGAATTCCAGGGAAAAAAGGAAAAAAAAAGAGAAGAGAGAAGGTGGGAGACGGAGTGAAAAAGACTAAGTGGCGCTAAAGACTCTGTGTGAAAAGTTTGATAACTGGTTATCATGGTTTATTGAGTTAATAGAATACGGTGTTATATTGCGGCACGCAGCACCCCAGGTTTGGATGAGGCAAAGAAGGATGCAGAGGCAGTGCTCACAATGAACTATTTATTTGAACACCAGCACACAGAAGATGATGCTTTTGGTCCTAGGACCATGTTTCTTTAGGACCTGCACTTATTTTTTTTTTTTTTTTCAAACTTTATTTAGTAAAGTTATCAATAATACACAACCAAACAACACATTAAAATCCACAATCCAACAAACCCAATACCATTTTCCTACAGTTGGTCAACAAAAGTTGCTAAGCAACCATTACATAAAACATTATCAAAGCAAAGTCTTTCCCATGACAATTCCTTTCTGACATCAAGAAATACAACTGACCCGTGTCTTCCCCACACCAACATACCAAGAAAGACTGTCTCCCAGTAGCAGCTCAGCTGAAGTCATCATCTTAATACATGCTTCCTTCATACCACATAAAATACTTCTAAATCACAGCAGAAAACTTGATCATACCCCTAAAACCAAACAAATAAATACAAAACAGACATACACATAAATAATCAATATAAAACTCAGTGCACAAAATCACATAGTAAAACAAAGCCATTAAAATCTGAGTAATACTTATACAAATAACCTATATAAGTTAAAAATGTTAGTTAAAAGTGCACAAACCCAAACCACTAAAATCTGTGAATAAATACTGCACAACTAAAAAAAAACCACACAAACAAATATAAAAAATAAATACACAAAGGGGTAAGATACAAGAAAGTACAATATGTTTTAAAAGAATGCAGTTCCATAAAGCAAACATCCATCCTCAGGGCTTCAAACACATTTATCCACGAGGTCTTTCCATCTGTCTTTTGCCTCGTGGTAGCCCCAGGCAATCCGATCCCGCTTTATTCTGAACTTCAGTTCAGCTCGAATCTTCAAAAAGACACCGTAAGCTCCCATTTTCAACCCCTTTCGGACAAGGTTAATACGTGCATTCCACAGTTCTTTCTTTGTCAAACTCACAATCAACCAAATCCTACCAGAGGTTGCCTTACTTGCCTTGGGGGACAGTCCCTTCATGATATTATCAAAGGTCAATGCTATCTCGCCGTCTAACTCTCTGCACAAGGGCTCAACCAAAGACCAGACCGTCCCGGCATAACCGCAATCCCAGAAAACGTGCTTAATCGTTTCCGCACCCAAACACTGGGGTCGCGGGTAGTCGGGACGTCCGGTCAACCCGTACCTGTAAAGTTTTTCCATCACGGGTAATCTATCGTGAAGACACTGCCAGTTTAAGTCCTGCAGCCTATTGTCAAGCCCTTTTGGCTGAATTCGGGCCCAAATATCTTCCCCAAGGCCTAACATCACTCGCGTTCCCCTCCCCTCCAACAAGGCATTATATAACACCCTGTGCTTGAGGAGGGTATTTGCGTCAGTGTCTCTCGGAATGATCTTGCTCCATTTCACCATCTGTTTGTAGTGATCCGGCAGAGACTCGGCCTTTGGTCCAGCATTGGACCACGAATTCACCAAATGGCGCAATGAGAAAGACAGCCAGAGGCGAATAAAATGTTGGTGCGGGTGCTCCAGGGGAGCTGCCAGACGGGAACAGTGCTGCGCAAAAAAAAAGGCAATCAAATTTTAGGGGGAAATCAGGAACTCCCCTTCCACCCCTGTCCCTCCCTAGATACATCACCTCCCTCCTCACAAACTCATGCCTTCCACCCCATACCAAGCCGAACACATCTTTCACAAATCCTTTCCTTAAATTGCGAGGCATGGGGTAGACATGAGCCAAGTAAAGTAAGGTCGGGAGGACATCAACTTTCAAAATCAATGTTTTACCCAGGAAGGACAGGGACCTTGCCTTCCACAACCCCATCTTCCGTCTAGCTATTGCGAGACGCTCCTCCCAGTTGACCCGGGCTGCTCCTTTCGAGAGAAAACTTACACCCAGCACTCTGAGGGGACCTCTACAGAGCGAAAGGCCGCCAAAAGTGTCTTCTCGCGCTCCCCAGAATCCAAAGTACTTTACCTCCGTCTTCCCGAGGTTGAGCGCCGAACCCGAGGCCCTACCGAACGCCTGAGTCAGGCGCAGTGCCTGGGCGAGCGAGCGGTCAGAGCACACAAACAGGACTGTGTCATCTGCATACTGGGCCAACTTAACAGTCCTGCCACCACCTCCTGGAATGTGCAAGCCATCTATTCCCGGGTGGGCCCGAATTGCCGCCGCCAATGGCTCCACATACAAAACATAGAGAAGGGGGGACAGCGGACATCCCTGTCTAACCCCACTCGTCTGGGGCAACCACTCCCCAAGAGAGCCGTTAATCATAACCTGGCTACCGACATCATTATAAAGTGTTTGGACCCACCCGAGAAAGGTGGGGCTCAATCCCAATCTGCCCAAGACATCGAACATAAAAGTATGGTCCACACGATCAAACGCCTTCTCCTGGTCCAGACTGACCAGTGCTAGGGGAATATTTCGATCCTCCACCCAGGCGATCGTATCTCTGATAAGGTGTAAATTCCAAATTGCCGAACGCCCGGGAACCCCACACGTCTGGTCTTCATGGACCAGGAGAGTCATCACCTTCCTCAGGCGCTCGGTCAGGATTTTAGCGATTAACTTTACATCAACACACAGCATGGTCAGGGGCCTCCAGTTGCCCAGATCGGCTCTATCGCCTTTCTTATGCAACAAGGTTAGAACCCCCGACCTCATGCTGTCCGTCAGCTTACCTCGGGTCAACACTTCTTTGACAACCTCAAGGAAGACGGGACCCAAGACATCCCAAAATGTGGAATAGAATTCCACTGGCAGTCCGTCCAAGTCTGGGACTTTCCTCCGGTTCATTCTGGAGAGCACGTCAGACAGTTCCCCCAGAGTGATGGGTGCCTCCAGGCAAGCCCGGGACTCCGCCGGGAGGGTCGCCCGCAAATGTTGTAAAAAAGAATCCCCTGTGACAGGGTCAGTTTCCCTTCCCTTAAAAAGAGTTTCATAAAATTCTGTAGCAACCCCAATCATCCCGGCCGTATCTTTAACTAGTTCTCCCCGCCTAGTACGCAGAGAAATAAACCCTCTATCTTGCTGAAAGCCCCTCGTTTTATTAAAGAAGAAAGACGAACATTTTTCACCTTCCTCCAATTCTCTTACTCGGGCTCGTGTAAGGAGTGCGCTAGCTTCCTGGTCATACAGTCGTCTTAATTTTGCCTTTAATTCCACTTCTCTGTCACTATTAAAATCCTTTCCATTGTTATGGTAGGCATAGAGCTTTTCCAAATTTTTCTCCACTTTCCGCATTGCTCTGCGAGATCGAGCTCTCCTACGAACACAGTACTGCCTAGTAATGGTTCGCACCTTCGTTTTGGTATCTTCCCACCAATCTGAAACCGAAACATAGAAAGATTTAAGCTCCTGCCATACCTTAAAATGCTTATAAAAAAGGTCCCTATATTCTTTCTCCTTTAAGACATCTACATTCAGTTTCCAGTACCCGGGACCATGCAACGGAGCCTCTATGGAAACCATAGCCTCTACCATCAAATGGTCAGTCGGCCAATGAGGAGAGAGGTGGACCCGTTTAAAAACAACAGAGTCAGAAGCCAAAATATAATCCAGGCGGCTCTGTGCTCCTCTACTATTAGACCAGGTAATGCCTGGATGACTGGGGTTGCATACTTTAAAACCATCAGAAAGATTAAATCTGAGCATAAAATTCTTAAAATGTTTGATGCTGACATCCTCTTTACCCTCCAGATATATATTAAAATCTCCCCCGATTATTAAGTGCCTTTTACAGACACAAAAGGGGGTCAACTCCTCCAAAAGAGATATGCGGGATGCGGCCTCTACCGGAGCATAGACACACATCGCCCGGATGTGTTGTCCCCTCCAGGTGGCGTCCACTCCCAATACTCTACCCTGTAAAACTGTAAACGTGCTTACATTCTCAAAACTCCGTTCTCCGAAAAGAATGCCTACACCTGTTGAGTGGACGCCACCCACACTCCAGTATGATCTACCTTTCCTCCACCCTGAAGAGAAAACGGCCACATCCCGCTGATCTCGAAGGTGAACTTCTTGTAAAAAACATAGCTGGAAGGCAGAGGATGCAAGCTTATCAAACATTGCTGCCCTTTTCAAAATGTTCTTCAATCCTCTGACATTCAAAGTTAAAATTCTAAAATCAGCCATAAAAGGAACAAATTAAATAATTGACCAACCATAAGAACGGTAAAACCCTGCTAAAATTCATTAAAAACAAGATTTAAAAACAAAATCATTCCCCTCCCGACATTTCTATCATGCTCTGAAAATCTACAGCAACATATGGCTGCTCATTGATATCCTCATTCTGGTCCGAATAAAGAGGGGAACTCATCATACTGTAGGGGGGTGCGGCCACAACCGGCCAATCCATGTGGTTTCCATCCCCTACCAGCAAAACTTGATCTCGGTCCTCCTCCATCTTTGCTGCTGGCTTTTCTTCTTTCCTACTCATCTCCTCCTCTTCTTTTCTGCTCTTCTTGTATTCCTTTGGAGTAGGGCCTTTACTCCTTTTCCTATTTGTATCTTTCGGGGTACTCTGGGCTTTGGTAGGCGTGGTCCCTGGGGTCTCAAACGTCAGGTGTTCCTTCTCTACTGCCAACTCTGCATGCCCCGGTTCCTCAACAACATCAGGTTGAGCCGACATTTCTCCCTCCCTTCCGCCAGACACTCGGCTTCCCAACACGGTGTCAGCATAGGTGGGTTTCCTCAGAGAGCAGGTGCGGGCAAGATGATCTTCTGCCCCGCAAACATTACACCTGCGTGGACCATTACAGTCTCTAGCCATGTGACCTTTCTCCAAGCAGTTATTGCACCGCATATTGGTGCAATCAACCCCCGTGTGCCCAAACCCCTGACACACTCGGCAAAAGGGTGGCTGGTTAGAATAAAATAAATAGCCTTTGCTTGCACCTAAATTAAAAGCAGCGGGTGGATGGCAAAACCCATCAAAACCTTGTGGGTCAGGGAGCAAACGGACCCGAAACTGCCTTTTACCATTCCAAAAGCCAAGTTCATCCCTCATATCTTTATGGCCGGGCAGGACTTCAACAAACCTCTGTAAAAATTCCCGTATAGACTCCGCCGTAATAAAAGGGTTAAAAACATGCACAGTCACTATGCGTTGGTTGTTAACCCAACGGTTCTCGACATCATAAAATTTCAATGCAGAATGGTCAGCGAGAGTCCTACAACTCTCAATCATCCTCTTAAAACAAACTTCTGTAGTCAAAGTGACGTCAAAGAACCGCATCGGGTTATTCCGTTGAATACAAATGACATCTTCCACAGTAAGGCCCAGGAGACCCAAGATTACCTCTTTTATAAAGGTAAGTCTGTCATGGAAGTCTCTATCTTCCTCCTGGGCTCTCCAATAAAAACGAGCTGTGCTCTTCAACGGTCCACCATCCGCTACCCGCATTCCAGTTGGCGGAAAAGAGGTTCTGCCAGCATTCGTTGTTCTTTCCAGTGGTCCATCTGCCTTCTTCATTGGCGTACCCATCAAAGGTTCCTCTCTTGCAGATAAAATCCTTGGCGAAAGTGTCATATTTGAGCTAAGTTAAAGTTAAAAAAGAGAGATTCAGAAAAAGAAAAACTCCAGCTCCCCCCGTGACAGCAGGGGTTGAGCTACCCACTAGACACGTTTTAGGATTACTGGGCTACCCAAAAGAAAACAAAAGCCTTTCAAAGAATAGAGGCTCACCCCATGCCAGCAGCGGTCAAGCCACCCACTCGACATGTAGCAGGATCACCCCTATTCTCTCTAAAATACACAGCAGCACCTTGTGACAAGAATGATCTTAGCCAAAAGGCCGAGTATACCCCACCGCCCCCGTTTAGGATCCCTCGACTCTTTTCCAACTCCCTGGCAAGCACAGCCACCCCATTATTTTCTCTGTAAGTGTCCCCAGTGGTTACACACATATTTAACATTATTTCCCATAATGCAACTATTTACATTAAGCGCGCACACACACACACACACACACACACACACACACACACACACACACACACACACACATTTTCAGAACCGCTTGTCCCATACAGGGTCGCGGGGAACCGGAGCCTACCTGGTAACACAGGGCATAGGGCCGGAGGGGGAGGGGACACACCCAGGACGGGACGTCAGTCCGTCGCAAGGCACCCCAAGCAGGACTCAAACCCCAGACCCACTGGAAAGCTGAACTGTGGGCCAACCCACTGCGCCACCGCACCCCCTAGTAATTAAGCACACACTCCGTCCTAAAACAGTAATGCGGGGTCATTACAATATTAAAAGGTACCTCTGTGAAAGAAAACGAATCGGGTTTGGTTGTTTAACTGTGGTTACCTCGTTGAGAGGAGAACTTGCGAGGAAGACGCATTCACGCCAGGTTGTTCCCGCTGAGGCAGCATTAAGTGTCTGGAACTTGGGAGACCAGGAAAGGACCCCAACCGGGTCAAGCTGCACGTGGACAGAGCGCCAGCCCGGGATTCGCAACCACACTGCCCTTGTTGAAAAGAGAGAATTGGAGAACTGGTTGTTGACCGTTGGAGAGTTTCAAAGGAGCAGTGAATCTTTTTTTTTCTTTGAGGTGAACAGCTAAGCGCTGACAAGCACGCCAATGTCTGAGGTAGCTAACGGAGGGAGAAAAAACCAGGTACTAAGTTGTGTGTTTTCTTTGTTATCCTTAAAAATGCCGTTGTGAGTTATCTGCCTGGTTCTGTATTAAATATTTCTTCTATTTTTTTGTATTGCATTCTGATAGCGTACTTTTTCTTATTCATATGTGTTTGTACGTGTGGTGTTTTTTGGGGAAAAGAACTGCCAAGAGGTGTTGCATGGGAGGGCTAAGCTCACAAAATCGATAGCGATACAATATGTTAACTGGGCCTTAGTTTCTGCACCCTAGTCAGGGTCGGTGTCCTTCAATCCATTAGCTGCAAAATAATTCTCGAGCCTTTCCAAATAAGCATCGAATTGCTCCTCACTTTCATCGATGTGGAAATCCTCTGGTTTACCGAAAGCCATTTTTCACCAGCTCTGTTCGCTGTCACTCTCTTCAGCAGTCTCTATTCCTTCACCGAACAGAAAACCACCGAAGGGGATCTCTATTTCCTCCACACAGCCAAATTCATAATCTTGAGTAGTAAGAAACAGACGTCTTGCTCTTTGCCACTGCTGCTTGACAAATGATTCCAAATTTCTTCTCTTCCCATCATCACATTTTCTTCATTTGCAGCCTTCGGGAAAAAGGCATGTCTTCAATTCTGAAGAAAAAATACAGCTTAATTCCATCCATAATTTCCCAATAATGACAGTTTGTGTTATTTCATTAATGTTCCGCTCAACCCTTTTCAAAGAAACCGTTTCACGTGTCTTTGTCACTGTTATTTCTGAATATCACTCACATGCTGCAAAGATACAAGAAAACTGTGATCATGGCTGTTAGCCTGGTTGCAGGAGCTCCTGATCCCCCCCCGTCTTACTGACTGATATTTTCAGTTTTTGACTCAGCCCTTGCATTTCACATATCTCCTGGGGGTCTTCAGGCACAGCTGCGCTACTTTATGTAAAAACAGAAAGAGTGTGTCGCTGATATGGTTGTTCTCTTCACTGTGGGTGCAGGTGGAGAGGAGGGTCAATTTGCATAACACACTTCATCTATGACCTTGACATTTGATGCACATCTCAGCTGCATACAAATACACACACACACACACATTTTCAGAACCGCTTGTCCCTTACGGGGTCACGGGGAACCGGAGCCTACCCGGCAACACAGGGCGTAAGGCCAGAGGAGGAAGGGGACACACCCAGGACGGGACGCCAGTCCGCCGCAAGGCACCCCAAGCGGGACTTGAACCCCAGACCCACCGGAGAGCAGGACTGTGGTCCAACCCACTGCGCCACCGCACCCCCTATGCATACAAATATTACAGAGAAAAATCTGAATTTAACTGAATAAAGGTTTTGCCTGTACCAGTTAATTAACTTGCTTATCTTAATGGCATTTGGACTGTGGTGTGCATTTTGTGTATTTTAGTGATTTAGGTATTTTTGGGATACCCTTAGTTTTGTGTTGGTTTGGATTCAAAAAATCTTAAGAGACCAGCAATTAAAACTTTAAATATAAAGTTCATGCTGGTTTAGTTTTATTTTCAAATGTTTCATTTATTGTTGGTTGCCATAATAATTTGTTCTGTCAGATCATTTTACTTCACTCCATTTGAATAATTTCACCTTTCATGGCCAAATGTTTGAATATTAATGTATGCAATGCACTTAGTCAGTGAATCAAACAATGAATCCATCTCCCCATCCGTTCATTCATTCTATGGCCAGCTTATCCAGTACAAGAATGGTTAAAACCTTTTGAAGAAAATGTAAAAATAATGACAACTTTGTTGAAATCTATGAACACATAATACATTGACAGTCCACAACATTGATGACCAACAAGAAAGCATTAAAACAACTTAAGTAATGAAAAATTAACTTTATATTTACTTATGTGATGCCCTTGTCCAAGGCTATGTAGTGTATAATGTTTAGCTTGGATACTAAGGTACTTACAATTTTTCACCTATTGATACAGGTGGGAGTGGGGGGGCGCAGTGGGTTAGACCGGGTCCTCCTCTCCAGTGGGCCCGGGGTTCGAGTCCCGCTTGGGGTGCCTTGTGGCGGACTGGCATCCCGTCCTGGGTGTGCCCCCCCGGCCTTACGCCCTGTGTTGCCGGGTTAGGCTCCGGTTCCCCACGACCCCGTATGGGATAAGCGGTTCAGAAAATGTGTGTGTGTGATACAGGTGGATATTTTTTCTGGAACAATTTAAGTACCTTGCAGCTCAAGGGTTCCACACTGGGTCTTTCTGAATGTAAGGCAATGACACGAACCACTATGTTACCTGCTGGCCTGCCTGATATTTACAATTATCATATTTTGTCACGATCACGCCCATTACCCAATCTACAACCCTTGACTCCAGTTCCTGATTAACTGCTCACCCTTTAAAAGACCCTCCTCAGCTCCCATCCCTTTGCGGAATCTCGTCAGAGACAACCGCCCTTCCTCGTGACGTCTCCTCTCCTTCAGACGCATCACGGTCTCCGGTTTTTGATCCGTCGGTTTGTTTCCCGACCACGTCCACGGATCCTGTTCCAACGCCGACCGCTGCTCGACCGTCCCAAGCCTTCACTTCGTCCCCTGACCACGCTCATGGATCTTCGCTCTGACCCCGACCACCGATCGACCGACCCTTCGCTCATCCCTGACACCAAGAACTTGCTGGATCCTTTACTCCAGACGAACGATGGATTATATACTATTACTCAGTCACTATCCATAACCGTTTGTCTGAATGCAGGGTCATAGTGGTCTGAAACTTATTGTAGGGGACTGGCAGTAGTATATAGACACAGGCTGGGCAGGCTACTACTGAGGAGGCCAGTCTCAGGATACAGCTGAACCACCCGTACGCAAGCACACACACACACACACACACACACACACACACACACACACACACACACAAACACACACACACACACACACACACACGCTGACTGAAACCGCTTCTCCCGAGCAGGATCGCGGAGAACCGGAACCCAACCCGGCAACACGGGGCGCAAGGACGGAGGGGGAGGGGACACATCCAGGACGGGACGCCAATCTGTTGCACGGCACCATAAGCCAGACTTGAACTCCAGACCTGCCAGAGAACAGGACACGGCCAAACCTGCTGCACCACCACGCCCCACTACCACCCGTACGGTATATTATAAAAAAAAAGTCACTGGAGGCTACTGTAAGAATGACACACACAGCCTCCTGCCACAAGAGGACACCAGCTACTTGTACAGTATATTATATCCATGTGACAGTGATGATGAAGTACAATGAGGATGAAGTGCCTGCTGTGAGACCTTCCATGTGGACCTGCCTACAGCTCTGAATCCTCCTTTTAAACCGAGTGTCACCTGTCCAGTCAGAGGGAGGAGTTCATGCAAACTGAGCTCTTCCTTCTACATTTATATCTGTGCACTGAGCAAAGAGGGAAGGAACGCCGAGTTCTGGCTGCTTTAACTGACATTTTACCACAGTTACACACATTCACCATGACCTTCTTAACTGCTCTCCTCATAATGACAACATGCTTAACAGGTACATTTTAATGACACATATAAGCTGTGTCTGCTCTTGAGTACTGAGATGGAGGTTTAATGTTCATTTTCTTTCCACAGGTGTTACTGGTCAGACACTGACTCAGTCTGAAGCAGCAGTTAAAAAGCCTGGAGAATCTCATCGACACACCTGTACATTCCCTGACTCATTCACTTACTATCCTATGAGCTGGATCCGACAGCCTCCTGGGAAGCCACTGGAATGGATTGCTTATATTAGTAGCAGTGGCAGTAGCACAGACTATGGCAGCTCGTTTAAAGGCAGATTCACCATCTCCAGAGACAACAACAAGAACCAGGTGTATTTACAGATGAACAACTTGAAGGATGAAGACACTGCAGTTTATTACTGTGCGAGAGACACAGTGAGTGGAGACACTGCAGGGCTGTACAATAACTGCTCCACTACATCTCATGCTGAGGGTCACTCAAGTGTGTCTCTGCAGCACTGTCTTGTACTTCTTGTCCACATCGTAGAACTAGCTGAAAATGGTATCTGCTCTAGTCAACTAAAAAAAAATATGAGCCGCTTGGAAGATAAATATTTCAGTACAGTAGATTAATTTCTGTTTTTCATAAAAAAATGTCGAGGTGAAAATAATTTCTTCCTTCTGGCTTCTTTTTTTGAGCCCACTGAATAAACCACCCTACTTTTCAGCTTAATCAAAGCACACACACACACACACACACACACACACACACACACACACACACACACACACACACATTTTCTTAACCGCTCGTCCCATATGGGGTCGCAGGGAACCGGAGCCTACCCAGCAACACAGGGCATAGGGCTGGAGGGGCAGGGGACACAGCCAGGATGGGACGCCCGTCCATCGCAAGGCACCCCAAACGGGACTCGAACCCCAGACCCACTGGAGAGTAGGACCCGGTCCAACCCACTGCGCCACTACTCCCCCTTTAATCAAAGCAGATTTGTAATAATAGAATTCCACTCCACATTTTAGTTCTGAGCTCACATGCTGTGGAACAGATGTCCTCTCAACATCACATGCCCTCCCAGTTTGATTTCAGAAACTTTTCTTCATGCCATTTTGTAGGTATTTAGCTTCATCTCTCCTGTGTCAGTGGCCTTTTGTAAAGTATGTCTCACTGCATTTATGTTAAGAATTCAATTTTGTAACATTTAATTTAAGAATTTAAAGTTTATTTTGTTTGACTTTTTGTATAATAATTTGTGTTAGCAATAATTCCACGTTATTCCTATTGTATTCGTCAAACACTTCTTTATTACCAGTTCTGACATAATAAGCAATCTGGGAGAGAAACATTTTGAAAACCGTATATCAGCAAAATTTCATATAAAATAAGACAAAATGTAATTTATCAGTAACAATGTTAGAAAAATTGGAATAGTACACACAAGCTTCCCAGAAGAGTTTTATTTTTCACACAGATGTGTGTCTGCAGGATGCCTTCCTCAGCGTACTTGTGTACTGTGTACTATCTGTACTGCTGATGTCTGTGACAGGTATTGACATCATACCTCATGGACCAACAGCAATTATATTTTGAAAATAGATCTATTTCACTCGAATTGAATGAACCCCATAGGAGAGTGTGATGTTTGATGCAAACACTTTCTCCAGAATGAAAGCTTTTCTTCTGTCAGAACCTGTCTATACTTTGTCATTCTACAGTTTCAAAACTTATAATTATATTTTAATTATATTTTGAAAATAGATGCATTTCGCTGGTGGGGGGTACAGTGGCGCAGTGGGTTGGACCACAATCCTGCTTTCTGGTGGGTCTGGGGTTCGAGTCCCGCTTGGGGTGCCTGGCGATGGACTGGCGTCCCGTCCTAGGTATGTCCCCTCCCCCTCCGGCCTTACGCCCTGTGTCACCGGGTAGGCTCCGGTTCCCCGCGACCCCGGATGGGACAAGCGGTTCTGTAAATGTGTGTGTGTGTGAATGAACCCCATAGGAGAGTGGGATGTTTGATGCTAACACTTTCTCCAGAATGAAAGCTTTTCTTCTGGCAGAACCTGTCTATACTTTGTTATTCTACAGTTTCAAAACTTGTAATTATATTTTAATTATATTTTGAAAATAGATGCATTTCTCTGGTGGGGGGGCGCAGTGGCGCACTAGCGCACTAGGTTTGACCGTGTCCTGCTCTCCGGTGGGTCTGGGGTTCAAGTCCCGCTTGGGGTGCCTTGTGACAGATTGGCGTCCTGTCCTGGGTGTGTCCCCTCCCCCTCCAGCCTTATGCCCTCTGTTGCCGGGTTAGGCTCCAGCTTCCCGCGACCCTGTATGGGACAAGTGGTTTCAGATGGTGTGTGTGTGTGTGTGTGTGGGTGGGTGGGTATTCACTTGTTCATGAGGGAATTTGCTTGTGTGTGTGTGTGAAATGAGGGAATTTTAGTGCAGTACTATCATTGGCCAGAGGATGTCACTGTAATAAAGACTGTGAGTGGAACAGACATGCAGACACTCACACACACACTCACACTTTGAGTGAAACCACTTGTCCCATGAAGAGATCTGGCAAGCCGGGGTCTAGCCTGGCAGCGAAGGGCACGGGGCTGGAGGCACACCCAGGACGGGACACCATTCCATCACATGGCATCTCAAGTGGGACTCAAACCCCAGACCCACCAGAAAGCAGCACAGGCCAAATCCGCTGCACCATCACACCCCCTTAAGCAAAGAACAGTGTCTTTCTTATTAGCTCTACAGCACTGAGGTGTATTTCCTGACCAGGTATTGCATTACATTTTATGGCTCACTGGGTGGGAATGACCAAGAATTATACATAATTTACTATTTTCTCTTCCCTATCATCTGTAAAACGGCTTAGGTCTATTCGAACCCGCACAGATAGGTACAGGAACAGCTTTTACCGCACTGCTGTAAAAATGTACGACACTAACCATTGTGCTGCCTTTCAAACTAGAGTTGGACTGCTCCACCCAAGAACATTGGTAAATGACACTGACACTTTAAGCATTCTCATTCTCATCCTCTCGTTCTGAGTTCTCTGACTGTCAGCTGGCATTATTGTTAGTACTGTTACCATTATTTATTGCTATTGCTGTTGCACTACTCACTGTCATTGTCAGTGTCTTGTTTGTGCAGTATTTCTATTGTCTTTGTCCGTAGTCTGTGGAGAAGCATTCAGGAAGATTTTCATGATACATGTACATGGTACTGGAAAACTTGAACTATTATTAATTTCAGATTCATAATTATGATGCACAATTGACTCAATAAGTTTGTTCATAATTAGTAAGCATTGATGATCTTAATTAAGAATGGATTATATGCTGATACTCAATCACTATCCATAACCGCCTATCTAAAGGCAGGGTCGTAGTGGTCTGGACCCTATTGTAGAGGACAAATAGGAATATATGGAGACAGGCTGGTGAGGCTACTACCTTGGAGGCCAGTATAAGGATACAGTCCAACCACCTGTACAGTATATTATATCCATGTGAAAGTGATGATGAAGTACAATGAGGATGAAGTGCCTGCTGTGAGACCTTCCATGTGGACCTGCCTACAGCTCTGAATCCTCCTTTTAAACTGAGTGTCACCTGTCCAGTCAGAGGGAGGAGTTCATGCAAACTGAGCTCTTCCTTCTACATTTATATCTGTGCACTGAGCAAAGAGGGAACAAATGCTGAGTTCTGGCTGCTTTAACCGACATTTTACCACAGTTACACACATTCACCATGACCTTCTTAACTGCTCTCCTCATAATGACAACATGCTTAACAGGTACATTTTAATGACAGATATAAGCTGCGTCTGCTCTTGAGTACTGAGATGGAGGTTTAATGTTTATTTTCTTTCCACAGGTGTTACTGGTCAGACACTGACTCAGTCTGAAGCAGCAGTTAAAAAGCCTGGAGAATCTCATCGACTCACCTGTACATTCCCTGACTCATTCACTTACTATCCTATGAGCTGGATCCGACAGCCTCCTGGGAAGCCACTGGAATGGATTGCTTGGATTAGCAGTGGCAGTGGCAGTAGCACCAACTATGGCAGCTCGTTTAAAGGCAGATTCACCATCTCCAGAGACAACAACAAGAACCAGCTGTATTTACAGTTGAACAATTTGAAGGACGAAGACACTGCAGTTTATTACTGTGCGAGAGACACAGTGAGTGGAGACACTGCAGGGCTGTACAATAACTGCTCCAGTACATCTCACGCTGAGGGTCACTCAAGTGTATCTCTGCAACACTGTCTTGTTCTTCTTGTCCATATAGAACTGTTCAAGAAATAGTGCACTCCTGTGTAATGATGACCATTTTAACTTATTTTATGAGGAATTATAACTACTGCTGTTCAAATCACATGGATTTGACGAAATATAAATGTTTCTGTTGTCAATCTAATACAGAGCTGTATTAAGCACCTTGTGAATTATCTGCTCAGATAACTGGTCTGTCTAATTTTCCCAGAACAAATGAACTAAAGGTTTGCTGTTAGTAGAAAATCCAAGTTTCAACAAAAAGCTGAACATAATGGATGGAGGCTGAAGTTGACGCTGTCCGAGAGGATGAAGGGAACTTTTGGGCCTCGCAGTTAAACACACTGGTGTATTATTGTGCAACAGATGCAGAACAACAAGAGTGTGTGTTTGCGGTGAACAAGAACAGTGGAAACCAGTGGGAGCGTCACTGTTTCACAGAAAGGAAAGCATTTTAAGTCCAAGATGTACAGTACAACACATCAGTAAATAAAGGAGAAGAGAAGTGATTCTTGGTCCTCTTATATTCTCGATTTGTTTGATTCCTTAAATAATAATGATATCCTCGCATGGCTTCTCTTATCACTGTTATCCAGAGAACCCTAAAATCATCACCCACTAATTCTCATCTTGAACACATCAGATCTTATTACCCTTCATATATAAAGCATGGCTTAATTTGTAATGTTTGTCCCTCAGATTCTCACAATAAACTTCCAATAACCACATTTTATGTTCTTCAAATGAAATATATCGTGTAATTTCCTAAAGATGTTGCATTGTTTGTTTGTAACAGAAATCAATCGGCAGCCCAATCTTCCAGATGATTTTATCTTTATAACATTCAGGCAGGACCAGGTATCTTCAGAACTAAGATACAGCAAAAATATTATTAGCAAAGACTAAAGAGCTGTAAAAGAGTTGTAACTGAAGAAGAGATAATAGACGGAAGACTACAGTATAGGAAAAGAAATTGCATGAAATGAAGCACAGAACTGCCACTGAGGATCTCTGAACTGCAGATGACTGTGCACCTATAGTATATAGATATTACATACATTATGTATGAGTACGCTATACATTTAGGGAGACAGCTCCTTCGTCTACCGTCTGCGTTTCTCTCAGTGTAACTTCATTATCATGTGAAGGAAAACAATTTAAAATATATGGTAAGTAAAGTACATATCAGGAAATTACAATTCTTCTTGCGGACTGCATTACATGTGTTAATAGTGATTGTTTTCACCATATTCGTTTTAAGTGTCATGTAAGGTGAAGTACTTCTCTTGATACAGTAATTTACTACTGTCTGTACACAGTGTTTTGTTCAGTTCATTTTTGTCTCACTGTTTGTTTCCAGCTGTTCACTGTCAGTAACTGACCTCCTCTGGAGCAGTGGTGAAGAGACCTGGAGAATCAGTGAAACTGTCCTGTACGGCGTCTGGGTTCTCCATGAGCAGCTACTGGATGCACTGGATCCGTCAGTCCCCAGGACTGCAGTACTTTGGGTGATTTACACTGGTACTGGCATTACCTTCTCAGAGTCCCTCCAGGGCCAGTTCTCCATCACCAAAGACAGTTCCACGTTGTACTTGGAGGTGAAAGGCCTAAGGCTGGAAGATGTTGCAGTGTTCTAATGTATTTTTATTGTGTGGTTTTAGTGTTAAGTTTGCAATGGCACTGCTGCAATATACCACAAGATGGCAATCTTGAAGTGAAAGGAAATAATGTAAATTAATGTATGTACCATAGCTGTCATACGTGTAACCTTTCTTTCCAACGCAGTGAATCATGGTTATGACAATGTAATACACTGAATTACCTCAATTAACTGTTTACTGTTTTGTGACTTTTTCTGAATTTTCCTTTCTTGTAAGGCTTTTCATTAGGAGGTGTCCATCAGGTACATCCTGTCTCCTGTCCTGTGCTGAACCACTCACCCACTCACAAAGGTTATAGTTTGTATTGCATACATGGACATGATTGTGCTGCTACAATTATGACTGTTTTCTTGATTCTTGGTGCTCCTCAAACTACACCTCTCAGGCATGGTATTAACGTTAGTTTCATACTCATCTTGTGTATCTCGGTTCTCCATAGTGTCTCAGTCACAGGTGCACGACATGAAAACAGAAAAAATTTCTTCAGTGTAGTTCCAGGCGCACAGGAGTCAATTTTGAAACACCACACTCAACATATGACCTTGATGTACAGTATGATGCACATCTCAGCTGCACATATCTATGGATATTAAAAAATATTTGCTGAAGTAGTTGATTGCATAGGAATAATCTTGGGCCATCTAGCATAAGCATCCATCACCACCAGAAACAACTGCTGGTGATCCTCAGCAAAATCTAAGTGGATTCGCTCCCAGGGTCCCGATGACCATTTCCACGTATGTACAGGAACAGGAGCAGGCATGCTGCGCTGCTGCTGACACATGTCACACTGACTAACTACATTTTCAATGTTCACATTAAGAGCAGGTCACCATAAAAAAAAAAAACGCCTGGGAAAAAATTCCATCCTTACCATACCGCAGTGATTGTCATGAAGTTCCTCCAACAGTCTGTCATGTAATTTTTCATGTATTACTACACAGTACCCCCAAAGAAGGTAACCACTGAACTTTTCCATGGAAAGTTCAAATTTCTTTGAAAAGTATGGCTTAAGCGCTTCTTCAGATGTATGCTTTGGCCAACCACACATTACATATTCCTTAACCCTTCTAAGCACAGGGTCAGTCTCCGTTTCTTGTGCCAGTTGCAGTGACAGGTAATTCTTCAAGAAAAGACGCTCTATATACTGGACTGGACGTAAGAGAGTTGTCATCGTTCGTGGGTGGTGCTGATAAGGCATCAGCATTTCCATGCTGTTCTGATCTCTTGCACTGGATTTCATCTCTGCATCCTAGCTGCAGTGAGGGTAGGTACCCCCATTTTAAGACCTAGAATTTTCAGCAGTGGCTTATGATCTGTTACTAATGTAAACTGTCTACCAAGCAGATAATCATGGAATTTCATTACTCCAAATAATAGTCCTAAAGCCTTTTTTTCAGTTTAGGAGTAATTTCTCTCTTTTTTTGTTAGCATCCTTGAGGCAAAGGTGATAGGTCATTCACAACCATCATTCATTCTGTGGGGGATTCTGTCATGGGCTGTATGATGGTGGAAAGATTAGGAATGAACTTGCCATAATAATTCAGCAGGGCTAAGAAAGACCTGAATTCTGTCACATTTGTGGGAGCAGCAACCTTTTCAATTGCATCAGTCTTTTCTTTCATGGGGTGAAAACCCTCTACATCAATGACATGCCTAAGCGAGAGACGCTATCCTGAACAAAGGACCTTTATGTTGTCTGCCTCAGATTATATGCTTGCAGCCTCTTTAGAACTTCTAAAGCTTTCATATGCTTTTCAGTGTCACTTCCTGTGATCAAGATATCATCCAAATAACATATTACACCATCCATGCCCTGTAGTACTTTATCCATGATTTTCTGAACAATGGCTGGTGCACTAGCAACCCATACAGTAGCTGATTGTAGGTATATAACCCTTTTGGTGTATGAATGTTTAATTTAGTGTTGGTTGACATAATAATTTGTTCTGTCAGATCATTCTGCTTCACTTCACTTGAATAATTTTACCTTTGCTCATGGCCAAATGTTTGAACACTGATGTATGCGATGCACTTAGTCAATGAATCAAGCAATGAATCCATCTCCCCATCCGTTCATTCATTCTATGGCCAACTTATCCAGTACAAGGATGGTTAATACCCTTTGAAGAAAATATAAAAATAATGACAACTTTGTTGAAATCTATGAACACATAATACATTGATGGTCCACAACATTGATGACCAACAAGAAACCATTAAAACAATTTAAGTAATGAAAAATTAACCTTATATTTATTTATGTGATGCCTTTGTCCAAGGATATGTACTGCATAATGTTTAGTCAGTATACTAAGGGACTTACAATTTTTTACATTGACATTACAATTACATTTATTCATTTAGCAGACGCTTTTCTCCAAAGCGACGTACATCTCAGCAAAAATACAATTTGTGCATTACATTAAGAGAAAGAGACATGGCTGCAGACATGTGATTCTTAAGTAAATCTAATTTGTTACTTTGCACTTGATGGATCGATGTTCATCGCTTGAGTAGGTGCGTAAAACGCAGAATAGCTGAATCCTGATAAGCAGGGTTTTAGCTTTGATACAGGTGGGTATTTTTCTGGAACAATTCAGGGTAAGTACCTTGCAGCTCAAGGGTTCCACACTGGGTCTTTCTGAATGTAAGGCAATGATGCTAACCACTGTGTTACCGACTGGCCTGCCTGATATTTACAATATCATATTTAAGTTAATGACCTGTATTAAAATGTTGATATTATCCCTCTTCTTTCAAGCAATACAACGCTGTAAAATGGACACATGCAGCAAATATTCATAACTGCCCTCTACAGGCTTGTTCAGCATCACCGCTACTGATCGCAACTCAAATAATTTATGAAACCGAGAGAGAATATGACATGTTCGATACCACTGCTAATCAACAAAGAATACATTATTTTCTGTTAAAAACAATGTCTATGCCCATAACTAAACTACAAAATATTAAGACCAAGGTTACTGAGACATGACATTCTATTTGACAGGATGCACCTGAATCCTGATCACACTGCAGATAAATACTGGTTGCTCTTATAACATGATAAATGACTTTACTCAAGGTTTCAAGAGCAGGGTTCTTCTTTGTACATGAATTGGGAGTTGATTGGTTTAAAGTCTGAGTCCCAACTCACTGAACATCTTTTGCTGTCCAAGTTTATCACATCTACACAGTACCCATGTGTTCAGAAAAAATCTTTAAGTAACACTGCAAAAATACTTCCCTTCACTGTAACAACAGGTGTTAATGGCCACTCTGTGTAACAGTTTACAATATAGTAAGAGTTGCGCCAGTGAATTACGGATGTGAATGAGATAAAGAATTAAACTCTGTGGTGGACAGTGCAGGGCATTATGAATGATTTTAAAATGAAATGCAGAACTGTACTGTCATTTTGCTTTAATACATATTGTCTTAATCTGCTGGAAGGTTGAACGGAAAACAATTTTAGAGATGCTTAAAGTACAATAGTACTTGGTGTTGTGCTGCTACTGAACTCTGGAGACTTGTATGCAAATCCAGCCTCTGCCTGCCTACTTAAGAGATGCTGCTTTTGACCCAAAACAGATTGAGTATCTCCATAACTCAGTGATGGCAAACACTCTCTCATATCTCCTGCTCATACTTATCCTCCCCAGTAAGGATTCTGTAAAAATAAACATTTAATTCACATCATTTAGAAACCAAAGTTGTCATCTCTGTTGATCCTTGTTTTCCTCTTTGTCTCACTGCCTCAGGTGTGAAATGTGAGGATCTGGAGTCCATCCCATCAACTCTGGTACAGAAGAAACCAGGGGAAATGCTCAGTTTGTCCTGTAAAGGTTCTGGATTCACATTTGGAAGCTATGGCATGCACTGGATACGACAACCTACTGGGAAGCCTCTGGAATGGATGGGAATTATCTGGTATGATGCCAGTAAAACAGTGTATGCGAAAAGTGTGGAGGGAAGGACAAAAATCACCGGGGACAATCCCAACAGCATGGTGTATCTGAAACTGTCTTGCCTGACAGCTGCAGACTCTGCTGTGTATTATTGTACAAGAGAAGTACAGTGACACAGTTTTGTGGTTGTGCTGTAGAAAAAGTGTTCAGAGTTCGAGGAACAGTCGAGGAAACACTTTAGGAAATATTATTATTCTTTCCACTCTGAACCATCCCTGCCCAGTGTGTTTTGAATCCCAAAATGTACTTCCCATAACTGCATTGCGAATCCCCAAAACAGAACAGCATTGAATATTTTTGTGAGATGGTCCATTGCTCGTTTGTAATGGAAACAAAGCCTTCCTGCAGTTTTCCAACTAATGAATGTATGTTTGGAAGATTCCAGTAATCTGACAGCCAGTGTAAGAGTGGAATCGGACACCCCTGCCCCCCAGCAAACTCTATACCCACCTGTAGGGGGCAGGACAAACCAGCATGTGGACCTAATGTCAGTAAAAACTGCCTTCTGTTTTTTCACTGAGGGGGTGTGGTGGCGCAGTGGTTTTGAATTTTGGCTTGTGCCTGCTTTCTGGTGGGTATGGGGTTCGAGTCCCTGTTGGGGTGCCTTGTGATGGACTGGCGTCCTATCCTGGCTGTGTCCCCTTCCCCTCCAGCCTAATGCCCTGTGTTGCTGGCTCAGGCTCCAGCTCTCTGCAACATTGCTTAGGACAAGCGGCTTCAGACTCTGGGTGTGAGTTTTCTCACTGTTCATTGGTGTCTCTTCTTGTTTCATATGCCTACTGTACAGGACTGTGGTCAGTCAAACCTTTGGAGCTGAGGTCTTTCGCTTGGTCTCAACCTTTTCTGGACCAGAGAGATTCGTCAGGTTCAGGTATTTCTATTCTTCTGTCTCCTTACCGATCTCTTAAACCTGCAAATTGCAAACTTCACAATCAACTGCAACATTCTTGTCACATGTCACCCAAAAAGGAATAAATATTCATGAATCTGGTCTTTATTTATCCTGTCAACTTTATCTCCATTTAAACAGGAAGGCTGAGGAAACCAGAGCACTCTGAGGAATACCCACCACACATACAGGTTCAACTCATTTGTCCTACACCGCCTATCAGAGCTCAGTGTTTTCACTTATTACATCTCGTACAGAGGAATCAGCAGACAGACAGGCTGAAAAATTATGAACATAATGTGTCTCCTTAAATCTGTGGAATATTTTATCTTTTTAAGATCTTGAAAATGCAAATATTGCTACAACACCAAACATTGATGTCATTCCCTGTCCTTACTGCAGCTCATAAAAAGTACCACTTAAGTAACATCTTTCAGCACAGCTTCACACTACCTGCCCCAGTTAATCTTAATGAAGAGCAGGACTGAGATGTTGAGGAACTCCTTGACCAGTAACTACATTTACATTGCATTTATTTAGCAGATGCTTTTGTCATTGAACTCTATGTAGTGTTATCAGCCCACACACCTAATTCACCAAGGTGACTTACACTGCTAGATATATTACTTACAATTGGTCACTCATCCATACATCAGCAGAACACACTCTTTGTCACTCACACACTATGGGTGAACCTGAACAGCATGTCTTGGGAGTGTAGGAGGAGAACAGAGCCCCTGGAGAACATGCAAACTCTGAAAACAGTGTATACAAACAAAGCAGTATAATTTAAAATGATCCAAGTACCACTGTCATTTGAAGCCATCACCAGATGGGAAGAACACACAAAATCATCTAAATGTCATGATCCCTGAGGATCAGACTCAGGATGAACATAGGGGGCGTCACCCCCGGAGCCACTCAGCCGCACCAACAGCGAGAGATTTCATACACTCCACTTCTAGGTCCGGGGAGAGCTCTTATCTCAGGTATCTAGGACTGTTTCATCTGTATTTTGCATTAAGGTGAAGTCAGACTGTTTAGTTTATCGGCAAAATATAATAATTACCTGTTTAACTTCCCTGTAGTGAAAGAGAGGGGTCCCTGAGTGTCACATCTTCAGAGGAAAATGTCACAGGGGATGGTCATTGTAACAGTTTCCAAATACCTGCCATACACCTGCACCTCATGAAAAACACAGTTTAAAGATAAAGACCTCCCTGCATTAATCTTTTTCAGAAACATCTCCTCTCTCTGCGCTCAGCTTTGCTCCTTCTTCTTTTCCTTTTGGATCTCAAAACTTGTTCTTCGAATCACAAAGATGACTCCTCAGGTTACGATGTTCAAATTAAAACCGTGACCCGTTGAATGTCGACCCTCACTTTTTGAACAACGACATTTTGGATCATGCCTTGAGCTCAACCAACCCCCTTGGATCTCGAAACCATGCTTTCCTCCTAAGTCTTTGTCAGTATCAATTGCCCATGACTGAAGTGTCTCTGTGGATAAATTTTTTTCTGTATTTTCAGAGAAGATGTACTACATTTGATGGAATCACCCCAGCAGTGGGTTAAATTTTTAAGTCAAACAAATTCTGCATTGTTTGAGAGTCCTGATCAGTCTGGTCAGACAAAACACATACTGACACAGAACATTAAACAACAACCCCAAAGTGATAATACTGTTTGATCAGATGACTCAGTTCATTCTTTAGTGCAGTCCTGTCTACAGTCCAGCAGCACAGTAAGTAAAGTTTCCTCCTTTATACCTGTAATTTACACACAGTTACTATAGTACCACACCCCCATTGTATGCAAACATGACTTAGTCCTGACTCTTAAATACCAGTGATGGACACAGACCCCAGCAGGAGACACTCATAGATCTTCACTCCAGTTCAGCTTCAGCACAAACATGTTCCCTGTGTCTCTGCTGTTACTGCTGGCAGCTGCTTCCTGTGAGTCTTTTTAAAAACTCCAAGTGGACTTCAATCTGTTATTTCAAAATTTAATTGTTTTGATGAATCAACTGGAGAGCAAATGAACTTTTATAAACTTCCAATTTCCATCTGGGTTTTGTAATGCACTGTTCAACAGGAAAAGAATAAATGAAATATCTGAATAAATATAAATGTAAAAAAATGAATTCACTTCAATTGATGAGGGAATTATAATGCAGTACTACCACTACCCAGAGGATGTCGCTCTAACAAAGGCTGTGAGAGGAGTATAGCAGTACATTTCTCATTTGGTCCACAGCACTGAGGTGCATTTCCTGACCCTGTACTGCATGACATTTTCTGGCCCACTGGGTGGTACTGACCAATAATTCTACATAATTTCCTACTGAAAATGAATAATCCATAATAATGATGCAGAATTGACTCAGTAATTTTTTTCTTTTGTTATTTTGTTCATTACTAAGGATTATTGAGCTTATTTAAGAATAATATACTATTACTCAGTCACTATCCATAACCGTTTGTCCGAATGCAGGGTCCTAGTGGTCTGAAACCTATTGTAGGGGAGTAGCAGTAGTATATAGGCACAGGCTGGTCAGGCTACTACTGAGGAGGCCAGTCTCAGGATACAGCTGAACCACCCGTACGCAAGCAAGCACACACACACACGCACACACTGACTGAAACCGCTTGTGCCGAGAAGGATCGCGGAGAACCGGAACCCAACTCAGCAACACGGGGCGCAAGGCCAGAGGGGGAGGGGACACACCTAGGACGGGACACCTATCTGTTGCACGGCACCGTAAGCCGGACTTGAACCCCAGACCTGCCAGAGAACAGGACCCGGCCAAACTTACTGTGCCACCACACCCCCCTACCACCCATACGGTATATTAGAAAAATAAATGTCACTGGAGGCTACTGTAAGAATGACACACACAGCCTTCTGCCACAAGAGGAGACCAACTACTTGTACAGTATATTATATCCATGTGACAGTGATGATGAAGTACAATGAGGATGAAGTGCCTGCTGTGAGACCTTCCATGTGGACCTGCCTACAGCTCTGAATCGTCCTTTTAAACTGAGTGTCACCTGTCCAGTCAGAGGGAGGAGTTCATGCAAACTGAGCTCTTCCTTCTGCATTTATATCTGTGCACTAAGCAAAGAGGGAACGAACGCCGAGATCTGGCTGCTTTAACTGACATTTTTACCACAATCACACACATTCACCATGACCTTCTTAACTGCTCTCCTCTTAATGACAACATGCTTAACAGGTACATTTTAATGACACATATAAGCTGCGTCTGCTCCTGAGTACTGAGATGGAGGTTTAATGTTTGTTTTCTTTCCACAGGTGTTACTGGTCAGACACTGACTCAGTCTGAAGCAGCAGTTAAAAAGCCTGGAGAATCTCATCGACTCACCTGTACATTCCCTGACTCATTCAGTAGCTATTATATAGGCTGGATCCGACAGCCTCCTGGGAAGCCATTGGAATGGATTGGCTATATTTATGACAGTAGCAGCACCTACTATGGCAGCTCTTTTAAAGGCAGATTCACCATCTCCAGAGACAACAACAAGAACCAGGTGTATTTACAGATGAACAACTTGAAGGATGAAGACACTGCAGTTTATTACTGTGCGAGAGACACAGTGAGTGGAGACACTGCAGGGCTGTACATTAACTGCTCCAGTACATCTCACACTGAGGGTCACTCAAGTGTGTCTCTGCAGCACTGTCTTGTTCTTCTTGTCCACATAGTAGAACTAGCTGAAAATGATTTCTGCTCTAGTTAACTAAAAAGAATATGAGCCGCTTGGAAGATTAATTAATCTACTGTACTGAAATATTTATGTCATTAATATTAAAATGTCCAGGTTAAAATGATTTTTTTTCCATCTGGCTTCTTTTTTTGAGCCCACTGAATAAACCACCCTGCTTTTCAGCTTAATCAAAGCAGATTTGTAATAATAGAATTCCACTCCACATTTTAGTTCTGAGCTCACATGCTGTGGAACAGATGTCCTCTCAACATCACATGTCCTCCCAGTTGAATTTCAGAAACTTTTTTTCAAGCCATTTTGTAACTATTCAGCTTCGCCCCTACTGTGTCAGTGGCCTTTTGTAAAGTCTTTCTCACTGTACTCCTGTTAAGAATTCAGTTTTGCAACATTTTCTTTAATAATTTAAAGTTTATTTTGTTTGGCTTTTGTATAATAAGTTTGTGTTATCAAAAATTCCACATTATTACTATTGTCTTCGTCAAACACTTCTTTATTACCAGTTCTGACATAATAAGCAATCTGGGAGAGAAACCCTTCGAAAACCATACATCAGCAGAATTTCATTTAAAATATAACAAAATGTAATTTATCAGTAATAACATTAGAAAAATTGGAATAGTACACACAAGCTTCCCCAAACAGTTTTATTTTTCACAGAGATGTGTTTTGGCAGATGCCTTCCTCAATGTACTTGTGTACTGTGTACTATCTACCCTGCTGATGTCTGTGACAGGTATTGACATCATACCTCATGGACCAACAGGAATTATATATTAATTATATTGTGAAAGGTGGGGCGTGGTGGTGCAGTGGGTTGGACCGGGCCCTGTTCTCCGGTGGGTTTGGGGTTCAAGTCCCGCTTGGGGTGCCTTATGGCAGACTGGTGTGTCCCTTATGCTCTATGTTACCGGGTATGCTCCGGTTCCCCGCGACCCTGTATGGGATGAGCGGTTCTAAAAATGTGTGTGTGTGTATTTTGAAAATAGATGCATTTCTCTGGTGGGGGGCGCGGTGGTGCATTAGGTTTGACCGGGTCCTGCTCTCTGGTGGGTCTGGGGTTCAAGTCCTGCTTGGGGTGCTTTGTGACGGATTTACGTCCCGTCCTGGGTGTCCCCCCTCCCCCTCCAGCCTTATGCCCTCTGTTGCGGGGTTTGGCTCCGGCTCCCCGCGACCCTGTATGGGACAAGCAGTTCCAGATGATCTGTGTGTGTGCATTTCTCTGACTGAATCAACTCAATTGCAGCGTGGGATGTTTGATACAAACACTTTCTCCAGAATGAAAACTTTACTTCAGTCAGAACCTGTCCATACTACATTATTCTGCAGTCTCAAAACTTGTTCAATATTGTTGCATTAACCCACGAGGAATTTTGAATTATTCATTAGAAATGATTCCGAATTAGAATACTTAAAATTCAAACTTCTATGGTGGACTATGACAGACTTCCCGATTTGAGAGAATTTCGGTGCAGTACAACCACTGGCCAGAAGATGTCACTGTAGGAAATACTCAGAGAAGTGTACAGTGTTGGGTACAGTATTGCTCATTAGCTCTATAGCAGGGAAGTGCAGTTTTGATGCAATACTGCCTGAAGTTTTATAACATAGTATAGGGACAACCAATAATTATCAATGAACTATCTTTAAGTAAAAATCCATGTTTTATGAAGCATTAACAACTCAATAACTGCACTGACTCTGTTACCTGATGAGCGTAATGTAAAATATTGGAGTTTTTATTGATTAAAAGCTATCATCAAAAATTGTTAGGCACAGGGTAACTGTGAAACTCAAGAAAACATTTGCATATAAAACAGTTTAATGATCTGTTAGAGAGGGGCGCGGTGGCGCAGTGGGTTGGACCGGGTCTTGCTCTCCAGTGGGTCTGGGGTTTGAGTCCTGCTTGGGGTGCCTTGCAGCAGACTGGCATCCCGTCCTGGGTGTGTCCCCTTCCCCTCTGGCCTTATGCCCTGTTTTGCCGGGTAGGCTCCGGTTCCCCGCGACCCTGTATGGGACTAGAGGTTCAGAAAGTGTGTGTGTGAGATCTGTTAGATTCCAGCAGTCTGGAGAACTGTGGACTGAGATCCAGGAGTAAAGGCACATGGAACTACATTCACAAATGTACGTAAAGTTCAAATGGAGCATTTGTTCAACTCTGCGAAGAGGCTCATCCCTGCATTTTTGAAATGTATGTGCAACATTCTTTCGAGTTATGCAGCTGGATACTTTCACCCAAATAAAAAACTGTAAAAATCTTCTTTATTTATGGTAGAACAGCTGTAGAAAAGAATGACACTGGTAAACTTCAGCTAACAAGTAGAACTTAACCACAACACTACATGCTTCCTCTGCCGAGGAAAACACACCATGTTTTTGAGTTTTTACAAAGTAGAGCTCAACAATGAACATTTTCAGGTGCTCAGTGCATCATGGGACAGGTGAGAGAGACCACTGTGATAATGACACACACAGCCTCCTGGCACAAAGTAAGACTAACCATCTGTACAGTATATCATTTTACGGATTGATGAGCCTTAAGAATGTGTTTTGCTTGAACTACATACTTCAGCGTTCCCCCGTGGACCTACTAGAAACAGGTTCAGGAGTCGGGGTAAAAGAAACAGATTCTCTATTAACTGTGTCCGTGTCTTTTTCAGCGGTCTTAACAAAGACGTTCCAGACAGTACTGAGTCACTCATGAACAGTGGAGAGTTCAACTAAGACGCTCCCAGCCCCCCTCCACTTCACCCAACAGTTAAGGCTCTACCCCCAGAACTCCCAAGAACTCCCCTCGTGACGAACTGTGCATGAACAATAAAACAACCAATCAAAACGGAACACCAAACTACGTACAGAAATAAACATTAATCATAACTATTTACACAGAGCTATTTCAGCTCCCTCCAGCGCCATCACAACACTATTAATCAATCGCTATCCATAACCGATTATGTAAAGGCTAGGTCAGAGTGGCCTGGAGCAAAGAGGCTCATCCCTGCTATGAAGATGTATTATGGTATTAATAATAAATCTGTCACCATTCATTTACATTTGAATAATTTGATTTCATCACCATTGAATTTGTTGAAAGACAGGTGCTTTGCTTTTCCTTTGTGCTTTATACAAATAACATTGAGCTAAAACATCAGTAATTCTTTAAAAATATCCTTCCTCTTCTTTAGCTTTTTTACAGTGATCAGAAAATGTTGCAGTACAGTAATAAGTTTTCTGCCGACACGATGAGGCCATAAGCTAATCTTGCAGATATCTCTGCCCATATCTCACAACACTCTCTATAGAGCTCCTGACCAAGTTATGATGCGATTTTCTTTGCACTACAACAACTCCCTTCTATCTGGTCTTCCAGCTTCTGGCTTCAAGCCTCTTCAGCTGATCTGGAATGCTGCTGCAGGAGTTGTGTTCCACCTGCCAAAACATTCCTGTACACCTCCCTTCCTCATTTCACTCCATGACTGTTTGTATCAAGTTCAACACTCTGCTCACAGCCTTTAAAATGGTCAAAGGATTTGCCCTCCAGTACTTTCAAGGCCTGATCACTCTCTTCACCCCATCAAGAGTGCAGAGGTCCTCCAGCTCTGACGACTTGGTGGTCTCATGATTGAGGGTCGCAACTATCTCTTTTTTTCATATGAATTCAATATGCAGCTATTCATGAAATGTGCACCGGTACAAATAGTGGCACTGGTGAGCCTGGGCTTTAAGAATCACCTATCTACATTTATAACTCTTATCTGGTGATGAAATCCGCTTCTCTTAACTATGAGCTGCATGTTGTTGTTACTTTATCCTGTATTTTATTAGAATATAAATTAATGGAAAATGAAAGCTCAGTGACTCTTCAGTGACGAATGTTCGAAAATTTATATATCTCCTCAAATGAATACCAGAAAAGTTGAAGGTCAGTTGACTTTTTAGAGAAATGTTACATCGACACACATCACATATTATGCACTCGTCCTCATGCAAAACTGTTCTCCCTCCTCCCACCTCCCTATTAAAGAGCAGCTGTGAGTCTCTGACCCTCAGTCACCTTGAGGACTGGAGAGTTGAGAAGAACAGCCCATTTCCATCACCAGCCATGTTCCCTGTAGCTCTGCTGCTGCTGCTGGCAGCTGTTTCCTGTGAGTCTCTGCCTTTGGTACATGGAGGGTAAACAGACTCTTCAAGGCCATTTCAGATACTGACTCTCTCATGTTGAACCCACATTTCTCTCTCTGTAGGTGTTCAGTCTCAGGTTGTTCTCACTCAGCCGGAATCAGAGATGGGATCTCCAGGAGGTTCCCTCACGTTAAAATGTGCCTGCAGTGGATTTAGTGTTGGGAGCACTAACATGCACTGGATCAGACAGGCTCCTGGAAAAGGACTTGAGTGGATCATCTTTTACTACTACTCTGATTCATACAATTCTGATTCAGTTTTCAGCGCAGTCCGTACAGGGCAGATTCCGGGCATCTAAAGACAGCTCTAATCTGTACCTGCACATGATGCAGCTGAAAACTGAAGACACTGCAGTTTATTACTGTGCGAGAGACACAGTGAGTGGAGACACTGCAGGGCTGTACAATAACTGCTCCAGTACATCTCACACTGAGGGTCACTGATGTGTGTCTCTGCAGCACTGTCTTGTACTTCTTGTCCACATAGTAGAACTAGCTGAAAATGGTATCTGCTCTAGCTAAAATTAATAGAAACCCCTTAAAAGAAAAATGTATCTACTGTACTGAAATATATATGTTATGAAAATTAAACTGTCCAGATGAAGAGCTTGTTGAAGTTGTCCCCCCTACAAACAACACAAATGAAGAAAACCTTCGTTAGTGCTACGTTTGTGCCTTAAAACAACCGTTCACTGTCAGTCCCTGACCTCCTCTGGAGCAGTGGTGAAGAGACCTGGAGACTCAGTGAAACTGTCCTGTACGGCGTCTGGGTTCTCCATGAGCAGCTACTGGATGCACTGGATCCGTCAGCCACCAGGGAAAGGACTGCAGTGGATTGGGTTCATTGACACTGGTACTGGCACTACCTTCTCAGAGTCCTTCATGGGCCAGTTTTCCATCACCAAACACTGTACTTGGAGGTGAAGAGCCTGAAACCTGAAGACACTGCAGTTTATTACTGCGCTCAAGACCCACAATGAGAGCAGAAACTGCAGGGATGTACAGTAACTTCCCCTTTAGATCATGGTCCATGTTACCTTACTGAACCATGTCTGTTTGTGTTGTCTCGGTCACCCTTTCTGTCCACACACCAGCTGCTCCTCCACTTTGGGACAACAGAATCACCATACTGAGTGCTCTGCAGGAGTGGAGTGGATACACACCTTCACACTACCTGCCCCAGGCCACTTTGTCGTAATGAAGAGCAGGACTGAGACACTGAAGAGCTCCTTGACCAGCAACTAAGCTGTGAGTTTTAGTTTGTTTAGTTTGTACATATTTGGTCTTTCCCTCCTGAGTTTACGTTTTGGATTGCATTAGGGGATATTTCCCTGGATTAGTTAATATTACTTTCTTAATTAAAACCTTGACTTTGGGAAAAGTTTGCTGTCGCTTGTGTTTGTCCTGCCCATGTGGTCACTTCTGCCTCACAGCTGCTTACAAAGTAGACTGTAAAAGTAATCATTGCAAAATCATTGTGTAAAGCATTATTTTTGTGATTTTTTTTAAAAAATGAACATAGACAACCATATATTGCTAACTAAAATGAAATAAGCACAATGTATCAACTTATGAATAACAAATTCATTATCCAAAACCCAATGGCTTTATTTCACAGGCTCATATTTTACTTTTTTACATTTATTTTGAATGCGAGAAGATGACCTGCTATATGCAGTGCAGTAAAATTTGAATTTGAGCATTATTACAGCACAGAACTGATCTTTCAGGCAGAACTGAGAATGTCAGTCTAACATTTAAGTGTCACGTTCACGCCCACAAACCAATTGACAGCACCTGACTTCAGTTCCTGACTAACTGCTCACCCTTTAAAAGACCCTCCTCAGCACCCAGACCTTTGTGGAATCTCATCATGGAGAAATGTGTGGAAAATGATTCTTTATGTGCAATCCACTTGAAACTTTATTTACCAACAGTAGTTTCAAAATGATCAATGTACCAGTGTTATAAGACCCCATTCTGAACTGGGAGGAATGCAGAGAACCACCTGGAGAGAAGACGCCCATCTGTACCCTCCAGTACAGACAGATTTCACTCAACTGGGGTTAAAAAGAAGGGAATCGGGTGTTGAGAGGTTTCTTAGGGTTTCCTTGACAAATCAGTCCTTACTTGCTCAGCAATGACTTGTTAAATTACAGTATTTAGTAATATATAGTTTTAAATATACGGTTTCAGTGACAACTTGTTCGTTCATCATCATCATCAGCAGTTTAGATCGAGGATGACTGGTGGTACCTCTGTTACCGCGTAAGTTAAATTACACACACACACACACATTCTGAACCGCTTGTCCCATGTGGGGTTGGAGCCTGCCCAGCAACACAGGGCATAAGGCCAGAGGGGACACACCCAGGACAGGACACCAGTCCGCAGCAAGGCACCCCAAGTGGGACTCGAACCCCAGACCAACTGGAGAGCAGAACCTGGCCCAACCCACCACACCCCGTTAATTTAAATTATCACACACACATTTTCTGAGCCATTTGTCCCATACAGGGTCACAGGGAACCAGAGCCTACCCAGTAATACAGGGCGTAAAGCCAAAGGGGGAGGGGAGACACCCAGGACGGGACGCCAGTCTGCCGCAAGGCACCCCAAGCGGGACTCGAACCTCAGACCCACCGAAGAGCAGTACTGTGGTCCAACCCACTGCGGCACCGCACCCCTTAAATTATTTCAGGAAAACTTAGTTGTAGGACAGTTGAATCAAGCAGGTAGCCAGAGATTTCACACACTTTGGTTCAGGGAGAGCTCCAATCTGAGGAATCTAGGACTGTGGCACCGTTATATTCTATTAAGGTGAAGCCAGAACTGTTTACATTGTTGGAAAAATATAATTACATGTTTAACTTTCCCTGCAGTGAAAGAGAGGTGTCCCTGTATCTCAATCTTTCCACATGAAAACCTCCCCGTTACTCCTAACAAACATTGTCCCGTTACTGTAGTACCACACCACCAGTGTATGCAAACCTGACTTAGTCCTGACTCTTAAATACCAGTGATGGACACAAACCCCAGCAGGAGACACTCATAGATCTTCACACCAGTTCAGCTTCAGCACAAACATGTTCCCTGTGTCTCTGCTGTTACTGCTGGCAGCTGCTTCCTGTGAGTCTTTTTTAAACTCCAAGTGGACTTGAACATGTCATGTATTTTTAAAATTTTCTCTTTATTTCATTCAGATTCTGTTTGTCTTGGAAATTTTTATCACGAAACTACATCAGAATATGAGAAGGAGTTTCCAACTGTTTTGATGAATTCTTTCCTCTGTCCAGGTGCCCAAGGTGATGTAGTTCTGACTGAGTCTGGTGGTCAGGTGGTCAGTCCAGGAGAGAAACTCATTCTCACCTGTACTGGCTCTGGTTACACATTTAAAGACTATGATATGAGCTGGGTGAGACACCTGCTACAAAAAGGCCTGGAATGGACTTCATACATCAGTGCATATAGTGGAAGCATCAAGTACTACTCAGAGTCTATGAAAGGAAGATTCTTCATGAAGGGCAATGACAGGGCCACCATCACCCTGGAAATGAACGACTGAAAAGCTGAAGACACAGCTGTGTATTACTGTGCAAGAGACTCACAGTGAGACAAGTGAGACAGAGACTTGCACAAAAACAGCACAAGGAGAGGAAGGTGTGAGAGGGGGTAACTGCTTCTCTAACTCACGGTCTGTTTAGATACCTGTATATGGATCAATGTTGAATATAAATACTTTTAGATTGAAATACTTCCAAAGAGGGGTGCAGTGGCCAGGTCCTGCTCTCCGGTGGGTCTGGGGTTCGAGTCCCGCTTGGGGTGCCTTGCGACGGACAGGTGTCCCATCCTGGGTGTGTATCCACCCCCTCCGGCCTTGTGACCTGTATTACCGCAACCCTGCACGAGACCAACGATTTCAGACAGTGTGTGTGTGTGTGTACTTCAAAAATGTTTATTGTATTTATTGCTGCTTTAACTCTTAAGGAATTTTAATATGTACTTTAATTAGAATTAATTAATTGTCATATATTCTAAACTGCGTAAAAATGTTTAAAACATTCTGGCCGAACAGGAATTTACATGTTTAAATGTTTTGATGATACAGCTGGAAAGCAAATAAAGTCTTTTTTAAGGTTTTTAACTACCAACTTTCATTTGGTTTTTGCAATACACTGTTGTGTTTTTTGTGAGAAACATCTCTGCTAAACAAATGAATTAACTTCATTTGATGAGGGAATTATAGCGCAGTACTACCATTGGCCAGAGGATGTCGCTCTAAGAAAGACTATGAGAGGAGTACCCTATCCAAGTGGGGTTGCAGCAAACCAGAGCCTAACCCAGCAGTGCAGGGTGCCAAGTCAGAGAGGATGCACCTAGAGCAGGACACCAGTCCATCACATAGCACCCCAAGCAGGACTTGAAGCCCAGACCCACCAGAAAACAGGGACCGGGCAAACCTGCTGTGCCGTTGCACTACTATGCCCCCTTGGAGAAGTGAGCAGTGTCTTTCTTATTAGTTCTACAGCACTGAGGTGCATTTCCTGACCAGGTATTGCATTGCATTTTGTGGACCACTGGGTGGGAATGACCAAGAATTATACATAATTTACTATTTTTAATTTGAAATTCATAAATATGATGCACAATTGACTCAACAATTTTGTTCATCATTACTAAGCATTAATGAGCTTAATTAAGAATGGATTGTATGCTGATACTCAATCACTATCCATAACCACTTAGAAAAAGGCAGGGTCATAGTGGTCCAGACCCTATTGTAGGGGACAAATAGGAATATATGGAGACAGGCTGGTGAGGCTACTACCTTGGAGGCCAGTATAAGGATACAGTCGAACCACCTGTACAGTATATTATATCCATGTGACAGTGATGATGAAGAATAATGAGGATGAAGTGCCTGCTGTGAGACCTTCCATGTGGACCTGCCTACAGCTCTGAATCCTCCTTTTAAACCGAGTGTCACCTGTCCAGTCAGAGGGAGGAGTTCATGCAAACTGAGCTCTTCCTTCTACATTTATATCTGTGCACTGAGCAAAGAGGGAACAAATGCTGAGTTCTGGCTGCTTTAACCGACATTTTACCACAATCACACACATTCACCATGACCTTCTTAACTGCTCTCCTCATAATGACAACATGCTTAACAGGTACATTTTAATGACACATATAAGCTGTGTCTGCTCTTGAGTACTGAGATGGAGGTTTAATGTTTATTTTCTTTCCACAGGTGTTACTGGTCAAACACCGACTCAGTCTGAAGCAGCAGTTAAAAAGCCTGGAGAATCTCATCGACTCACCTGTACAGCCTCTGGCTTCACTTTCAGTAGCTATTACATGCACTGGATCCGACAGCCTCCCGGGAAGCCACTGGAATGGATTGGCTATATTAGCAGTGGCAGTGGCAGTAGCACCAACTATGGCAGCTCTTTTAAAGGCAGATTCACCATCTCCAGAGACAACAGCCAGAACCAGCTGTATTTACAGATGAACAACTTGAAGGATGAAGACACCGCAGTTTATTACTGTGCGAAAGACACAGTGAGTGGAGACACTGCAGGGCTGTACAATAACTGCTCCAGTACATCTCACACTGAGGGTCACTCAAGTGTGTCCACGCAGCACTGTCTTGTCTTTCTTGTCCACATAGTAGAACTAGCTGAAAATGATTTCTGCTCTAGTTAACTAAAAAGAATGTGAGCCGCTTGGAAGATAAATTAATCTACTGTACTGAAATATTTATGTCATTAATATTAAAATGTCCAGGTTAAAATGATTTTTTTTCCATCTGGCTTCTTTTTTAGAGTCCATTGAATGAACCGCCCTGCTCTTCAGCTTAATCAAAGCAGATTTTTAATAATAGAATTCCACTCCACATTTTAGTTCTGAGCTCACATGCTGTGGAACAGATGTCCTCTCAACATCACATGTCCTCCCAGTTGAATTTCAGAAACTTTTTTTCAAGCCATTTTGTAACTATTCAGCTTCGCCCCTACTGTGTCAGTGGCCTTTTGTAAAGTCTTTCTCACTGTACTCCTGTTAAGAATTCAATTTTGCAACATTTTCTTTAATAATTTAAAGTTTATTTTGTTTGGCTTTTGTATAATAAGTTTGTGTTATCAAAAATTCCACATTATTACTGTTGTCTTCGTCAAACACTTCTTTACTACCAGTTCTGACATAATAAGCAATCTGGCAGAGAAACCCTTCGAAAACCATACATCAGCAGAATTTCATTTAAAATATAACAAAATGTAATTTATCAGTAATAACATTAGAAAAATTGGAATAGTACACACAAGCTTCCCCAAACAGTTTTATTTTTCACAGAGATGTGTTTTGGCAGGATGCCTTCCTCAGTGTACTTGCATACTGTGTCTTATCTGTACTGCTGATGTCTGTGACAGGTATTGACATCATACCTCATGGACCAACAGGAATTATATATTAATTATATTTTAAAAGGTGGGGCGCGGTGGTGCAGTGGGTTGGACCGGGTCCTGCTCTCTGGTGGGTCTGGGGTTCAAGTCCTGCTTGGGGTGCTTTGTGACGGATTTACGTCCCGTCCTGGGTGTGTCCCCTCCCCCTCCAGCCTCATGCCCTCTGTTGCTGGGTTTGGCTCCGGCTCCCCGCGACCCTGTAGGGAACAAGCAGTTCCAGATGATCTGTGTGTGTGCATTTCTCTGACTGAATCAACTCAATTGCAGCGTGGAATGTTTGATACAAACACTTTCTCCAGAATGAAAACTTTACTTCAGTCAGAACCTGTCCATACTACATTATTCTGCAGTCTCAAAACTTGTTCAATATTGTTGCATTAACCCACGAGGAATTTTGAATTATTCTTCAGAAATAATTCCAAATTAGACGACTTAAAATTCAAGCTTCTATGGTGGACTATGGTAAAGACTTGCCGATTTGAGAGAATTAAGCTGCACTACAACCACTGGCCAGAAGATGTCACTGTAGGAAATACTCAGAGAAGTGTACAGTGTTGGGTACAGTATTGCTCATTAGCTCTATAGCAGGGAAGTGCAGTTTTGATGCAATACTGACTGCAGTTTTATTACATAGTATAGGGACAACCAATAATTATCGATGAACTATTATTAAGTAAAGGGGGTATGGTGGTGCTGTGGGTTGGACCGGGTACTGCTCTCTGGTGGGTCTGGGGTTCGAGTCCCGCTTGGGGTGCCTTGCGACGGACTGGCGTCCCGTCCTGGGTGTGTCCCCTCCCCCTCTGGCCTTACGCCCTGTGTTGCCGGGTAGGCTCCGGTTCCCCCGTGACCCCGTATGGGACAAGCGGTTCTGAAAATGTGTGTGTGTGTGTGTGTATTGGTGCAGTATATTGTATATATACTGTAATTCAACAAATGTTAATTACATAGAGACGCATGGAATCTAACAGTAACCTTTCATGTTGCAGATTTTTTGTTCAATGTTTTCCTCTATAAGAAGAACGCTGTGATACTGAAAATAGCTATGTAATATTTTTTATTTTGTACTAATGTATTATTGCAATCAGTTCAGTACTAATTAACCTTGAAGGTTATTTAACATCTAGGAACAATAATGAAGAGGACTTCCCAGCAGTCTATTGAAACCTCTGGAAAGGAATATACAAAGTTACCCTCTACTGTACTGCTACAAATGCGAAATCACACAAAGTCACAGGTCACACAGACACTAAATTCAAGACACATTTAAATTTTAAACCTTACTACTCAATTTTTTTTAATACAGTTTACTTGTGTTTAAATCTACAGGTATGCGCTGCTTTACAACGTTTCGGGCAGTGACGGACTGAAAAATTCAAATCAATCAAAAGAGCAAATCAAAGAGTGATGTCGTATGCGTCGTACCATGATGCATCGCTTACGTTTTAAGCATGTTTTACAAACAAACCAATTGCGCTGCCACTCCCAGATATATGAAAGTATATACGATTTATGTATAGTACATAATACATGATGATGATAATAAACAACTGTTACTGGTTTATGTATTTACTGTACAGTAGTTTTTAATTGTTATTTTAGACTGTACTCTTTCTACTTAAGAAAGTTCCGGAATGTAAGGCAGTACTGTACACTCTATGGTGTTCGCTCAACAACAAAGTCGAACTGCTACTGGTTTCACAGAACGTAACCCCGTCGCTAAGTGGCACATACCTGTATTTAAAAATGTGGGGGAAAAAAAACTGTTGTACAGAACATAAAACATTATACACCTGACATTCAGTGCAAGACCCTGACAGCTGGTTATTGAAAGATCATTAACAGTAGAATAGCTGATATGAGATACGCCAGTCCTGTTACATTTTTCTTAGGTTTTACCTATAAAATCACCACTCAAAAATTTCAATTTAAAATCATGAAAAGCCATGGAGTTGGGAGAGTAGGAAAAAATCTTGATCAAAATTAGCTATAAATGCACATACAGATGCGCGCATCTATGTCCAACTAACAAAATTCCAGAAATACAAAGTACATTTTGTTAAATTTCAAATACACCATTAATGACTTCTGTGTTTCAGGATAAATGCATGATCCATACATTATAAACTTTTCAGAACTTTTTAACAATGTCACATAAGTGAGGTGTCCTGTTTCTCATGACTCTCTTCCCCTGTTTCACACATACAGTGAAAGAGTATGTGTTACACACAGGGGCTGCACACCAGAGGTGGGACCCAAGTGTGGGATCTTTCACTTTTAAGCTCAAGGGGCAAAGCAATTCTCGTGGTCGGGGACACGCGTGGATCCAGAATCGAGGCGCAAGCATTGGTCTGAGGGATGATCCGAGGTCGTGGTCGATAAGGCAAGGAAAAGGTCGAAACTGTGGGAAGCAGGGCTCAGTGACAAGGAGGTGGACAAGGGAGCAAGGAAGGGGGGACACTAGGTGAAGATCAGGCAAAGCAAAGGTAAAGTTAAAGACCACAGGTGGGACGGTTGCCTCATATGAGATTCCATGACCTGGGAGCGGTGGAGTGGCTCCTTTTATACTCTGTCCTGCTGATCATAGCCAGGTGCTTGTGTCTGGCGAGTGGTCGTGGATGTGACAGTATGTTAGTGACCAAGTTCAGGGAATTTAATTTTTAAATTTATATAAATAAGCACTTTGTAGGGATTCTGAAAAAAACTTTCCATAATAACTGTTAGCTATTTAATATTAATTAACTCAAAGTAAGTGAACCTGTTCTTTGTCAGTAACTGCTCATCAAATGACACAGACTGAGAAAATGTGGCAGAGCTCTGATTTTACCTATAGCAGTGTACTATTTTTACTGACCAAGTATTAGTGAATTAATGTAAACAATCTAGTTCTTATTCAACATGAATAATTACACGACAGTGTACAGGAGCAGCAGTGAAGACGTTTTCAAAACAGCATCTATTTAAAGCTGTAGGGGGGTCTATGCAAAGTTATCCTCCACTGTGCTGCTATAAAAATCAGAATCACATACAGTATCAGGACATACTGACACCACTTGTTCTGTCATACTGGACAATGGAACTGAGTATTGTTGGGAGTTTAATCTTCATACTGGGGTCTCTGCAAGGTAGGACTGGAGAAATTAGAACTGCAATGCAATATTGTAAATGTACTGGATACACAGATGAATTTCAAAGTATTGAGTAAACTGTGACATGTTGGTTTTTACAGGGATCCACTGTGATGACATAAGGTTGGATCAGTCACCTCCTAAGGTGAAGAGACCAGGAGAGTCTGTCAAGCTGTCCTGTGTCATTTCTGGGTTTCAAATGACAAACTACTACATGCACTGGATACGACAGAAAGCAGGTGGAGGACTGGAGTGGATTGGAAGAGTAAACTCTGGTAGTACATATGATCCAGACTATGCAGCGTCCCTGAAAGGACAGTTCACCCTGACTGAGGACGTCTCCAAAAGCACACAGTACTTGGAGGCCAAGAGTCTGAAAGCAGAGGACACGGCTGTTTATTACTGCGCTCGAGAGTCACACTGACTCCTCTCAGTTCAGCAGCTGTACAAAAACCACGAGCTGCAAAACAAGTGCATGTAAAGTAATTCTTCTTTATTCAGTTATATTTGTACTTTCTAATGGATATTTAAAAAAAAACATTTTAACAAAGTGATTATTAATTTTTTAAGAACTTAATCGGATCATTACAGTCCTAGGGGTTACTCTGTGTGGCACACCTGGGCTGCAAGACAGAGGACAGGGAAGGTAGGGAGACTTTAACACAACTTGTGCCACAATCTGTCACACTACAAGTCACACATCTTCCGATTCCTGTGTTTTATTCTGTGCCTCTCCTTCGATTCTTCCAAAAGACTTTTCCAGATCACTCAATTCACTGTTCATCAAGCAACAAGACAGTGAAAACACTATAAAAGTGAATAGTATTTACCAACAGTAATTTCAAAATGATCAATATGCCAGTGTTATATGAATCCATCCTGAACTGGGAGGAATGCAGAGAACCACCTGGAGAGAAGATGTCCGTCTGTACCCTCCAACACAGACAGATTTCACTCATCTGGGGTAAAAAGAAGGGAATCAAGTGTTGAGAGGTGTCTTAAGGTTTCCTTGACAAATCAATCCTGACTTGCTCTGCAACGACTTATTAAATTACTATATCTAGTAATATGTAGTTTTAAATATGTAGTTTCAATGACAACTTGTTTCTTCATCAGCGGTTTAGATCGAGGATGACTGGTGGTACCTCTGTTGCCTCGTAAGTTAAATTATTTCAAGAAAACTTAGCTGTAGGACAGTTGAATCAAACAGGTAGCCAGAAATTTCACACACTTTGGTTGAGGGAGAGCTCCTATGTGAGGAATCTAGGACTGTGGCACCGTTATATTCTATTAAGGCGAAGCCAGAACTGTTTACATTGTTGGAAAAATATAATTCCATGTTTAACTTTCCCTGCAGTGAAAGAAAGGGGTCCCTGTATATGAATGCTTCCACATGAAAACCTCCCCGTTACTCCTAACAAACATTGTCCCGTTGCTTCTTCTAAGCTTCGTTCTATTATTTCTGCTCCAGTGTTTTTGTTTATGGCTTTTTGGCTTCAAAGAATTCCCTGTGAAGAATTCCTTAATGAAAAAATTTGCCATTTTTCACCCTCTGTCAGAGTGAAAAACCAAGTATAGTGTGTGACCCCTGTGATGTAACTCATCTCTCACAGGGTATAAGGTTTAATTCCACATGGTGTAGTGAAGATGCTGTTTCCTGTGCTACAGTTAAGGGGCAGCATTTTTCTACATTTTTCGGCATCACTGCTGTTGATCTCGGAACTAGCAGAGAAAGTTCACCTGCAGACTTTGCAGAGTCAACAAATTGAACAAACACATTTTATGTTCTTATGCTGGTATTTAGACTCTTTCTGAGATCTTGTACAGTTTTTTTTCCAACATTTTCTAATAACTCTTCATCGGTATCAGTTGCCCATGACTGAATTGTCTCTGTGGACAAATTTCTCTCTGTATTTTTGGAAAAGATGCACTACATTTGGATGGAATCATCCCAGTGGGGGGTGAAATTTTTGACTGATTTTGCATTGTTTGAGTCCTGATCAGTCTGGTAAAACAGAACACATACTGACACAGAACATTAGTTAAAATCCCCAAAAAGATAAAACTGTTTGATCAGATGACTGATTTAATTCTTTAGTTCAGTCCTGTCCACAGTCTGACAGCACATTACATTTAGCAGACACTTTTCTCCAAAGCAACTTCCAATGAACTCAATGTAGTGTTATCAGCCCACACACCTTATTCACCAAGGTAAATTACACTGCTAGATACACTATTTACAAGGGGTCACTCATCCATACATCAGTGGAACACACTCTGTCACTCCCACACTATAGTAGAACCTGAAAAGCATGTCCTTGGAGTGTGGGAGGAAAGCCACACAGACAGATCATGCAAACTCGATACAGACAGAGTAGGGATCGAACCCACATCCGGGGTGTCTCTGCTGTTACTCCTGGCAGCTGCTTCCTGTGAGTATTTTTTAAACTCCAAGTGGACTTCAATATGTAATTTCAAAATTTAATTGTTTTGATGAATCAGCTGGAGAGCAAATGAACTTTTATAAACTTCCAATTTCCATTTGGGTTTTCTAATGCACTGTTCAACAGGAAAAGAATAAATAAAATATCTGAATAAATCTAAATGTAAATAAATAAATTCACTTCAGTTGACGAGGGAATTATAATGCACTACTACCACTAGCCGGAGGATGTCGCTCTAATAAAGGCTGTGAGAGGAGTACAGTGGTATATTTCTCATTTGGTCCACAACACTGAGGTGCATTTCCTGACCCTGTACTGCATGACATTTTCTGGCCCACTGGGTGGTACTGACCAATAATTATACATCATTTCCTATTGATAATGAATAATCCATAATAATGATGCAGAACTGATTCAGTAATTTTGCTCATCATTACTAAGCATTATTGATCTTAATTACGAATGGATTATATACAAGTACTCAGTGACTATCTATAACCGTTTGTCTGAACGCAGGGTCATAGTGGTCTGAAACCTATTGTAGGGGAGTAGCAGTAGTATATAGACACAGGCTGGGCAGGCTACTACTGAGAAGGTCAGTCTCAGGATACAGCTGAACCACCCGTACGCAAGAGCGCACACACACACACACACACACACACACACACACACACACACACACACACACACACACACACCGACTGAAACCGCTTGTCCCAAGCAGGATCGCAGAGAACCGAAACCCAACCCGGCAACACGGGGCGCAAGGCTGGAGGGGGAGGGGACACACTCAGTACGGGACGCCAATCCGTAAGCAAGGCACCGTAAGCCAGACTTGAACCCCAGACCTGCCAGAGAACAGGACCCGGCCAAACCTGCTGCGCCGCCACACACCCCCCTACCACCCGTATGGTATATTATAAAAAAATGTCACTGGCGGCTACTGTAAGAATGACACACACAGCCTTCTGCCACAAGAGGAGACCAACTACTTCTACAGTATATTTTATCCATGTGACAGTGATGATGAAGTACAATGAGGATGAAGTGCCTGCTGTGAGACTTTCCATGTGGACCTGCCTACAGCTCTGAATCCTCCTTTTAAACTGAGTGTCACCTGTCCAGTCAGAGGGAGGAGTTCATGCAAACTGAGCTCTTCCTTCTACATTTAAATCTGTGCACTGAGCAAAGAGGGAACAAACGCCGAGTTCTGGCTGCTTTAACTGACATTTTACCACAATCACACACATCCACAATGACCTTCTTAACTGCTCTCCTCATAATGACAACATGCTTAACAGGTACATTTTAATGACACATGTAAGCTGCGTCTGCTCTTGAGTACTGAGATGGAGGTTTAATGTTTATCTTCTTTCCACAAGGGGGGGTGCGGTGGCGCAGTGGGTTGGACCACGGTCCTGCTCTCCGGTGGGTCTGGGGTTCGAGTCCCGCTTGGGGTGCCTTGCGACGGACTGGCGTCCCGTCCTGGGTGTGTTCCCTCCCCTTCCGGCCCTACGCCCTGTGTTACCGGGTAGGCTCCGGTTCCCTGCGACCCCATATGGGACAAGCGGTTCTGAAAATGTGTGTGTGTGTGTGTGTGTTCTTTCCACAGGTGTTACTGGTCAGACACTGACTCAGTCTGAAGTAGCAGTTAAAAAGCCTGGAGAATCTCATCGACTCACCTGTACAGCCTCTGGCTTCACTTTCAGTAGCTACTGGATGACCTGGATCCGACAGCCTCCTGGGAAGCCACTGGAATGGATTGCTTCTATTTATGACAGTAGCAACATAGGCTATGGCAGCTCGTTTAAAGGCAGATTCACCATCTCCAGAGACAACAACAAGAACCAGCTGTATTTACAGATGAACAACTTGAAGGACGAAGACACTGCAGTTTATTACTGTGCGAAAGACACAGTGAGTGGAGACACTGCAGGGCTGTACAATAACTGCTCCAATACATCTCACGCTGAGGGTCACTCAAGTGTGTCTCTGCAGCACTGTGTTGTTCTTCCTGTCCACCTGGAACTGTTCTAGAAGTTTCAACAAAGAACTGAGCATGATGAATGGAGACTGAAGTTCCATTTTTGTCTGCAGTTTCTATTCTGTCTTGATTGTCTTGACCGACCAGACTATCGGGCGTCGAATCGACTCCGCTGGTCACAGCACGCTTCCCATTCCTCTCTGGATCGTGCCTTCCTCATCCACGTAGCTCCAAACGTTTTTCTTATGTCGTCAATCCATTGTTTTGGAGGCCTTCCGAGTGGCCTTTTCCGCTCACGCGGATACCACTCGACAATTGCGCGAGTCCACCGATTGTCGGTGAACCGAGCAACGTGTCCGGCCCATCTCAACTTTTGCTTCTCGTACTCGTTGATGACGTCCCTCACGCCGGATTTCTCTCTGATCGTCTCACTCCGGATATGTTCTCTTAGTGATATTCCCAGCATAGATCTCTCCATCGCCCTTTGAGCAGTTACCAACCTTTGCTCTTCTCTCTTCGTGGTGGCCCAAGTTTCACTGCCGTATAACATTGCAGGTAAAACTGTGCCATTGAAGAGGTTCGCGCGGGTGGTCTTATCCAACTTTCCTTTGAGCACATCCTTGATGGAGTTAAACGCTTTCCATCCGGCCCTTATTCTCCGCGAGATTTCCTTCTCCATGTCTCGACGCATATTTACTTCTTGTCCAAGGTAGACGTATTCCTCCACCTCCTCTATTTCATCGCCTTGAACCACTATTCGGCCCCTTGTTGCGTAATCTGACCGCATGAACTTGGTCTTCATGCGGTTCATTTTGAGGCCTACTCTCGAGCTTCTGATGTCTAGCTCGGTTAGCATGGTCTGAAGTAGATCTGTGGTTTCGGCAACGAGGACGATATCGTCGGCGAAACGGAGGTGGGTCAGTAGCTCGCCGTTGATGTTTACGCCGCCCTTCCAGTCGATGTCTCTGAAGATCTGCTCGAGACATGTGGTGAAGAGCTTCGGAGAGATGGTGTCTCCTTGTTTGACGCCCTTCTCGACTGCTTTGATCTCGACGCTGTCGAAGGCCTTCTCGTAGTCCACGAACACGACGCATAGTGGCAGCCTGTACTCTTTCGCTCGCTCCAGCAATTGGGTCAGAGTGAAGATGTGATCCATCGTGCTGTAGGTTCTTCGGAAGCCTGCTTGTTCCCTTGGTTGTTTTCCATCCAAGTGTTCTGATAATCGTGTTAGGATTATCTTCGTGAACAGCTTGTAGATGTGGGACAAGAGGCATATGGGACGATAGTTCTTTAGGTCTTCTCTATCTCCCTTCTTATACAGCAGGATGGTTCTCGACTCTTTCCACTGCGATGGTATCTTGCACGTGTTCAGATAGTGACTGAACCGTTCGGCAAGGATTTTCCAGAGCTGTTCTCCGCCCAACTTCAACATTTCAGATGTTATGCCATCTTTCCCCGGTGCTTTTTCCCTCTTCATCAAATTGACGGCCCTTTCAACCTCACTTACGAGAATGGGGGGCACATTCTCCTTCCTTTGAAGTGACGGTGGTGGTTCAATCTTCACAGCAGATTTGAAAAGCTTAGTGTAAAAGTCTTTACAGATCTTTACCACCTCGCCTCTTTCATCGGCTGTAGCACCATCCGAGTTCTTCAGCTTCGTCACTTCCGATTTATAGAGTGCCATCCCCCTTTCACATTTCTTGAGGCTCTTCCTTTCCTCGGCAGCCTTCAGGAGCTTTTCCATCCGGTATTTTTCGAAGTCTCTCTTCAGCTGCAGTCCTATCACCCTGCTGAGAATGGAATATTCAAGGTGATCTTCCGCAGTCCTCTTCATGTTCTTTCTCTTCTCGAGAAGTTTTTTTGGTTTCTTCCGAGATTCTTCCCTTCTGCTCCCTTGGGCCCGCCTCCTTTGCCTCCCTCAAGCATTCCTTCAGTTTCTCGATCAGTGAGTCATAATCATCGTCAATTCCGTCAATTCGGCACCAGGATTTCCTCTCCATCGCTTCCTGCAGTCGCTTTCCATCGTAGACCTTCACACGTTCTTCCCTCGACGTCAGCTGCAGTGTCTTCTTCTCCTTTGTCCTGTCGATGACGATCTTGGCCCTGAGCAGGCGGTGATCGCTGCCGGTGTTGAATGGCGTTACGACAGAGACGTCTTGCAGAATGCGCCGCTTGTCGACCAGGATGTAGTCGATCTCATTGCGATGTGCAGCGTTAGGGGCTATCCAGGTCCATCTTTTCTCGCTGTTCTTCTTGAACAGGCTGTTCCCGATGTAGATTTTTCTCGCCTCTGCCATAGTGACCAAACGTTCCCCTCTTTCATTTCTTTCTCCAGTTCCAAACTTTCCAACATACCTTTCACCTTGCCTCCCTTTTCCGACCTTTGCATTGAAGTCTCCCATCACGACGGTGTAAGTGGATTTCCGAGCTAGCACCATGTCTAGCTGGCGATAGAACTCTTCCACTTCATCGTCGTCGCTGGCACTGGTGGGAGCGTAGGTCTGGATGATCTTAAGGGTGGCCTTTCCCGAGAGGTTCACGTTGAGCACTCCGATACGCAATGACACAAAATGGCATGAGGCGATCTTCGTAGTCCATTCTTTGCTTATGATGAACCCGACACCCCCAACTGATCTGCTGCCATCCGCTTTTCCTAGTCTTACAGCGCATCCATCTTCCCACCTCGCACTCATCTCCTTCTTCTGCCGAGTCTCGCACAGACCCAACACGTCGCATCTGATCTTCATCTTCTCCTCCATCAGGTGGTTCAATCCGTTCCCCCTTGCCAAAGACCTGCAGTTGTAGGTGCAAATGGCAAGGTTAGTCCTGTTCCGCGGTGGCTTCTTGGAACCTGAGATTCTTAGCGGCCTCTCGTCGCTCGGATGGCGTACCGCCGCCGTGGCACGGTCCGATTGACGTGCAGGGTACTGAGGCCCATTTCTTCGTGCTGTTTTAGCCAGAAGATGACGCCACCCCGCTGGCTAGGCGGGCAGGCCATTGCACCTCTGCAGTTTCTATTTTAAATCGCTAAATTCAAGACTGAATAAGCTCACCCTGTCATTCAGGTTCATTGAAGCACTTATGAATAAGAACATGTACATTAACATTTTTCATTTTACCACTGAAAGGTAGATGAGTGATTTTTGGCATTGTTTTTTTCTGGTTTAGTTTGATTCTTTAATCATATTCTAACGTTTGTTAATACTTTGAGAGCTCAACCTTTCTGTTCAAGGTATGGCTTCAAGCCTAATGTTTGCCCTTTTTTTAGAATCCCACAATGAACTTCCAATACCCATATTTCATATTACCGAAATTAAAGATTTCATAGAATTGTCTCGAAATGTTGCATTGTTTAACAAATCACTGGCTCAGTCTTCCAGCTCATTAATTTATGTTGTGGACTGACCATTTTCAGAACTCAGGTTCAATTAAATATTTTAGAGTATATCAAGTAAATAACTGTAAAACAGTAAACAGGCAAAAGATCACATCATGGGAACACAAACTGCATAAGAGCTGCCTCTGAGAATTTGTACAAGTTATTTACATTATGTATTAGTTCACTATATTGTAGCGTCCCTCCATAGAGCTACTAGAAACAGGCTCGACAGACGGGGTAAAAGGAACGTGCTCTTTATTGAAACTGTACATGTCCCCAACAGCAGTCTTAACAAAGACACTTCAGACAGTACAAGACACAGAACACCTCAAAATCCCCCTGGGTCACTCCCAGCCCCCCTGCTGCACCCTATGGTTAAGGGGTTCCCCCCGGGACTCCCCAGAATCCCACTCTCAAACACTGAACATAAATAGAACAACAACCAATCAGAAACCACACACAACTATGTACACACACATAAACACTAATACCAATTATTTACATTTACTCTCCTCAGTAATGTTACATTGCCCCCCCTTTAGCAGTCGGCCGTCCCGGCGACTGTCGACCCCGAAAGCACAAAGTCCCTGAGGTGCAGAGGCAACCGCCGCACCCTCCTGGGTCTGTGCGGGGACGGTGAACCCGCTGGACCTGGTGGACTCTCTCCGGGAGGCCCCGGTGCAGGTTCCTTGGGATGGTAGGGGGCGAGTCTGTCACGGTGTAGAACCACCGGCCGACGCCCTGGCCCCATCCGCACCCTGTAGACGACATCCGACAGCCGACCCAAAATCACGCAGGGACCCACCCAGCTGTCTGTGAGCTTAGGGCAGAGCCCGCGTTTCCTCCGGGGATTGTATACCCACACTCGGTCTCCTGGGGCCAGAGGGCACCCGCGACACTGTGTGTCGTATGCGCGCTTCTGCCGCCCGCCGGCCTCCGTCAGATGGCGCCTGGCAAAAGCGTGCGCGGACTCCAAACGTCGCCGCAGTTGCCGAAGGTACTCCGGACCCACTTCACCCCCCACCTCGGGCTCCGGCGGGCTGCCGAAAGCCAAGTCCACCGGAGTCCTCAGCTCGCGTCCGAACATGAGCAGGGCAGGGGTGCAGCCGGTGGACTCCTGGACAGCAGAGCGGCACGCCCACAGGACCAGGGGCAGGTGTCTGTCCCAGTCGCGCTGATGTCGGGAGGTAAGCACAGAGAGCTGCGTGGCGAGTGTCCGGTTGAAACGCTCCACCAGCCCGTCGCTCTGTGGATGAAGGGGCGTGGTGCGCGTCTTCCGCACCCCCAGCCGGTCGCATACCTCTTTCATAACTTGTGACTCAAAGTTCCTGCCCTGGTCACTGTGCAGGTTCTCTGGCGCCCCAAAACGGCAGAACATCTCCTCCACCAACCGCTCCGCTGTGGTCGCGGCACTCTGGTCCGGTACCGCGTACGCCTCGGGCCACTTGGTGAAGTAGTCCATGGCCACGAGCACGTAGCGGTTTCCCCGATCAGTGCGGGCAAAGGGTCCCAGCACATCCACGCCCACGCGCTCCATTGGGGTGCCCAACTGAAGTCGTTGCAGGGGGGCATGCGACCGGTCACTGGGGCCCTTACGCGCCGTGCAGGCATCGCAGCAGTGCACGAACAGCTCCACGTCTTGGCGACACCCCGCCCAGTGAAACCGCTGGCGCAGCCGGTGCAGCGTCTTCGCCACGCCGAAGTGCCCAATGCCAGCGGGACCATGCACTCGCTGCAACACGTCTTCCTTGAGGCTACGGGGGATGAGGAGCTGCCACAGGACTTGGCCGGGCACTGGCCCCTCCCAACGCCGATACAGCAGCCCCCCCCTCACCTCAAGGCTGTCCCACTGTGAGCAGTATGACTTGACGGTGGGTCCGTGTGGGGCCACAGCAGTCCAGGGTGGGCGCTGCCCCGACTGCAGGAAGCCCCGCACCACTGCCAGCTCTGGATCGGCTTCCTGGGCCCGGCGGAACAGCTCTGTGTCGTCGGCGGATCCCCCATCACTCGCCGCATCTGCCGCCAGCACAGCGCAGGTCTCTTCTGCAGTCGCCCGCCGCTCCTCCAGCCGAACGCAGTGCCTGCACGAGCCTGCACTGCAAGGGCGCCGAGAGAGTGCGTCGGCGTTGGTGTGCAGGCGTCCTGGTCGGTGTTGGACCTCAAAGTCATACCCCTGCAGCAGCTCCAGCCACCGTGCTATCTGCCCCTCTGGCTCCTTGAAGTTTAGGAGCCATGTGAGTGAGGCGTGGTCGGTCCGCAACAGGAACCTGGTCCCGTAGAGGTAGGGGCGAAAATGTTTAATCCCTGCCACCACGGCCAGGAGTTCTCGCCGCGTGACACAGTAGTTCTTCTCCGGGCGACTCAGCCGGCGGCTGTAGAATGCGACCACCCTCTCACCTCCATCTCCCGCCTGCGACAACACAGCTCCGATGCCTTGATCGCTGGCGTCCGTGTCCACGATGAAAGTCCTCCCAGGGATCGGGAGAGCCAGGACGGGGGCAGATGCCAGAGCCTCCCTCAGGCGGTGAAAGGTGGCTGCGCACTCAGGGGTCCACTCGAACGGGGTGCCCTTAGCAGTGAGGCGGTGCAGTGGTGCTGCGATGTCTGCAAAACCACGCACAAAGCGGCGATAATACGACGCCAGCCCCAGGAAACTCTGCAACTCCGACACGTTCTCTGGGGCTGGCCAGTCTCGCACCTGCCGCACTTTGTCGGGGTCCGTGGACACTCCATTCGCGTCCACGACGTGGCCCAGGAATTTCACCTGCCGCTGGAGGAGGTTGCACTTCGCGGGGTGCAGTTTCAGCCCGGCCACACGGATGGCAGCAAACACCTCCTTCAGATTTGCCAGCGCAGACTCAAAGGAGGAGGCGTGTACCAGCAGGTCATCCAGGTAGACAATGCACCGGCTCCTGGGCACATCTGACAGGACCCGCTCCATCAGCCGTTCAAAGGTGGCGGCCGCGTTACACAGGCCAAAAGGCATGACCGTGAAGTGCCAGAGGCCCCGCCCCAGGGTGAATGCTGTCTTCTCCCGGGCCTCCGGCGCCAAAGCGACTTGCCAGTAGCCACTCCTCAGGTCCAGAGAGCTGAACCACTGTGACCCCGCGATGCAGTCCAACGCATCGTCAATGCGTGGCAGGGGATAGGAGTCCTGTTTGGTTACCGCATTCAGGCGACGATAATCCACACAGAACCGCCAGCTGCTGTCCTTCTTTTGCACCAGGACCGCCGGCGCTGACCAGGGGCTGCTGGAGGGCTCAATGATGCCCGCTGCCGCCATCTCTCTCACCTTTTCCTCCGCAATCTGCCTCTTCGCCAGCGCTAGGCGATGCGGTCGCAGGCGGATGGGGGCCGCGCCACCTGTCTCAATGTGGTGCCGCACCGGGTCCATTTTGGTGCAGTCTTCATCCCGGGCTGCGAAGATGTCCATGAAGGCGTTCAGGAGCTCCCTCAACTGCTCTCGCTGACCCTCTTCTAACTCCGCCCCGCTGCGCTGCCACAGCATCTGCACCGCTTCACGAGTCGTCGCCGAGGGCTGCGTGACGCACCCTGCACCAGAGGAGCCCCCGCTGTGTGCCTCGGGCTCTCCCTCAACTGCCATTTGGTGCGCAGCCCCGGTCCCCTGCACTCGTGAACTGGCGGAGAGGGCGCGCGTTTTGAGATTCTTTCGCCGCCGCCGCATGTGAGTGAGGGCAATGTTCTCACCTGCCAGCTGTAGCGACCGTCTGCCCAGGTCCAGCACCGCCCCTGCCTCGGCCAGGAGATCCATTCCTACGATGCATGGATCCTGGATCTCCGCAAGCCAGAACTCGTGCTCCAGCAGCTGGTTGCCCACAGCCAGGCGCAAACGTCTTTTCCCCCACATCGCCACGGTCTCTCCTGTGACCGTGCGCAGGCTCGCTGACGCCTCGGTCCATCCCTTTGGGGGATGGCGCGCCGTTCCAGGCAGCACTCCGTTGCGGACGATCGAGATTGTAGACCCCATGTCCACGAGGGCTTCGCAGGGCACGCCCTCTATTAGGCAGGGCAGCTGCAGGCAGCGGAGTTTCCCCAGGCGTCCCACCGGGAACGAGGGTACGCCCCAAGAAGGGGCGGACTCACAGGGCGAAACCCCCCTCACGGCGTCGCCCCTCTGCCGTTTCCCTGAGGTGCCGCGGGGGCGGGCTCTCTGCAGTGGCGCGCCTGGTGACCTCGCTTCCGACAACGCCAGCAGATAATAGGGGGCCGTTGGCGCGCAGGCGGTGCCTCGACTTGGCGCGCAGCTTCTCCCTCCACCTCGTCATCAGTGACGTCTTCCAGGGAGCGGCAAGAATGCGCGGGCTCCTTCGCCTCCCGTAGGACGGCTTCCGCGCATTCCGCCTCTCGCTGCGCCGCCTCCAGGTTAGCCGGGGCAGCAAGCCTAACATGCTGCTGCAGGCGTTCTGGGGCGAGCGCTCGGAGGAATGCCTGCAGCGCCAAGTCTTCTTGGATATCTGCGGGGTATTGCGGGTACGCCCGCCGCGCCAGGAGCTGGATATCCGCGGCCAGCGCTCCCAGGGCTTCGCCTTTGCCGCGTCGTCTCGCTGTGAGCTGTCCGCGATAATAGTCCGCTGTTTCGTGTTGGCCGAAACGGCGTCTCAGGGCAGCCATGAGCGCGGGCAGCTCGTGGTGTTGGTCCGCTATCACGTCTAGCAGCACGGTCAGCGCTTTCCCCTCCAAGGCTAGCCCCAGCTGTGCTGCTGTAGTTGCCGCATCCCAGCCGTTGTGCCGTGCTGCTAGGCGAAGCTGTGCCTCGTATGTTTCCCACGGCTCCGTCCCCGAATACCGTGGCAGGCGGAGCGCTGTTCGCTGCGGTGTTTCCCCCGAGGCTGGCGTCCTGGGCGGTGGTTGGGGAATACCTCTTTCTCCGCACACCATCGTGAGGGAAGCCTCTTGCCGGCGTGGTGGTGACAGTCCCTACAGTTGCTCCAAAGCGGCCAGCAGTTCCGAAGTCTTCTGCTGAATATCTTCGATCTCCCAAGAACGTTCTCTTCCCCAGTCAGTTCTTGGGGTTTGCTCGCTCAGAGCGTGCGTCGTCCCACTCCTAACACCACTGTAGCGTCCCTCCATAGAGCTACTAAAAACAGGCTCGACAGACGGGGTAAAAGGAACGTGCTCTTTATTGAAACTATACATGTCCCCAACAGCAGTCTTAACAAAGACACTTCAGACAGTACAAGACACAGAACACCTCAAAATCCCCCTGGGTCACTCCCAGCCCCCCTGCTGCACCCTATGGTTAAGGGGTTCCCCCAGGACTCCCCAGAATCCCACTCTCAAACACTGAACATAAATGGAATAACAACCAATCAGAAACCACACACAACTATGTACACACACATAAATACTAATACCAACTATTTACATTTACTCCCCTCAGTAATGTTACAATATGTACATTATGTTACCTGCCTTAACTGGAGACAGCAGCTCCACCATCCACTGTCTGCTCTTCTCTTACTGTAACTTTATTATCATGTGAAGGAATACAACTCAAAATACGTTAAGTATTTATCAGGAAATTACAATCGTTCTTGTGGACTGTATTACGTGTGTGATTTATTTCAGCATATTCATTTTAAGTGTCATGTAAGATAAAATACCTTTCCTATTACAGTAATTTACAGATCAGTACACATTGTCTTGTTCAGACCATTTTGCTCCACTGTTTTTTCCAGCAGTTAACTGGAAATCCCTCACCTCTTCTGGGATAGTGGTGAAGAGACCTGGAGACTCTGAAACTATTCTGAATTGTAGGTGGTTTCATCATGAGCAGTTACTGGATGCACTGGAACCGTCAGCCACCAGGGAGAGGACTGGAGTGGATTAGGGTCATTTACACTGGTACTGACACAACCTTCTCAGAATCCTTCCAGGGCCAGTTCTCCATCACCACAGACAGTTCCACGCTGCACGGGTAGCTGAAGAGCCTGAAGCTGGAAGATGCTACAGTTTCCTACTGTATCTTTTACTGGGTGGTTTTAGTGTCCAGTTTGCAATGTCACTGCCATAATATACCACAGGATGGCATTCTTGTACTGAAAGGAAATCATGTAAAATGATGTGTTTACTCTGGCAGTTATGTCACACCTTTCTTTCCAGCACAGAAAATCATGGTTATGATATTGTAATACACTGAATTCCATAATGCCAATATGTACTGTAAAGGGAATTCTGAATTTTTTGTAAAGTGTAAGTTTAATATACATGGTATATTAAGTGCTGTGTTCTCCACCCCCAATGTCAAATGAACCCAAGGTGCAACATGTAAAATAAAACCAATATGTCACAAATCTCCACACTGAAGGACAACAAAAACATCTGAGATCAAACTGAATGAGAAGCCAGTTGGGAATGAACTGATCCAACAGTTTTTGGTGAAAGGAGCCACGTAAACCATTTCACTGAAAAGACAAGGAAGCCTGACACTTCATTACCTAGATTGCATTTTTTTCTATTCAAAAGCTGTGCAAATTTAATCACCTGCAGTCTAAATTAGTGTTTTCATTATCTTTGTTCTTGAATTTCTCTCAAGTGTATCTAGGTATTTTTAATTCCACTCTGAATTTGACTAAAATTTAGAACAAACAAAATCAAATAATTGTTTACTCAGTATTATCTAAATCAACTGTTTAAATCCATGAGTAATTTACCTTATCTCTAAAAACAGGACATTCCCAGAAAAGGAAATACCCACACAAAAAAATCCCTCAGAATAACCTTTTCCAAAGAAAAAAAACAAAAACTAAAAGCCACAAAACAAACCACCAACCACCCTCTAGCAAGAGCTCTTTATAGGAAATTACTTTAACTTCCAACAGTTGTCAGTCCTTATTACTGCCCCTTAAATGGCCACAGCTGGTCCTCACTTTCCATTAGGACAGGGGCGGTACATTAGAAGGTGTCCATCAGGTCCATCCTGTCTCCTGCCTCCTGCCCTGGACTGAACCACTAACACATTCACAAGGTTATAGTTTCAGTTACTTCCATGGACATGATTGTGCTGCTACAATTATGACTGTTTTCTTGATTCTTGGAGTTCCAAAAACTACACCTCTGAAACCACTGAAGCGTAGTATTAAAGTTAGTTTTATACTAGACTCTTGTATCTTGGGTCTTCATGGTCTCTGTCATAGCTGTACTCTGTAACTAGTGAAGAGTATAATTTCAAATTGATCAATGTACAGTACCACTATTATATTAACCACGATTATATGAACCAGTCCTGACCAAACCAATCCAGTCCTTATGTAGTAAATGAAGCTCTTTTCTTACAGTCCATTTCTGTCCCTCTCGGTCCTGCATAAAATACCTTTCCCACACACAATATTTAGTATGGGACTGTAATTTTGTGGTTTTTCTTATCTATTTGAATTTACTTTCATTTGACTCAATTTTAATTCACACTTCAAACTATTTGTCTTTACCTGCAGGGGGATGTAGTGGCGCGGCAGGTTTGGCTGGTGCCTGGGTCTGGGGTTCGAGCCCTGCTTGAGGTGCCTTGCGATGGACTGGTATCCTTTCCTAGGTGCGTTCCTTGCATCCTGTGTTGCTGAGTAGACTCCAGGTTACTGTGGGACAAGTGGTTGTTGCCATTGGTTGGTCTTCACCAGCGTAGTTTGGTCAGGAGACACACACTTATACAAGTGCTCATGAAGGACACCCATCAGACACAGTGAATTCAGAAATGTCACACAGATCATGTAAATATTCTTGCCTTGAACACTTCTGAAAACTTTGCTTTCTGGGAGGGAAACTGTTCACAGTGTGTTTTGGTGGGGCTGCAGGTCTTTTCTCAAACACTGCAGTCTGTCTTTCTGATTTAGTTCATGGGTCACATGTGGTTTCCTGCCCAGGTAGCCATGGTCAGGTGACTTAAATACGTGTCATGGCACAATTGCAATATCTAAACAGTACACAAGGCAATGCTGTGTTAATTCTCATATAAATGGCTATATTGATTTCATAGATAATAAATGAATTCGGGAGCAAGCTTTTATATCACTCAGAAAAACGATGTTCAACTGTAAACCTGAAAAAAAAGCTTTCATTCTGTACAGCAACATTTACATTTATCCCTTTAACAGATTTTTTTTCTCCAAAGCGACTTCCAATGAACATTATGTGGGGATATCAGTTCACACTTTATTCACACAAGGTGGCTTACGCTGCTATATACACTACTTGTAGAAAATTTTTTAAAAAAAGTTAAAATTGAGGGGGGGGGGGGCAGTGGGTTTAACCTGGGCCTGCTCTCCGGTGGGTCTGTGGTTTGAGTCCTGCTTGGGGTGCCTTGCGACGGACTGGCGTCCCATCCTGGGTGTGTCCCCTCCACCTCCAGCCTTATGCCCTGTGTTGCCGGGTTAGGCTCCGGCTCCCCATGACCCTGCATGGGACAAGCGGTTTCAGACAATGTGTGTGTTCAGACAGAAATTAGTGTCAGATTATATAAATATAGGCCAGTGTCCAGGAACAAAACTGATTTTTTTTTTTTTCCACTTTAGTCTCTGTTTGAGCCTCCTGGGGCCAGTTAGTTACTCATCGCTGCATTTTGATAACATTCGCACATTGTTAAGCTATCTACAATTATTTACCCATTTACACAGCTGAGTAATTTTTACTCTAGCAATTTCTGAAAAGTTCCTTACTTAAGGGCACTATATCAGGAGGTGATATTTGGCCCTGTAACATTAGGATCCAAAGGAAGAAGCTCTAATCACTACACTACCAGATGTCCCAACACAACTTCCACAGTGAGGAAGTAATAATTGAGCTAAATCAGTGCAATAACTGCCAATATTATCAGTTCCTACCAGCACCAACGGAAAGTCCTTTGCAGTGATCAAGAATTTTTTAATGAATTTCAGGGCAGTGAAAGATTCAAATGTGCGTATTTACAGGGATGTGGGGAAACAATGTGAAGTTGTGTCATGTGTTTCACTTGAGGCAGGACAATAAAAGCACGAAAACACAGTAAAACAAGTATTTTCCATACGATCAAATTACAACTTTTATGAGCCATATGAACACATCCCATCTAGGAAGAACAGGGCAAACCACTAATAAAAAAGAGGCCTGGATCTATAACCCTTCTACACATCTGACTTTTACAGAGTGACTGAGCTACTACAAGATACAGTAAATATCTGCAAAAAGTTTTTTAGCTCAGTTATGTCTGAAGCTGTGAGATTTTCAGTTTTTAACATCTTGAAGATGCAAATATTGCTTCTTGAAAAACTCTTGACATCATTTCCTGTTATCACCTTATAAAAAGTGTTATTCAAGCATCGTGTTTCACCAGTTCCTTCGGATAGATACATTTTCTTCTGCATTCATTCAACAGTGTTAAAAATGAGCATATTTAATATATTCATTTTAATAACACTTATATCATGTAAGATTAACTTTGATGTATATACAATATTTATGCTTCATAATATTTTCTTGCCATGGTATTTATTGATATCCATATTGAAAACATGATCAGATTATGACTGAACATGCAATTGTTGTTTTCCAGCTGTTCACTGTCAGTCTCTGACCTCCTCTGAAGCAGTGGTGAAGAGATCTGGAGACTCAGTGAAACTGTCCTGTAAAGTGTCTGGATTATCTCTTAGCTACTTGCACTGGATCCGTCAGCCACCAGAGAGAGGACTGCAGTGGATTGGGCGCATCGGCTCTGGTACTGACACTATCTTCTCAGAGTCCCTCAAGGGCCAGTTCTCCATCACCAAAGACAGTTCCACAAACACACTGTACCTGGAGGTGAAGAGCCTGAAGCCTGAAGTCACTGCAGTGTATTACTGTGCTAAAGACCCACAGTGAGTGCAGAGACTGCAGGGATGTACAATAACTTCCCTTGTAGATCTCACAGTGAGGGTCACTGAACCATTTCTACTCTCTCTCTCACTCTCTCCACACCACTAGTTTCTTACCTTCATGAGACTGGGAGAAATACAGTACCGTGCAATAGTCTTAGGCACTTATACGTTTCACAAAAATAATTGTTTTAGATGGTTATTTAATGTCTTCTGCATTAGTATCAATGGGAAAGGGCATATTTTAGATTTACAAGCATTCCTTTAGCAAAAAGTTACAGTATTACAGTAAGGGTTTTGTATGTCATTAAAGAAAGTAAACACACACACACACACACACACACAGTCTGAGACCATTTGTCCTGAGTGGGGTCGTGGCGAACCGGAGCCTAACCCAGCAACACAGGGCACAAGGCTGGAGGGGGAGGGACCACACCCAGGACGGGACGCCAGTCCATCGCAAGGCACCCCAAGCAGAACTCGACCCCCAGAACCGCCAGAGAGCAGGACCCGGCCAAGCCCACCGCGACCCTGCTGGGACAAGCTCTTGCTGACGCTGGAGAGTTACTAAGCTCTGTAGGAAGTTTATTAATTAAGAGCATTATTTTCGGAAGCATTCTCACTTTACAGCTTTGTTCCCCAACCCAGTGCCTAAAACTTTTGCACAGTACTGTACTTCACTTTTTAATTTAATGTGTGACAATATTTTATGTATATGTTCATAGTGTCAATCCAGATTTAAAGTGCATGGGTGACACAGAGGGCATGGAGTAAGACACTCAAAGTGTTCTTACAGTTAGTAAAACTGTGATGTCAAAAGTTAATACAAGGAGACGTGGCAGAAACGGGGTGATATACAGGACCTGGAGAGGATTACAAAGGACTGGCATAGAGAGGAGGTCAGGACAGGAACAAAGACACACTGGATGGTAACATGAGAAACAATTCAGAGAGCAGGAATCACTACAGAATCACAGAGAAAGCAGTAAAGAGCTGATCAAGAATCCACAAATGAGTGATGTGTCTTTACTCCCTTTCATAGGGCTGGGAACTGATTATGAGACTCATTGCAAACAGATGTGTTGGGTTAGTTGCATGGATCTCAGGTGGTGCCTGTGGTGACCAAGGATTCTACTCCCTTGTGTCATGACAGTGGCAAAACTCAGGGAATTTAATATTTAAATATATATAAACACCAGACAAGGATTCTGAAAAAAAAAAAAACCATCTCCATTAATGGAGAACAATTGTGAATAAATTAAGTGAAAGTAACTGCTCCTCAAATGACTGTTACAGACTGACATCGCACTGGACACTTACCTTTGTCCCACATATCTTTGAACTCATATTTTCTTCCATGTTACAACGAAGGTATAAAAATGTTCCCAGGCTGCAAGAGAGGGATGAGGTGAGGAGGAGGAAGAGGAGGGACTTCAACACACCAGCAGGTAATAATTGCCCCTATTTTACCCCATGTACCCACACAGTGAGAGGTCCACAGGCTCTGGAGACAAACAGGGACAACAGAACCAAGGCCAAGAAGGTCCCAGCGTCCAGCACCAACTGCACAGCACTGGCACAGACCACAGAAGAGAACACCTCCCCTGCACCATTCGCCTCCACTGAAGGACCTCACATGTAAATAAAAGAACCCTTCCACTGAACAGACGTGTCCTGCGTGTTTGTGCCACGCTCTGTTACACTTTAACTCAGACATCTTCCTATTCCTATGTTTTATTCTGTGTGTTTCTCCATCCACTCTTCAAAAAGACATTTCTAGATCACTCAGCTCACTGTTGATCAAGCAACAAGACTGAAAACACTGTAAAACTGAACAGTATTTATCAACAGTAATTTCAAAATGATCAACGTATCAGTGTTATATGAACCCATCCTGAACTGGGAAGGGGCTTTGCCAGGTCTTGCTCTCTGGCGAGTCTGGGATTTAAGCCTGGCGTGGGGTGCCTTGCGACGGACTGGCGTCCGATCCTGGGTGTGGCCCCTCCCCCTCCAGCCTTGCACCCTGTTAGGGTGTGCGTTAGGCTCCCGTTTACTGCGACCCAACTTGGGACAAGCGGTTTCAGACAGGCTGTGTTTGTCTATGAACTGGGAAGAACACAGAACCACTTACAGAGAAGAGGCCTGTTTGTATGACCTGCCCCCACACATTTCATTTGTATAACTTCACTCTTATTACACTGGAGTAAATAGAAGATAATCAGTGTCACATGGAAGTGGAGACGCGGGGGCAGCTGGACCAAGTGCAGGATCGGTCATCAAGAACCAAGGGATCAGGCAAGTTCTCGTTGTAAGGGGCAGGTGAAGAGTCGGTCAATCGGCAGTCAGAGTGAGGATCCAAGGACATGGTCAGAGGACGAAGCAAAGGGTCAAAAGCCAAGAAATGGCAACAGGAAGCAAGGGACAAGGAGTCACTAGACATAGCACAGGAGAACTAGCTGCCTCAGCAAGATTCTACAATCATACAGGGGCTGAGGAGGGTCTTTTAAAGGTGAGTGCTCAGTCAGATGCTTAAATGGTGTCAGGTGCTGTCGATTGTGGTGCAGGGGTGGACATGACAATCAGGTGTTAGGAGAGGTTTCTTAGCGTTTCCATGACAAATCAATCCTTACTTACCACTTGTTAAATTACAGTTTCAATGACAACTTGTTCCTTTATCATCGACAGTGTAGAGGGACAATGACTGGTGTTGCCCCTAAAGTTTCATTATTCTCATTGAAAAGGGGGTGTGGTGGCGCAGTGGGTTGGACCGGGTCCTCCTCTCTGGTGGGTTTGGGGTTCAAGTTCCGCATGAGGTGTCTTGCGACGGACTGGCGTCCCGTCCTGGGTGTGTCCCCTCCCCCTCCGGCCTTACGCCCTGTGTTGCCGGGTAGGCTCCGGTTCCCCACAACCCCGTATGGGACAAGCGGTTCAGAAAATGTGTGTGTGTGTGTGTGTGTGTAGTTCTCATTGGTTTAGGGAGAGCTCCTGTCTCAGGTATCTAGGACTAAGTCATCTGCATATTCTATTAAGGTGAAACCCAGAACTATTTAGTTTAATGCAAAATATAATAATCACCTGTTTAACTTTCCCTGCAGTAAAAGAGAGGGGTCCCTGTGTCTGAATGCTTCCATATAAAAACCTCTCCATTACTCCTAACAAACATTGTCTCATTGCTTCTTTTTTATTCTTTCTGGTCCAGTGTTTTTATTTCATAATTATTTTGTTAACGGAATTCCATGTGAACAAGTCCACAATAGAAACATTTTAAATTTTTCTCCCTCTGTCTGTGTCTGTGTTTGTCCTCCCACTATGAAGAACCAAGTATAGTGTGTGACCCCTGTGATGCACCTCATCTCTCACAGGGTATTTATAAGGTTTGACTCCGCATTGTGCAGCCAATATGCTGTTTCCTCTGCTACAGTTAAGGAGAAGCAGCATTTTTCTTAATTTTTGGGGATCACTGCTGTTGGCGTTGATCTCAGAATTAGCAGAGAAAATTCATCTGCAGACTTTGCAGAGTCAGCAAATTGAACAAAGATATTTGATGTTCCCATGCTGCTATTTAGACTCTTCTAGAAATCTTTTACAGTTTTTCTCCACTGTTTTCTAATAACTCTTTATCAGTATCAGTTGCCCATGACTGAAGTGTCTCTGTGGGTAAATTTCTCTCTCTTTTTGGAAGAAGATGCACTACATTTTGATGGAATCACCCCAGTGGTGGGTCACATTTTTGAGACAAACACATTCTGCATTGTTTGAGAATCCTGATCAGTCTGGTAAGACAAAACACATTTTCCTACAGAACATTAGTTAAAAACCCCAAAGTGATAAAACTGTTTGATCAGATGACTGATTTCATTCTTTAGTGCAGTCCTGTCTACAGTCCAGCAGCACAGTGAGTGACGTTCCCTCCTTTATAGCTGTAATTTACACACAGGTACTATAGTACCACACCCCCAGTGTATGCAAACCTGACTTAGTCCTGACTCTTAAATACCAGTGATGGACACAGACCCCAGCAGGAGACACTCATAGATCTTCACTCCAGTTCAGCTTCAGCACAAACATGTTCCCTGTGTCTCTGCTGTTACTGCTGGCAGCTGCTTCCTGTGAGTCTTTTTTAAACTCCAAGTGGACTTCAACAAGTTATTTCTTCTATTTTCACATTTCAAAATTTAATTTTTTTAATGAATCACCTGGAGAGCAAATGAACTTTTATGAACTTCCAATTTCCATTTGGGTTTTGTAATGCACTGTTCAACAGGAAAAGAATAAATTAATTATCTGAATAAATGTAAGTGTAAATAAATTAATTCACGTCAGTTGACGAGAGAATTATAATGCAGTACTACCATTTGCCAGAGGATGTCGGTCTAATAAAGGCTGTGAGAGGAGTACAGCGGTATATTTCTCATTTGGTCCACAGCACTGAGGTGCATTTCCGGACCCTGTACTGCATGACATTTTCTGGCTCATTGGGTGGTACTGACCAATAATTATACATAATTTCCTACTGATAATGAATAATCCATAATAATGATGCAGAACTGACTCAGTAATTTTGTTCATCATTACTTCTTGCTCATGATGGCGCCGCGGATGGCCGCCTCGGTGTGGAGCTCCACAGTTGTTTTACTGTTTTTGTTAGTTTGCCTTGTCTTTAGTTATACTCCGACAATCAGTTTTACCAGGGAAGAACTGCTGAACATTCGGCAGTACACACCACCCGACATTTTACCGGTTTTCGACTTTTCTGACGTTTTGCTGGACATTGTAGTCGGAGGTGCAGCGGCGCTACTCAAGCGCTCCAAGACGCGCAAGCGCGGAAAGCGAGCCGGCGCGCTTGTCAAGCTCCGAAAGCGCAGCTTTAGAACAGCGCTGCCTAGTATCCATCTGGCGAATCTCCGCTCCCTACCCAACAAAAATGGACGAACTTTTCCTCCTGTCCCAAAGAAACAAGGACTTTTTAAACTCTGCTGCTCTGTGTTTCACGGAAACCTGGCTGAATGAAGCCATCCCGGACAGCGCGCTACATCTGCCGGGCTTTCAGCTGTTCAGAGCGGATCGCGACGCGGAATCAGCGGGGAAATCACGTGGCGGTGGGACATGCTTCTACATCAACGAAAGGTGGTGTACAGATGTGACAGCGTTGAAGAAGACGTGCTGTCCCGACCTAGAAGCACTCTTCATCAACTGCAAGCCTTTCTACTTGCTGCGGGAGTTTTCCTCGTTCATCCTCGTAAGTGTTTACATTCCACCGCAAGCGTGCGTGAACGCAGCGCTGCAACAGCTGGGCGACCAGATCACTGACACAGAGCAACAACACCCGGACTCTGTTATAATCATTCTCGGGGACTTTAATAAAGCAAATCTCTCCCATGAACTGCCAAAATACAGACAGCATATTACATGTCCCACCAGAGACAGTAATACTGGACCACTACACCACAGTAAAGGATGCATATCACTCTGTTCCACGGGCAGCTTTGGGGCTCTCTGATCACTGCCTGGTTCATCTTATACCGACCTACAGGCAGAAACTGAAATCAGCTAAACCTGTAATAAGAACTGTTAAAAGATGGACTGGGGAAGCAGAGCAGGACTTACAAGCCTGCTTCGAGTGCACTGATTGGAGTGTTTTTGAGGCTGCTGCTAGCGATCTAGATGAGCTCACAGACTCTGTAACATCATATGTCAGTTTCTGTGAGGATATGTGCATCCCTACCAGGACTCGTCTAACATACAACAATGACAAACCGTGGTTCACTGCAAAACTCAGACAGCTTCGTCAGGCCAAAGAAGACGCCTACAAGAACGGGGACAGAGTCTTGTATAAACAGGCGAAAAATACACTGGCAAAAGAGATCAGAGTGGCTAAGAGAAACTACTCTGAAAAGCTGAAGAAACAGTTTTCAGCCAACGACCCTGCATCAGTGTGGAAAGGCCTGAAAGACATCACAAATTACAAGACACCACCCCCCGGCACCGTGTTAACTCAACAACTAGCCGACGATTTGAATGAGTTTTATTGCAGATTTGATAAACCCTGTCTCACACCCCACACCCATTCAGACCCTCTCTCCACCAATCACTTAACAACTCAAATAACCCCCATCTCCCCCCCTCCTGTACCTTTGATCTGCGAAGAGGAGGTGCGTCGGGTCTTCATCAAACAGAAGACAAGGAAAGCACCAGGCCCATACGGTGTCTCACCGGCCTGCCTAAAAACCTGTGCTGACCAGCTGGCCCCTATCTTCACAAAGATCTTCAACAGATGACTGGAGATGTGCGAAGTTCCTTCCTGCTTCAAACGCTCCACCATCATCCCCATCCCAAAGAAACCCAAAATCACAGGACTTAATGACTACAGACCTGTCGCCCTAACGTCTGTGGTCATGAAGTCACTTGAAAAACTGGTGTTGGACTACCTGAAAGACATCACTGGACCCTTACTTGACCCCCTGCAGTTTGCTTACCGAGCAAACAGGTCTGTGGATGATGCAGTCAACATGGGACTGCACTACATCCTGCAACATCTGGACAAACCAGGGATTTATGCGAGAATCCTGTTCGTGGACTTCAGCTCAGCCTTCAACACCATCATCTCACACCTCCTCCTGTCCAAATTAACCCAACTCTCCGTGCCCACCTCCATCTGTCAGTGGATCACCAACTTTCTGACAGACAGGCAGCAGATAGTGAGGCTGGGAAATTTCTCATCCGAAACTCGCACAATCAGTACTGGAGCCCCCCAGGAATGTGTGCTCTCCCCACTGCTCTTCTCCCTGTACACCAACGACTGCACCGCAAAAGACCCCTCTGTCAAACTCCTGAAGTTTGCAGACGACACCACACTCATCGGCCTCATCCGGGATGGTGACGAGTCTGCTTACAGACAGGAGGTTAAAGAGCTGGCTGTCTGGTGCAGTCATAACAACCTGGAGCTGAACACGCTCAAAACAGTGGAGATGATCGTAGACTTCAGGAGAAACACCTCAGCATTATCCCCACTCACCATCATGAACAGCACTGTGGCAACAGTGGAGTCATCCAGGTTCCTGGGCACCACCATCTCACAGGACCTGAAGTGGGAGCTCCACATAGACTCCATTGTGAAGAAGGCCCAGCAGAGGTTGTACTTCCTTCGTCAGCTAAGGAAGTTCAACCTGCCACAGGAGCTACTGCTGCAATTCTGCTCTGCAGTCATTGAGTCCGTCCTCTGCACCTCTATAACTGTCTGGTTCGGCTCAGCTACGAAGTCAAACATCAGAAGATTACAGCAGATAGTTCGGACTGCTGGAAGAATCATCAGCACATCCCCCCCAGCTCTCCAAGAACTGCACTCGTCCAGAGTCAGTAAAAGGGCGAGCAAAATCATTCTAGACCCCTCACATCCAGGCCACTTCCTCTTCGAACCCTTGCCATCTGGCCGGCGCTACAGAGCACTGAGCACCAGGACAGCCAGGCATAAGAAAAGTTTCTTTCCTCAGGCCATCTACCTCATGAACACCTAAATCTCTCCCCTAGAGAGTAAACCGTGCAATACATAATGCTATTTATATTTATATTTATAACTATTTATCACATTTCTCTTACACTCCCTTGCATTTGTATCTAGTGACTATTTTTGTATATTGGGTACTTTTATATTTTTAAATATTTTTTATCCCTTGCTCACATACTCCATCTTTTCACCTGTCTTGTCACTGTCATTCTGTCTGTGCTGTGGTAGTTCCTGTCACCAAGACAAATTCCTTGTATGTGCGAACATACTTGGCAATAAAGCTCGTTCTGATTCTGATTCTGATTCTGATTCTAAGCTTTATTGAGCTTATTTAAGAATGGATTATATACTATTACTCAGTCACTATCCATAACCGTTTGTCTGAACACAGGGTCGTAGTGGTCTGAAAGCTATTGTAGGGGACTAGCAGCACTATATAGACACAGGCTGGTCAGGCTACTACTGAGAAGGGCAGTCTCAGGATACAGCTGAACCACCTGTACGCACGCACGCATTGACTGAAACTGCTTGTCCTGAGCAGGGTTGCGGAGAACCGGAACCCAACCCGGCAACACGGCGCACAAGGCCGGAGGGGGAGGGGACACACCCGGGACAGGACGCCAAGCCGTCGCAAGGCACCGTAAACTGGACTTGAACTCCAGACCTGCCAGAGAACAGGACCCGGCCAAACCTGCTGCACCACCACGCCCCCTTACCACCCGCACGGTATATTATAAAAAAAAGTCACTGGAGGCTACTGTAAGAATGACACACACAGCCTCCTGCCACAAGAGGAGACCAACTACTTGTACAGTATATTATATCCATGTGACAGTGATGATGAAGTACAATGAGGATGAAGTGCCTGCTGTGAGACCTTCCATGTGGACCTGCCTACAGCTCTGAATCCTCCTTTTAAACTGAGTGTCACCTGTCCAGTCAGAGGGAGGAGTTCATGCAAACTGAGCTCTTCCTTCTACATTTATATCTGTGCACTGAGCAAAGAGGGAACAAACGCTGAGTTCTGGCTGCTTTAACTGACATTTTACCACAGTCACACACATTCACCATGACCTTCTTTACTGCTCTCCTCATAATGACAACATGCTTAACAGGTACATTTTAATGACACATATAAGCTGTGTCTGCTCTTGAGTACTGAGATGGAGGTTTAATGTTTGTTTTCTTTCCACAGGTGTTACTGGTCAGACACCAACTCAGTCTGAAGCAGCATTTAAAAAGCCTGGAGAATCTCATCGACTCACCTGTACATTCCCTGACTCTTTCAGTAGCAGTTATATGAGCTGGATCCGACAGCCTCCTGGGAAGCCACTGGAATGGATTGCTTATATTTATGACAGTAGCAACATATACTATGGCAGCTCTTTTAAAGGCAGATTCACCATCTCCAGAGACAACAGCCAGAAGCAGATATATTTACAGATGAACAACTTGAAGGATGAAGACACCGCAGTTTATTACTGTGCGAGAGACACAGTGAGTGGAGACACTGCAGGGCTGTACAATAACTGCTCCAGTACATCTCACACTGAGGGTCACTCAAGTGTGTCTCTGCAGCACTGGCTTGTTCTTCTTGTCCACATGGTAGATCTAGCAGAAACTGGTACTGGTAACAAAAATTAATAGGAACCATTCCGAAGAGACATTTATCTACTGTACTGAAATATTTATGTTATTCATATTAAAATGTCCAGGTTAAGATAATTTTTGCTTGCGACTTCTTTTTTAGAGTCCACTGAATGAACCACCCTGCTGTTCGGCTCAATCAAAGCAGATTTGTAATAATAGAATTCCTCTCCACATTTTATCTCTGAGCTCATCTGCTTTGGATCAAATGTCCTCTCAACATCACATGTCTTCCCAGTTGAATTTCAGAAACTTTTCTTCAAGCCATTTTGTAACTATTTAGTTTCACACCTACTGTGCCAGTGGCCTTTAGTAAACGTCTGTCGGACTGCACCCTGTTAAAAATTCAATTTTTCAACATTTCATTTAACAATTTGAAGTTTATTTTGTTTGACTTTTTGTGTAATAATTTTGTTTTGTGATACCAAAAATACCATGTTATAGCTATTGTACTTGTCAATGTCATGCCCACGACCGCGTGCCCTGCACGTCCACCTAATCAAGGAGACACAGGATAACAGGGCGACTCAGACACTCGCAAGTGCGGAACCTCCTTGAGAGTAACCGAAGTGCCTTGTGCGAGTTCTTTACCCGTGTGTTCTCCTGCTGTTTGGCTCCTGGACCCTTTGCTCATGTTCTCTTGGTTTTGACTCCTTTCTGCCCCTCTGATTATTCCTGCTACCGCATCTGAGTCCGTCGGCTGGATTCCCGAGTTCCCCCATGACGGTCAAACACTCCTTTACTACCAGTTCTGATATTTTAAGCAATCTGGGAGAAATATCTCAGTTAAAATCTGAACATATTGACTTTGAAGGAAAATACTTTGAAAACCGTATATCAGCAAAATTTCATATAAAATATAACAAAATATAATTTGTCAGTAATAATGTTAGAAAAATTGGAATAGTACACACAAGCTTCCCAGAATAGTTTTATTTTTCACACAGATGTGTGTCTGCAGGATGCCTTCCTCAACGTACTTGTGTACTGTGTACTATCTATCCTGCTGATGTCTGTGACAGGTATTGACATCATTCCTCATGGACCAACAGGAATTATATTTTGAAAATAGATCCATTTCACTCTAATTGAATCAACCCAATAGCAGAGTGGGATGTTTGATACAAACACATTCTCCAGAATGAAACCCTTCCTGAAGTCAGAAACTCTCCATACTACGTTATTCTACAGTCTCAAAACTTCTTCAATATTGTTGCATTAACCCACGAGGAATTTTGAATTATTCTTCAGAAATAATTCCGAATTAGACGACTTAACATTCAAGCTTCTATGGTGGACTATGGTAAAGACTTGCCGATTTGAGAGAATTTCGGTGCAGTACAACCACTGGCCAGAAGATGTCACTGTAGGAAATACTCAGAGAAGTGTAGAGTGTTGGGTACACACACACACACACACACACACACACACACACACATTTTCAGAACCGCTCGTCCCATACGGGGTCGCGGGGAACCGGAGCCTAACCCGGCAACACAGGGCATAAGGCTGGAGGGAAAGGGGACACACCCAGGACGGGACGCCAGTCCGTCACAAGGCACCCCAAGCAGGACTTGAACCCCAGACCCGCCGGAGAGCAGGACTGTGGTCCAACCCACTGCGCCACCACGCCACCCGTGGTGGGTACAGTATTGCTCATTAGCTCTATAGCAGGGAAGTGCAGTTTTGATGCAATACTGCCTGCAGTTTTATTACATAGTATAGGGACAACCAATAATTATCGATGAACTATTATTAAGAGAAAATGCATGTTTTATGAAGTACCACCAACTCAGTAACTGTGCTGACTACCAGTTGCCTGATGAGTGTAACGCAAAATATTGGAGTTTTTATTGATTAAAAGCCATTATCAAAAATTGTTAGGCACAGGGTAACTGTGAAACTTAAGAAAACACACACAAACATTTTCAGAACCTCTTGTCCCATTCAGGGTCGGAGGGAACCGGAGCTTAACCCGGTAACACAGGGCGTAAGGCCGGAGGGGGAGAGGACACACCCAGGACGGGACGTCAGTCCCTCGCAAGGCATCCCAAGTGGGACTCGAACCCCAGACCCACCGGAGAGGAGGACTGTGGGCCAACCCACTGCACCACCGTGCCCCCTCCACTTAAGAAAACATTTGGATATTAAACAGTTTAATGATCTGTTAGATTCCAGCAGACTGGAGAATTGTGGACTGAACTCGAGGAGTAAAGGCACATGGCGCTACAGTCACAAATGTACGTAAAGTTCAAATAGAGCGTTTGTTCAACTCCGCAAAGAGGCTCATCCCTGCTCCCTGCATTTTTTAAATGTATGTGCAACATTCTTTTGAGTTATGCAGCTGGATACTTTCACCCAAATAAAAAACTGTAAAAATCTTCTTTATTTATGGTAGAACAGCTGTAGGAAAGAGAGACACTGGTAAACTTCAGCTAACAAGTAGAACTTTACCACAACACTACATGTTTCCTCTGCTGACGAAAACACACCATGTTTTTGAGTTTTCACAAAGTAGAGCTCAACAATGAACATTTTCAGGTGCTCAGTGCATCATGGGACAGGTGAGAGAGACCACTGTGATAATGACACACACAGCCTCCTGGCACAAAGTAAGACTAACCATCTGTACAGTATATCATTTTACGGATTGATGAGCCTTAAGAATGTGTTTTGCTTGAACTACATACTTCAGCGTTCCCCCGTGGACCTACTAGAAACAGGTTCAGGAGTCGGGGTAAAAGGAACAGACTCTTTCTTAACTGTGTCCGTGTCTTTTTCAGTGGTCTTAACAAAGACGTTCCAGACAGTACTGAGTCACTCATGAATAGTGGAGAGTTCAACTAAGATGCTCCCAGCCCCCCTCCACTTCACCCAACAGTTAAGGCTCTACTCCCAGAACTCCCAAGAATTCCCCTCGTGACGAACTGTGCATGAACAATGAAATAACCAATCAAAATGGAACACCAAATTACGTACAGAAATAAACATTAATCACAACTATTTACACAGACCCGTCCTGGGTGTGTCCCCTCCCTCTCTGGCCTTATGCCCTGTGTTGCTGGGTAGGCTCTGTGACCCTGTATGGGACAAGCAGTTCTGAAAATGTGTGTGTGTGTGTGTGTGTGTGTGGGTGGGTATTCACTTGTTCATGAGGGAATTTCTGTGCAGTACTATCATTGGCCAGAGGATGTCACTCTAATAAAGACTGTGAGTGGAACAGACATGCAGACACTCACACACACTCTCACACTTTGAGTGAAACCACTTGTCCCATGAAGAGATGTGGCAAGCCGGGGCCTAGCCTGGCAGCGAAGGGCACAGAGCTGGAGGCACACCCAGTACGGGACACCATTCCATCACATGGCACCTCAAGTGGGACTCAAACCCCAGACCCACCAGAAAGCAAGCACAGTCCAAATCAGCTGCACCATCACACCCCCTTAAACAAAGAACAGTGTCTTTCTTTTTATCTACAGCACTGAGGTGCATTTCCTGACCAGGTATTGCATTACATTTTATGGCTCACTGGGTGGGAATGACCAAGAATTATACATAATTTACTATTTTCTCTTCCCTATCATCTGTAAAACGGCTTAGGTCTATTCGAACTCGCACAGATAGGTACAGGAACAGCTTTTACCGCACTGCTGTAAAAATGTACGACACTAACCATTGTGCTGCCTTTCAAACTAGAGTTGGACTGCTCCACCCAAGAACATTGGTAAATGACACTGACACTTTAAGCATTCTCATTCTCATCCTCTCGTTCTGAGTTCTCTGACTGTCAACTGGCATTATTGTTAGTACTGTTACTATTATTTATTGCTGTTGCTGTTGCACTACTCACTGTCATTGTCATTCTTTTGTTTGTGCAGTATTTCTATTGTCTTTGTCCATAGTCTGTGGAGAAGCATTCAGGAAGATTTTCATGATACATGTACATGGTACTGGAAAACTTGAACTATTATTAATTTCAAATTCCTAATTATGATGCACAATTGACTCAATAATTTTGTTCATAATTAATAAGCATTAATGATCTTAATTAAGAATGGATTATATGCCAATACTCAATCACTACCCATAACCGATTATCTAAAGGCAGCTGTTCATAGTGGTCTGGACCCTATTGTAGGGGACTAGTAGTAGTATATGGAGACAGGCTGGTCAGGCTACTGGCTTGGAGGCCAGTATAAGGATACAGTCGAACCACCTATACAGTATAGTATATCCATGTGAAAGTGATGATGAAGAATAATGAGGATGAAGTGCCTGCTGTGAGACCTTCCATGTGGACCTGCCTACAGCTCTGAATCCTCCTTTTAAACTGAGTGTCACCTGTCCAGTCAGAGGGAGGAGTTCATGCAAACTGAGCTCTTCCTTCTACATTTAAATCTGTGCACTGAGCAAAGAGGGAACGAACGCCGAGTTCTGGCTGCTTTGACGGACATTTTACCACAGAGCACAGTCACACATTCACCATGACCTTCTTAACTGCTCTCCTCATAATGACAACATGCTTAACAGGTACATTTTAATGACACATATAAGCTGTGTCTGCTCTTGAGTACTGAGATGGAGGTTTAATGTTTGTTTTCTTTCCACAGGTGTTACTGGTCAGACACTGACTCAGTCTGAAGCAGCAGTTAAAAAGCCTGGAGAATCTCATCGACTCACCTGTACGGCTTCTGGCTTCACTTTCAGTAGCTATTACATGAGCTGGATCCGACAGCCTCCTGGGAAGCCACTGGAATGGATTGCTTCTATTTATGACAGTAGCTACATATATTATGGCAGCTCTTTTAAAGGCAGATTCACCATCTCCAGAGACAACAACAAGAACCAGGTGTATTTACAGATGAACAACTTGAAGGATGAAGACACTGCAGTTTATTACTGTGCGAGAGACACAGTGAGTGGAGACACTGCAGGGCTGTACAATAACTGCTCCAGTACATCTCACACTGAGGGTCACTCAAGTGTGTCTCTGCAGCACTCTCTTGTTCTTCTTGTCCACATGGAACTGTTCTAGAACTAATTGAAACTGGTAACTCCTGTTTAATGAACTGATGTCCACTTTAAATTTATGAGGACTTAGAACTACTGCTGTTCACATAATATGGATTTGATTAAATATAAATGTTTCTGAGGTCAGTCTAATACAGAGCTGTATTTCCAGTTCACATATTTATGCAACAACTCTGTCATGGGCTGTATGATGGTGGAAAGATTAGGAATGAACTTGACAAAATAATTCAGCAGGGCTAAGAAAGACCTGAGTTCTGTCACATTTATGGGAACAGCAACCTTTTCAATTGCATCAGTCTTTTCTTTCATGGGGTGAAAACCCTCTACATCAATGACATGCTTTCATATGCTTTTCAGTGTCACTTCCTGTGATCAAGATATCATCCAAATAACATGTTACACCATCCATGCCCTGTAGTACTTGATCCATAATTTTCTGAAAAATGGCTGGAGCACTAGCAACCCGTACGGTAGCCGATTGTAGGTATATAACCCTTTTGTTGTATGAATATAAGGTATCGTTCGGAGCTTTCCTCTAGTGGTTGTCACACAACTGTCTCACCCGTCAGTTTGTTTATAACCAATCTAGATTCAGGTGACTAATCCAGTCTCTAGCCATTAGAAATGGCCCATTACCTTTCACAACCATCAAGTCCAGCATGTGTGTTTGTTCCTTACTTTTCACTCTTACTGTGATTTTCCCCTTGAGCTCTAGGGACTCTTTGCTGAATGTTTTCAAAACACAGTTAGCTGGAGATAGTTTTACTTTGTAGAATCTATGGTGGTACAACTTCTCTGAAATCACAGAAACAGCTGCCCCCGTATCGACCTCTATTTTCCCTCGCAGATTATTGATTTGAACATAATTACACAGTATGGCTTGTTTACTTTGTCCACATTCGTGTCAATAGCAAACAGTTCTATCCCTTGCATGTCACTTCCTCTGTGAACATCACTGACTTATGGTTCTTTAGTGCTGTAAAGTCCATCTTTCTGTAGCTGGGGTGCATTGCAATGTCCTCTGCGCCCGCTCCCGTGTGCGATGCAATCGGATGCACGGAGTTCGTTGCTCCTCGCGGTTAGCGGTGGACTCGGAGCTGGCGAAACGCCGTCCTGTAACGTGCTGGCATGTAACGGTGCATTGTCCACTTTGCTTGCGCGGTGTCATTTTTTCCTTCCTGATGTGCCCGGCAGGCTCACGCAAGATGTCCCCTTTTTCCACTTTCATGGCAATCAACATCTTTGAACAAGGAAGCATCTGGCTTGTGGCCCATAGGCCTGCCATTACGTGTGTAGCACGTGTAGCCCCCTGCTATGTGTTTGTTGTAGTGCTGTTTGGGTGGTTTAATTGAATGAATGAATGAATGAATGAATTAATGAACTTTATTGTCAAGTATGTTTACACATACAAGGAATTTGTCTTGGTGACAGGAACTTCCACAGCACAGACAGAATGACAGTGACAAGACACAGATAATAAAAGTAGAGTGGGCTAATAAAAGATAAAAAAAGAAAATATATAGAGTATCAAGTACACAATATACAAAACAGACACTAGACATTATATGTTTGTACAGGTATGTTACATAGAATGCCAAGGGAAAGTAAATAAGACATATGATGTGAAAAATTAATATAAATAGCATTGTTTATTGCACCAGTTTACTCCCTAGGGGGCATTTAGCTGTTCATGAGGTAGATGGCCTGAGGGAAGAAACTTTTCCTGTGCCTGGCTGTTCTGGTGCTCAGTGCCCTGTAGCGCCTGCCGGACGGCAAAAGTTCAAAGAGGAAGTGGCCTGGGTGCGAAGGGTCTAGGATGATTTTGCCACAGCCCTTTTTCTCACTCTGGACGAGTACAATCCTTGGAGAGTGGGGGGGTGGGGGGTGTGTGCCGATGATTCCTCCAACCGTCCGGACTATTTGCTGTAATCTTCTGAGATCTGATTTTGTAGCTGGGCAGAACCAGACAGTTATAGAGGTGCAGAGGACAGACTTGATGACTGCGGAGTAGAACTGCATCAGCAGCCTCTGTGGCAGGTTGAACTTCCTCAGCTGGCAAAGGAAGTATAACCTCTGCTGGGCCTTCTTCACAATGGAGTCTATGTGGAGCTCCCACTTCAGGTCCTGTGAGATGGTGGTGCCCAGGAACCTGGATGACTCCACTGTTGCCACAGTGCTGTTCATGATGGTGAGTGGGGGAAATGCTGACGTGTTTCTCCTAAGGTCCACAATCATCTCAACCGTTTTGAGTGTGTTCAGCTCCAGGTTGTTATGACTGCACCAGACAGCCAGCTCTTGGACCTCCTGTCTGTAAGCAGATTCGTCACCATTCCGGATGAGGCCGATGAGTGTGGTGTCGTCTGCAAATTTCAGGAGCTTGACAGAGGAGTCTTTTGCAGTGCAATCGTTGGTATACAGGGAGAAGAGTAGTGGGGAGAGCACAAATCCCTGGGGGGCTCCAGTGCTGATCATACGGGTGTTGGATGAGAATTTTTCCCAGCCTCACTAGCTGCTGCCTGTCCGTCAGGAAATTGGTGATCCACTAACAGATGGAGGCGGGCACAGAGAGCTGGGTTAATTTGGATTCGAGAAGGTTTGGGATGATGGTGTTGAAGGCTGAGCTGAAGTCCACAAACAGCATCCTTACATAAGTCCCTGGTTTGTCCAGATGTTTCAGTATGTAGTGCAGTTCCATGTTGACTGCATCATCCACAGACCTGTTTGCTCGAGAAGCAAACTGCAGGGGGTCCAGTAAGGGTCCAGTAATGTCCTTCAGGTAGGCCAACACCAGTCTTTCAAATGACTTCATGACCACAGACGTTAAGGCGACAGGTCTGTAGTCATTAAGTCCTCTGATTTTGGGTTTCTTTGGAATGGGGATGATGGTGGAGCGTTTGAAGCAGGAAGGAACTTGGCACATCTCCAGTGATCTGTTGAAGATCTGGGTGAAGATAAGGGCCAGCTGGTCAGCACAGGATTTTAGGCAGGCTGGTGAAACACCATCTGGGCCTGGTGCTTTCCTTGTTTTCTGTTTCCGGAGGACCCGACACACATCCTCTTCACAGACCCAAAGTGTAAGAGGGAGGAAGAGTGGGGTTGCTGGAGGTGTTGGTGGATGCATGGAGAGAAGGTCAGAATGGATGTTGGGTGTCAAACAAGGTTTCTCAAACCTGCAATAAAACTTATTCAAATCGTCGGCCAGTTGTTGAGTTGACACGATTCTAGGGGATGGTGTTTTGCAATTGGTGATGTCTTTCAGGCCTTTCCACACTGATGCAGGGTCGTTGGCTGAAAACTGTTTGTTCAACTTTTCAGAGTAGTTTCTCTTAGCCACTCCGATCTCCTTTGTCAGTGTGTTTTTGGCATGTTTATACTAGACTCTGTCCCCATTCCTGTAGGCGTTTTCTTTGGCTTGACAAAGCTGTCTGAGTTTTGCAGTGAACTACGGTTTGTCATTGTTGAATGTTAAATGAGTCCTGGTAGGGATGCACATAGACTGACAGAAACTGATATATGATGTTACAGAGTCTGTGAGCTCATCCAGATCGCTAGCAGCAGCCTCAAAAACACTCCAATCAGTGCACTCGAAGCAGTCTTGTAAGTCCCGCTCTGCTTTGTTAGTCTTCGTTGTTCTTAATGTATAATAGTTTGTATTTATATGGAAAGAATTGTGGGTTTTGTAAGCTGCTGATGTGTTTTTTTATTTTATAACTCTTGTATTGTTAGCGCCCAAATAACAGGAAAAAGAACCGAAGTGTTAATTCAGGGTGAGCTAATCAGTGCAATGGGAATTGGGCTGAATTTTCCAGGGGTGAAGGGAATTCCATGGAAAAGAGGAAAGAAAAGAAAGAGAAGAGAGGAGGCATGAGACGGAGCGAGTAAGACTAAGTGGCGCTAAACACTCTGTGTGAAAAGTTTAATGATTGGTCATCGTTAATAGAATAGCGTTAATAGAATGCGGTGTTACATTGTGGCGCGCAGCGCCCTGGGTTTGAATGGAGCGAAGAAGGATGCAGAGACAGCATTGACGATGAACGATTTATTTGAACACCAGCAGAGAGGAAACGACGCTCTCGGTCCTAGGACCGCATTTCCTCTAGGAAAATGTTAGTTAAAAGTGCACAAACCCAAACCACTAAAATCTGAGCATAAATACTATACACGTAAAAACCACACACACACACACACACACACACACATTTTCAGAACCGCTTGTCCCATACAGGGTCACGGGGAACCGGAGCCTAACCCGACAACACAGGGCGTAAGGCCGGAGGGGGAGGGGACACACCCAGGACGGGACGCCAGTCCGTCGCAAGGCATCCCAAGCGGGACTCAAACCCCAGACCCACCGAACAGCAGGACTGCAGTCCAACCCACTGTGCCACCACACCCCCTTTACAACCAAAAATAAAAGAATAAATATACAAAGGGGTAAGATACAAGAAAGTACAATATGTTTTAAAAGAATGCAGTTCCATAACGCAGACGTCCAACCTCAGAGCTTCAGACATTTATCCACAAGGTCTTTCCATCTGTCTTTTGCCTCGTGGTAGCCCCAGGCAATCAGATCCCGCTTTATTCTGAACTTCAGTTCAGCTCGAATCTTCAGAATCTTCTCCATAAGCTCCCATTTTCAACCCCTTTCGGACAAGGTTAATGCGTGCATTCCACAATTCTTTCTTTGTCAAACTCACAATCAACCAAATGCTACCAGAGGTTGCTTTACTTACCTTGGGGGACAGTCCCTTCATGATATTATCAAAAGTCAATGCCATTTCGCTGTCTAACTCTCTGCACAAAGGCTCAACCAATGACCAGACTGTCCCGGCATAACCGCAATCCCAAAAAATGTGCTTAATTGTTTCCGCACCCACACACTGGGGTCGGCAGTCGGGACGTCCGATCAACCCGTACCTGTAAAGTTTCTCCATTACGGGTAATCTTTCATGGAGACACTGCCAGTTTAAGTCCTGCAGCCTATCATCAAGCCCTTTTGGCTGAATTTCGGCCCAAATGTCTTCCCCAAGGCCTAACATCACTTGCGTTCCCCTCCTCTCCAACAAGGCATTATATAACACCCTGTGCTTGAGGAGAGTATTTGTGTCAGTGTCTCTTGGAATGATCTTGCTCCATTCCACCATCTGCTTGTAGTGATCTGGCAGAGACTCAGCCTTTGGTGCAGCATTGGACCACGAATTCACCAAATGTCACAACGGAAAAGACGGCCAGAGGCGAATAAAATGTTGGTGCAGGTGTTCGAGAGGAGCTGCCAGACGGGAACAGTGCTGCGCAAAAAAAAGGCAATCAAATTTTAGGGGGAAATCAAGAACTCCCCTTCCACCTCTGTCCTTCCCTAAATACATAACCTCACTCTTTGCAAAACTCATGCTTCCTTAGGACTGCATTTCTTCTAGAACCTGCACTTACAGCCAGTCTTGCTAACCTGTTTAAAACCCCTAGAATCTTTTCCAACATATTAGCCAGCACAGCCACTCCATTATTTTCTCTGTAAGTGCCCCCAGTGGTTACACACATACACACACACATTTTCAGAACCGCTTGTCCCATACGGGGTCGCGGGGAACCGGAGCCAACCCGGTAACACAGGGTGTAAGGCCGGAGGGGGAGGGGACACACCCAGGACGGGACGCCAGTCCGTCGCAAGGCACCCCCAGCGGGACTCGAACCCCAAACCCACTGGGGAGCAGGACCTGGTCCAACCCACTGCACCACCGCACCCCCCTCGTTACACACATATTTAACATTATTTCCCATAATGCAACTATTTACATTAAGCACACACTCCGCCCTAAAACAGTAACACGGGGTCATTACAATATTAAAGATAACTCCGGGAAAGAAAATGAATCGGGTTTGGTTATTTAACTGTGGTTACCTCGTTGAGAGGAAAAGTTGCGAAGAAGACGCATTCACGCCAGGTTGTTCCTGCTGCGACCAAAGCTGAGGCAACATTAAGGGTCTGGAACTTGGGACACCAGGAAAGAACCCCAGCCGGGTCAAGCTGCACGTGGACAGAGTGCCAGACCGAGATTTGCAACCGCACTGCCCTCGTTGGAGAGAGACAATTGGAGGACTGGTTGTCGACCGTTGGAGAGTTTCGAAGGAGCAGTGAGTGAAACTTTTTTTTCTTCGAGGTGAACAGGTAAGCGCCAACAAGCACGACAACGTCTGAGGTAGCTAACGGAGGGAGAAAAAACCAGGTACTAAGTTGTGTGTTTTCTTTGTTATCCTTAAAAATGCCGTTGTGAGTTACCTGCCTGGTTCTGTATTAAATATTTCTTGTATTTTTTTTATATTGCATTCTGATAGCGTACTTTTTCTTATTCATATGTGTTTGTACGTGTGGTGTTTTTTGGGGAAAAGAAGGGCTAAGCCAAGAGGTGTTGCACGGGAGGGCTGAGCTCACAAAAACGATAGCGATAGAATACGTTAACTGGGCCTTAGTTTCTGCATCCTAGTAGTCAGAGTCGGTGTCCTTCAATCCATTAGCTGCAAAATAATTCTCGAGCCTTTCCAAATAAGCATCGAATTGCTCCTCACTTTCATCGAAGTGGAAATCCTCTGGTTTACCGAAAGCCATTTTTCAATAGCTCTGTTCGCTGTCACTTTCTTCAGCGCTCTCTATTCCTTCACCGAACAGAAAACCACCGAAGGGGATCTCTATTTCCTCCACACAGCCAAGTTCATAATCTTGAATAGTAAGAAACAGACGGCTTGCTCTTTGCCACTGCTGCCTGACAAATGCCTGACGTGTCTTTGTCACTGTTATTTCTGAATATCGCTCACATGCTGCAAAGATATGAGAATACTATGATCATGACTGTTAGCCTGGTTGCAGGAGCTCCTGATTCCCCCCCCCCATTACTAACAGTGATATTGTGGTGCGCAGCACCGTGGGTTTGGATGGGGCGAAGAAGGACACAGAGACAACGTTCGTTTCGAACATTTTATTCGAACATTGGCACACAGGGAAATAATGCTCTCATTCGAGGACCCTGTTCCCCCCAGGACCTGCACTTCTAGCCAGCCTTCCCAGCCTGCTTAACACCCCCAGGTTCTCACCTCTTTCTCTCCCTTGGCAGACACAAACACCCCCTTATATTCTCTGCACATCACCAAATGCTAACCTATTACATTAAACAAACACACACACACACACGCACACACACGCACACACGCACACACACGCACACACACGCGCACACGCACACACACGCGCACACGCACACACACGCGCACACGCACGCACACGCGCACACACGCGCACACGCACGCACACGCGCACACACGCGCACACGCACACACACGCACACACGCGCACACACGCACACACACGCGCACACTTTCTGAACCCCTTATCACATACAGGGTTGCAGGGAACCAGAGCCTAACCTGGCAACTCAGGGAATAAGGCCAGAGGGGGAGGGGACATAGCCAGAACAGGACACCAGTCTGTCGCAAGACACCCCAAGCGGGACTCGAACCCCCGACCCACTGGAGAGCACGACCCAGTCCAACCCACTGCACCACTGCACCCCCTACATCAAATGCATTTCCCGCTAAAACAGTAACGCGAGTCATTACAGTATTTTCAGTTTTTGACTCAGCCCTTGCATTTCACATATCTCCTGGGGGTCTTCAGGCACAGCTGCTCTACTCTATGTAAAAACAGAAAGAGTGTGTCACTGATACGGTTGCCCTCTCTCTTCACTGTGGGTGCAGGTGGAGAGGATGGTCATTTTGCATAACACACTTCATCTATGACATCTCAGCTGCATATAAATATTAGAGAGAATAATCTGAATTTAATTAACTGAATAAAGGTTTTGCCTGTACCAGTTAATTAACTTGCATGTCATCTTAATGGGATTTGGACTGTGGTGTGTATTTTTATGTATTTTGGTGATTTGGGTATTTTTGGATACCCTTAGTTATGTGTTGCTTTGGATAAAAAAAATCTTAAGAGACCAGCAATTAAAACTTTAAATATAAAGTTCATGCCGGTTTAGTTTTATTTTCAAATGTTTCATTTGTTGTTGGTTGCCGTAATAATTTGTTCTGTCAGATCATTTTGCTTCACTTCATTTGAATAATTTCACCTTTGCTCATGGCCAAATGTTTGAATATTAATGTATGCAGTACACTTAAGTCAAGGAATCAAGCAATGAATCCATCTCCCCATCCGTTCATTCATTCTATGGCCAGCTTATCCAGTACAGGAATGGTTAAAACCTTTTGAAGAAAATGTAAAAATAATGAAAACTTTGTTAATCTATGAACACATAAAACACTGACAGTCCACAACATTGATGACCAACAAGAAAGCATTAAAACCACTTAAGTAATGGAAAAATTAACCTTATATTTGTGATGCCTTCGTCCAAGGCTATGTACTGTATAATGTTTTGTCTGTACACTAAAGAAAGTACTTGTCACGTCCCACGGGGTCACTGCCCCTCCTGGTCAGAGGCGGCGCCACTCAGTGCCGCTAGTTAACGCTCACGTATCACCTCACAGTCTCGTAGGACACGGAGGTATAAAAGCAGCCAGCGGAACAGAACTATTTGCGGATTCTTAATCAGCGGTTCTATTGTGCTCTCTTGGCGATTCGTAGTCTCTTGTTCCCACAATCTGTTTCCTAGGTGTTCATGTTCCAGTCCCGAGTGCCCGTCCCGTCGGTTCCTGCCTCTTGTTCTTCAGTCCTGGTCCATCGTTCCTGTCCGGTATTTCGTCACGTCTCGGGGTTGCGGTCATACTCACGGATTAGCGTTTCACTGTTCACCGTAGTTCAAACACCGTGTGTGTTTCCTGGTCTCGTGTTTCCTGTTTCACTTCCACCGAGTGTCTTACAATACGCACAGTACACTTTTAACATCACACTGCACGTGAAGTCATTTTACATTTCGTCTGTTTTTGGACGTAATAGCAACGCGCGTCCGTGTCGGACTCCTGTCCGGACGCTACAGAAGAATCCGCCTGCTAATATGACTTCAGCAGAATGGCGTGAACTGGCGGATCTGACAGAGGCGAACCAAGAACAACTCCTGGTTTGCACAAACGCCGCTAGCCGCCTCACGGATCACTTGGAGCGGTTGACACGACTCCTCAGTCGCTGTGGGCATGGCGCCGATCCGACCAGTTCACAAACGCATTATGATTGGCAGACATGTCTTCTTGATCATCTTGATGTCCCCTCGCCTCGGGTCCTTGCGCTGAGCCTGCGGTTGCCCTATGTGACAGTGAGCCGGCTAAAGCACGCAACCTTGTCAGCTGTGCAGGGCTCGAAGAACAGTGCGTCAGGCAGGGAGCAATACGACTCAGTAACGGGCGTTTGACAGTGGAGGAAAGGAGGCGCCGTTTTCTGCAACGCTTATGCTTTTACTGTGGTGCTGCGGATCACGTTCAGGTTTCCTGTCCGGTGCGGCCACCCCGTGGATCCACTTACTGGTGAGTGATGTATCTCTCCATACCTCCCTGTTGACATTACCAGTTACAGTATCCTGGGGTTTCCAGCGGCAGGAGACAAAAGCTATGGTAGACAGTGGCGCTGCAGGGAATTTCATGGATTATGATATTGCCGCGTCCTGGGGCTTGCCCTGTGCCCTATGCTCCAAACCCCTGGCTATTAAAGCTATTGATGGCGCTCCAATCGGGTCGGGGTGTGTAGAGCAGCACACAGAGCCCGTTACTATGCAGGTAGGGCCACTCCATAAAGAACAGATATGGTTCTATCTGATTAAGTCCCCTGATCACCCCATTATTCTGGGATATCCATGGTTACTCGCCCATGACCCTATTATCTCTTGGAGTGAGGGGAAACTGCTGTCTTGGGGAAAGCAGTGTCCCAAACACCTGGAGACGTCTTGTAACTCCACATCCATAGAGAGCCCTAATGCAGATCTGCCCCTGCAGATTCCAAGGGAGTACGCAGATCTAGTGGCGGTGTTTAGCAAACACAAGGCTGCAGAACTGCCCCCTCATAGACCTTGGGATTGTGCTATAGATCTTTTTTCTGGCACTACACCCCCTAGGGGGCGGGTATACCCTCTTTCTCAACCTGAACATCAGGCAATGGAGGCTTATATAACGGAGGCACTAGAAGCCGGACTCATCCGGCCGTCTACTTCTCCAGCTTCCGCTGGCTTTTTCTTTGTTGAGAAAAAAGACGGGGGTTTGCGCCCGTGTATTGATTATCGGGGGCTAAATGCCATTACTGTGAAGTACCCGCACCCCTTGCCTCTTATCACGTCGGCCCTCGAACAGGTTTCCGGTGCTACCATCTTTACGAAACTGGACCTTAGGAGCGCATATAACCTGATTCGCGTTAGGGAAGAGGATGAGTGGAAGACCGCTTTTAGCACCGCCCTAGGCCATTATGAGTATCTGGTCATGCCTTTTGGCCTGGCGAATGCACCTTCCGTATTCCAGGCTTTTGTTAATGAAGTACTCAGAGAGCTAATTAATCGCTCAGTATTAGTGTATCTGGATGATATTCTGATCTTTTCTCGGTCCCGTGAGGAGCATATTGTACATGTCAGGGAGGTGTTGCAAAAGCTGGCAGCGCATAAGCTGTACGTGAAAGGGGAGAAGTGCCAGTTCCATGTGCACTCTGTGGATTTCCTGGGGTACATCCTAACACCCAACGGGGTCACGATGGATCCACAGAAGGTCTCGGCAGTTCTGTCATGGCCCCAGCCAAAGACAGTAAAGGACCTGCAATGGTTCCTAGGTTTTGCGAATTTCTACAGGCGCTTCATAAGGAACTTCAGTTCCGTTGCAGCCCCGTTGACTGCTCTGTTAAAAGGAGCCCCTAGGCGCCTGACCTGGACCCCTGAGGCTAGTCAGGCCTTTGAAGACCTAAAGAAGCGTTTTACTTCTGCCCCAATCCTGAAGCACCCTGATCCCAAACTGCCCTTTATTGTGGAAGTTGATGCTTCTGAGGCAGGGGTAGGGGCAGTGCTCTCACAGCGCCAGGGAAATCCCCTGAAGCTCTATCCATGTGCGTATTTTTCACACAAAATGTCGCCTACTGAAAGGAATTATGATGTAGGAAACAGGGAGCTCTAAGCCATAAAGATGGCCTTGGAAGAGTGGAGACATTGGTTAGAGGGGGCTACGCACCCATTTTTAGTGTTAACTGATCACCGGAACCTGGAGTATCTGCAGAAGGCAAAGAGGCTCAATTCCAGACAGGCGCGGTGGGCCATGTTCTTCACCAGGTTCCGTTTCACGGTGACCTATCGTCCTGGCTCCAAGAACAGCAAGGCCGATGCCCTGTCCCGCTTGTTCGAGGTATCGCCTCAGCTCTCCCCACCAGACACCATCTTGTCCCCGACGCAGTTTGTGGCTCCTATCCGTTGGGCTTTATTGGACGATATCCAAGCAGCCCAACGTCAAGAACCCGGTCCCAACGAGCAGCCCCAAGACAAAGAATACGTCCCGTCCACCGTTCGGTCCGAGCTCCTACACTGGGCCCATGATGGTCCAAGTACAGGACACCCAGGGGTCAACCGAACCTTGAAGCTTCTCTCTGAACGCTTCTGGTGGCCATCCATGAAACAGGACGTACGAGACTTCGTCCTTGCCTGCACCACATGTGCCCAGGCCAAAGTCCCACGGCAGCTGCCAGCAGGGCTTTTAGAACCACTCCCGATTCCCAACCGTCCATGGTCCCATATAGCGGTGGACTTCCTTACTGATCTTCCGTGTTCTGATGGAAACACCACCATATTGGTTGTCATAGATCGCTTTTCCAAAGCCTGTCGACTGATCCCTCTGAAAGGTCTGCCCACAGCCCTGGAGACCACGGAACTGCTGTTCCAACATGTCTTCCGGCTGTATGGCCTGCCAGAGGATGTCGTCTCGGACAGGGGACGCCAGTTCACCTCAAGGGTCTGGAAGGCCTTCTTTGCCCGCTTAGGAGTCTCAGTCAGCCTCTCCTCTGGTTACCATCCACAGTCTAATGGGCAAGTGGAACGCCTCAACCAGGAGATTGGATGTTATCTGCGGAGTTACTGTGCTCAGAATCAAGCAGATTGGAGCAGATACCTCCCCTGGGCAGAGTACGCCCAGAACTCCCTGGTCCATTCGTCCACAGACTTAACTCCTTTCCAGTGTGTGCTCGGTTACCAGCCTCCGCTGTTCCCGTGGACGATGGAGACCAGTGGATTGCCAGCTGTGGACGACTGGTACAAGAGGAGTGAGTCGGTGTGGGAATCCGCACATGTCCGTCTCCAGGAGGTGGTGTCCAGCCAAAAGGAGAAGGCCGACAAAAGGCGTAGGACTGTATTGTACCAACCAGGGCAGAGAGTGTGGTTGTCCACCCAGGATCTCAAACTACATTTGCCCTCGAGGAAGCTTGCCCCCCGTTTCATCGGCCCATTCAAGATCCTGAAGAGGATCAACCCGGTTTCTTACCGCCTTCAGTTGCCCTCACATTATCGTATCTGTCCCACGTTTCATGTTTCGCGCCTCAAGCCCCATTGTGTTTCCGCCCTGCAGAGCCCAGCAGTCTCTCCACCTCCACCGTTGGATGTGGATGGTTCTCCTGCCTACTCTGTCAGGGCCCTCCTGGACTCCAAACGGAGACGGGGTATGCTGTACTATCTGTTCGACTGGGAGGGCTATGGGCCGAAGGAGCAGTCTTGGGTACCAGCACGGGACATATTGGACCTAGCTCTTATTGAGGACTTCCATGAGTCTCATCCAGATCGGCCTGCTCTGCGACGGCGGGGGCGACCGCCTACCCGCCGGCGTTCTGTGGCTGGAGCCGCCCCTGGAGGGGGGGGTACTGTCACGTCCCACGGGGTCACTGCCCCTCCTGGTCAGAGGCGGCGCCACTCAGTGCCGCTAGTTAACGCTTACCTATCACCTCACAGTCTCGTAGGACATGGAGGTATAAAAGGAGCCAGCGGAGCAGAACTACTTGCGGATTCTTAATCAGCGGTTCTGTTGTGCTCTCTTGGCGATTCGTAGTCTCTTGTTCCCTCAGTTTGTTTCCTAGGTGTGCATGTTCCAGTCCCGAGTGCCCGTCCCGTCAGTTCCTGCCTCTTGTTCTTCAGTCCTGGTCCATCGTTCCTGTCCGGTATTTCGTCACGTCTCGGGGTTGCGGTCATACTCACGGATTAGAGTTTCACTGTTCACCGTAGTTCAAACACCGTGTGCGTTTCCTGGTCTCGTGTTTCCTGTTTCACTTCCACCGAGTGTCTTTCAATACGCACAGTACACTTTTAACATCACACTGCACGTGAAGTCATTTTATATTTCGTCTGTGTTTGGACGTAATAGCAACGCGCGTCCGTGTCGGACTCCCGTCCGGACGCTACAGTACTTACAATTTTTTACATTTATTCATTTAGCAGACGCTTTTCTTCAACGCGACGTACATCTCAGCAAAAATACAATGTGTGCATTACATTAAGAGAAAGAGACATGGCTACAGACATATGATTCTTAAGTAAATCTAGTTGGTTACTTTCCACTTGATCCACTGATGTTCATCGCTTGAGTAGGTGCATAAAACGCAGGATAGCTGAATCCTGATAAGCAGGATTTTACGCTTGATACAGGTTGGTATTTTTTCTGGAACAATTCAGGGTAAGTACCTAGCTCAAGGGTTCCACACTAGGTCTTTTTGAATATAAGGCAATGAATGACGCTAACCACTATGTTACCTGCTGGCCTGTCTGATATTTACAATATCATATTTAAGTTGATGACCTGTATTAAAATGTTGATATTATCCCTCTTCTTTCAAGCAATACAACGCTGTAAAATGGACACATGCAGCAAATATTCATAACTGCCCTCTACAGGCTTGTTCAGCATCATCGCTATTGACTGTAACTCAAATAATTTATGAAACCGAGAGAGAATATGACATCTTCGATACCACTGCTAATCAACAAAGAATACATTATGTTCTGTTAAAAACAATGTCTATGCCCATATCTAAACTACAAAATATTAAGAGCAAGGTTACTGAGGCATGACTTTCTATTTGACAGGATGCACCTGAACCCTGATCACACTGCAAATAAATACTAGTTGCACTTATAACATGATAAATGATAACTACTGTTCAGTAATTCCTTCTGACCAACAATAGCAAAGGTGGAAGTTTCACCGGATTATTTACTCAAGGTTACAAGATCAGGCTCCTTCTTTGTACATGAACCAGGAGCTGTTTGGTTTAAAGTCTGAGTTCCAAATCACTGAACATCTTTTGCTGTCCAAGTTTATCATATCTACACAGTACTCATGTGTTCAGAAAAATCATTCAGTAACACTGCAAAAATCTTTCCCTTCACTGTAACAACAGGTGTTAATGGCCACTGTGTGACAGTTTACAATATAATAAGAGTTGCGCCAGTGAATTACGGATGTGAATGAGATAAAGAATTAAACTCTGTGGTGGACACACACACACACTTTCTGACCTGCTTGTCCCATATGGGGTCATGGGGAACCGGAGCCTACCCAGCAACACAGGGCGTAAGGCCGGAGGGGGAGGAGACACACCCAGAACGGGGCGCCAGTCCATCGCAAGGCACCCCCAGCAGGACTCAAACCCCAGACCCACTGGAGAGCAGGACCCGGTCCAACCCACTGCACCACTGTGCCACCGCGCCCCTTCTGTGGTGGACAGTGCAGGGTATTTTGAATGATTTTAAAATGAAATGCAGAACTGTACTGTCATTTTGGTTTAATAGATATTGTCTTAATCTGCTGGAAGGTTGAATGGAAAACAATTTTTAGAAATGTTTAAAGTACAGTAGTACTTGGTGTTGTGCTGCTACTGACCTCTGGAGACTTGTATGCAAATCCAGCCTCTGCCTGCCTACTTAAGAGATGCTGCTTTTGACCCAAAACGGATTGAGTATCTCCATAACTCAGTGATGGCAAACACTCTCTCATATCTCCTGCTCTTACTTATCCTCCCCAGTAAGGATTCTGTAAAAATAAACATTTTATTCACATCATTAGAAACTAAAGCTGTCATTTCTGTTGATCCTTGTTTTTCTCTTTGTCTCACTGCCTCAGGTGTGAAATGTGAGGGTCTGGAGTCCATCCCAAAACTCCGGTACAGAAGAAATCAGGGAAAACTCTGTTTGTCCTGTAAAGGTTCTGGATTCACATGAATATTGTGAGTTCAAACCAACACCAACTGGAACTGAATATTGTTTGCAGTTTAACCTTCATACTGGGGTTCTGACGAGGTACGAATGCAGAAACTAACGCTCCCATACAGTGATCAAATACAGCAGTAATTCTAATTCTGCAAAACATTGTTTAAAATGAATTTCAAAGCACTGGATAAACATTCAAATGTATACATTTACAGTAATGTGGTATGACGATGTAAAGTTGTGTGATTTGTTTCACTTGAGATAGTCCAATAAATGAAAAAAAGAGTAAAAGATCAAGCATTAATTTCCAAATGATCAAATTAACAATGTTTTCAACCATATGAACACATAGGAAGAACACAGTAGACCACTGAGAGAAAGGAGGCCTGAATCTATAACCCTTCCACACATCTGACTTTTACAGAGTAAATGAGTTACGACAAGATACAGTGAATATCTAAAAAAAAGAAAAAAGTTTTTCAGCTCAGTTATTTTGCATGTCTGTAGCTGCAAGATGTTCTGATTTTAACATGTTGAAGATGCAAATATTTCTTCTTGAAAAAACCCTGACAGTATAACTCAGACACCTTCCTATTCATGTTTTCTACTTCCATATAGTGTCTCTACATTCATTCTTCCAAATACTTCTCTACTGAAAACATTAGGAAGAAATTTTTAGTTAATTAAGCAGCTGATAAAGCAACAGGACAATGAAAACACTGTAAAACTGAATGGTGTAATATCAAAATGATCGAAGTAACACTATTATATGTACCCATCCTGAACTGGGAAGAACATAGAGAACCACCAAGAGGGAGGTGACCTGTCTGTATAAGCCTCCGACACAGACAGATTTCACTCATCTGACCTCCACTGTATATTTCCTCATATTATTATTATTAATTTGTTTCAAGGAACTTGCTCCTTTGCCACCAGCGGTTCAGATTGAGGATGACTGGTGTTACCTCTACTGCCTCCAATGCTCCATCATTGTAATAAAGCTTAGCTGTAAGAAAAATTAATCAAACTGGTTATTTTGTTTCACAGAATTTTCTATGAACAGCTCCACAATAAAAACATTTTCCATTTTTCACCCTCTGTCTGTGTCAGTGTTTGTCCTCCCACTATGAAGAACCAAGTATAGTGTGTGACCCCTGTGATTTACCTCATCTCTCACAGGGTATAAGGTTTAATTCCACATGGTGTAGTGAAGATGCTGTTTCCTGTGCTACAGTTAAGGGGCAGCATTTTTCTACATTTTTGGGCATCACTGCTGTTGGTGTTGATCTCAGAACTAGCAGAGAAAGTTCGTCTGTAGACTTTGCAGAGTCAGCAAATTGAACAAACACATTTTATGTTCTTATGCTGGTATTTAGACTCTTTCTGATAAAAGTGATAAAACTCTTCGATCAGATGACTGATTTAATTCTTTAGTTCAGTCCTGTCCACAGTCTGACAGCACATTACATTTAGCAGACACTTTTCGCCAAAGAAACTTCCAATGAACTCAATGTAGTGTTATCAGCCCACACACCAGATTCATCAAGGTGACTTACACTGCTACATACACTACCTACAAGGGGTCACTCATCCATACATCAGTGAAACACACTCTCTCTGTCACTCAGACACTATAGTAGAACCTAAACAGCATATTTCGGGAGTGTGGGAGGAAATCCACACGGACACGGGGAGAACATGCAAACTCCATACAGACAGAGCAGGGATCGAACCCACATCTGCTCATATCACCCAGGTGCTGAAAGACAGCATTGCTACTTGCTGTGACACCACGCTGCCCAGAAATTAAAGTTTCCGCCTTTATTCCTGTAATTTACACACAGTTACTATAGTACCACACTCCCAGTGTATGCAAACATGACTTAGCCCTGACTCTTAAATACCAGTGATGGACACAGACCCCAGCAGGAGACACTCATAGATCTTCACTCCAGTTCAGCTTCAACACAAGCATGTTCCCTGTGTCTCTGCTGTTATTGCTGGCAGCTGCTTCCTGTGAGTCTTTTTTAAACTCCAAGTGGACTTTAATGTGTTATTTCAAAATGTAATTGTTTTGATGAATCAGCTGGAGAGCAAATGAACTTTTATAAACTTCGAATTTCCATTTGGATTTTGTAATGCACTGTTCAACAGGAAAAGAATAAATGAAATGTCTGAATAAATGTAAATGTAAATAAATTAATGCATGTCAAAGGGGGTGTGGTGGCGCAGGGGGTTGGACCACAGTCCTCCTCTCTGGTGGGTTTGGAGTTCAAGTCCCGCTTAGGGTGCCTGGTGACAGACTGGCATCCCATCCTGGGTGTGTCCCTTCCCCCTCCGGCCTTCCGCCCTGTGTTACTGGGTAGGCTCAGGTTCCCCGCGACCCTGTATGGGACAAGTGGTTCTGAAAATGTGTGTGAATTCATGTCAAGTTGACGAGGGAATTATAATGCAGTACTACCCCTAGCCAGAAGATGTCGCTCTAATAAAGGCTTTAAGAGGAGTACAGCAGTCCATTCCTCATTTGGTCCACAGCACTGAGGTGCATTTCCAGACCCTGTACTGCATGACATTTTCTGGCCCATTGGGTGGTACTGACCAATAATTATAAATAATTTCCTATTGATAATGAATAATTCATAATAATGATGCAGAATTGACTCAGTAATTTTGTTCACCATTACTAAGGATTATTGAGCTTATTTAAGAATGGATTATATACTATTACTCAGTCACTATCCATAAACGTTTGTCTGAACACAGGGTCGTAGTGGACTGGAACCTATTGTAGGGGAGTAGCAGTAGTATATAGACACAGGCTGGTCAGGCTACTACTGAGGAGGCCAGTCTCAGGATACACCTGAACCACCCGTACGTACGCACGCATTGACTGAGACTGCTTGTCCTGAGCAGGGTTGCGGAGAACCGGAACCCAACCCGGCAACACGGGGCACAAGGCCGGAGGGGGAGGGGACACACCCAGGACAGAACGCCAAGCCGTCGCAAGGCACCGTAAACTGGACTTGAACTCCAGACCTGCCAGAGAACAGGACCCGGCCAAACCTGCTGCGCCGCCACACCCCCCTACCACCCGTATGGTATATTATAAAAAAAAAGTCACTGGAGGCTACTGTAAGAATGACAGACACAGCCTTCTGCCACAAGAGGAGACCAACTACTTGTACAGTATATTTTATCCATGTGACAGTGATGATGAGGTACAATGAGGATGAAGTGCCTGTTGTGAGACTTTCCATGTGGACCTGCCTACAGCTCTGAATCCTCCTTTTAAACTGAGTGTCACCTGTCCAGTCAGAGGGAGGAGTTCATGCAAACTGAGCTCTTCCTTCTACATTTATATCTGTGCACTGAGCAAAGAGGGAACGAATGCCAAGTTCTGGCTGCTTTAACCGACATTTTACCACAATCACACACATTCACCATGACCTTCTTTACTGCTCTCCTCATAATGACAACATGCTTAACAGGTACATTTTAACAACACATATAAGCTGCGTCTGATCTTGAGTACGGAGATGGAGGTTTAATGTTTGTTTTCTTTCCACAGGTGTTACTGGTCAGACACTGACTCAGTCTGAAGCAGCAGTTAAAAAGCCTGGAGAATCTCATCGACTCACCTGTACAGCCTCCGGCTTCACTTTCAGTAGCAGTTATATGAGCTGGATCCGACAGCCTCCTGGGAAGCCACTGGAATGGATTGCTTATATTAGTGATGACAGTAGTGACATAGAGTATGGCAGCTCTTTTAAAGGCAGATTCACCATCTCCATAGACAACAGTCAGAACCAGCTGTATTTACAGATGAACAACTTGAAGGACGAAGACACTGCAGTTTATTACTGTGCGAGAGACACAGTGAGTGGAGACACTGCAGGGCTGTACAATAACTGCTCCAGTACATCTCTCACTGAGGGTCACTCAAGTGTGTCCATGCAGCACTGTCTTGTTCTTCTTGTCCACCTGGAAGTGTTCTAGAAGTTTCAACAAAGAACTGAACATGATGAATGGAGACTGAAGTTACATTTTTGTCTGCAGTTTCTATTTTCAATCCCTAAATTCAAGACTGAATAAGCTCACCCTGTCATTCAGGTTCATTGAAGCACTTATGAATATGAAAATGTACATTAACATTTTTCATTTTACCACTGAAAGGTAGATGAGTGATTTTTGGCGTTGTTTTTTTCTGGTTTAGTTTGATTCTTTAATCATATTCTAACGTTCATTAATACTTTGAGATCTCAACCTTTCTGTTTAAGGTATGGCTTCAAGCCCAATGTTTGCCCCTTTTTTAGAATCCCACAATGAACTTCCAATACCTACATTTCATATTACCCAAATGAAAGATTTCATAGAATTGTCTCAAAATATTGCATTGTTTAACAAATAACTGGCTCAGTCTTCCAGCTCATTAATTTATGTTGAGCACTGACCATCTTCAGAACTCACACACACACACACACATTTTCAGAACCGCTTGTCCCTTACGGGGTCACGGGGAACCGGAGCCTACCCGGCAACACAGGGCGCAAGGCCGGAGGGGGAAGGGGACACACCCAGGACGGGACGCCAGTCCGCCACAAGGCACCCCAAGCGGGACTTGAACCCCAGACCCACCGGAGAGCAGGACTGCGGTCCAACCCACTGCGCCACCGCACCCCCAATCTCTTCAGAACTCATGTTCAATTAAATATTTTAGAGTAAATCAAGTAAATAACTGTAAAACAGTAAACAGGCAAAAGATCACATCATAGGAACACAAACTGCATAAGAGCTGCCTCTGAGAATTTGCACAAGTTAGTTACATCATGTATTAGTTCGCTATATGTACATTATGTTACCCGCCTTAACTGGAGACAGCAGCTCCACCATCCAATTCAACTTTAAATATGTTAAGTATCGATCAGGAAATTACAATCGTTCTTGTGGACTGTATTACGTGTGTTAGTGGTTGATTTTAGCATATTCATTTTAAGTGTCATGTAAGATAAAATACTTTTGCTATTATAGTAATTTACAGATCACTACACATTGTCTTGTTCAGACCACACACACACACACACACATTTTCAGAACCGCTTGTCCCATACGGGGTCGCGGGGAACCGGAGCCTACCCGGCAACACAGGGCGTAAGGCCGGAGAGGGAGGGGACACACCCAGGACGGGACACCAGTCCGTCACAAGGTACCCCAAGTGGGACTCAAACCCCAAAACCACCGGAGAGCAGGACTGCGGTCCAACCCACCGCGCCACCGCACCCCTTATTTTGCTCAGACCATTTTACCCCATTGTTTTTTCCAGCAGTTTACTGGAAATCCCTGACCTCTTCTGGGACAGTGGTGAAGAGACCTGGAGACTCTGAAACTATTCTGTATAGTATAATATTCTGTATGGGTGGTTTCTTCATGAGCAGTTGCTGGATGCACTGGAACCGTCAGCCACCAGGGAGAGGACTGCAGTGGATTGGGTTCATTTACACTGGTACTGACACAACCTTCTCAGAATCCTTCCAGGGCCAGTTCTCCATCACCAAAGACAGTTCCACGCTGCACTGGTAGCTGAAGAGCCTGAAGCTGGAAGATGCTACAGTGTCCAACTGTATCTTTTACTGGGTGGTTTTAGTGTGCAGTTTGCAATGTCACTGCCATAATATACCACAGGATGGCATTCTTGTACTGAAAGGAAATCATGTAAAATGATGTGTTTACTCCGGCAGTTATGTCACACCTTTCTTTCCAGCACAGAAAATCATAGTTATGATATTGTAATACACTGAATTCCATAATGCCAATATGTACTGTAAAGGGAATTCTGAATTTTTTGTAAAGTGTAAGTTTAATATACATGGTATATTAAGTGCTGTGTTCTCCACCCCCAATGTCAAATGAACCCAAGGTGCAACATGTAAAATAAAACCAATATGTCACAAATCTCCTCACTGAAGGACAACAAAAACATCTGAGATCAAACTGAATGAGAAGCCAGTTGGGAATGAACTTATCCAACAGTTTTCGGTGAAAGGAGCCACGTAAACCATTTCACTGAAAAGACATGGAAGCCTGACACTTAATTACTCAGATTGCATTTTTTTTCTATTCAAAAACTGTGCAAGTTTAATCACTTCCAGTCTAAATTAGTGTTTTCATTATCTTAGTTCTTCGATTTCTCTCAAGTGCATCTAGGTATTCTTAATTCCACTCTGAATTTTACTAAAATTTAGAACAAACAAAATCAAATGACTGTTTATTGAGTATTTATCCAAATCAGCTGTTTCAATCCATAAAGAGTAATTTACCTTATCACTAAAAACAGGACGTTCTCAGAAAAGGAAAAACCCCCACAGGGGAAAAAAAAAAAACCCTCAGAACAACCTTTTCCAAAGAAAACCAACAAAAACCAAAAGCCACCAAACAAACCACCAACCACACACTACCAAGAGCTCTTCATAGCAAACTACTTTAACTACCAACAGTTGTCAGACGAGCTGCTTTTAAAGTCCTTATTACTGTCCCTTAAATGGCCACAGCTGGTCCTCCTCACTATCCATTAGGACGGGGTGGTACATTAGAAGGTGTCCATGAGGTACATCCTGCCTCCTGCCCTGGACTGAACTACGAACGCATTCACAAGGATATACTTTCAATTACTTACATGGATATGATTGTGCTGCTACGATTATGACTGTTTTCTTGATTCTTGGAGTTCAAAAAACTACACCTCTCAAACCACTAAAGCATAGTATTAATGTTAGTTTTATACTAGACTCTTGTATCTCGGGTCTCCATGGTCTCTGTCACAGCTGTACTCTATAACAAGTGAACAGTATAATTTCAAATTGATTAATGTACAGTACCACTATTATATTAACCACGATTATATGAACTGGGTGTGTCCCCTCCCCCTCCGGCCTTACGCCCTGTGTTACCGGGTAGGCTCCGGTTCCCAGTGACCCCGTATGGGACTAGTGGTTCTGAAAGTGTGTGTGTGTGTGTGTGTGTGTGTGTGTGTATATGAACCAGTCCTGACCAAACCAAACCAATCCAGTCCTTATGTAGTAAATGAAGCTCTTTTCTTACAGTCCATTTCTGTCCTGTATAAAATACCTTGCCCACACACAATGTCTAGTAAGGGACTGTAATTTTGTGGTTTTTCTTATTTATTTGAATTTACCTTTATTTGACTCAATTTTAATTCACACTTCAAACTATTTGTCTTTACCTGCGGGGGGGATGTAGTGGCGCGGCAGGTTTGGCTGGTGCCTGGGTCTGGGGTTCGAGCCCTGCTTGAGGTGCCTTGCGATGGACTGGTATCCTTTCCTAGGTGTGTTCCTTGCATCCTGTGTTGCTGAGTAGACTCCAGGTAACTGTGGGACAAGTGGTTGTTGCCATTGGTTGGTCTTCACCAGCGTAGTTTGGTCAGGAGACACACAGTTATACAAGTGCTCATGAAGGACACCCATCAGACACAGTGAATTCAGAAATGTCACACAGATCATGTAAATATTCTTGCTTTGAACACTTCTGAAAACTTTGCTTTCTGGGAGGGAAACTGTTCACAGTGTGTTTTGGTGGGGCTGCAGGTCTTTTCTCAAACGCTGCAGTTTGTCTTTCTGATTTAGTTCATGGGTCATGTGGTTTCCTGCCCAGGCAGCCATGGTCAGGTGACTTAAATATGTATCATGGTACAATTACACCATCTAAACAGTACACAAGACAATGCTGTGTTAGTTCTGATTTAAATGGCTATATTGATTTCATCGATGAGAAATGAACTGAGGAGCAAGCTTTTATATCACTCAGAAAAACGATGTTCAACTGTAAATCTGAAAAAAAAGCTTTCATTCTTTACAGCAACGTTTACATTTATTCCTTTAACAGATGTGTTTCTCCAAAGCAACTTCGAATGAACATTGTGTGGCGATATCAGCTCACACTTTCTTCACACAAGGTGACTTACACTGCTATATACACTACTTGTAAAAATTTTTAAAAAATTTAAAGTGTCAGATTACGTAAATATAGACCAGTGTCCAGGAACAAAACTGATTTTTTTTTTTTTTCCCCTGCAGTCTCTGTTTGAGCCTCCTGGGGCCAGTTAGTTACTCTTTGTTGCATTTTGATAACATTCGCACATTGTTAAGCTACCTACAATTATTTACCCATTTACACAGCTGAGTAATTTTTACTCAAGCAATTTACGAAAAGTTCCTTACTTAAGGGCATTAAATCAAGAGATAATATTTAGCCCTGTAACATTTGGATCCAAAGGAAGAAGCTCTAATCACTTCACTACCAGATGTTCCAACACAGCTTCCACAGTGAGGAAGTAATAATTGAGCTAAATCAGTGCAATAACTGCCAATATTATCAGTTCCTACCAGCACCAACGGAAAGTCCTTTGCAGTGATCAAGAATTTTGTAATGAATTTCAGGGCAGTGAAAGATTCAAATGTGCGTATTTATAGGGATGTGGGAAACAATGTTTCACTAGAGGCAGGACAATAAAAGCACTAAAACACAGTAAAACAAGTATTATTTTCCATACGATCAAATTACAACTTTTATGAGCCATATGAACACATCCCATCTAGGAAGAACAGAGTAAACCACTAATAAAAAAGAGGCCTGGATCTATAACCCTTCTACACATCTGACTTTTACAGAGTGACTGAGCTACTACAAGATACAGCAAATATCTGCAAAAAGTTTTTTAGCTCATTTATGTCTGAAGCTGTGAGATTTTCAGTTTTTAACATCTTGAAGATGCAAATATTGCTTCTTGAAAAACTCTTGACATCATTTCCTGTTATCACCTTATAAAAAGTGTTATTCAAGCATCGTGTTTCACCAGTTCCTTCAGATAGATACATTTTTTCTGCATTCATTCGACAGTGTTAAAAATTAGCGTTTAATATATTCATTTTAATAACACTTATATCATGTAAGATTAACTTTGATGTATATACAGTATTTCTGCTTCATAATATTGTCTTGCCGTGGTATTTATTGATATCCATATTGAAAACATGATCAGATTATGACTGAACATGCAATTGTTGTTTTTCAGCTGTTCACTGTCAGTCTCTGACCTCCTCTGAAGCAGTGGTGAAGAGACCTGGAGACTCAGTGAAACTGTCCTGTAAAGTGTCTGGATTATCTCTTAGCTACTTGCACTGGATCCGTCAGCCACCAGAGAGAGGACTGCAGTGGATTGGGCGCATCGGCTCTGGTACTGACGCTACCTTCTCAGAGTCCCTCAAGGGCCAGTTCTCCATCACCAAAGACAGTTCCACAAACGCACTGTACCTGGAGGAGAAGAGCCTGAAGCCTGAAGACACTGCAGTGTATTACTGTGCTAAAGACCCACAGTGAGTGCAGAGACTGCAGGGATGTACAATAACTTCCCTTGTAGATCTCACAGTGAGGGTCACTGAACCATTTCTCCTCTCTCTCTCACTCTCTCCACACCACTAGTTTCTTACCTTCATGAGACTGGGAGAAATACAGTACCGTGCAATAGTCTTAGGCACTTATACGTTTCACAAAAATAATTGTTTTAGATGGTTATTTAATGTCTTCTGCATTAGTATCAATGGGAAAGGGCATATTTTAGATTTACAAGCATTCCTTTAGCAAAAAGTTACAGTATTACAGTAAGGGTTTTGTATGTCATTAAAGAAAGTAAACACACACACACACACACACACACAGTCTGAGACCATTTGTCCTGAGTGGGGTCGTGGCGAACCGGAGCCTAACCCAGCAACACAGGGCGCAAGGCTGGAGGGGGAGGGACCACACCCAGGACAGGACGCCAGTCCATCGCAAGGCACCCCAAGCAGGACTTGACCCCCAGAACCGCCAGAGAGCAGGACCCGGCCAAGCCCACCGCGACCCTGCTGGGACAAGCTCTTGCTGACGCTGGAGAGTTACTAAGCTCTGTAGGAAGTTTATTAATTAAGAGCATTATTTTTGGAAGCATTCTCACTTTACAGCTTTGTTCCCCAACCCAGTGCCTAAAACTTTTGCACAGTACTGTACTTCACTTTTTAATTTAATGTGTGACAATATTTTATGTATATGTTCATAGTGTCAATCCAGATTTAAAGTGCATGGGTGACACAAAGGGCATGGAATAAGACACTCAAAGTGTTCTTACAGTAAATGAAACTGTGCTGTCAAAAGTTAATACAAGGAGACGTGGCAGCAACGGGGTGATACACAGGACCTGGAGAGGATTACAAAGGACTGGCATAGAGAGGACAGGAGGTCAGGACAGGAACAAAGACACACTGGATGGTAACATGAGAAACAATTCAGAGAGCAGGAATCACTACAGAATCACTGAGAAAGCAATGAAGGGCTGATCAAGAATCCACAAATGAGTGATGTGTCTTTACTCCCTTTCATAGGGCTGGGAACTGATTATGAGGCTCATTGCAAACAGATGTGTTGGGTTAGTTGCATGGATCTCAGATGGTGCCTGTGGTGACCAAGGATTCTACTCCCTTGTGTCATGACAGTGGCAAAACTCAGGGAATTTAATATTTAAATGTATATAAACACCAGACAAGGATTCTGAAAAAAAAAAAAAAAACCATCTCCATTAATGGAGAACACACACACACACACATTGTCAGAACCGCTTGTCCCTTACGGGGTCACGGGGAACCGGAGCCTACCCGGCAACACAGGGCGTAAGGCCGGAGGGGGAAGGGGACACACCCAGGACGGGACGCCAGTCCACCGCAAGGCACCCCAAGCGGGACTTGAACCCCAGACCCACTGGAGAGCAGGACTGCGGTCCAACCCACTGCGCCACCGCACCCCCTACTAATGGAGAACAATTGTGAATAAATTAAGTGAAAGTAACTGCTCCTCAAATGACTGTTACAGACTGACATCGCACTGGACACTTGCCTTTGTCCCACATATCTTTGAACTCATAATTTTCTTCCATGTTACAACGAAGGTATAAAAATGTTCCCAGGCTGCAAGAGAGGGGTGAGGTGAGGAGGAGGAAGAGGAGGGACTTCAACACACCAGCGGGTAATAATTGCCCCTATTTTACCCCATGTACCCACACAGTGAGAGGTCCACAGGCTCTGGAGACAAACAGGGACAACGGAGCCAAGGCCAAGAAGGTCCCAGCATCCAGCAGCAACTACACAGCACCGGCACAGACCACAGAAGAGAACACCTCCCCTGCACGATTCGCCTCCACTGAAGGACCTCACATGTAAATAAAAGAACCCTTCCACTGACCGGATGTGTCCTGCGTGTTTGTGCCATGCTCTGTTACACTTTAACTCAGACGTCTTCCTATTCCTGTTTTATTCTGTGTGTCTCTCCATCCATTCTTCAAAAAGACATTTCTAGATCACTCAGCTCACTGTTGATCAAGCAACAAGACTGAAAACACTGTAAAACTGAACAGTATTTACCAACAGTAATTTCAAAAGGATCAACGTATCAGTGTTCTATGAATCCATCCTGAACTGGGAAGGGGCTTTGACAGATCCTGCTCTCTGGCGAGTCTGGGATTTGAGCCTGGCGTGGGGTGCCTTGCGACGGACTGGCGTCCGATCCTGGGTGTGGCCCCTCCCCCTCCAGCCTTGCACCCTGTTAGGGTGTGCGTTAGGCTCCCGTTTACTGCGACCCGACTTGGGACAAGCGGTTTCAGACAGTCTGTGTGTGTGAACTGGGAAGAACAGAGAACCACTTACAGAGAAGAGGCCTGTTTGTATGACCTTCCCACACAGATTTCAATTTGTATAACTTCACTCTTATTACACTGGAGTAAACAGAAGGTAATCAGTGTCACATGGAAGTGGAGACGGGGGGGCAGCTAGACCAAGTGCAGGATCGGTTGTCAGGAAGCAAGGGATCAGGCAGGTTCTCGTTGTCGGGGACGGGCGAAGAGTCAGTCGATCGGCAGTCAGAGTGAGGATCCAAGGACGTGGTCAGAGGACGAAGCAAAGGGTCAAAAGCCAAGAAACGGTAACAGGAAGCAAGGGACAAGGCGGGAGTAGACATAGCACAGGAGAACTAGCTGCCTCAGCAAGATTCTACAATCATACAGGAGCTGAGGAGGGTCTTTTAAAGGTGAGTGCTCAGTCAGATGCTTAAATGGTGTCAGGTGCTGTCGATTGTGGTGCAGGGGTGGACATGACAATCAGGTGTTAGGAGAGGTTTCTTAGCGTTTCCATGACAAATCAATCCTTACTTACCACTTGTTAAATTACAGTTTCAATGACAACTTGTTCCTTTATCATCGACAGTGTAGAGGGACAATGACTGGTGTTGCCCCTAAAGTTTCATTATTTTAATAAAATGTAGTTCTCATTGAAAAGGGGGTGTGGTGGCGCAGTGGGTTGGACCGGGTCCTCCTGTCTGGTGGGTTTGGGGTTCAAGTTCCGCATGAGGTGTCTTGCGACGGACTGGCGTCCCGTCCTGGGTGTGTCCCCTCCCCCTCTGGCCTTACGCCCTGTGTTGCCGGGTAGGCTCCAGTTCCCCGCGACCCTGTATGGGACAAGCGGTTCAGAAAATGTGTGTGTGTGTGTGTGTGTGTGTGTGTAGTTCTCATTGGTTAAGGGAGAGCTCCTGTCTCAGGTATCTAGGACTAAGTCATCTGCATATTCTATTAAGGTGAAACCCAGAACTATTTAGTTTAATGCAGAATATAATAATCACCTGTTTAACTTTCCCTGCAGTAAAAGAGAGGGGTCCCACATAAAAACCTCTCCATTACTCCTAACAAACATTGTCTCATTGCTTCTTTTTTATTCTTTCTGGTCCAGTGTTTTTATTTCATAATTATTTTGTTAACGGAATTCCATGTGAACAAGTCCACAATAGAAACATTTTAAATTTTTCTCCCTCTGTCTGTGGCAGTGTTTGTCCTCCCACTATGAAGAACCAAGTATAGTGTGTGACCCCTGTGATGCACCTCATCTCTCACAGGGTGTTTATAAGGTTTGACTCCGCATTGTGCAGCCAATATGCTGTTTCCTCTGCTACAGTTAAGGAGAAGCAGCATTTTTCTTAATTTTTGGGGATCACTGCTGTTGGCGTTGATCTCAGAATTAGCAGAGAAAATTCATCTGCAGACTTTGCAGAGTCAGCAAATTGAACAAACATATTTGATGTTCCCATGCTGCTGTTTAGACTCTTCTAGAAATCTTTTACAGTTTTTCTCCACTGTTTTCTAATAACTCTTTATCAGTATCAGTTGCCCATAACTGAAGTGTCTCTGTGGGTAAATTTCTCTCTCTTTTTGGAAGAAGATGCACTACATTTTGATGGAATCACCGCAGTGGTGGGACACATTTTTGAGACAAACACATTCTGCATTGTTTGAGAATCCTGATCAGTCTGGTAAGACAAAACACATATTGACGCTGAAAATTAGTAAAAACTCCCAAAGTGATAATACTGTTTTATCAGATGACTGATTTCATTCTTTAGTGCAGTCCTGTCTACAGTCCAGCAGCACAGTGAGTGACGTTCCCTCCTTTATAGCTGTAATTTACACACAGTTACTATAGTACCACACCCCCAGTGTATGCAAACCTGACTTAGTCCTGACTCTTAAATACCAGTGATGGACACAGACCCCAGCAGGAGACACTCATAGATCTTCACTCCAGTTCAGCTTCAACACAAGCATGTTCCCTGTGTCTCTGCTGTTATTGCTGGCAGCTGCTTCCTGTGAGTCTTTTTTTAAACTCCAAGTGGACTTCAACAAGTTATTTTTTCTATTTTCACATTTAAAAATTTAATTTTTTTAATGAATCACCTGGAGAGCAAATTAACTTTTATAAACTTCCAATTTCCATTTGGGTTTTGTAATGCACTGTTCAAGAGGAAAAGAATAAATTAAATCTCTGAATAAATGTAAATGTAAATAAATGAATTCTCTTCAGTTGATGAGGGAATTATAATGCAGTACTACCACTAGCCGGAGGATGTCGCTCTAATAAAGGCTGTGAGAGGAGTACAGCGGTACATTTCTCATTCGGTCCACAGCACTGAGGTGCATTTCCTGACCCTGTACTGCATGATATTTTCTGGCCCACTGGGTGGTACTGACCAATAATTATACATAATTTCCTACTGAAAATGAATAATCCATAATAATGATGCAGAATTGACTCAAATATTTTGTTCATCATTACTAAGCATTATTGGTCTGCTGGGGGAGCGGCATCAATGCCAGAGATGCCGGCAGGGTGAACAAACTCATCCGTAAGGCCGGCAGCATCATTGGACAGAAGATGGAGACGTTTGAGTCAGTGAGGAATAGGAGGTCACTGAACAAACTGCTCTCCATCATGGACATTCCATCCCACCCACTTCACAGCGCACTGCAGAGACAGCGAAGCTCATTCTCTAATAAACTCATTCAGCTCCGCTGTTGTAAAGAACGGTTCAGGAAATCATTCCTACTGTTCCCAATAACACTGTTCAACAGCTCACCCTTGTGTGACAGATGAACTATTCAGCACTACTGTTAGTTCATTTTGTTACTACTTCGTAATGATTATATTACCGTTCTGCACAACTTGCACTATATACTGTTTTGATTTATTCATTTAAATATAAATATTTACTATTCCTCCAACTGTACATATAATTGTTCATATTTTTATCTTGTATTTTTCCACTAGTTTTTAAATTTTTTATATTGCAAGTATTTTCAGACTGGTATTCTGCTGCTGTTACATAATAGATACCACAAGGGAAATTATCTATTTAAGAATAATATACTGTTACTCAGTCACTATCCATAACCGTTTGTCTGAACACGGGATCATAGTGGTCTGAAACCTATGCTAGAGAGCAAATAAAGATTTTTGAACTACCAACTTCCTTTTGGTTTTTGTAATACGGTGCTGTATTTTTTGTGAGGAACGTTTCTGCTAAACACACACACACACACACACACACACACACACACACACACACACATTTTCAGAACCGCTTGTCCCTTACGGGGTCACGGGGAACCGGAGCCTACCCGGCAACACAGGGCGTAAGGGGACACACCCAGGACGGGACGCCAGTCCGTCACAAGGCACCCCAAGCGGGACTCGAATCCCAGACCCATGGGAGAGCAGGACTGCGGTCCAACCCACAGCGCCACCGCACCCCCTGGTTCTGCTAAACAGATAAATAAATATAAATGAATTCACTTCAGCGGGTGATGGAATTATAGTGCAGTATAACCACTGGCCAGAGGATGTCGCTCTAATAAAGACTGGGAGAGGAGTACAGTGTATTTCTTATTATGGCCACAGGACTGTGGAACATTTCCTGACCCAGCATGCCATTTTATGGTCCACTGGGTAGGACAGACCAAAAATACATAATTTACTATTTCTAACTGCAAATCCATAATAATGATGCAGTATTTACTTGGTCATTTTGTTCATCATTACCAAACACACACACATTTTCAGAACCACTTGTCCCATACAGGGTCACGGGGAACCAGAGCCTACCCGGCAACACAGGGCGTAAGGCCGGAGGGGGAGGGGACACACCCAGGACGGGACACCAGTCCGCCGCAAGGCACCCCAAGCGGGACTTGAACCCCAGACCCACTGGAGAGTAGGACCTGGTCCAACCCACTGCACCACCGCACCCCCCATTACCAAACATTGATCTTAATTAAGAATGTGTTTGGCTTGGATTATATGCTATTAGTCAATCACTGTCCATAACCGCTTATCTGAAGGCAGGGTCATAGTGGTCTGGACCCTATTGTAGGGTCCTAGTAGTCATATTTGGAGACAGGCTGGTCAGGCTACTACCTAGGAGGCCAGTATAAGGATACAGTCAAACCACCTGTACAGTATTTTATATCCATGTGACAGTGATGATGAAGAATAATGAGGATGAAGTGCCTGCTGTGAAACCTTCCATGTAGACCTGCCTACAGCTCTGAATCCTCCTTTTAAACTGAGTGTCACCTGTCCAGTCAGAGGGAGGAGTTCATGCAAACTGAGCTCTTCCTTCTACATTTATATCTGTGCACTGAGCAAAGAGGGAACAAACGCTGAGTTCTGGCTGCTTTAACTGACATTTTACCACAGTCACACACATTCACCATGACCTTCTTAACTACTCTCCTCATAATGACAACATGCTTAACAGGTACATTTTAATGACACATATAAGCTGTTTCTGCTCTTGAGTACTGAGATGGAGGTTTAATGTTTATTTTCTTTCCACAGGTGTTACTGGTCAGACACTGACTCAGTCTGAAGCAGCAGTTAAAAAGCCTGGAGAATCTCATCGACTCACCTGTACAGCCTCTGGCTCACTCAGTGGCTATGCCATGAGCTGGATCCGACAGCCTCCTGGGAAGCCACTGGAATGGATTGCTTATATTAGCAGTGGCAGTGGCAGTAGCACCTACTATGGCAGCTCTTTTAAAGGCAGATTCACCATCTCCAGAGACAACAGCCAGAACCAGCTGTATTTACAGATGAACAACTTGAAGGATGAAGACACCGCAGTTTATTACTGTGCGAGAGACACAGTGAGTGGAGACACTGCAGGGCTGTACAATAACTGCTCCAGTACATCTCACACTGAGGGTCACTCAAGTGTGTCCACGCAGCACTGTCTTGTTCTTCTTGTCCACATGGTAGATCTAGCAGAGAATGGTACTGGTAACAAAAATTAATAGGAACCATTCCGAAGAGACATTTATCTACTGTACTGAAATATTTATGTTTTTCATATTAAAATGTCCAGGTTAAGATAATTTTTGCTTCTGACTTCTTTTTTAGAGTCCACTGAATAAACCACCCTGCTGTTCGGCTCAATCAAAGCAGATTTGTAATAATAGAATTCCTCTCCACATTTTATCTCTGAGCTCATCTGCTTTGGATCAAATGTCCTCTCAACATCACATGTCTTCCCAGTTGAATTTCAGAAACTTTTCTTCAAGCCATTTTGTAACTATTTAGTTTCACCTCTACTGTTTCAGTGGCCTTTAGTAAACGTCTCTCGGACGTTTTGCAACATTTCATTTAACAATTTAAACTTTTTTTTGTTTGACTTTTTGTCTAATAATTTTGTTTTGTGTTACCAAAAATACCACGTTATAGCTGCTGTACTTGTCAATGTCATGCTCACGACCGCGTGCCCTGCACGTCCACCTAATCAAGGAGACACAGGATAACAGGGCGACTCAGACACTCGTGAGTGCGGAACCTCCTTGAGAGTAACCGAAGCGCCTTGTGTGAGTTCTTTACCTGAGTGTTCTCCTGCTGTTTGGCTCCTGGACCCTTTGCTCTTGTTCTCTTGGTTTTGACTCCTTCCTGCCCCTCTGAGTATTCCTGCTACCGCATCTGAGTCCGTCGGCTGGATTCCCGAGTTCCCCCATGACGGTCAAACACTCCTTTACTACCAGTTCTGATATTATAAGCAATCTGGGAGAAATATCTCAGTTAAAATCTGAACACATTGACTTTGAAGGAAAATACTTCGAAAACCGTATATCAGCAAAACTTCATATAAAATATAACAGAATGAAATTTGTTAGCAATGATGTTAGAAAAATTGGAATAGTACACACAAGCTTCCCAGAACAGTTTTATTTTTCACACAGATGTATTTTGGCAGGATGCCTTCCTCAATGTACTTGTGTACTGTCTACTATCTATCCTGCTGATGTCTGTGACAGGTATTGACATCATACCTCATGGACCAACAGGAATTATATTTTGAAAATAGATCCATTTCACTCTAATTGAATCAACCCAATAGCAGAGTGGGATGTTTGATACAAACACATTCTCCAGAATGAAACCCTTACTGAAGTCAGAAACTGTCCATACTACGTTATTCTATAGTCTCAAAACTTCTTAAATATTGTTGCATTAACCCACGAGGAATTTTGAATTATTCTTCAGAAATAATTCCAAATTAGATGACTTAAAATTCAAGCTTCTATGGTGGACTATGGTAAAGACTTCCCGATGTGATAGAATTTCGGTGCAGTACAACCACTGGCCAGAAGATGTCACTGTAGGAAATACTCAGAGAAGTGTAGAGTGTTGGGTACAGTATTGCTCATTAGCTCTATAGCAGGGAAGTGCAGTTTTGATGCAATACTGACTGCAGTTTTATAACATAGTATAGGGACAACCAATAATTATCGATGAACTATTATTAAGTAAAAATTAATCTTTTATGAAGTACTACCAACTCAATAACTGTGCTGACTACCAGTTGACGAGTGTAACGTAAAATATTAGCGTTTTTATTGATTCAAAGCTATCATCAAAAATTGTTAGGCTCAGGGTAACTGTGAAACTTAAGAAAACAGACACACACACACACATTTTCAGAACCGCTCGTCCCATACAGGGTCGCAGGGAACCGGAGCTTAACCCGGTATCGCAGGGCGTAAGGCCGGAGGGGGAGGGGACACACCCAGGACGGGACACCAGTCCGTCACAAGGCACCCCAAGTGGGACTCGAACCCCAGACCCACCGGAGAGCAGGACTGTGGGCCAACCCACTGCACCACCGTGCCTCCTCCACTTAAGAAAACATTTGGATATTAAACAGTTTAATGATCTGTTAGATTCCAGCAGACTGGAGAATTGTGGACTGAACTCGAGGAGTAAAGGCACATGGAACTACATTCACAAATGTACATAAAGTTCAAATGGAGCATTTGTTCAACTCTGCAAAGAGGCTCATCCCTGCATTTTTGAAATGTATGTGCAACATTCTTTCGAGTTATGCAGCTGGATACTTTCACCCAAATAAAAAACTGTAAAAATCTTCTTTATTTATGGTAGAACAGCTGTAGGAAAGAGAGACACTGGTAAACTTCAGCTAACAAGTAGAACTTTACCACAACACGACATGTTTCCTGTGCTGACGAAAACACACCATGTTTTTGAGTTTTCACAAAGTAGAGCTCAACAATGAACATTTTCAGGTGCTCAGTGCATCATGGGACAGGTGAGAGAGACCACTGTGATAATGACACACACAGCCTCCTGGCACAAAGTAAGACTAACTATCTGTACAGTATATCATATTACGCATTGATGAGCCTTAAGAATGTGTTTTGCTTGAATTATATGCTTTAGTGTTCCCCGTGGACCTAGTAGAAACAGGTTCAGGAGTCGGGGTAAAAGGAACAGACTCTTTATTAAGTCTGTCCGTGTCGTTTTCAGCGGTCTTAACAAAGACGTTCCAGACAGTACTGAGTCACTCATGAACAGTGGAGAGTTCAACTAAGATGCTCCCAGCCCCCCTCCACTTCACCCAACAGTTAAGGCTCTACCCCCAGAACTCCCCAGAATTCCCCTTGTGATGAACTGTGCATGAACAATAAAACAACACCAGACTACGTACAGAAATAAACATTAATCACAACTATTTCCACAGAGCTATTTCAGCTCCCTCCAGCGCCATCACAATACTATTAATCAATCACTATCCATAACCGATTATGTAAAGGCTGGGTCAGAGTTGTCTGGAGCAAAGAGGCTCATCCCTGCTATGAAGATGTATTATGGTATTAGTAATAAATCTGTCACCATTCATTTACATTTGAACAATTTGATTTCATCACCAACAAATCTGTTGAAGTACTGGCACTTTGCTTTTCCTTTGTGCTTTATACAAATAACTTGGAGCTGAAACATCAGTAATTCTTTAAAAATATCCTTCCTCTTCTTCAGCTTTTTTACAGTGATCAGAAAATGTTGCAGTACAGCAATAAGTTTTCTGCCGACACAATTAAGCCATAAGCTGATCTTGCAGATACCTCTGCCCATATCTCACAACACTCTCTATAGAGCTCCTGACCAAGTTATGATGCGATTTTCTTTGCACTACAACAACTCCCTTCTATCTGGTCTTCCAGCCTCTGGCTTCAAGCCTCTTCAGCTGATCCAGAATGCTGCTGCAGGAGATGTGTTCAACCTGCCAAAACATTCCTGTACACCTCCCTTCCTCATCTCACTCCATGACTTTTTGTATCAACTTCAAAACTCTCATCACAGCCTTTAAAATGGTCAAAGGATTTGCCCTCCAGTACTTTCAAGGCCTGATCACTCTCTTCACCCCATCAAGAGTGCAGAGGTCCTCCAGCTCTGACAACTTGGTGGTCCCATGATTGAGGGTGGCAACTATCTCTTTTTTTCATATGAATTCAATAAGCAACTATTCATGAAATGTGCACCGGTACAAATAGTGGCACTGGTGAGCCTGGGCTTTAAGAATCACCTTCTTCATCTATAACTGTTAGCTGGTGATGAAATCCGCTTCTCTTAACTACGAGCTGCATGTTGTGTTACTGCATTCTGTATTTTATTAGAATATAAATTAATGGAAAATGAAAGCTCAGTGAATCTTCAGTGACGAATGTACGAAAATTTATATACCTCCTCAAATGAATATCAGAAAAAGTTAAATGTCAGTTCACTTTTTAGAGAAATGTTACATCGACACACATCACATATTATGCACTCGTCCTCATGCAAAACTGTTCTCCCCCCTCCCACCTCCCTATTAAAGAGCAGCTGTGAGTCTCTGACCCTCAGTCAACCTGAGGACTGGAGAGTTGAGGTGAACAGCTCCCACCAGCTCATCTCCATCACCAGCCATGTTCCCTGTAGCTCTGCTGCTGCTGCTGGCAGCTGTTTCCTGTGAGTCTCTGCCTTTGGTACATGGAGGGTAAACAGACTCTTCAAGGCCATTTCAGATACTGCCTCTCTTATATTGAACCCACATTTCTCTCTCTGTAGGTGTTCAGTCTCAGGTTGTTCTCACACAACCGGAATCAGAGATGGGATTTCCAGGAAGTTCCCTCGCATTAAAATGTGCCTGCAGTGGATTCAGTGTTGGGAGCACTAACATGCACTGGATCAGACAGGCTCCTGGAAAAGGACTTGAGTGGATCATCTACTACTACTCTGATTCATACAAGAGCACAGCGCAGTCCGTACAGGGCAGATTCTGGGCATCTAAAGACAGCTCTAATCTGTACCTGCACATGACCCAGCTGAAAACTGAAGACACTGCAGTTTATTACTGTGCGAGAGACACAGTGAGTGGAGACACTGCAGGGCTGTACAATAACTGCTCCAGTACATCTCACACTGAGGGTCACTCAAGTGTGTCTCTGTCGTTCATCGAACAAGGTCACGGTGTAAGCAGCAGACCAAATTGAAGAAAAAAAACATCTCATTGAAAATGTTTTACAAAATCTCTTTCACGAAAGTCCACTATTGTCGAAGTACCTGTTTTGCAAACCTACAACTGTTGATTAATGAACAAGGTACTGCAGCAGGTAACACTGGTGCCTAACATTGTGTTAACATTTGAGTGTAGGTGTCATGGCTAGGTCTGGAAGGAAGCGGCGGACCCAAGTGCAGAGTGGTATACTTGGTGTCTTCGGGGAAATCCAAGAGAGGAGGTCAGAGAACAGGCGAATGGTCTTCGAGGTGCAAACGTCGTAACAGGGAGAATCCAAAAGGCCAGGTCGGTACACAGGCAAGAGGTCGATGATCATAAAGAGGTATAGGATTGGGGGAACAAGGGACGGGATCGGGGAAGGCGTTCGGGAACAGGAAATGGCTCGAAGGTCGCAAACGAGGAGGCAGATCAAGGTTCCGCATCAGCTGCTGGTCTGACGCAGCCTTTTATGCTGCAGTCTGCGTTGCGTCCCAGGTGTTCCGTGTCGGCTCGGAGGTATGAATCTGATTCAGGGTGTTTTGAGTTTGCATGTTTTACTCTGGTTCAAAATGAAGACATGCAGGGATAAAGGAAATGATTAACCAATCTGTGTCCTCCCTTCAAACTGTGCTGCTTTTATCAAAAAAAAAAAAAAAATTGATAAATAATGACAATTTAAAATCACCATAGAGAGAGACAAATTTATAAATTGTAGGTCTCTGGAGTGGATACAAAATTTCATGGGGTCTTTTGGGAAAATTACCATGTCCTCGCTTATAAACAGCATTCTTAATGGTACAACAGCAGTAGCAAAGACAGACTTGAAACTGACAAACTTCAGTTTACAAATTATTGCCCTTGACCACAAAAATACCTTCTATCAGCAGACGTGTATATTGTGGAATCGGTGACACACACACACACACACACACACACACACACACACACACACACACACACACACATTTTCAGAACCGCTTGTCCCATACGGGGTCACGGGGAACCGGAGCCTACCCGGCAACACAGGGCGTAAGGCCAGAGGGGGAGGGGACACACCCAGGACGGGACGCCAGTCCGTCACAAGGCACCCCAAGCGGGACTCGAACCCCAGACCCACCGGAGAGCAGGACTGCGGTCCAACCCACTGCGCCACCGCACCCCCTATCGGTGACATAATTATACACAAATTATGCTCTATGACTAATTTCATTCTTTAGTGCAGTCCTGGCCACAGTCCAGCAGCATAGTAAGTAAAGTTACCTCCTTTATTCCTGTAATTTACACACAGTTACTATAGTACCACACCCCCCAGTGTATGCAAACCTGACTTAGTCCTGACTCTTAAATACCAGTGATGGACACAGACCCCAGCAGGAGACACTCATAGATCTTCACTCCAGTTCAGCTTCAGCACAAACATGTTCCCTGTGTCTCTGCTGTTACTGCTGGCAGCTGCTTCCTGTGAGTCTTTTTTAAACTCCAAGTGGACTTGAACATGTTGTTAATTTTTTTAATGTTCTTTTTATTTAATTCGTGTTCTGTTTGCCTTGCAAATGTTGTAATGCTGAACAATGTCAGAATATGAGAAGAGGTTTCCAGCTGTTTTTATGAATTCTTTCCTCTGTCCATGTGCCCAAGGTGATGTAGTTCTGACTGAGTCTGGTGGTCAGGTGGTCAGTCCAGGAGGGAAATTCACTCTCACTTGTACTGGCTCTGGTTTCATATTTAAAGATTATTTTATGAGTTGGGTGAGACAAGCTCCACAGAAAGGCCTGGAATGGATTTCAACAGTAACACCACAGCTAACTGCATGGGGGTTGAACTTTCACTTCAGATTAAGTACTACTCAGAGTCTGGGAAGGGAAGATTCTCCATTTCCAGGGACAATGACAGGAGCACCGTCACCTTGAAAATTAATCATCTCAAAGCTGAAGACACAGCTATGTATCACTATGTGAGAGACTCACAGTGAGAGAAGTGAGACAGAGACTTGTACGAAAACAGCAGAGGGAGAGGAAGGTGTGAGAGGGGGTAACTGCTTCTCCAACTCACAGTCCGTCTAGACTCCTGTTTACGGATCAATGTTGCAAAAAAATACTTTTACATTTAAATACCGTAAAAAAAGGGGTGAGGTGGTGCAGCAGGCTTGGCTAGGCCCCACTAGGTCTGGGGTTTGAGTCCTGCTTGGAGTGCCTTACGATGGACTGGCGTCCTGTTCTGGGTGTGTCCCCTCCCTCTCTGGCCTTACGCCCTGTGTTGCTGGGTAGGCTCTGTGACCCTGTATGGGACAAGCAGTTCTGAAAATGTGTGTGTGTGTGTGTGGGTGGGTATTCACTTGTTCATGAGGGAATTTCTGTGCAGTACTATCATTGGCCAGAGGATGTCACTCTAATAAAGACTGTGAGTGGAACAGACATGCAGACACTCACACACACACACTCACACTTTAACTGAAACCACTTGTCCCATGCGGAGATGTGGCAAGCCAGGGCCTAGCCTGGCAGCGAAGGGCACAGAGCTGGAGGCACACCCAGGATGGGACACCATTCCATCACATGGCACTCCAACTGGGACTCAAACCCCAGACCCACCAGAAAGCAGCACAGGCCAAATCCGCTGCACCATCACACCCCCTTAAGCAAAGAACAGTGTCTTTCTTATTAGCTCTACAGCACTAAGGTGTATTTCCTGACCAGGTATTGCATTACATTTTATGGCTTACTGGATGGGAATGACCAAGAATTATACATAATTTACTATTTTCTCTTCAATACCATCTGTAAAACGGCTTAGGTCTATTCGAACCCGCACAGATAGGTACAGGAACAGATTTTACCCCACTGCTGTAAAAATGTACGACACTAACCATTGTGCTGCCTTTAGTAACTAGAGTTGGACTGCTCCACCCAAGCACATTGGTAAATTACACTGACACTTTAAGCATTCTCATTCTCTTGTTCTGAGTTCTCTGACTGTCAGCTGGCATTATTGTTAGTACTGTTACCATTATTTATTGCTATTGCTGTTGCACTACTCACTGTCATTGTCAGTGTCTTGTTTGTGCAGTATTTCTATTGTCTTTGTCCGTAGTCTGTGGAGAAGCATTCAGGAAGATTTTCATGATACATGTACATGGTATTGGAAAACTTGAACTATTATTAATTTCAAATTCATAATTATGATGCACAATTGACTCAATAATTTTGTTCATCATTAATAAGCATTAATGATCTTAATTAAGAATGGATTATATAGTGATACTCAATCACTATTCATAACTGCTTATCTCAAGGCAGGGTCATAGTGGTCTGGACCCTATTATAGGGGACAAATAGGAATATATGGAGACAGGCTGGTGAGGCTACTACCTAAGAGGACAGTATAAGGATACAGTCGAACCATCTGGACAGTATATTATATCCATGTGACAGTGATGATGAAGAATAATGAGGATGAAGTGCTTGCTGTGAGACCTTCCATGTGGACCTGCCTACAGCTCTGAATCCTCCTTTTAAACTGAGTGTCACCTGTCCAGTCAGAGGGAGGAGTTCATGCAAACTGAGCTCTTCCTTCTACATTTATATCTGTGCACTGAGCAAAGAGGGAACAAACGCTGAGTTCTGGCTGCTTTAACTGACATTTTACCACAGTCACACACATTCACCATGACCTTCTTAACTGCTCTCCTGTTAATGACAACATGCTTAACAGGTACATTTTAATGACACATGTAAGCTGCGTCTGCTCTTGAGTACTGAGATGGAGGTTTAATATTTATTTTCTTTCCACAGGTGTTACTGGTCAGACACTGACTCAGTCTGAAGCAGCAGTTAAAAAGCCTGGAGAATCTCATCGACTCACCTGTACAGCCTCTGGCTTCACTTTCAGTAGCTCTCATATGAGCTGGATCCGACAGCCTCCTGGGAAGCCACTGGAATGGATTGCTTATATTTATGACAGTAGCAGCATAGACTATGGCAGCTCGTTTAAAGGCAGATTCACCATCTCCAGAGACAACAACAAGAACCAGCTGTATTTACAGATGAACAACTTGAAGGACGAAGACACTGCAGTTTATTACTGTGCGAGAGACACAGTGAGTGGAGACACTGCAGGGCTGTACATTAACTGCTCCAGTACATCTCTCACTGAGGGTCACTCAAGTGTGTCTCTGCAGCACTGTCTTGTCCTTCTTGTCCACATGGAACTGTTCTAGAACTAGTTGAAACTGGTCACTCCTGTTTAATGAACTGATGTCCACTTTAGTCTTATGAGGACTTAGAACTACTGCTGTTCACATAATATGGATTTGATTAAATATGAATGTTTCTGAGGTCAGTCTAATACAGAGCTGTATTTCCAGTTCACATTTTTATGCAACAACTCTGTCATGGGCTGTATGATGGTGGAAAGATTAGGAATGAACTTGCCATAATAATTCAGCAGGGCTAAGAAAGACCTGAGTTCTGTCACATTTGTGGGAGCAGCAACCTTTTCAATTGCATCAGTTTTTTCTTTCATGGGGTGAAAACCCTCTACATCAATGACATGCCCCAAGTGAGAGACACGACTCTGAACAAAGGACCTTTATGTTGTCTGCCTCAGATTATATGCTTGCAGCCTCTTTATAACTTCTAAAGCTTTCATATGCTTTTCAGTGTCACTTCCTGTGATCAAGGTATCATCCAAATAACATATTACACCATCCATGCCCTGTAGTACTTGATCCATGATTCCCTGAACAATGGCTGGCGCACTCGCAACCCATACGGTAGCCGATTGTAGGTATATAACCCTTTTGGTGTATGAATGTAAGGTATCGTTCGGAGTTTTCCTCTAGTGGTACTTGTTGATAAGCGTGAGACAAATCTAATTTAGTGAATCTCTGACCTCCTGACAATTTAAAAAACAAATCCTTTGTTTGAGGTAAAAAATACTGCTCTGCTTCCAACCAAGGGTTAATAGTAAACTTGTAGTCTCCACATATCCTTCCACTATTGTCCTTTTTGGGAATACACACAATAGGAGCTTCCCATTCACTGTAACTGACAGGAGAGATTATACCTTCTGCTTCTAGCTTACATAACTCTTTTTCAACATTATATCTCACAGCCCAGAGCACAGTGTGTGGCTTGCAAAATTTTGGCACAGCCTCTTTCACTACATGGAGTTTAGCACTGATTCCCTTAAGCATCCCTAAATCTGACTGAAACACTGAGGAGTATCTGTCACACAACTGCTCCGCTGTCTCACTCGTCACTTTCTTTATGACCAATCTAGATTCAGGTGCCTAATCCAGTCTCTGCCCATTACCTTTCACACCCATCAAGTCCAGCATGTGTGTTTGTTCCTTACTATTCACTCTTACTGTGATTTTACCCTTAAGCTCTAGGGACTCTTTGCTGAATGTTTTCAAAACACAATTAGCTGGAGATTGTTTTACTTTGTAGAATCTATGGTGGTACAACTTCTCTGAAATCACAGAAACAGCTGCCTCCGTATGTACCTCCATTTTCCCTCACAGATTATTGATTTGAACATAATTACATAGTATGGTTTGTTTACCTTGTCCACATTCGTGTCAATAGCAAACAGTTCTGTCCCTTGCATGTCGTTTCCTCTGTGAACATCACTGACTTGTGGCTCCTTAGTGCTGTCAAGTCTGTCTTTCTGTAGGTGGGGTACATTGTAATCTCCTCTGCTCCGGCTCCCGTGTGCGATGCAATCCGATGCATGAAGTTCGTTGCTCCTCGCGGTCAGTAGTGGACTCGGGTGTGGCGAAACGCCGTCCTGTAACGCGGTGGCATGTAATGGTGCGTTGTCCACTTTGCTTGCGCGTTGTCATTTTTTCCTTCCTGATGTGCCCGGCAGGCTCGCGCAAGATGTCCCCTTTTTCCACTTTCATGGCAGTCAGCATCTTTGAAAAGGGAAGCATCTGGCTTGTGGCCCATAGGCCTGCCATTACATGTGTAGCACCTGTAGCCCCCTGCTATGCGTTTGTTGTAGTGCTGTTTGGTTGGTTTAATTGAATGAATGAATGAATGAATGAGCTTTATTGGCAAGTATGTTTACACATACAAGGAATTTGTCTTGGTGACAGGAACTTCCACAGCACAGATAGAATGACAGTGACAAGACACAGATAATAAAAGTAGAGTGGGCAAATAAAAAATAAAAAAGAAAAATATATAGAGTATAAAGTACACAATATACGAAAATAGACACTAGACATTATATGTTTGTACAGGTATGTTATATACAATGCAAGGGAAAGTAAATAAGAGATATGATGTGAAAAATAAATATAAATATAAATAGCATTGTTTATTGCACCAGTTTACTCCCTAGGGGGCATTTAGCTGTTCATGAGGTAGATGGCCTGAGGGAAAAAACTTTTCTTGTGCCTGGCTGTCCTGGTGCTCAGAGGAATTGGCCTGGGTGCAAAGGGTCTAGGATGATTTTGCCAGCCGTTTTTCTCACTCTGGACGAGTACAATTCTTGGAGTGGGGGGGGGGGGGGGGGGGGGGGGGTGTGCCAATGATTCTTCCAGCCATCCGGACTATTTGCTGTAATCTTTTGAGATCTGATTTTGTAGCTGAGCAGATCCAGACAGTTATAGAGATGCAGAGGACAGACTGGATGACTGCAGAGTACAACTGCATCAGCAGCCTCTGTGGCAGATTGAACTTCCTCAGCTGGCGAAGGAAGTATAACCTCTGCTGGGCCTTCTTCACAATGGAGTCTATGTGGAGCTCCCACTTCAGGTCCTGTGAGATGGTGGTGCCCAAGAACCTGAATGACTCCACTGTTGCCACAGTGCTGTTCATGATGGTGAGTGGGGAATATGCTGAGGTGTTTCTCCTAAGGTCCACAGTCATGTCAACCGTTTTGAGCGTGTTCAGCTCCAGGTTGTTATGACTGCACCAGACAGCCAGCTCTTTAACCTCCTGTCTGTAAGCAGACTCGTCACCATCCTGAATGAGGCCGATGAGTCTGGTGTTGCCTGCGAACTTCAGGAGCTTGACAGAGGGGTCTTTTGCAGTGCAGTCGTTGGTGTACAGGGAGAATAGCAGTGGGGAGAGCACACATCCCTGGGGGGCGCCAGTACTGATTGTGCGAGTTTTGGATGAGAATTTTCCCAGCCTCACTAGCTGTTGCCTGTCTGTCAGGAAGTTAGTGATCCACCGACAGATGGAGGTAGGCACAGAGAGTTGGGTTAATTTGGACAGGAGGAGGTGTGGGATGATGGTGTTGAAGGCCGAACTGAAGTCCACCAACAGGATCCTCACATAAGTCCCTGGTTTGTCCAGATGTTGCAGGATGTAGTGCAGTTCCATGTTGACTGCATCATCCACAGACCTGTTTGCTCGAGAAGCAAACTGCAGGGGGTCCAGTAAGGGTCCAGTGATGTCCATCAGGTTGGCTAACACCAGTCTTTCAAATGACTTCATGACCACAGACCTTAAGGAAACAGGCCTGTAGTCATTCAGTCCTGTGATTTTGGGTTTCTTCGGAATGTGGATTATGGTGGAGCATTTGAAGCAGAAAGGAACTTCGCACAGCTCCAGTGATCTGTTGAAGATCTGGGTGAAGATAGGGGCCAGCTTGTGAACACAGGTTTTTAGACCAGCTGGTGAAAGACGGTCTGTGCTTGGTGCTTTTCTTATCTTCTGTTTCCAGAGGACCCGACACACATCCTCTTCACAGACCCAAAGTGCAGAACAGGCGAAGAGTGGGTTTACTAAAGGTGTTAATCAATGCATAGAGAGAAGGTCAGAATGGGTGTGGGGTGTGAGACAGGGTTTTTCAAACCTGCAATAAAACTCATTAAGATCATCGGCCAGTTTTTGATTCAACATAGTGCTGGGGGATGGTGTCTTGTGATTGGTGATGTCTTTCAGGCCTTTCCACACTGATGTAGGGTCGTTGGCCAAAAACTGTTTTTTTCAGCTTTTCAGAGTAGTTTCTCTTAGCCACTCTCATCTCCTTTGTCAGTTTGTTTTTGGCCTGTTTATACAAGACTCTGTAAGTCCCGCTCTGCTTCATTAGTCTTGATGTATAATACTTTGTATTGATATGGAAAGAATTGTGGGTTTTATAAGCTGTTGATGTGTTGTTTATTTTATAACTCTTGTATTGTTCGCACCCAAATAACAGGAAAAAGAACCTAAGTGTTAATTCAGGGTGAGCTAATCAGTGCAAATAGGAAATGGGGTGAATTTTCCTGGGGTGAAGGGAATTCCAGGGAAAAAGGGAAAAAAAAAGAAAAGAGAGGAGGCGGGAGACGGAGTGAGAAAGAATAAGTGGCGCTAAACACTCTGTGTGAAAAGTTTGATAAATGGTTATTGTGGTTTATTGAGTTGCGTTGAATGCGGTATCATATTGCGACACGCAGCGCCCTGGGTTTGGATGGAGCGAAGAAAGACGCAGAGGCAGTGTTCACGATGAACAATTTATTTGAACACCAGCACAAGGAAAATGATGCTCTCGGTCCTAGGACCGCATTTCCTCTAGGACTTGTACTTACAGCCAACCTTCCCCACCTGTTTAGGACCTCCAAACTTTCTTCCAACTCAATGGCAAGCACAGCCACCCCATTATTTTCTCCGTAAGTTCCCCCAGTGGTTACACACATATTTAACATTATTTCCCATAATCCAACTATTTACATTAAGCACACACTCCGTCGTAAAACAGTAACGTGGGGTCATTACAATATTAAATATTTCTTGTATTTTTTGTATTGCATTCTGATAGCGTACTTTTTCTTATTCATGTGTTTGTACTGTGGTGTCTTTTGGGGAAAAGAAGGGGGTGTTGCATGGGAAGGCTAAGCTCACAAAAATAGTAGCGATACAATACATTAACTGGGCCTTAGTTTCTGCACCCTAGTAGTCAGAGTCGGTGTCCTTCAATTCACATTAGCTGCAAAATAATTCTCGAGCCTTTCCAAATAAGCATCGAATTGCTCCTCACTTTCGTCGAAGTGGAAATCCTCTGGTTTACCGAAAGCCATTTTTCACCAGCTCTGTTCGCTGTCACTTTCTTCAGCGCTCTCTACTCTTTCACCGAACAGAAAACCACCCAAGGGGATCTCTATTTCCTCCACACAGCTTTCTTCTCTTCCCATCATTACATTTTCTTCATTTGCAGCCTTCGGTAAAAAGGCATGTTTTCAGTTTCGAAGAAAAAATACAGCTTAATTCCATCCATAATTTCACAATAATGACAGTTTGTGTTATTTTGTTAATGTTCTGCTCAATCCTTTTAAAAGAAACCGTTTTACATGTCTTTGTCACTGTTATTTCTGAATATCGCTCACATGCTGCAAAGATATGAGAATACTATGATCACTGTTAGCCTGGTTGCAGGAGCTCCTGATCCCCCTCATCTTGCTAATAGTGATATTTTCAGTTTTTGACTCAGCCCTTGCATTTCACATATCTCCTGGGGGATTTCAGGCACAGCTGCGCTACTCTATGTAAAAACAGAAAGAGTGTGTCACTGATATGGTTGTTCTCTTCACTGTGGGTGCAGGTGGAGAGGAGGGTCATTTTGCATAACACACTTCACCTATGACCTTGACATTTGATGCACATCTCAGCTGCATACAAATATTACAGAGAAAAATCTGAATTTACTTAACTGAATAAAGGTTTTGCCTGTACCAGTTAATTAACTTGCTTATCTTAATGGTATTTGGACTGTGGTGTGTATTTTGTGTATTTTAGTGATTTAGGTATTTTTTGGATACCCTTAGTTATGTGTTGGTTTGGATAAAAAAAATCTTGAGACCAGCAATTAAAACTTTAAATATAAAGTTCATGCTGGTTTAGTTTTATTTTCAAATGTTTAATTTATTGTTGGTTGCCGTAATAATTTGTTCTGTCAGATCATTTTGCTTCACTTCATTTCCATAATTTAACCTTTGCTTATGGCCAAATGTTTGAACATTAATGTAGGCAATGCACTTAGTCAATGAATCAAGCAATGAATCCATCTCCCCATCCGTTCATTCATCCTATGGCCAGCTTATCCAGTACAAGAATAGTTAATACCTTTTGAAGAAAATGAAGAAATAATGAAAACTTTCTTAATCTATGAACACATGAAACACTGACGGTCCACAACATTGATGACCAACAAAAAAGCATTAAAACAACTTCAGTAACGAAAAATTAACCTTATATTTATTTATGCGATGCCTTTGTCCAAGGCTATGTACTGTATAATGTTTCGTCTGCATACTAAGGTACTGACAATTTTTTACATTACAATTACACTTATTCATTTAGCAGACACTTTTCTCTAAAGCAACGTACATCTCAGTAAAAATACAATGTGTGCATTACATTAAGAGAAAGAGACATGGCTGCAGACATGTGATTCTTAAGTAAATCTAGTTTGTTACTTTCCACTTGATGCACCGATGTTCATCGCTTGACTAGATGCACGCAGGATAGATGTAGGAGTTTACCTTTGATACAGGTGGATATTTTTTCTGGAACAATTCAGGGTAAGTACCTAGCTCAAGGGTTCCACACAGGGTCTTTCTGAATGTAAGGCAATGATTCCAACCACCATGTTACCTGCTGGCCTGTCTGATATTTACAATATCATATTTAAGTTGAGGGGACGCGGTGGCGCAGTGGGTTGGACCACGGTCCTGCTCTCCGGTGGGTCTGGGGTTCAAGTCCCACTTGGGGTGCCCTGCGATGGACTGGCGTCCCATCCTGGGTGTGTCCCCTCCCCCTCCGGCCTTACGCCCTGTGTTACCGGGTAGGCTCCGGTTCCCCCGTGACCCCGTATGGGATAAGCGGTTCTGAAAATGTATGTATGTATATTTAAGTTGATGACCTGTATTAAAATGTTGATTATTATCCCTCTTGTTTAAAGCAGTACTACACTGTAAAATGAACACATGCAGCAAATATTCATAACTGCCCTCTACAGGCTTGTTCAGCATCATCGCTATTGATTGTAACTCAAATAATTTATGAAACCGAGAGAGAATATGACATGTTCGATACCACTGCTAATCAACAAAGAATACATTATTTTCTGTTAAAAACAATGTCTATGCCCATAAGTAAACTACAAAATATTAAGAGCAAGGTTACTGAGGCATGACTTTCTATTTGACAGGATGCACCTGAATCCTGATCACACTGCAGATAAATACTGGCTGCTCTTATAACATGATAAACAACTACTGTTCAGTAATTCCTTATAAGCAACAATAGCAAAGGTGGAAGTTTCACCGGATCATTTATTCAAGGTTTCAAGAGCAGGGTTCTTCTTTGTACATGAACCAGGAGCTGTTTGGTTTCAAGTCTGAGTCCCAAATCAATTATTGCTGTCCATTTTTATCATATCTACACAGTACCCATGTGTTCAGAATAAATCATTCAGTAACACTGCAAAAATCTTTCCCTTCACTGTAACAACAGGTGTTAATGGCCACTTTGTGTGACAGTTTACAATACAGTAAGTATTGCACCAATGGATTATGGATGTGAATGAGATAAAGAATTAAACTCTGTGGTGGACAGTGCAGGGTATTTTGAATGATTTTAAAATGAAATGCAGAACTGTGCTGTCATTTTGGTTTAATAGATATTGTCTTAATCTGCTGGAAGGTTGAACAGAAAACAATTCTGGAGATGTTTAAAGTACAGCAGTACTTGGTGTTGTGCTGCTACTGACCTCTGGAGACTTGTATGCAAATCCAGCCTCTGCCTGCTTAGAACTTAAAACTTACATGAAGTGTTGCTTACAAGAAGTCTGGCAGGCAGACAAGCAGGAAATATCTGATGCTCCAGGTGGAAATGAGGGGAAGATCAGCATAGCAGTGGTAGTTCAATCCATGACAGGACCAAGGGAAGAGGTGTAGTGTGAGAATAATCAATATATTTGTTACTGTATACTGTAATAAAATATACCACAGTACACCAACTAATGCAGAAAACATGTTGCCCTCTGTGAACTTGTTATACACTATGATATATTCAGTTTTTCTCTATATTTTATTTACCCAATCCATTTAATAGCCACTTGTCCTGAGCCTTTCCCAGAATCACTGTTCACAAGGCTGTGGGGGGGTAGAACCTGGACAGGACAGCAGTCCATGGCAGGACAGCCACACACAGTCAGCCATCCATTCATACACTCCAGACAGAGTCACCTGTTCATCTAAACTGCCTACCTTCAGACTGGAGGAGGAAACCAGAGCATCTGGGGGAAACCTACACAGACATTGAGTGAACGTGCAAACTCAACAAAGACTGAGAGGAGAATTGAACCCACAGTCTTACACACCACCCAGGCACTGTGTGGTGGCAGTGCTGCAGAATGCACCACCATGTTGCCCTAAATGCAGTACATGATACAAGAAACAGACTCTAAAAATTATTAACTGTGCTATTACCCTGATTAGGAACAGGTGAGTCGTGGTCCTTCCCCCTCATTTCCCTGACCCCCTACTGCATGTGTGCCACAGGCGGATATTTAATATGATGAACCTTCTCAAAGGTACAACAGAAGTTTCCTCTATTGTACCTTAAGAAGCAGCTTTCATGTAACATACCTGTGTTATAACCCAGTACACCATCCGCTGCTGGTATAACTGTCGCATCCACACACAACAGCAGATGCCATCAACTCCAGAGTGTCAGAAATCTGCATGGATACACTTTATTTACTTTATAAATTTCGGTGACATTTTCGGTGAGTGCAGTCCTGACTTCGCTGCCCAATATAGTGTTACCTGAAAGAGATGAGAGGGACCTAAAAGTGGCTGAATTGATAGGTGTGTAATTATACTGTTTGCCGAACAGTGTAGGCATGTAATTTTACTTTTGCAGAGATCAGAAGGAATTTGATTAAGACGTACCTACATGGTGATTAATAAATACTTCTTGAAACAGATCAGTTAATGATTTTGGTTTGTACAGATATAATCTGACAGCTACCAAAAAGTTCAACAGGAAAAGGAAGTTTTTGTAAATTCAGGTATGGAGAAATAAAGTATAAATTGTTGTTGTGCTGCTACTGACCTCTGAATACCTGTATGCAAATGCAGCCTCTGCCTGCCTACTTAAGAGATGCTGCTTTTGACCCAAAACGGATTGAGTATCTCCATAACTCAGTGATGGCAAACACTCTCTCATATCTCCTGCTCTTACTTATCCTTCCCAGTAAGGATTCTGTAAAAATAAACATTTTATTTACATCATTTAGAAATCAAGCTGTCATTTGTGTTGATCCTTGTTTTTCTCTTTGTCTCACTGCCTCAGGTGTGAAATGTGCGGGTCTGGAGTCCATCCCATCAACTCCGGTACAGAAGAAACCAGGGGAAACTCTCAGTTTGTCCTGCAAAGGTTCCGGATTCACATTTGGAAGCTATGGCATGCACTGGATACGACAGACAACCTACTGGGAAGCCTCTGGAATGGATGGGAATTATCTGGTATGATGCCAGTAAAACAGTGTATGCAAAAAGTGTGGAGGGAAGGACAGAAATCACCAGGGACAATCCCAACAGCATGGTGTATCTGAAACTGTCTGGCCTGACAGCTGCAGACTCTGCTGTGTATTATTGTGCAAGAAACTCACAGTAACACAGTTCTGTGGTTGTGTTGTACAAAAAGTGTTCAGAGCTCCCAGTGGGAGTAAGTTACTGTTCCACTAAAACACACTTTAATGCAAGATCTACATTATAACAGTTGAGGAGACACTTCAGGAAATATTATTATTCTTTCCACTCTAAACCATCCCTGCCCAGTGTGTTTTGAATCCCAAAATGTACTTCCCATAACTGCATTACGAATCCCCCAAACAGAACAGCATTGAATATTTTTGTGAGATGGTCCATTGCTCGTTTGTAATGGAAACAAAGCCTTCCTGCAGTTTTCCAACTAATGAATGTATGTTTGGAAGATTCCAGTAATCTGACAGCCAGTGTAAGAGTGGAATCGGACACCCCTGCCCCCCAGCAAACTCTATACCCACCTGCAGGGGGCAGTACAAAGCAGCATGTGGACCTAATGGCAATAAAAACTGCCTTCAGTTTTTTCACTGAGTGGATGTGGTGGCGCAGTGGTTTTGAATTTTGGCTTGTGCCTGCTTTCTGGTGGGTCTGGGGTTCGAGTCCCAGTTGGGGTGCCTTGTGATGGAGTGGCGTCCTGTCCTGGCTGTGTCCCCTTTCCCTCCAGCCTAGTGCCCTGTGTTGCTGGCTCAGGCTCCAGCTCTCTGCGACATTGCTTAGGACAAGCGGCTTCAGACTCTGTGTGTGAGTTTTCTCACTGTTCATTGGTGTCTCTTCTTGTTTCATATGCCTACTGTACAGGACTGCGGTCAGTCAAAGCTTTGGAGCTGAGGTCTTTCGCTTGGTCTCAACCTTTTCTGGGCCAGGGAGATTCGTCAGGTTCAGATATTTCTATTCTTCTGTCTCCTTACCGATCTCTTAAACCTGCAAATTGCAAACTTCACAATCAACTGCAACATTCTTGTCACATGTCACCCAAAAAGGAATAAGTATTCATGAATCTGGTCTTTATTTATCCTGTCAACTTTATCTCCATTTAAACAGGAAGGCTGAGGAAACCAGAGCACTCTGAAGAATACCCACCACACATACAGGTTCAACTCATTTGTCCTACACCACATGTCAGAGCTCAGTGTTTTCACTTATTACATCTCGTACAGAGGAACCAGCAGACAGACAGGCTGAACAATTATGAACATAATGTTTCTCCTAAAATCTGTGGAATATTTTATCTTTTTAAGATCTTGAAAATGCAAATATTGCTACAGCACAAAACACTGATGTCATTCCCTGTCCTTACTGCAGCTCATAAAAAGTACCACTTAAGTAACATCTTTCAGCAGTGCTTCACACTACCTGCCCCAGTTAATCTTAATGAAGAGCAGGACTGAGATGTTGAGGAACTCCTTGACCAGTAACTACATTTACATTGCATTTATTTAGCAGATGCTTTTGTCATTGAACTCTATGTAGTGTTATCAGCCCACACACCTTATTCACCAAGGTAACTTACACTGCTAGATATATTACTTACAATTGGTCACTCATCCATACAGCAGCAGAACACACTCTTTGTCACTCACACACCATGGGTGAATCTGAACAGCATGTCTTGGGAGTGTAGGAGGAGAACAGAGCCCCTGGAGAACATGCAAACTCTGAAAACAGTGTATACAAACAAAGCAGTATAATTTCAAAATGATCCAAGTACCACTGTCATTTGAACCCTTCACCAGATGGGAAGAACACACAAAATCATCTAAATGTCATGATCCCTGAGGATCAGACTCAGGATGAACATAGGAACACCATAGAACACCAACATAGAACATAGAACACCAACAGCGAGAGATTTCATACACTCCACTTCTAGATCCGGGGAGAGCTCCTATCTCAGGTATCTAGGACTGTTTCATCTGTATTTTGCATTAAGGTGAAGCCAGACTGTTTAGTTTATCGGCAAAATATAATAATTACCTGTTTAACTTCCCTGTAGTGAAAGAGAGGGCTCCCTAAATGTCACACCTTCAGAGAAAAATGTCACAGGGGATGGTCATTGTAACAGTTTCCAAATACCTGCCATACACCTGCACCTCATTAAAAACACAGTTTAAAGAGAGAGACCTCCCTGCAATAATCTCTTTGAGAAACATCTCCTCTCTTTGCGTTCAGCTTTGTTCCTTCTTCTTAGCCTTTTGGATCTTGATACTTGCTCTTCGAATCACAAAGATGACTCCTCAGATTACGACGTTCAAATTAAAACCATGACCCGTTGAATGTCGACCCTCACTTTTTGAACAATGACATTTTGGATCATGCCTTGAACTCAACCAACCCCCTTGGATCTCGAAACCATGCTTTCCTCCTAAGTCTTTGTCAGTATCAATTGCCCATGACTGAAGTGTCTCAGCGGATAAATTTCTGTCTGTATTTTCAGAGAAGATCCATTACATTTTGATGGAATCACCCCAGTGGTGGGTTAAATTTTTGAGACAAACAAATTCTGCATTGTTTGAGAGTCCTGATCAGTCTGGTAAGACAAAACACATACTGACACAGAACATTAAATAAAAACCCCAAAGTGATAAAGCTGTTTGAACAGATGACTCAGTTCATTCTTTAGTGCAGTTCTGCCCACGGTCCAACAGTACAGTAAGTAAAGTTTCCTCCTTTATACCTGTAATTTACACACAGTTACTATAGTACCACACCCCCCAGTGTATGCAAACATGACTTTGTCCTGACTCTTAAATACCAGTGATGGACACAAACCCCAGCAGGAGACACTCATAGATCTTCACTCCAGTTCAGCTTCAGCACAAACATGTTCCCTGTGTCTCTGCTGTTACTGCTGGCAGCTGCTTCCTGTGAGTCTTTTTTAAACTCCAAGTGGACTTTAATGTGTTATTTCAAAATGTAATTGTTTTGATGAATCAGCTGGAGAGCAAATGAACTTTTATGAACTTCCAGTTTCCATCTGGGTTTTGTAATGCACTATACAGCAGGAAAAGAATAAATTAAATCTCTGAATAAATATAAATGTAAATAAATGAATTCACTTCAATTGATGAGGGAATTATAATGCAGTACTACCACTAGCCGGAGGATGTCGCTCTAATAAAGGCTGTGAGAGAAGTATAGCGGTACATTTCTCATTTGGTCCACAGCTCTGAGGTGCATTTCCTGACCCTGTACTGCATGACATTTTCTGGCCCACTGGGTGGTACTGACCAATAATTCTACATAATTTCCTATTGATAATGAATAATCCATAATAATGATGCAGAATTGACTCAGTAATTTTGTTCATCATTACTAAGCTTTATTGAGCTTATTTAAGAATGGATTATATACTATTACTCAGTCACTATCCATAACCGTTTGTCTGAACACAGGGTCGTAGTGGACTGAAACCTATTGTAGGGGACTAGCAGCACTATATAGACACAGGCTGGTCAGGCTACTACTGAGGAGGCCAGTCTTAGGATACTGCTGAACCACCCGTATGCAAGCAAGCACACACACACACACGCACACACACTGACTGAAACCGCTTGTGCCGAGAAGGATCGCGGAGAACCGGAACCCAACCCGGCAACACGGGGCACAAGGCCGGAGGGGGAGGGGACACACCTGGGACGGGACGCCAATCTGTTGCACGGCAGTGTAAGCCGGACTTGAACCCCAGACCTGCCAGAGAACAGGACCCGGCCAAACCTGCTGCACCACCACACCCCCCTACCATCTGTATGGTATATTAGAACAAAAAATGTCACTGGAGGCTACTGTAAGAATGACACACACAGCCTCCTGCCACAAGAGGACACCAGCTACTTGTACAGTATATTATATCCATGTGACAGTGATGATGAAGTACAGTGAGGATGAAGTGCCTGCTGTGAGACCTTCCATGTGGACCTGCCTACAGCTCTGAATCCTCCTTTTAAACTCAATGTCACCTGTCCAGTCAGAGGGAGGAGTTCATGCAAACTGAGCTCTTCCTTCTACATTTAAATCTGTGCACTGAGCAAAGAGGGAACAAACGCTGAGTTCTGGCTGCTTCAACTGACATTTTACCACAGTCACACATTCACCATGACCTTCTTAACTGCTCTCCTCTTAATGACAACATGCTTAACAGGTACATTTTAATGACACATATAAGCTGTGTCTGCTCTTGAGTACTGAGATGGAGGTTTAATGTTTATTTTCTTTCCACAGGTGTTACTGGTCAGACACTGACTCAGTCTGAAGCAGCAGTTAAAAAGCCTGGAGAATCTCATCGACTCACCTGTACATTCCCTGATTCACTCAGTGGCTATGCTATGAGCTGGATCCGACAGCCTCCTGGGAAGCCATTGGAATGGATTGGCTATATTTATGACAGTAGCAGCACCTACTATGGCAGCTCTTTTAAAGGCAGATTCACCATCTCCAGAGACAACAGCCAGAAGCAGATATATTTACAGATGAACAACTTGAAGGATGAAGACACTGCAGTTTATTACTGTGCGAGAGACACAGTGAGTGGAGACACTGCAGGGCTGTACAATAACTGCTCCAGTACATCTCACACTGAGGGTCACTCAAGTGTGTCTCTGCAGCACTGTCTTGTCCTTCTTGTCCACATAGTAGAACTAGCTGAAAATGATTTCTGCTCTAGTTAACTAAAAAGAATGTGAGCCGCTTGGAAGATTAATTAATCTACTGTACTGAAATATTTATGTCATTAATATTAAAATGTCCAGGTTAAAATGATTTTTTTTCCATCTGGCTTCTTTTTTAGAGTCCACTGAATGAACTGCCCTGCTCTTCAGCTTAATCAAAGCAGATTTTTAATAATAGAATTCCACTCCACATTTTAGTTCTGAGCTCACATGCTGTGGAACAGATGTCCTCTCAACATCACATGTCCTCCCAGTTGAATTTCAGAAACTTTTTTTCAAGCCATTTTGTAACTATTCAGCTTCGCCCCTACTGTGTCAGTGGCCTTTTGTAAAGTCTTTCTCACTGTACTCCTGTTAAGAATTCAATTTTGCAACATTTTCTTTAATAATTTGAAGTTTATTTTGTTTGGCTTTTTTATTATAAGTTTGTGTTATCAAAAATTCCACATTATTACTGTTGTCTTCGTCAAACACTTCTTTACTACCAGTTCTGACATAATAAGCAATCTGGCAGAGAAACCCTTCGAAAACCATACATCAGCAGAATTTCATTTAAAATATAACAAAATGTAATTTATCAGTAATAACGTTAGAAAAATTGGAATAGTACACACAAGCTTCCCAGAACAGTTTTATTTTTCACACAGATGTGTTTTGGCAGGATGCCTTCCTCAGTGTACTTGCATACTGTGTCTTATCTGTACTGCTGATGTCTGTGACAGGTATTGACATCATACCTCATGGACCAACAGGAATTATATATTAATTATATTGTGAAAGGTGGGGCGTGGTGGTGCAGTGGGTTGGACCGGGCCCTGTTCTCCGGTGGGTTTGGGGTTCAAGTCCCGCTTGGGGTGCCTTATGGCAGACTGGTGTGTCCCTTATGCTCTATGTTACTGGGTATGCTCCGGTTCCCCGCGACCCTGTATGGGATGAGCGGTTCTAAAAATGTGTGTGTGTGTATTTTGAAAATAGATGCATTTCTCTGGTGGGGGGCACGGTGGTGCATTAGGTTTGACCGGGTCCTGCTCTCTGGTGGGTCTGGGGTTCAAGTCCTGCTTGGGGTGCTTTGTGATGGATTTACGTCCCGTCCTGGGTGTGTCCCCTCCCCCTCCAGCCTTATGCCCTCTGTTGCTGGGTTTGGCTCCGGCTCCCCGCGACCCTGTAGGGAACAAGCAGTTCCAGATGATGTGTGTGTGTGCATTTCTCTGACTGAATCAACCCAAGTGCAGCGTGGAATGTTTGATACAAACACTTTCTCCAGAATGAAAACTTTACTTCAGTCAGAACCTGTCCATACTACATTATTCTGCAGTCTCAAAACTTGTTCAATATTCTTGCATTAACCCACGAGGAATTTTTAATTATTCATTAGAAATTATTCCGAATTAGAATACTTAAAATTCAAACTTCTACGGTGGACTATGACAGACTTCCTGATGTGAGAGAATTTCGGTGCAGTACAAACACTGGCCAGAAGATGTCACTGTAGGAAATACTCAGAGAGGTGTAGAGTGTTGGGTACAGTATTGCTCATTAGCTCTATAGCAGGGAAGTGCAGTTTTGATGCAATACTGCTTGCAGTTTTATAACATAGTATAGGGACAACCAATAATTATCGATAAACTATTATTAAGTAAAGGGGGTGCGGTGGTGCTGTGGGTTGGACCGGGTCCTGCTCTCTGGTGGGTCTGGGGTTCAAGTCCCGCTTGGGGTGCCTTGCGGCGGACTGGCGTCCCGTCCTGGGTGTGTCCCCTCCCCCTCCGGCCTTATGCCCTGTGTTGCCGGGTAGGCTCCGGTTCCCCGTGACCCTGTAAGGGACAAGCGGTTCAGAAAATGTGTGTGTGTGTATTATTAAGTAAAAATGCATGTTTTATGAAGTACTACCAACTCAATAACTGTGCTGACTACCAGTTGCCTGATGAGTGTAACACAAAATATTTGAGTTTTTATTGATTGAAAGCCATCATCAAAAATTGTTAGGCAGAGGGTAACTGTGAAACTTAAGAAAACATCTGGATATAAAACAGTTTAATGATCTGTTAGATTCCAGCAGACTGGAGAATTGTGGACTGAGCTCGAGGAGTAAAGGCACATGGAACTACAATCACAAATGTACGTAAAGTCCAAAAAAACCATGTTTCCAACTCTGCAAAGAGGCTCATCCCTGCATTTTTGAAATGTATGTGCAACATTCTTTCGAGTTATGCAGCTGGATACTTTCACCCAAATAAAAAACTGTAAAAATCTTCTTTATTTATGGCAGAACAGCTGTAGGAAAGAGAGACACTGGTAAACTTCAGCTAACAAGTAGAACTTTACCACAACACTACATGTTTCCTCTGCTGACGAAAACACACCATGTTTTTGAGTTTTCACAAAGTAGAGCTCAACAATGAACATTTTCAAGGGCTCAGTGCATCATGGGACAGGCGAGAGAGACCACTGTGATAATGACACACACAGCCTCCTGGCACAAAGTAAGACTAACCACCTGTACAGTATATCATTTTACGCATTGATGAGCCTTAAGAATGTGTTTTGCTTGAATTATATGCTTTAGCGTTCCCCCGTGGACCTAGTAGAAACAGGTTCAGGAGTCGGGGTAAAAGGAACAGACTCTTTATTAACTGTGTCCATGTCTTTTTCAGTGGTCTTAACAAAGACGTTCCAGACAGTACTAAGTCACTCATGAACAGTGGAGAGTTCAACTAAGACGCTCCCAGCCCCCCTCCACTTCACCCAACAGTTAAGGCTCTACCCCCAGAACTCCCAAGAATTCCCCTCGTGACGAACTGTGCATGAACAATAAAACAACCAATCAAAACGGACACCAAACTACGTACAGAAATAAACATTAGTCACAACTATTTACACAGAGCTATTTCAGCTCCCTCCAGCGCCATCACAATATTATTAATCAATCACTATCCATAACCGATTATGTAAAGGCTGGGTCAGAGTTGTCTGGAGCAAAGAGGCTCATCCTTGCTATGAAGATGTATTATGGTATTAGTAATAAATCTGTCACCATTCATTTACATTTGAATAATCTGATTTCATCCCCATGGAATTTGTTGAAAGATGGGTGCTTTGCTTTTCCTTTGTGCTTTATGTAAATAACTTGGAGCTGAAACATCAGTAATTCTTTAAAAATATCCTTCCTCTTCTTCAGCTTTTTTACAGTGATCAGAAAATGTTGCAGTACAGTAATAAGTTTTCTGCCGACACAATTAAGCCATAAGCTGATCTTGCAGATACCTCTGCCCATGTCTCACAACACTCCCCATCGAGCTGTTGACCAAGTTATGAGGATATCTTGCTTGGACTACAACAACTCCCTTCTATCTGGTCTTCCAGCCTCTGGCCTCAAGCCTCTTCAGCTGATCCGGAATGCTGCTGCAGGAGATGTGTTCCACCAGCCAAAACACTCCTATACACCTCCCTTCATCATCTCACTCCATGGCTGTTAAACTCTGATCACAGCCTATAAAATGGTCAAAGGATTTGCCCTCCAGTACCTTCAAGGCCTGATCACTCTCTTCACCCCATCAAGAGTGCAGAGGTCCTCCACCTCTGACGATTTGGCGGTCTCACGCTCGAAAAAGTCCAAAGTATTAGTTCTTGGTTTTTCCTCTGCTTTGGTGAAATGAACTCACTTTTACCCTCATAACTGCTGAATCCCTTTAACATTCAAAAAAGGTCTCAAAACACACCTTTTTTGGACCAGCTTCTCTCCAGATCTTCTAACAGCTCCATAAATGTGAATAGCATCATCTGTCACAACTAACTCTGTATTTCCTCCGAATTCTTTAAGCAACTATTCATGAAATGTCCACCGGTAAAAATGGTGGCGCTGGTGAACCTGGGCTTCGAGAATCGCCTATCTACATCTCTAACACTGTCTGTTGATGAAATCCACTTCTCTTAACCACGAGCTGCATGTTGTCGTTACTGCATTCTGTATTTTATTAGAATATACAATAATGTGAAATTAAAGCACAGTGAATCCTTCAGTGACAAATGTACAAAAATTTATATACCTGCTCAAATGAATATCAGGAAAAAGATGAACGTCGGTTGACTTTTTAGAGAAATGTTACATCGACACACATCACATATAATGCACTCGTCCTCATGCAAAACTGTTCCACTCCCTCCCTACTTCACCTCCCTATTAAAGAGCAGCTGTGAGTCTCTGACCCTCAGTCACCCTGAGGCAGGGACGGACTTGGAGTAAAAAACAGCCCTGGATTTTCCCCCCCAAACAGGCCCCACCACAACTACAAACAGCCGCTTCTATCTCACAATATTACAGCAGTCGATGTATCGCATTTATGGCAAATAACATCATAAATCCCATGGTGACTGAAATAAATTTATTATTGTATGAACTAAAACAGGGGGGGCGCTGTGGTGTCCGAAAAGGAAGGTACACCGTTCTTTGGAGGTTTCCCTGAAACAAAGCACCGGAACACTTGAAGTGTGCAAAACAAAGAGTTTATTAAGAACAGTAGCTCGTGTCACAAACGCACTTCACACCGCGGAACCTCATCTCTTTTTTGCGCGAAAACACCCCCGTTATATATAGTGCCGCCAATAACGGTTCCCGCTTCTTTTAGGAACTAACCAATGACAATTATCCTTTGTCAACTTACACCCTACAGGCTGGCAGGAACCTTTCTTTTACAAAACTCTCAAGGATTCGTTCTTGGTGTAAAACACCACAGGCGCGGTGGCGCAGTGGGTTGGACCCGGTTCGAGTCCCGCTTGGGGTGCCTTGCGACGGACTGGCGTCCCGTCCTGGGTGTGTCCCCTTCCCCCTCTGGCCTTATGCCCTGTGTTGCCGGGTTAGGCTCCGGTTCCCCACGACCCTGTATGGGACAAGTGGTTCAGAAAATGTGTGTGTGTGTGTGTGTGTCACTGACACTATGCTTTTCGTTCCTGCAACTACCTTCACCCCGAATAAGCAAATGAATACAAATAAATTGATTTCAGGTAAGTCTCAGTATAACATCTGTCACTTAATATTAAACCAATTCTAAATTACTTTTAGATTACTTATATATTCTTATAACACTTTGAATGTTATGGAAAGCAAACACATTGATTTAGGTTTATTTTCAAACAAAATGGTTGTCTGCGTGATGTTAACTCAATCTTGGGGAGAATTATAGCCTGTGTTTTGCTATAATTTCAGCTGTAGGTAACGTGAGAACACCTGATTATGCAAACTGACACGTAGCACCATTAGAACTGGTAAATTCTCTTTGTTCTGATGTGAGTTCGTGACCAGTTCATGGGCAATTTAAAACGGGATGAATGGGTGTGAATTTGGATATTGGCTGGGTTTGCCTACATGCCACGATCAAAATAATATCGTTTTGGCGTCTACTGTTGCCACGCAACGACAAAAGTCATGCTGCAGCCAAGCTGAGTATGAGTGACCATGTGTGCACAAATTATTTGCAAACTCGCTCATCCTCATGTTACATGTTAATCGGAGCAATTACCTTAGGCTACTTCATTTACTCTATTTTCTAACTCAGTAGCAATGTAACCCGTTGTAGAATCTTTGCTGTCTCATTATGAATGAATGGAACACTCACGTCAGACAATGCGGAGTGATAAATAGCAGTGAACGTTCGGACTAGGGATGTCCTGGGATTTTACTATAGTGCTGTTCATAGGCTACATGTTCTATAGTGAGAGGCGGGCAAAGGTAACCTGACGTAACTGTCCTGACAGGCGACTCACCAGAACCATTGGCTCAGGAGCAACTGCTGCTGTCTCTCCCTCATCAGGCTCAGGATTAGGGCTACTACTGCCTGCAGTTGCACTGCTGCTGGCAACACTATTGCCAAACATCTCTGTTATTTTTTTGCATTTTAGAGCGTCGGTCTCTAAGGACTTCGCTTTTTTTTTCTTTTAGCTTCTCCCAACCAACCGCCTTTATCTTTACGTTTTTTGCTTGCCATCATGAGCCCACTCTCCTTTGCGACAGTTTCGGTTTATTATAAGGAAAAAAAGATTGCATTAGTGCCCCCTTTTGTCGGCTGTCAGCGTCACTTAATCTGACACTTTTTCTTTGGTGATGAACCAGCCAGGCCGTTCTGGACTTCTCCAGAAAGTCCAGATGGCCAGTCCGCCCCTGCCCTCGGGACTCCCACCAGCTCATCTCCATCACCAGTAATGCTCCCTGCTGCTGCCGCTGGGAGCTGTTTCCTGTGAGTCTCTCCCTGTGTTACATGGAGGGTAAACAGACTCTTCAAGGCCATTTCAGATACTGACTCTCTCATGTTGAACCCACATTTCTCTCTCTGTAGGTGTTCAGTCTTAGGTTGTTTTCACGCAGCCAGAATCAGAGATGGGATCTCCAGGAGGTTCCCTCACATTAAAATGTGCCTGCAGTAGATTCAGTGTTGGATGCACTTCCATGCACTGGATCAGACAGGCTCCTGGAAAAGGACTTGAGTGGATCATCTTTTACTACTCTGATTCAAGCAAGAGCACAGCGTAGTCTGCCACATCTGTGTCTTTCATGGTTTTTGTCCTGGAAGGAAAGGGTGGACTCAAGTGCAGAGTGCACAGGGGTTTATTCAGACGCTAGACAGGAATCCTAGTCAGCTACAGGCAAGGGTCTTCGGACTGCAAACGAGGTACACCAGGAAATCCAGTATCGGAGTTGGAAAAACAGGCAGTCGGTCAGAATACTAGTAAGCGGGTCAGGTTTCAGGACGGGAGCGGTCTCAGTAAACGGGCAAAGGGAAGAGGAGCTAGGAGCTAGGAGCAGGGAGAAGGGAGAAGGGTACAAAGGCATCAGGTAGTCTGACTCAGAGCCAGTGAGTAATCGACGAAAAAGGTTCCGCGACACTCATCGTTCACTTCTGCCTTTTGAGCTGTCGAACCCCAGGTGTATCCGGTTATGCCGATGACGTGGGCGTGGCAGTGTCCTCCCTTCAAAATGTGTTGCTTTTATCAAAAAAAAAGAAAAAAAAAAGGTAAATCATGACAATTTAAAATCACCATAGAGAGAGAAAACTTCATAAATTGTAGGTTTCTGGAGTGGATGCAAACTTTCACATGGTCTTTAGGGAAAATGACCAGATGTCCTCGCTTATAAACAGCTTTCTTAATGGTATAACAGCAGTAGCAAAGACAGACTTGAAACTGACAAACTTGAGGTTACAAATAATTGTCTTTGGCCACAAAAATACCTTCTATCAGGGGACGTGTATACTGTGGAATCGGTGACATAATTATACACAAATTATGCTCTATAGCTCATGCAAAACTACCTCACCGACAGTTAGAATTTAACACTGTGTTTACACAGAGGAGGTGTGCAAAACAATGATAAATTAACTGTACAAGTTAGTACAGTATACACCACACACACACACACAAATATGAAAACAGCAAAAATAATCTCACACTGTTTTTATCCTGGACTTCATCATCTACTACAAGTATTTGTATTTTACTTATACAAAATAAATATGTTATTACACTAATCTCATCTCTTTTAAAGGTTGAAATGAAAAAGTAAATTGGTAAAAATATTTTTTGCTCTCTCATGCATCAACTGTTAAAATACTAAATGTCTTCACAATATAACGTTGTCTCTATACGACAAATGTATGATGTATGCGTGCGGTATAGAGTAAGAGGGAAAGAGGGATCTGCTGGATTTTCAAAAGAAAGTTAACGCTTCATTCCGGATCCTTTTGATTTACACACACACATACACACACACACACACACACACACGTTTTCAGAACCGCTTGTCCCCTACAGGGTCACGGGGAACCGGAGCCTACCCAGCAACACAGGGCGTAAGGGGACACACCCAGGACGGGATGCCAGTCCACCACAAGGCACCCCAAGTGGGATTCGAACCCCAGACCCACTAGAGAGCAAGACTGTGGTCCAACCCACTGCGCCACCACGCCCTCCTTCTGAGATACACCAGTCCTGTTACATTTTTCTCAGGTTTTACCTATAAAATCACCACTCTCAGAAATTTCGATTTAAAATCATGAAAAGCCATGGAGTTGGGACAGTAGGAAAAAATCTTGATCAAAATTAGCTATAAATGGGCATACAGATATGCGCATCTATGTCCAAGTAACAAAATTCCAGAAATACAAAGTACAGTTTGTTAAATTTCAAATACACCATTAATGACTTCTATCTTTCAGGATAAATGCATGATTCATACATTATAAACTTTTCAGAGCTTTTTAACAATGTCACATAATTGAGGTGTCCTGTTTCTCAAGACTCTCTTCCCCTGTTTCACACATACAGTTAAGGAGTATGTGTTACACACAGGGGCTGGATAGCAGAGGTGGGACCCAAGCGTGGGATCTTTCACTTTTAAGCTCAAGGGGCAAAGCAATTCTCGTGGTTGGGGACACTCGTGGATCCAGAATCGAGGTGCAAACATTGTTGCGAGGGATGTTCCGAGGTCGTAGTCGATGAGGCAAGGAAAAGGTCGAAACTGCGGGAAGCAGGGCTCAGTGACAAGGAGGTGGACAAAGGAGCAAGGAAGGGGGGGACACTAGGTGAAGGTGAGGCAAAGCAAAGGTGAAGACCACAGGTGGGACAGTTGCCTCATATGAGATTCCATGACCTGGGAGCGGTGGAGTGGCTCCTTATATACTCTGCCCTGCTGATCATAGCCTGGTGCTTGTGTCTGGCGAGTGGTTATGGGTGTGACAGTATGTTAGTGACCAAGTTCAGGGAATTTCACTTTTAAATTTATATAAATAAGCACTTTGTAGGGATTCTGAAAAAAACTGTTTCCATAATAACTGTCAGCTATTTAATATTAATTAACTCAAAGTGAACCTGTTCCTTGCCAGAAACTGCTTATCAAATGACACAGACTGAGAAAATGTGGCAGAATGTGATTTTACCTATAGCAGTGTACTATTTTTACTGACCAAGTATTAGTGAATAAATGTAATTAATCTAGTTCTTATTCAACATGAATAATTATACGACAGTGTACAGGAGGAGCAGTGAAGACGTTTTCAAAACAGCATCTGTTTAAACCTGTAGGGGCATCTATGCAAAGTTATCCTCCACTGTACTGCTATAAAAATCAGAATCACATACAGTATCAGTTCATACTGACACCACTTGTTCTGTCATATTGAACAATGGAACTGAATATTGTTGGGAGTTTAATCTTCATACTGGGGTCTCTACAAGGTAGGACTGGAGAAATTAAAACTGCAATGCAATATTGTAAATGTACCGGATGCACAAATGGATTTCAAGGTATTGAGTAAACTGTGACATATCGGTTTTTACAGGGATCCAGTGTGATGACATAAGGTTGGATCAGTCACCTCCTCAGGTGAAGAGACCAGGAGAGTCTGTCAAGCTGTCCTGTGTCATTTCTGGGTTTGATATGACAGATTACTACATGCACTGGATACGACAGAAAGCAGGTGGAGGACTGGAGTGGATTGGAAGAGTAAACTCTGGTAGTACAGATGATCCAGACTACGCAGCATCCCTGAAAGGACAGTTCACCCTGACTGAGGATGTCTCCAAAAGCACACAATACTTGGAGGCCAAGAGTCTGAAAGCAGAGGACACGGCTGTTTATTACTGTGCTCGAGAGTCACACTGACTGATCTCAGCTCAGCAGCTGTACAAGAACCACGAGCTGCAACACAAGTGCATGTAAAGTAATTCTTCTTTATTCAGTTATATTTGTACTTTGTAATGGATATTAAAAAAAAAACATTTTAACAAAGTGATTATTAATTTTTTAAGAACGTAATCGGATCATTACAATCCTAGGGGTTACTCTGTGTGGCACACCTGGGCTGCAAGACAGAGGACAGGGAAGGTAGGGAGACTTTAACACAACTTGTGCCACAATCTGTCACACTATAAGTCACACATCTTCCAATTCCTGTGTTTTATTCTGTGTCTCTCCTTCGATTCTTCCAAAAGACTTTTCCAGATCACTCAGTTCACTGTTCATCAAGCAACAAGACTGTGAAAACACTATAAAAGTGAATAGTATTTACCAACAGTAATTTCAAAATGATCAATGTACCAGTGTTATAAGACCCCATCCTGAACTGGGAGGAATGCAGAGAACCACCTAGAGAGAAGATGTCCGTCTGTACCCTCCAACACAGACAGATTTCACTCATCTGGGGTAAAAAGAAGGGAATCAAGTGTTGAGAGGTGTCTTAAGGTTTCCTTGACAAATCAATCCTGACTTGCTCAGGAATGACTTGTTAAATTACTATATCTAGTAATACACACACACACACACATTTTCTGAACCGCTTGTCCCATATGGGGTCACAGGGAACCGGAGCCTACCCGGCAACACACGGCATAAGGCCGGAGGGGTAGGGGACACAGCCAGGACGGGACGCCAGTCCGTCGCAAGGCACCCCAAGCAGGACTCGAACCCCAGACCCACCAGATAGGAGGACTGTGGTCCAACCCACTGCACCACCGCACCCCCTATCTAGTAATATGGAGTTTTAAATATGTAGTTTCAATGACAACTTGGTTTAGACCAAAGATGACTGGTGGTACCTCTGTTACCACGTAAGTTAAATTATTTCAAGAAAACTTAGTTGTAGGACAGTTGAATCAAACAGGTAGCCAGAGATTTCACACACTTTGGTTGAGGGAGAGCTCCTATCTGAGGAATCTAGGACTGTGGCACCGTTATATTCTATTAAGGCGAAGCCAGAACTGTTCACATTGTTGGAAAAATATAATTCCATGTTTAACTTTCCCTGCAGTGAAAGAAAGGGGTCCCTGTATATGAATGCTTCCACATGAAAACCTCCCCGTTACTCCTAACAAACATTGTCCCGTTGCTTCTTGTGAGCTTCGTTCTATTCTTTCTGCTCCAGTGTTTTTGTTTATGGCTTTTTGGCTTCCCTGAGTTCCCTGTGAAAAATTCCTTAATGAAAAAATTTTCCATTTTTCACCCTCTGTCTGTGTCAGAGTGAAAAACCAAGTATAGTGTGTGACCCCTGTGATTTACCTCATCTCTCACAGGGTATAAGGTTTAATTCCACATGGTGTAGTGAAGATGCTGTTTCCTGTGCTACAGTTAAGGGGCAGCATTTTTCTACATTTTTCGGTATCACTGCTGTTGATCTTGGAACTAGCAGAGAAAGTTCATCTGCAGACTTTGCAGAGTCAACAAATTGAACAAACACATTTTATGTTCTTATGCTGGTATTTAGACTCTTTCTGAGATCTTTTACAGTTTTTTTTCCAACATTTTCTAATAACTCTTCATCGGTATCAGTTGCCCATGACTGAATTGTCTCTGTGGACAAATTTCTCTCTGTATTTTTGGAAAAGATGCACTACATTTGGATGGAATCACCCCAGTGGGGGGTGAAATTTTTGACTGATTTTGCATTGTTTGAGTCCTGATCAGTCTGGTAAGACAGAACACATACTGACAGAGAACATTAGTTAAAATCCCCAAAAAGATAAAACTGTTTGATCAGATGACTGATTTAATTCTTTAGTTCAGTCCTGTCCACAGTCTGACAGCACATTACATTTAGCAGACACTTTTCTCCAAAGCAACTTCCAATGGATACAATGTAGTGTTATCAGCCCACACACCATGTTCACCAAGGTAAATTACACTGCTAGATACACTATTTACAAGGGGTCACTCATCCATACATCAGTGGAACACACTCTCTCTGTCACTCCCACACTATAGTAGAACCTGAACAGCATGTTTCGGGAGTGTGGGAGGAAATCCACACGGACAAGGGGAGAACATGCAAACTCGATACAGACAGAGTAGGGATCGAACCCACATCCGGGGTGTCTCTGCTGTTACTCCTGGCAGCTGCTTCCTGTGAGTCTTTTTTAAACTCCAAGTGGACTTCAATATGTAATTTCAAAATTTAATTGTTTTGATGAATCAGCTGGAGAGCAAATGAACTTTTATAAACTTCCAATTTCCATTTGGGTTTTCTAATGCACTGTTCAACAGGAAAAGAATAAATAAAATATCTGAATAAATCTAAATGTAAATAAATAAATTCACTTCAGTTGACGAGGGAATTATAATGCAGTACTACCACTTGCCAGAGGATGGCGATCTAATAAAGGCTGTGAGAGGAGTACAGCGGTACATTTGTCATTTGGTGCACAGCACTGAGGTGCATTTCCTGACCCTGTACTGCATGACATTTTCTGGCCCATTGGGTGGTACTGACCAATAATTATACATAATTTCCTATTGATAATGAATAATCCATAATAATGATGCAGAATTGATTCAGTAATTTTGCTCATCATTACTAAGCATTATTGATCTTAATTACGAATGGATTATATACAAGTACTCAGTGACTATCTATAACCGTTTGTCTGAACGCAGGGTCATAGTGGTCTGAAACCTATTGTAGGGGACTAGCAGTAATATATAGACACAGGCTGGGCAGGCTACTACTGAGGAGGCCAGTCTCAGGATACACCTGAACCACCCGTACGCACGCACGCACGCACGCGTTGACTGAAACTGCTTGTCCTGAGCAGGGTTGCGGAGAACCGGAACCCAACCCGGCAACACGGGGCACAAGGCCGGAGGGGGAGGGGACACACCCGGGACGGGACGCCAAGCTGTCGCAAGGCACCGTGAACTGGACTTGAACTCCAGACCTGCCAGAGAACAGGACCCGGCCAAACCTGCTGCACCACCACGCCCCCTTACCACCCGTACGGTATATTATAAAAAAAAATGTCACTGGAGGCTACTGTAAGAATGACAGACACAGCCTTCTGCCACAAGAGGAGACCAGCTACTTGTACAGTATATTATATCCATGTGACAGTGATGATGAAGTACAATGAGGATGAAGTGCCTGCTGTAAGCCTTCCATGTGGACCTGCCTACAGCTCTGAATCCTCCTTTTAAACTGAGTGTCACCTGTCCAGTCAGAGGGAGGAGTTCATGCAAACTGAGCTCTTCCTTCTACATTTATATCTGTGCACTGAGCAAAGAGGGAACAAATGCTGAGTTCTGGCTGCTTCAGCTGACAATTTACCACAGTCACACATATTCACCATGACCTTCTTAACTGCTCTCCTCTTAATGACAATATGCTTAAGAGGTACATTTTAATGACACATATAAGCTGCGTCTGCTCTTGAGTACTGAGATGGAGGTTTAATGTTTGTTTTCTTTCCACAGGTGTTACTGGTCAGACACCGACTCAGTCTGAAGCAGCATTTAAAAAGCCTGGAGAATCTCATCGACTCACCTGTACATTCCCTGACTCATTCAGTGGCTACTGGATGCACTGGATCCGACAGCCTCCCGGCAAGCCTTTGGAATGGATTGCTCGTATTAGTAGCAGTAGCGGTAGCACCAACTATGGCAGCTCTTTTCAAGGCAGATTCACCATCTCCAGAGACAACAGCCAGAAGCAGATATATTTACAGATGAACAACTTGAAGGACGAAGACACTGCAGTTTATTACTGTGCGAGAGACACAGTGAGTGGAGACACTGCAGGGCTGTACAATAACTGCTCCACTACATCTCACGCTGAGGGTCACTCAAGTGTGTCCATGCAGCACTGTCTTGTTCTTCTTGTCCACATGGTAGATTTAGCAGAAACAGGTACTGGTAACAAAAATTAATTGGAACCATTCCGAAGACACATTTATCTACTGTACTGAAATATTTATGTTATTAATATTAAAATGTCCAGGTTAAGATAATTCTTTGCTTCTGGCTTCTTTTTTAGAGTCCACTGAATAAACCACCCTCCTGTTCGGCTCAATCAAAGCAGATTTGTAATAATAGAATTCCTCTCCACATTTCATCTCTGAGCTCACATGCTGTAGAACAGATATCCTCCCAACATCACATGTCCTCCCAGTTGAATTTCAGAAACTTTTCTTCAAGCCATTTTTTAACTATTTAGTTTCACCTCTACTGTTTCAGTGGCCTTTAGTAAACGTCTCTCGGACTGCACCCTGTTAAAAATTCAATTTTGCAACATTTCATTTAACAATTTAAACTTTATTTTGTTCGACTTTTTGTGTAATAATTTTGTTTTGTGTTACCAAAAATACCACGTTATAACTATTGTACTTGTCAATGTCATGCCCACGACCGCGTGCCCTGCACATCCACCTAATCAAGGAGACACAGGATAACAGGGCGACTCAGACACTCGTGAGTGCGGAATCTCCTTGAGAGTAACCGAAGCACCTTGTGAGTTCTTTACCCGTGTGTTCTCCTGCTGTTTGGCTCCTGGACCCTTTGCTCTTGTTCTCTTGGTTTTGACTCCTTCCTGCCCCTCTGAGTATTCCTGCTACCGCATCTGAGTCCGTCAGCTGGATTCCCGAGTTCTACCGTGACGGTCAAACACTCCTTTACTACCAGTTCTGATATTACAAGCAATCTGGGAGAAATATCTCAGTTAAAATCTGAACACATTGACTTTGAAGGAAAATACTTCGAAAACCGTATATCAGCAAAATTTCATATAAAATATAACAGAATGAAATTTGTTAGCAATGATGTTAGAAAAATTGGAATAGTACACACAAGCTTCCCAGAACAGTTTTATTTTTCACAGAGATGTGTTTTGGCAGGATGCCTTCCTCAGCGTACTTGTGTACTGTGTACTATCTGTACTGCTGATGTCTGTGACAGGTATTGACATCATACCTCATGGACCAACAGCAATTATATTTTGAAAATAGATCCATTTCACTCTAATTGAATCAACCCAATAGGAGAGAGGGGTGTTTGATGCCAACACATTCTCCAGAATGAAACCCTTACTGAAGTCAGAAACTTTCCATACTACGTTATTCTACAGTCTCAAAACTTCTTCAGTATTGTTGCATTAACCCACGAGGAATTTTGAATTATTCTTCAGAAATGATTCCAAATTAGACGACTTAAAATTCAAGCTTCTATTGTGGACCATGATAAAGACTTCCCGATTTGAGAGAATTAAGCTGCAGTACAACCACTGGCCAGAAGATGTCACTGTAGGAAATACTCAGAGAAGTGTAGAGTGTTGGGTACAGTATTGCTCATTAGCTCTATAGCAGGGAAGTGCAGTTTTGATGCAATACTGCCTGCAGTTTTATAACATAGTATAGGGACAACCAATAATTATCGATGAACTATTATTAAGTAAAAATGCATGTTTTATGAAGTACTTCCAACTCAATAACTGTGCTGACTACCAGTTGCCTGATGAGTGTAACGTAAAATATTAGCATTTTTATTGATTCAAAGCTATCATCAAAAATTGTTAGGCTCAGGGTAACTGTGAAACTCAAGAAAACATTTGCATTTAAAACAGTTTAATGATCTGTTAGATTCCAGCAGACTGGAGAACTGTGGACTGAGCTCCAGGAGTAAAGGCACATGGAAGTACGATCACAAATGTACCTAAGGTTCAAAAACAGCATTTGTTCAACTCTGCGAAGAGCATCATCCCTGCTATCAAAATATTTTATGATATTAGTAATAAATCTCTCACCGTTCATTAACATTTGAACAATTTGATTTCATCACCATCAAATTTGTTGAAGGACTGGCTCTTTACTTTTCCTTCGTGTTCTATACAAATAACTAAGTATGAGCTGAATTATCAGGGATTCTTTAAAATCTGCTTACTCTTCCTTCACTCTTTTACAGTTTTCAGAAAATCTTCTCCTGCAGTAGTAAGTTTTCTGCCGACACAATTAAGCCATAAGCTGATCTTGCAGATACCTCTGCCCATGTCTCACAACACTCCCCATCGAGCTGTTGACCAAGTTATGAGGATATCTTGCTTGGACTACAACAGCTCCCTTCTATCTGGTCTTCCAGCCTCTGGCCTCAAGCCTCTTCAGCTGATCCGGAATACTGCTGCAGCAGTTGTGTTCCACCAGCCAAAACATTCCTATACACCTCCCTTCATCATCTCACTCCATGGCTGTTAAACTCTGATCACAGCCTATAAAATGGTCAAAGGATTTGCCCTCCAGTACCTTCAAGGCATGATCACTCTCTTCACCCCATCAAGAGTGCAAAGGTCCTCCACCTCTGACGATTTGGTGGTCTCACACTCGAAAAAGTCCAAAGTATTAGTTCTTGGTTTTTCCTCTGCTTTGGTGAAATGAACTCACTCACACCCTCATAACTGCTGAATCCCTTCAACATTCAAAAAAGGTCTCAAAACACACCTTTTTTGGACCAGCTTCTCTCCAGATCTTCTAACAGCTCCATAAATGTGAATAGCATCATCTGTCACAACTAACTCTGTATTTCCTCCGAATTCTTTAAGCAACTATTCATGAAATGTCCACCGGTAAAAATGGTGGCGCTGGTGAACCTGGGCTTCGAGAATCGCCTATCTACATCTCTAACACTGTCTGTTGATGAAATCCACTGCTCTTAACTACGAACTGCATGTTGTCGTTACTGCATTCTGTATTTTATTAGAATATAGAATAATGTGAAATTAAAGCACAGTGAATCCTTCAGTGACAAATGTACAAAAATTTATATACCTGCTCAAATGAATATCAGAAAAGAGATGAACGTCGGTTGACTTTTTAGAGAAATGTTACATCGACACACACCACATATTATGCACTCGTCCTCATGCAAAACTGTTCCACTCCCTCCCTACTTCACCTCCCTATTAAAGAGCAGCTGTGAGTCTCTGACCCTCAGTCACCCTGAGGCAGGGATGGACTTGGAGTAAAAAACGGCCCTGGATTTCCCCCCCCAAACAGGCCCCACCACAACTACAAACAGCCGCTACTATCTCACAATATTACAGCAGTCGATGTATCGCATTTATGGCAAAAACATCATAAATCCCATGGTGATTGAAATAAATTTATTATTGTATGAACTAAAACAGGGGGGGCGCTGTGGTGTCCGAAAAGGAAGGTACACCGTTCTTTGGAGGTTTCCCTGAAACAAAGCACTGGAACACCTGAAGTGTGCAAAACAAAGAGTTTATTAAGAACAGTAGCTCGTGTCACAAACGCACTTCACACCGCGGAACCTCATCTCTTTTTTGCGCGAAAACACCCCCGTTATATATAGTGCCGCCAATAACGGTTCCCGCTTCTTTTAGGAACTAACCAATGACAATTATCCTTTGTCAACTTACACCCTACAGGCTGGCAGGAACCTTTCTTTTACAAAACTCTCAAGGATTCGTTCTTGGTGTAAAACACCACAGGCGCGGTGGCGCAGTGGGTTGGACCCGGTTCGAGTCCCGCTTGGGGTGCCTTGCGACGGACTGGCGTCCCGTCCTGGGTGTGTCCCCTTCCCCCTCTGGCCTTACGCCCTGTGTTGCCGGGTTAGGCTCCGGTTCCCCGCGACCCCGTATGGGACAAGCGGTTCTGAAAATGTGTGTGTGTGTTTGACTTTCCCTGCAGTAAAAGAGAGGGGTCCCTGTATGTGAGTGTTTCCACATGAAACCCTCCCTGTTACTCCTAACAAACATTATCCTGTTGCTTCGTTCTAGTATTTCTGCTCCAGTGTTTTTGTTTATGGCTTTTTGGCTTCCCTGAGTTCCCTGTGAAAAATTCCTTAATGAAAAAATTTTCCATTTTTCACCCTCTGTCAGAGTGAAAAACGAAGTATAGTGTGTGACCCCTGTGATTTACCTCATCTCTCACAGGGTATAAGGTTTAATTCCACATGGTGTAGTGAAGATGCTGTTTCCTGTGCTACAGTTAAGGGGCAGCATTTTTCTACATTTTTCGGTATCACTGCTGTTGATCTTGGAACTAGCAGAGAAAGTTCATCTGCAGACTTTGCAGAGTCAACAAATTGAACAAACACATTTTATCTTCTCATGGTGGTATTTAGACTCTTTCTGACATCTTTTACAGTTTTTTTTCCAACATTTTCTAATAACTCTTCATCGGTATCAGTCGCCCATGACTGAATTGTCTCTGTGGACAAATTTCTCTCTGTATTTTTGGAAAAGATGCACTACATTTGGATGGAATCACCCCAGTGGGGGGTGAAATTTTTGACTGATTTTGCATTGTTTGAGTCCTGATCAGTCTGGTAAGACAGAACACATATTGACACAGAACATTAGTTAAAACCCCCAAAGTGATAAAAAAGTTTGATCAGATGATTGGTTTCATTCTTTAGTTCAGTCCTGCCCACAGTCTGACAGCACATTACATTTAGCAGACACTTTTCTCCAAAGCAACTTCCAATGAACTCAATGTAGTGTTATTAGCCCACACACCTTGTTCACCAAGGTAAATTACACTGCTAGATACACTACTTACAAGGGGTCACTCATCCATACAACAGTGGAACACACTCTCTCTGTCACTCCCACACTATAGTAGAACCTGAACAGCATGTTTCAGGAGTGTGGGAGGAAATCCACATGGACAAGGGGAGAACATGCAAACTCCATACAGACAGAACAGGGATCGAACCCACATCTGCTCATATCACCCAGGCGCTGAAAGACAGCATTGCTACTTGCTGCGCCACCACGCTGCCCAGAAATTAAAGTTTCCGCCTTTATTCCTATAATTTACACACAGTTACTATAGTACCACAGCCCCAGTGTATGCAAACCTGACTTTGTCCTGACTCTTAAATACCAGTGATGGACACAGACCCCAGCAGGAGACACTCGTAGATCTTCACACCAGTTCAGCTTCAGCACAAACATGTCCCCTGTGTCTCTGCTGTTATTGCTGGCAGCTGCTTCCTGTGAGTCTTTCTTAAACTCCAAGTGGACTTCAACAAGTTATTTCAAAATGCAATTGTTTTGATGAATCAGCTGGAGAGCAAATGAACTTTTATAAACTTCCAATTTCCATTTGGGTTTTGTAATGCACTGTTCAACAGGAAAAGAATAAATTAAATCTCTGAATAAATGTAAATGTAAATAAATGAATTCACTTCAGTTGATGAGGGAATTATAATGCAGTACTACCACAAGCCAGAAGATGTCGCTCTAATTACGGCTGTGAGAGGAGTACAGCGGTACATTTCTCAAATGGTCCACAGCACTGAGGTGCATTTCCTGACCCTGTACTGCATGACATTTTCTGGCCCACTGGGTGGTACTGACCAATAATTATACATAATTTCCTATTGATAATGAATAATCTATAATAATGATGCAGAATTGATTCAGTAATTTTGTTCATCATTACTAAGCATTATTGATCTTAATTACGAATGGATTATATACAAGTACTCAGTGACTATCTATAACCATTTGTCTGAACGCAGGGTCATAGTGGTCTGAAACCTATTGTAGGGGACTAGCAGTAATATATAGACACAGGCTGGGCAGGCTACTACTGAGGAGGCCAGTCTCAGGATAGAGCTGAACCACCCGTATGCAAGCAAGCACACACACACACACACACACACACACACACACACACACACACACACACACACACACACACTGACTGAAACCGCTTGTCCCGAGCAGGATCGCGGAGAACCGAAACCCAACCCGACAACAGGGGGCGCAAGGCCGGAGGGGGAGGGGACACACCCAGGACGGGACGCCCATCTGTTGCACGGCACCGTAAGCCGGACTTGAACCCCAGACCTGCCAGAGAACAGGACCCGGCCAAACCTGCTGCGCCGCCACACCCCCCTACCACCCGTACGGTATATTATAAAAAAAAAGTCACTGGAGGCTACTGTAAGAATGACACACACAGCCTTCTGCCTCAAGAGGAGACCAACTACTTCTACAGTATATTTTATCCATGTCACAGTGATGATGAGGTACAATGAGGATGAAGTGCCTGCTGTGAGACCTTCCATGTGGACCTGCCTATAGCTCTGAATCCTCCTTTTAAACTGAGTGTCACCTGTCCAGTCAGAGGGAGGAGTTCATGCAAACTGAGCTCTTCCTTCTACATTTATATCTGTGCACTGAGCAAAGAGGGAAGGAACGCCGAGTTCTGGCTGCTTTAACTGACATTTTACCACAGTTACACACATTCACCATGACCTTCTTAACTGCTCTCCTCATAATGACAACATGCTTAACAGGTACATTTTAATGACACATATAAGCTGTGTCTGCTCTTGAGTACTGAGATGGAGGTTCAATGTTTATTTTCTTTCCACAGGTGTTACTGGTCAGACACTGACTCAGTCTGAAGCAGCAGTTAAAAAGCCTGGAGAATCTCATCGACTCACATGTACATTCCCTGACTCATTCAGTAGCTATGGCATGAGCTGGATCCGTCAGCCTCCTGGGAAGCCACTGGAATGGATTGCTTATACTAGTGGCAGTAGCACCTACTATGGCAGCTCGTTTAAAGGCAGATTCACCATCTCCAGAGACAACAACAAGAACCAGCTGTATTTACAGATGAACAACTTGAAGGACGAAGACACTGCAGTTTATTACTGTGCGAGAGACACAGTGAGTGGAGACACTGCAGGGCTGTACAATAACTGCTCCAGTACATCTCACACTGAGAGTTACTCAAGTGTATCTCTGCAGCACTGTCTTGTTCTTCTTGTCCACATGGCACTGTTCTTGTCACGCCCCGTGCACCCACCTCATCGGTGACACCTGCAGTTGCCTGATGGAAGCTGCATAAAGGGAGACGACATACAAACCGGGGTGCGGAACCTAGCGTTTGCCTCCTTGTTTCCCGAACGAAGTGTTACAGTGAACTCTGCCCGTGTTTGACCGTTGCCTGAATCTTTCGACCCTGATCTTTGTCTTCGCCCTTTGGATCCTGTTCGCTGATCGCCTGACCCTTGCCTGTCCCACGACTCTGCCTTTGGATCACGATTCATCACAAATAAACCTCTCTCCCACCGCACTCTGCGCTTGAGTCCGTCCTGCCTCCGAGCCGGCATGACAGAAGGTTCCGCCCCTAACCAGGACTCAGCAGAGATCGCCCAGATACGCTCCGCGCTCGCGACCCAAGGAGCGCTCCTAGGAACGCATGAACAGTCGCTGAGACGTCTGGAGGGAACGGTGGAGCAGCTGATCCAAGCCCTTCAAGCCGGAGGGATCAGCCAAGCCTCCCCAGGGACGACCACTGTGGCGACGGCCACGCCCCCGATTGCGCCCGCTCCAACCCCACCACAGGGGGCGGCTGGCTCGGCCACGCATATCACTACGCCGGAACGGTATGACGGGTCGCCTGAACATTGTCAGGACTTCCTTATGCAATGTGAGCTGGTTTTTGAGTGTTCCCCCCACTTGTACCGAACTGACGTGGCCAAGACCGCTTTCATCATGTCTCTGCTTACCGGCCCGGCCCGGGCTTGGGCGGCCGCGGGGTGGTGAACACGCCGAAGAACCCCCTACACCGAATTCCGCGGACAGTTCGAGGCGGTTTTTGATCATCCTCATGCGGGGCGCGCGGCGGGGAATCGACTCATGCGACTCACGCAAGGGGAGAGCAGCGTGGCCGAGTATGCACTGGAGTTCCGTCCCCTCACGGCTAAAAGCGGATGGAACTCCGTGGCTCTCCTCACCTGTTTTTTTAAGGGGCTGCACCCACGGAGCCAAGATGAGCTCACCTATAGGGGAGACGAAGAGGACTTCGACCTGTTTGTGGAGACCGCTATTGCTATTGACAACTTAGGTCGGTCTCGAAGAACCCTGGGAGGCCAAACAAGCCGCCCGGTGCACCGGACGGAGGCCGAACCTGAACCCATGCAGTTGGGGCACAATCGCCTGGTACCAGAGGAACGCAGGAGGAGACTGGTGGGGAATCTCTGCCTATACTGTGGATCCCCAGAACACCTCCGGGCCGCCTGTCCCGTCCGACCCTCCCAGGGGTCCGCCAAAAACCCAAAGGTGAGTCCGGGGGAACCTCGGGGTCAACTGAGGTTACCTGTGTGTGTTGCTTGGGGAGGAAGGCGGGTGCAGACAAGTGCCCTGATCGACTCCGGGGCCGCGGGCATTTTCATGGATTGGGGCTTTGCCCGGGCCCATAAGGTCCCTTCAAAAATGTGTGAGGTCACGTTAAGTGTTAAAGCACTGGACGGGCAACCCTTGGGGTCCGGAGTGGTGGACACCCGGACCATCCCTCTCCGGCTTGAGACAGGAGCCTGTCATTGGGAAACCCTAACTTTTCTTTTGATCCGGGCTCCAGACACCCCTATCATCCTAGGTTATTCCTGGTTGACCCGTCACGACCCGGTCTTCCGCTGGAGCACCAACGACCTGGTGGCATGGGGCGACGCCTGCCACTCGTCCTGCCTCACTATCCCTTGTCGAGCTACGTCCGTGGAAGGGATAGAAGGCCTACCCCCGCCAGAGATACCCCCCCGAGTATGACGATCTTCAGGAGGTGTTCAGCAAGACTCGCGCGGCCGAACTGCCCCCACATCGAGCGTGGGACTGTGCGATAGACCTCCTCCCAGGTACCTCGCCGCCCCGGGGTCGGGTTTATCCCCTGTCATTGCCAGAACAACAAGCAATGCAGGAATACATCAAGGAGGCCCTTGCGTCAGATCTGATTCGACCCTCTACTTCCCCAGCAGCAGCCGGGTTCTTTTTTATTAGCAAGAAGGATGGGGGGTTGAGACCGTGTATCGACTATCGGGGGTTGAACGTGATCACGATCAAGTACCCGCATCCCTTACCTCTGATCACCTCAGCCTTGGAGAGCATACATGGAGCCACCTGGTTCTCTAAGCTGGACCTCCGGAGTGCCTATAACTTGGTCAGGATCAGGGAGGGGGACGAGTGGAAGACAGCCTTCTCTACCACACAGGGCCATTACGAATACCGGGTCATGCCTTTCGGCCTGGTAAACGCCCCCTCGGTTTTCCAGGCCTTCTTGAATCATGTGTTGGGGGACTACGTTAACCGATTCGTCCTCGTGTATCTCGATGACATCTTGATCTTTTCCCAGAACCGAGACCAACATGTCCAACAGGTACGGGCGGTCCTCCGACGGTTGTTGCAGCATCGGCTCTACGTCAAGGGAGAAAAGTGTGAGTTCCACAGACGGGAGATCACGTTCTTGGGATACATCCTGAGCCGCGATGGGGTGTCCATGGACCCCCGGAAGGTCAGTGCAGTGATGGCCTGGCCACGACCCACCACGGTAAGAGCTCTTCAACGCTTTCTCGGCTTTGCAAACTTCTATTGCCGGTTTATCAGAGATTTCAGCACCATAGCCGTCCCTCTTACCACACTAACTTCTTGCAAGGAACGAAAGCTCCCCTGGGGATTGGCGGCAGAGAGGGCCTTCCGAGACTTGAAGGCCCGCTTTACCTCTGTGCCGATACTAAGGCAACCTGACCCATCCTTGCCCTTCGTGGTAGAGGTGGATGCTTCATCGGTCAGGGTTGGGGCAGTCCTGTCTCAAAGGCAGGGAGACCCGCCAAAGTTGTACCCCTGTGCCTTCTTCTCCAAGAAGATGACACCGGCAGAAGGTAATTATGACATTGGGAATCGAGAGCTCCTTGCGATTAAGCTCGCTCTAGAGGAGTGGCGTCACTGGTTGAAGGGAGCGGTTCACCCGTTTCTGGTACTTACCAATCACAGGAACCTCGAGTACCTTGAGACTGCTAAGAGGCTAAATTCCCGTCAGGCCCGATGGGCCTTGTTCTCCACTAGATTCAATTTCACAGTATCCTATCGCCCAGGCACCAAGAACGCGAAAGCGGATGCCCTCTCCCGAATGCACGATCCCGATCCGGTACCCCCTAACCCAGAGGGAATACTACCCCAGGGGAGTGTGGTGGGGCCGATCAACTGGCAGCTACTACAAGACATCCAAAACACACAGACTCGGGAACCAGAACCCCCGGGCAAGCCAACGGGACGGATCTATGTCCCCAGTACCCACCGCACGGCGGTGTTGGCCTGGGCACATGAGAACCCTGAGGCGGGACACCCAGGTATCCGACGTACCCTTTCTCTCTTACAGGGGCAGTTCTGGTGGCCCTCTCTGTCTGAAGATGTTCACGACTTCGTGCAGGCATGTACCACCTGTGCCCAGACCCGGACCCCATCCGAGAAACCCGCTGGCCTCCTGGAACCTCTCCCATCACCGACCCGACCCTGGACACACGTGGCTCTGGATTTCCTAGTGGATTTACCCGTCTCCGCCGGTAAAACAGTGATCCTCTCTGTTGTAGACCGTTTTTTCAAAGCGTGTCGACTGGTTCCCCTGCCGAAATTACCAACCGCCATGGAGGTTGCAGAGATCCTATTTGAACAGGTCTTCAAGCTGTATGGGCTCCCGGAGGATATCGTTTCGGATAGAGGCCCCCAGTTCACCTCCAGGGTATGGAAGGCCTTTTGGAATAGGCTGGGGGTAACGGTAAGCCTCACCTCGGGGTATCACCCACAAGCCAATGGCCAAGTAGAGCGTCTGCATCAGGATCTAGCACGATACCTCCGCGCCTATTGTTCCGCACAGCTGCACCAATGGTCCCGATACCTGGCTTGGGCTGAGTATGCCCATAATGCCGCCCAGCATACCTCCACCGGTATCTCCCCATTTCAGTGTCTTCTAGGATACCAACCCTCTCTCTTCCCAGGGGGAACCCCAGGGAGTCCAGTTCCGGCGGTGGAGGCCTGGCATCGAGAGAGTGCCCACGTGTGGAGGACGGTCAGGGACCACCTTCTCCGCAGTGCACAACGACACAAGCGACAAGCCGACCAACACTGCCGCACCCTCACCTTCGTTCCCGGCCAACGGGTGTGGCTCTCAACGAAGGATTTTCGTCTGGCAACCCCCTCAAGAAAACTCGGGCCCCGATACATCGGTCCTTTTAAGATCCTACGCCGGGTCACTCTGGTCACCTATCGTCTCCTGCTACCGCCAGACCTCCGAGTACATCCTACCTTCCATGTCTCCCTGCTGAAGCCAGTGGGGGTGTCCCTTCACCAGCCCACAAGAGACGTTGCACCAACCCCTCCTCTGCCTTTGGATAACCACAATACGTACAGGGTCCGGGCCCTGCTGGACTCTCGCAGACGGAGGGGCCGGCTGCAGTATCTAGTGGACTGGGAGGGATATGGGCCAGAGGAACGGTCATGGGTACCAGCCCCTGATATTTTGGATTCAGAACTAATCACTCTCCTTCACAGGGACCACCCGGATCGTCCGGCTCCTCACCCCCGAGGGCACCCGCCTTCTAGCCCCAGGGCGTCCGGAGCCGCCCGTCGGGGGGGGGGGTACTGTCACGCCCCGTGCACCCACCTCATCGGCGACACCTGCAGTTGCCTGATGGAAGCTGCATAAAGGGAGACGACATACAAACCGGGGTGCGGAACCTAGCGTTTGCCTCCTTGTTTCCCGAACGAAGTGTTACAGTGAACTCTGCCCGTGTTTGACCGTTGCCTGAATCTTTCGACCCTGATCTTTGTCTTCGCCCTTTGGATCCTGTTCGCTGATCGCCTGACCCTTGCCTGTCCCACGACTCTGCCTTTGGATCACGATTCATCACAAATAAACCTCTCTCCCACCGCACTCTGCGCTTGAGTCCGTCCTGCCTCTGAGCCGGCATGACAGTTCTAGAAGTTTCAACAAGGAACTGAACATGATGAATGGAGACTGAAGTTACATTTTTGTCTGCAGTTTCTATTTTAAATCGCTAAATTCAAGACTGAATAATCTCATCCTGTCATTCAGGTTCATTGAAGCACTTATGAATTAGAAAATGTACATTTACATTTTTCATTTTACCACTGAAAGGTAGATGAGTAATTTTTGGCATTATTTTTTTCTGGTTTAGTTTGATTCTTTAATCATATTCTAACGTTCGTTAATACTTTGAAATCTCAACCTTTCTGTTTAAGGTATGGCTTCAAGCCTAATGTTTTCCCCTTTTTAGAATCCCACAATGAACTTCCAATAACTACATTTCATATTACCCAAATCAAAGATTTCATAGAATTGTTTCGAAATGTTGCACTGTTTAACAAATAACTGGCTCAGTCTTCCAGCTCATTGATTTATGTTGAGGACTGACCATTTTCAGAACTCGGGTTCAATTAAATATTTTAGAGTATATCAAGTAAATAACTGTAAAACAGGAAACAGGCAAAAGATTACATCATGGGAACACAAACTGCATAAGAGCTGCCTCTGAGAATTTGTGCAAGTTATTTACATTATGTATTAGTTCACTATATGTACATTATGTTACCCGCCTTAACTGGAAACGGCAGCTCCACCATCCACTGTCTGCTCTTCTCTTACTGTAACTTTATTACCATGTGAAGGAATACAACTTAAAATACGTTAAGTATCTATCAGGAAATTACAATCGTTCTTGTGGACTGTATTACGTGTGTGATTTATTTCAGCATATTCATTTTAAGCATCATGTAAGAATACCTTTCCTATTACAGTAATTTACAGATCAGTACACATTATCTTGTTCAGACCATTTTGCCCCACTGTTTTTTCCAGCAGTTTACTGGAAATCCCTCACCTCTTCTGGGGCAGTGGTGAAGAGACCTGGAGACTCTGAAACTATTCTGTATAGTGGGTGGTTTCTTCATGAACAGTTACTGGATGCACTGGAACAGTCAGCCACCAGGCAGAGGACTGCAGTGGATTGGGTTCATTTACACTGGTACTGACACAACCTTCTCAGAATCCTTCCAGGGCCAGTTCTCCATCACCAAAGACAGTTCCACGCTGCACGGGTAGCTGAAGAGCCTGAAGCTGGAAAATGCTACAGTGTCCTACTGTATCTTTTACTGGGTGGTTTTAGTGTGCATTTTGCAATGTCACTGCCATAATATACCACAGATGGCATTCTTGTACTGAAAGGAAATCATGTAAAATGATGTATTAACTCTGGCAGTTATGTCACACCTTTCTTTCCAGCACAGAAAATCATAGTTATGATATTGTAATACACTGAATTCCATAATGCCAATATGTACTGTAAAGGGAATTCTGATTTTTTTGTAAAGTGTAAGTTTAATATACATGGTATATTAAGTGCTATGTTCTCCACCCCCAATGTCAAATGAACCCAAGGTACAACATGTAAAATAAAACCAATATGTCACAAATCTCCACACTGAAGGACAACAAAAACATCTGAGATCAAACTGAATGAGAAGCCAGTTGGGAATGAACTGATCCAACAGTTTTTGGTGAATGGAGCCACGTAAACCATTTCACTGAAAAGACATGGAAGCCTGACACTTCATTACTTAGATCACATTTTTTTCTATTCAAAAGCTGTGCAAGGTTAATCACCTGCAGTTTAAATTAGTGTTTTCATTATCTTTGTTCTTGAATTGAGAAGGCATTCGACCGTGTCCCTCGTGGCATCCTGTGGGGGGTGCTTCGGGATTATGGGGTTCGGGGCTCGTTGCTACGGGCTGTTCGTTCCCTGTATGACCGGAGCAGGAGCTTGGTTCGCATTGCCGGCAGTAAGTCAGACCTGTTCCCGGTGCATGTTGGACTCCGCCAGGGCTGCCCTTTGTCACCGATTCTGTTCATTATTTTTATGGACAGAATTTCTAGGCGCAGTCAGGGAACGGAGGGTGTCTGTTTTGGTGGCCGCGAGATCTCGTCTCTGCTTTTTGCGGACGATGTGGTCCTGTTGGCTTCATCAAGTCAAGACTTGCAGCGTGCACTGGGGAGGTTTGCAGCCGAGTGCGAAGCGGCGGGGATGAGAATCAGCACCTCCAAATACGAGGCCATGGTTCTCAGTCGGAAAAAGGTGGATTGCTCCCTCCGGGTTAGGGGGGAGTTGCTCCCTCAAGTGGAGGAGTTTAAGTATCTCGGGGTCTTGTTCACGAGTGAGGGAAAAATGGAGCAGCAGGTCGACAGACGGATCGGTGCGGCGTCTGCAGTAATGCGGTCATTGTACCGGTCTGTTGTGGTGAAGAGGGAGCTGAGTCGTAAGGCGAAGCTCTCAATTTACCAGTCGATCTACGTTCCTACCCTCACCTATGGTCATGAACTCTGGATCATGACCGAAAGAATGAGATCGCGGATACAAGCGGCAGAAATGAGTTTCCTCCGCAGAGTGGCTGGGCGCACCCTTAGGGATAGGGTGAGGAGCTCAGTCACCCGGGAGGAGCTCGGAGTAGAGCCGCTGCTCCTCTGCATCGAGAGGAGCCAGTTGAGGTGGCTCGGGCATCTGTTCCGGATGCCTCCTGGACGCCTCCCTGGGGAGGTGCTCCGGGCTTGTCCCACTGGGAGGAGGCCTCGGGGCAGACCCAGGACACGTTGGAGAGACTATGTCTCCCGGCTGGCCTGGGAACGCCTTGGGGTTCCCCCAGAGGAACTGGAGGAGGTGTGCGGGGAGAGGGAGGTCTGGAGTACTCTGCTCGGACTGCTGCCCCCGCGACCCGGCCCCGGATAAAAGCGGAGGAAGATGGATGGATGGATGGATGTTCTTGAATTTCTCTCAAGTGTATCTAGCTATTTTTAATTCCACTGTGAATTTGACTAAAATTTAGAACAAACAAAATCAAATAATTGTTTACTCAGTATTTATCCAAATCAACTCTTTCAATCCATAAGAGTAATTTACCTTATCTCTAAAAACAGGATGTTCCCAGAAAAGGAAATACCCGCACGAAAAAAACCCTCAGAATAACCTTTTCCAAAGAAAAACAACAAAAACTAAAAGCCACAAAACAAACCACCAACCACACACTAGCAAGAGCTCTTTATAGGAAATTACTTTAACTTCCAACAGTTGTCAGTCCTTATTACTGCCCCTTAAATGGCCACAGCTGGTCCTCACCATTCCATTAGGACAGGGGCGGTACATTAGAAGGTGTCCATCAGGTACATCCTGCCTCCTGCCCTGGACTGAACCACTAACGCATTCACAAGGTTATAGTTTCAATTACTTACATGGACATGATTGTGCTGCTACAATTATGACTGTTTTCTTGATTCTTGGAGTTCCAAAAACTACACCTCTCAAACCACTAAACCATAGTATTAATGTTTGTTTTATACTGGCTTCTTGTATCTCGGGTCTCCATGGTCTCTGTCACAGCTGTACTCTATAACAAGTGAACAGTATAATTTCAAATTGATCAATGTACAGTACCACTATTATATTACCCACGATTATATGAACCAGTCCTGACCAAACCAAACCAAACCAAACCAGTCCTTATGTAGTAAATGAAGCTCTTTTCTTACAGTCCGTTTCTGTCCCTCTCTTTCCTGTATAAAATACCTTGCCCACACACAATGTCTAGTAAGGGACTGTAATTTTGTGGTGTTCCTTAGCTATTTGAATTTACCTTCATTTGACTCAGTTTTAATTCACACTTCAAACTATTTGTCTTTACCTGTGGGGGGGATGTAGTGGCGCGGCAGGTTTGGCTGGTGCCTGGGTCTGGGGTTCGAGCCCTGCTTGAGGTGCCTTGCGATGGACTGGTATCCTTTCCTAGGTGCGTTCCTTGCATCCTGTGTTGCTGAGTAGACTCCAGGTTACTGTGGGACAAGTGGTTGTTGCCATTGGTTGGTCTTCATCAGCGTAGTTTGGTCAGGAGACACACAGTTATACAAGTGTTCATGAAGGACACCCATCAGACATAGTGAATTCAGAAATGTCACACAGATCATGTAAATATTCCTGCTTGGAACACTTCTGAAAACTTTGTTTTATGGGAGGGAAACTGTTCACAGTGTTTTTTGGTGGGGCTGCAGGTCTTTTCTCAAACACTGCAGTCTGTCTTTCTGATTCAGTTCATGGGTCACATGTGGTTTCCTGCCCAGGCAGCCATGGTCAGATGACTTAAATATGTGTCATGGTATAATTACGCCATCTAAACAGTACACAAGGCAAAGCTGTGTTAGTTCTGATATAAATGGCTATATTGATTTCATAGATAATCAATGAATTCAGGAGCAAGCTTTTATATCACTCAGAAAAACGATGTTCAACTGTAAACCTGAAAGAAGCTTTCATTCTGTACAGCAACATTTACATTTATCCCTTTAACAGATGTTTTTCTCCAAAGCGACTTCCAATGAACATTATGTGGGGATATCAGCTCACACTTTATTCACACAAGGTAGCTTACACTGCTATATACACTATTTGTAGAAAATTTTTTAAAAAAAGTTAAAATTGAGGGGGGGGGGGGGGGGGGGGGGCAGTGGGTTTAACCTGGACCTGCTCTCCGGTGGGTCTGTGGTTTGAGTCCTGCTTGGGGTGCCTTGCGACGGACTGGCGTCCCATCCTGGGTGTGTCCCCTCCCCCTCCAGCCTTATGCCCTGTGTTGCCGGGTTAGGCTCCGGCTCCCCATGACCCTGCATGGGACAAGCGGTTTCAGACAATGTGTGTGTTCAGACAGAAATTAGTGTCAGATTATGTAAATATAGGCCAGTGTCCAGGAACAAAACTGATTTTTTTTTTTTCCACTTTAGTCTCTGTTTGAGCCTCCTGGGGCCAGTTAGTTACTCATCGCTGCATTTTGATAACATTCGCACATTGTTAAGCTACCTACAATTATTTACCCATTTACACAGCTGACTAATTTTTACTCAAGCAATTTACGAAAAGTTCCTTACTTAAGGGCACTAAATCAGCAGGTGATATTTCGCTCTATAACATCTGAATCCAAAAGAAGGAGCTCTAATCACTTCACTACCAGATGTCCCAACACAGCTTCCACAGTGAGGAAGTAACAATCGAGCTAAACCAGTGCAATAACTGCCAATATTATCAGTTCCTACCAACACCAACGGAAAGTCCTTTGCAGCGATCAAGAATTTTTTAATGAATTTCAGGGCAGTGAAACATTCAAATGTGCCTTTTTACAGGGATGTGGGGAAACAGTGTGAAGTTGTGTCATGTGTTTCACTTGAGGCAGGACAATAAAAGCACTAAAACAGTAAAACAAGTATTATTTTCCATATGATCAAATTACCACTTTTATGAGTCATATGAACACATCCCATGTAGCAAGAACAGGGCAAACCACTAATAAAAAAGCAGCCTGGATCTATAACCCTTCTACACATCTGACTTTTACAGAGTGACTGAGCTACTACAAGATACAGCAAATATCTGCAAAAAGTTTTTTAGCTCATTTATGTCTGAAGCTGTGAGATTTTCTGTTTTTAACATCTTGAAGATGCAAATATTGCTTCTTGAAAAACTCCTGACATCATTACCTGTTATCACCTTATAAAAAGTGTTATTTAAGCCTTGTGTTTCACCAGTTCCTTCAGAGAGATACATTTTTTCTGCATTCATTCGACAGTGTTAAAAATTAGGGTGTTTAATGTATTCATTTTAACAACAATTATGTCGTGTAAGATTAACTTTGATGTATATACAGTATTTATAATGCTTCATAATATTCTCTTGCCATGGTATTTATTGATATCCATATTGAAAACATGATCAGATTATGACTGAACATGCAATTGTTGTTTTTCAGCTGTTCACTGTCAGTCTCTGACCTCCTCTGAAGCAGTGGTGAAGAGACCTGGAGACTCAGTGAAACTGTCCTGTAAAGTGTCTGGATTATCTCTTAGCTACTTGCACTGGATCCGTCAGCCACCAGAGAGAGGACTGCAGTGGATTGGGCGCATCGGCTCTGGTACTGACGCTACCTTCTCAGAGTCCCTCAAGGGCCAGTTCTCCATCACCAAAGACAGTTCCACACTGTACTTGGAGGTGAAGAGCCTGAAGCCTGAAGACACTGCAGTGTATTACTGTGCTAAAGACCCACAGTGAGTGCAGAGACTGCAGGGATGTACAATAACTTCCCTTGTAGATCTCACAGTGAGGGTCACTGAACCATTTCTCCTCTCTCTCTCACTCTCTCCACACCACTAGTTTCTTACCTTCATGAGACTGGGAGAAATACAGTACCGTGCAATAGTCTTAGGCACTTATACGTTTCACAAAAATAATTGTTTTAGATGGTTATTTAATGTCTTCTGCATTAGTATCAATGGGAAAGGGCATATTTTAGATTTACAAGCATTCCTTTAGCAAAAAGTTACAGTATTACAGTAAGGGTTTTGTATGTCATTAAAGAAAGTAAACACACACACACACACACACACACAGTCTGAGACCATTTGTCCTGAGTGGGGTCGTGGCGAACCGGAGCCTAACCCAGCAACACAGGGCGCAAGGCTGGAGGGGGAGGGACCACACCCAGGACGGGACGCCAATCCATCGCAAGGCACCCCAAGCAGAACTCGACCCCCAGATCCGCCAGAGAGCAGGACCCGGCCAAGCCCACCGCGACCCTGCTGGGACAAGCTCTTGCTGACGCTGGAGAGTTACTAAGCTCTGTAGGAAGTTTATTAATTAAGAGCATTATTTTCGGAAGCATTCTCACTTTACAGCTTTGTTCCCCAACCCAGTGCCTAAAACTTTTGCACAGTACTGTACTTCACTTTTTAATTTAATGTGTGACAATATTTTATGTATATGTTCATAGTGTCAATCCAGATTTAAAGTGCATGGGTGACACAGAGGGCATGGAGTAAGACACTCAAAGTGTTCTTACAGTAAGTGAAACTGTGGTGTCAAAAGTTAATACAAGGAGACGTGGCAGCAACGGGGTGATACACAGGACCTGGAGAGGATTACAAAGGACTGGCATAGAGAGGACAGGAGGTCAGGACTGGAACACAGACACACTGGATGGTAACATGAGAAACAATTCAGAGAGCAGGAATCACTACAGAATCACAGAGAAAGCAATGAAGGGCTGATCAAGAATCCACAAATGAGTGATATGTCTTTACTCCCTTTCATAGGGCTGGGAACTGATTATGAGACTCATTGAAAAGAGATGTGTTGGGTTAGTTGCATGGATCTCAGGTGGTGCCTGTGGTGACCAAGGATTCTACTCCCTTGTGTCATGACAGTGGCAAAACTCAGGGAATTTAATTTTTAAATATATATAAACACCAGACAAGGATTCTGAAAAAAAAAACATCTCCATTAATGGAGAACAACTGTGAATAAATTAATTGAAAGTAACTGCTCCTCAAATGACAGTTACAGACTGACATCACACTGGACACTTACCTTTTAACTCATATTTACTTCTGTATTACAATGAAGGTATAAAAATGTTCCCAGGCTTCAAGAGAGGGGTGAGGTGAGGCGGAGGAAGAGGAGGGACTTCAACACACCAGCGGGTAATAATTGCCCCTATTTTACCCCATGTACCCACACAGTGAGAGGTCCACAGGCTCTGGAGACAAACAAGGACAACGGAGCCAAGGCCAAGAAGGTCCCAGCATCCAGCACCAACTACACAGCACCGGCACAAACCACAGAAGAGAACACCTCCTCCTGCACGATTCGCCTCCACTGAAGGACCTCACATGTAAATAAAAGAACCCTTCCACTGAACAGACGTGTCCTGCGTGTTTGTGCCACGCTCTGTTACACTTTAACTCAGACATCTTCCTATTCCTATGTTTTATTCTGTGTGTTTCTCCATCCATTCTTCAAAAAGACATTTCTAGATCACTCAGCTCACTGTTGATCAAGCAACAAGAATGAAAACACTGTAAAACTGAACAGTATTTATCAACAGTAATTTCAAAATGATCAACGTATCAGTGTTCTATGAATCCATCCTGAACTGGGAAGGGGCTTTGCCAGATCCTGCTCTCTGGCGAGTCTGGGATTTGAGCCTGGCGTGGGGTGCCTTGCGACGGACTGGCGTCCGATCCTGGGTGTGGCCCCTCCCCCTCCAGCCTTGCACCCTGTTAGGGTGTGCGTTAGGCTCCCGTTTACTGTGACCCAACTTGGGACAAGCGGCTTCAGACAGTCTGTGTTTGTCTATGAACTGGGAAGAACAGAGAACCACTTACAGAGAAGAGGCCTGTTTGTATGACCTTCCCACACAGATTTCAATTTGTATAACTTCACTCTTATTACACTGGAGTAAACAGAAGGTAATCAGTGTCACATGGAAGTGGAGACGCGGGGGCAGCTGGACCAAGTGCAGGATCGGTCGTCAAGAACCAAGGGATCAGGCAAGTTCTCGTTGTAAGGGGCAGGCGAAGAGTCGGTCGATCGGCAGTCAGAGTGAGGATCCAAGGACGTGGTCAGAGAACAAAGCAAAGGGTCAAAAGCCAAGAAATGGCACCAGGAAGCAAGGGACAAGGAGTCACTAGACATAGCACAGGCCAACTAGCTGCCTCAGCAAGATTCTACAATCATACAGGAGCTGAGGAGGGTCTTTTAAAGGTGAGTGCTCAGTCAGATGCTTAAATGGTGTCGGGTGCTGTCGATTGTGGTGCAGGGGTGGACATGACAATCAGGTGTTAGGAGAGGTTTCTTAGCGTTTCCATGACAAATCAATCCTTACTTACCACTTGTTAAATTACAGTTTCAATGACAACTTGTTCCTTTATCATCGACAGTGTAGAGGGACAATGACTGGTGTTGCCCCTAAAGTTTCATTATTTTAATAAAATGTAGTTCTCATTGAAAAGGGGGTGTGGTGGAGCAGTGGGTTGGACCGGGTCCTCCTCTCTGGTGGGTTTGGGGTTCAAGTTCCGCATGGGGTGTTTTGCGACGGACTGGCGTCCCGTCCTGGGTGTGTCCCCTCCCCCTCCGGCCTTACGCCCTGTGTTGCCGGGTCAGGCTCTGGCTCCCTGCAACCCTGTATGGAACAAGCGGTTCAGAAAATGTGTGTGTGTGTCTATGTATATGTATGTATAGTTCTCATTGGTTAAGGGAGAGCTCCTGTCTAAGGTATCTAGGACTAAGTCATCTGCATATTCTATTAAGGTGAAACCCAGAACTGTTTAGTTTAATGCAAAATATAATAATCACCTGTTTAACTTTCCCTGCAGTAAAAGAGAGGGGTCCCACATAAAAACCTCTCCATTACTCCTAACAAACATTGTCTCATTGCTTCTTTTTTATTCTTTCTGGTCCAGTGTTTTTATTTCATAATTATTTTGTTAACGGAATTCCATGTGAACAAGTCCACAATAGAAACATTTTAAATTTTTCTCCCTCTGTCTGTGTCAGTGTTTGTCCTCCCACTATGAAGAACCAAGTATAGTGTGTGACCCCTGTGATGCACCTCATCTCTCACAGGGTGTTTATAAGGTTTGACTCCGCATTGTGCAGCCAATATGCTGTTTCCTCTGCTACAGTTAAAGAGAAGCAGCATTTTTCTTAATTTTTGGGGATCACTGCTGTTGGCGTTGATCTCAGAATTAGCAGAGAAAATTAATCTGCAGACTTTGCAGAGTCAGCAAATTGAACAAACATATTTGATGTTCCCATGCTGCTGTTTAGACTCTTCTAGAAATCTTTTACAGTTTTTCTCCACTGTTTTCTAATAACTCTTTATCAGTATCAGTTGCCCATGACTGAAGTGTCTCTGTGGGTAAATTTCTCTCTCTTTTTGGAAGAAGATGCACTACATTTGATGGAATCACTGCAGTGGTGGGTCACATTTTTGAGACAAACACATTCTGCATTGTTTGAGAATCCTGATCAGTCTGGTAAGACAAAACACATATTGATGCTGAAAATTAGTAAAAACCCCCAAAGTGATAATACTGTTTGATCAGATGACTCAGTTCATTCTTTAGTGCACTCCTGCCCACAGTCCAGCAGCACAGTGAGTGACGTTCCCTCCTTTATACCTGTAATTTACACACAGTTACTATAGTACCACAGCCCCAGTGTATGCAAACCTGACTTTGTCCTGACTCTTAAATACCAGTGATGGACACAGACCCCAGCAGGAGACACTCGTAGATCTTCACACCAGTTCAGCTTCAGCACAAACATGTTCCCTGTGTCTCTGCTGTTATTCCTGGCATCTGCTTCCTGTGAGTCTTTTTTAAACTCCAAGTGGACTTCAACAAGTTATTTTTTCTATTTTCACATTTCAAAATTTAATTGTTTTGATGAATCAGCTGGAGAGCAAATGAACTTTTATGAACTTCCAATTTCCATCTGGGTTTTGTAATGCACTATTCAGCAGGAAAAGAATAATTGAAATATCTGTGTAAATGTAAATGTAAATAAATGAATTCCCTTCAGTTGATAAGGGAATTATAATGCAGTACTACCACCTGCCAGAGGATGTCGCTCTAATAAAGGCTTTGAGAAGGGTAGAGCGGTACATTTCTCAAATGGTCCACAGCACTGAGGTGCATTTCCGGACCCTGTACTGCATGACATTTTCTGGCCCACTGGGTGGTACTGACCAATTATTATACATAATTTCCTGTTGATAGTGAATAATCCATAATAATGATGCAGAATTGACTCAGTAATTTTGTTCATCATTACTAAGGATTATTGAGCTTATTTAAGAATGATATACTATTACTCAGTCATTATCCATAACCGTTTGTCTGAACACAGGGTCATAGTGGTCTGAAACCTATTGTAGGGGACTGGCAGTAGTATATAGGCACAGGCTGGTCAGGCTACTACTGAGGAGGCCAGTCTCAGGATACAGCTGAACCACCCGTACACAAGCAAGCACACACACACACACGCACACACACACACATTGACTGAAACCGCTTGTCCCGAGTAGGGTCGCAGAGAACCAAAACCCAACTCAGCAACACGGGGCGCAAGGCTGGAGGGGGAGGGGACACACCTAGGACGGGACGCCCATGTGTTGCATGGCACCGTAAGCCGGACTTGAACCCCAGACCTGCCAGAGAACAGGACACGGCCAAACCTACTGTGCCACCACACCTCCCTACCACCCGTACGGTATATTAGAAAAAAAAATGTCACTGGAGGCTACTGTAAGAATGACACACACAGCCTTCTGCCACAAGAGGAGACCAGCTACTTGTACAGTATATTATATTCATGTGACAGTGATGATGAAGTACAATGAGGATGAAGTGCCTGCTGTGTGACCTTCCATGTGGACCTGCCTACAGCTCTGAATCCTCCTTTTAAACCGAGTGTCACCTGTCCAGTCAGAGGGAGGAGTTCATGCAAACTGAGCTCTTCCTTCTACATTTAAATCTGTGCACTGAGCAAAGAGGGAACAAATGCCGAGTTCTGGCTGCTTCAGCTGACAATTTACCACAGTCACACATATTCACCATGACCTTCTTAACTGCTCTCCTCTTAATGACAATATGCTTAAGAGGTACATTTTAATGACACATATAAGCTGCGTCTGCTCTTGAGTACTGAGATGGAGGTTTAATGTTTGTTTTCTTTCCACAGGTGTTACTGGTCAGACACCGACTCAGTCTGAAGCAGCAGTTAAAAAGCCTGGAGAATCTCATCGACTCACCTGTACGGCCTCTGGCTTCACTTTCAGTAGCTATGAGATGAGCTGGATCCGACAGCCTCCCGGGAAGCCACTGGAATGGATTGCTTATATTAGCAGTGGCAGTGGCAGTAGCATCTACTATGGCAGCTCGTTTAAAGGCAGATTCACCATCTCCAGAGACAACAACAAGAACCAGCTGTATTTACAGATGAACAACTTGAAGGATGAAGACACCGCAGTTTATTACTGTGCGAGAGACACAGTGAGTGGAGACACTGCAGGGCTGTACAATAACTGCTTCAGTACATCTCACACTGAGGGTCACTCAAGTGTGTCCACGCAGCACTGTCTTGTCTTTCTTGTCCACATAGTAGAACTAGCTGAAAATGATTTCTGCTCTAGTTAACTAAAAAGAATGTGAGCCGCTTGGAAGATAAATTAATCTACTGTACTGAAATATTTATGTCATTAATATTAAAATGTCCAGGTTAAAATGATTTTTTTTCCATCTGGCTTCTTTTTTAGAGTCCACTGAATGAACCGCCCTGCTCTTCAGCTTAATCAAAGCAGATTTTTAAGAATAGCATTCCACTCCACATTTTAGTTCTGAGCTCACATGCTGTGGAACAGATGTCCTCTCAACATCACATGTCCTCCCAGTTGAATTTCAGAAACTTTTTTTCAAGCAATTTTGTAACTATTCAGCTTCGCCCCTACTGAGTCAGTGGCCTTTTGTAAAGTCTTTCTCACTGTACTCCTGTTAAGAATTCAATTTTGCAACATTTTCTTTAATAATTTAAAGTTTATTTTGTTTGGCTTTTGTATAATAAGTTTGTGTTATCAAAAATTCCACATTATTACTGTTGTCTTCGTCAAACACTTCTTTACTACCAGTTCTGACATAATAAGCAATCTGGCAGAGAAACCCTTCGAAAACCATACATCAGCAGAATTTCATTTAAAATATAACAAAATGTAATTTATCAGTAATAACATTAGAAAAATTGGAATAGTACACACAAGCTTCCCCAAACAGTTTTATTTTTCACAGAGATGTGTTTTGGCAGGATGCCTTCCTCAATGTACTTGTGTACTGTCTACTATCTATCCTGCTGATGTCTGTGACAGGTATTGACACACACACACACACACACACACTTTTCCAGAACCGCTTGTTCCAAACGGGGTCACGGGGAACCGGAGCCTACCCGGCAACACAGGGCGTAAGGCTGGAGAGAGGGAGGGGACACACCCAGGACGGGACGCCAGTCCATCGCAAGGCACCCCAAGCGGGACTTGAACCCCAGACCCACCGGAGAGCAGGACTGTGGTCCAACCCACTGCACCACCGCGCCTCCACAGGTATTGACATCATACCTTATGGACCAACAGGAATTATATATTAATTATATTTTGAAAGGTGGGGCGCGGTGGTGCAGTGGGTTGGACCGGGTCCTGCTCTCTGGTGGGTCTGGGGTTCAAGTCCTGCTTGGGATGCTTTGTGACGGATTTACGTCCCGTCCTGGGTGTCCCCCCTCCCCCTCCAGCCTTATGCCCTCTGTTGCTGGGTTTGGCTCCGGCTCCCCGCGACCCTGTAGGGAACAAGCAGTTCCAGATGATCTGTGTGTGTGCATTTCTCTGACTGAATCAACTCAATTGCAGCGTGGAATGTTTGATACAAACACTTTCTCCAGAATGAAAACTTTACTTCAGTCAGAACCTGTCCATACTACATTATTCTGCAGTCTCAAAACTTGTTCAATATTGTTGCATTAACCCACGAGGAATTTTGAATTATTCATTAGAAATTATTCCGAATTAGAATACTTAAAATTCAAACTTCTACGGTGGACTATGACAGACTTCCCGATTTGAGAGAATTTCAGTGCAGTACAAATACTGGCCAGAAGATGTCACTGTAGGAAATACTCAGAGAGGTGTAGAGTGTTGGGTACAGTATTGCTCATTAGCTCTATAGCAGGGAAGTGCAGTTTTGATGCAATACTGACTGCAGTTTTATTACATAGTATACGAACAACCAATAATTATCAATGAACTATCTTTAAGTAAAAATCCATGTTTTATGAAGCATTAACAACTCAGTAACTGCACTGACTCTGTTACCTGATGAGCGTAATGTAAAATATTGGAGTTTTTATTGATTAAAAGCTATCATCAAAAATTGTTAGGCACAGGGTAACTGTGAAACTCAAGAAAACATTTGCATATAAAACAGTTTAATGATCTGTTAGAGAGGGGCGCGGTGGCGCAGTGGGTTGGACCGGGTCTTGCTCTCCAGTGGGTCTGGGGTTTGAGTCCTGCTTGGGGTGCCTTGCGGCAGACTGGCATCCCGTCCTGGGTGTGTCCCCTTCCCCTCTGGCCTTATGCCCTGTGTTGCCGGGTAGGCTCCGGTTCCCCGCGACCCTGTATGGGACTAGCGGTTCAGAAAGTGTGTGTGTGAGATCTGTTAGATTCCAGCAGTCTGGAGAACTGTGGACTGAGATCCAGGAGTTAAGGCACATGGAACTACATTCACAAATGTACGTAAAGTTCAAATGGAGCATTTGTTCAACTCTGCGAAGAGGCTCATCCCTGCATTTTTGAAATGTATGTGCAACATTCTTTCGAGTTATGCAGCTGGATACTTTCACCCAAATAAAAAACTGTAAAAATCTTCTTTATTTATGGTAGAACAGCTGTAGAAAAGAATGACACTGGTAAACTTCAGCTAACAAGTAGAACTTTACCACAACACTACATGCTTCCTCTGCCGAGGAAAACACACCATGTTTTTGAGTTTTCACAAAGTAGAGCTCAACAATGAACATTTTCAGGGGCTCAGTGCATCATGGGACAGGTGAGAGAGACCACTGTGATAATGACACACACAGCCTCCTGGCACAAAGTAAGACTAACCACCTGTACAGTATATCATATTACGCATTGATGAGCCTTAAGAATGTGTTTTGCTTGAATCAAATAGTGTAGCGTTCCTCCGTGGACCTACTAGAAACAGGTTCAGGAGTCGGGGTAAAAGGAACAGACTCTTTCTTAACTGTATCCGTGTCTTTTTCAGCGGTCTTAACAAAGACGTTCCAGACAGTACTGAGTCACTCATGAACAGTGGAGAGTTCAACTAAGACGCTCCCAGCTCCCCTCCACTTCACCCAACAGTTAAGGCTCTACCCCCAGAACTCCACAGAATTCCCCTTGTGATGAACTGTGCATGAACAATAAAACAACCAATCAAAACGGAACACCAAACTACGTACAGAAATAAACATTAATCATAACTATTTACACAGAGCTATTTCAGCTCCCTCCAGCGCCATCACAACACTATTAATCAATCGCTATCCATAACCGATTATGTAAAGGCTGGGTCAGAGTGGTCTGGAGCAAAGAGGCTCCTCCCTGCTATGAAGATGTATCATAGTATTAGTAATAAATCTGTCACCGTTCATTTACATTTGAATAATTTGATTTCATCACCATCAAATTTGTTGAAAGACAGGTGCTTTGCTTTTCCTTTGTGCTTTATACAAATAACATTGAGCTAAAACATCAGTAATTCTTTAAAAATATCCTTCCTCTTCTTTAGCTTTTTTACAGTGATCAGAAAATGTTGCAGTACAGTAATAAGTTTTCTGCCGACACGATGAGGCCATAAGCTAATCTTGCAGATATCTCTGCCCATATCTCACAACACTCTCTATAGAGCTCCTGACCAAGTTATGATGCGATTTTCTTTGCACTACAACAACTCCCTTCTATCTGGTCTTCCAGCTTCTGGCTTCAAGCCTCTTCAGCTGATCTGGAATGCTGCTGCAGGAGTTGTGTTCCACCAGCCAAAACATTCCTGTACACCTCCCTTCCTCATTTCACTCCATGGCTGTCTATATCAAGTTCAACACTCTGCTCACAGCCTTTAAAATGGTCAAAGGATTTGCCCTCCAGTACTTTCAAGGCCTGATCACTCTCTTCACCCCATCAAGAGTGCAGAGGTCCTCCAGCTCTGACGACTTGGTGGTCTCATGATTGAGGGTCGCAACTATCTCTTTTTTTCATATGAATTCAATATGCAGCTATTCATGAAATGTGCACCGGTACAAATAGTGGCACTGGTGAGCCTGGGCTTTAAGAATCACCTATCTACATTTATAACTCTTATCTGGTGATGAAATCCGCTTCTCTTAACTATGAGCTCCATGTTGTTGTTACTTTATCCTGTATTTTATTAGAATATAAATTAATGGAAAATGAAAGCTCAGTGACTCTTCAGTGACGAATGTTCGAAAATTTATATATCTCCTCAAATGAATACCAGAAAAGTTGAAGGTCAGTTGACTTTTTAGAGAAATGTTACATCGACACACATCACATATTATGCACTCGTCCTCATGCAAAACTGTTCTCCCTCCTCCCACCTCCCTATTAAAGAGCAGCTGTGAGTCTCTGACCCTCAGTCACCTTGAGGACTGGAGAGTTGAGAAGAACAGCCCATTTCCATCACCAGCCATGTTCCCTGTAGCTCTGCTGCTGCTGCTGGCAGCTGTTTCCTGTGAGTCTCTGCCTTTGGTACATGGAGGGTAAAGAGACTCTTCAAGGCCATTTCAGATACTGACTCTCTGATGTTGAACCCACATTTCTCTCTCTGTAGGTGTTTAGTCTCAGGTTGTTCTCACTCAGCCGGAATCAGAGATGGGATCTCCAGGAGGTTCCCTCACGTTAAAATGCGCCTGCAGTGGATTTAGTGTTGGGAGCACTAACATGCACTGGATCAGACAGGCTCCTGGAAAAGGACTTGAGTGGATCATCTTTTACTACTACTCTGATTCATACAATTCTGATTCAGTTTTCAGCGCAGTCCGTACAGGGCAGATTCCGGGCATCTAAAGACAGCTCTAATCTGTACCTGCACATGATGCAGCTGAAAACTGAAGACACTGCAGTTTATTACTGTGCGAGAGACACAGTGAGTGGAGACACTGCAGGGCTGTACAATAACTGCTCCAGTACATCTCACACTGAGGGTCACTGATGTGTGTCTCTGCAGCACTGTCTTGTACTTCTTGTCCACATAGTAGAACTAGCTGAAAATGGTATCTGTTCTAGCTAAAATTAATAGAAACCCCTTAAAAGAAAAATGTATCTACTGTACTGAAATATATATGTTATGAAAATTAAACTGTCCAGATGAAGAGCTTGTTGAAGTTGCCCCCCCTACAAACAACACAAATGAAGAAAACCTTTGTTAGTGCTACATTTGTGCCATAAAACAACCGTTTACTGTCGGTCCCTGACCTCCTCTGGAGCAGTGGTGAAGAGACCTGGAGACTCAGTGAAACTGTCCTGTACAACGTCTGGGTTCTCCATGAGCAGCTTATGGATGCACTGGATCCATCAGCCACCAGGGAAAGGACTGCAGTGGATTGGGTTCATTGACACTGGTACTGGCACTACCTTCTCAGAGTCCTTCAAGGGCCAGTTTTCCATCACCAAACACTGTACTTGGAGGTGAAGAGCGTGAAACCTGAAGACACTGCAGTTTATTACTGCGCTCAAGACCCACAATGAGAGCAGAAACTGCAGGGCTGTACAGTAACTTCCCCTTTAGATCATGGTCCATGTTACCTTACTGAACCATGTCTGTTCGTGTTGTTTCAGTCACCCTTTCTGTCCACACACCAGCTGCTCCTCCACTTTGGGACAACAGAATCACCACACTGAGTGCTCTGCAGGAGTGGAGTTGATACACAGCTTCACACTACCTGCCCCAGGCCAGTTTGTCCTAATGAAGAGCAGGACTGAGACACTGAAGAGCTCCTTGACCAGCAACTAAGCTGTGAGTTTTAGTTTGTTTAGTTTGTACATATTTGGTCTTTCCCTCCTGAGTTTACGTTTTGGATTGCATTAGGGGATATTTCCCTGGATTAGTTAATATTACTTTCTTAATTAAAACCTTGACATTGGGAAAAGTTTGCTGTCGCTTGTGTTTGTCCTGCCCATGTGGTCACTTCTGCCTCACAGCTGCTTACAAAGTAGACTGTAAAAGCAGTCATTATTGCAAAATCATTGTGTAAAGGATTATTTTTGTGATTTTTTTTTAAAAAAAGAACATAGACAACCATATATTGCTAACTAAAATGAAATAAGCACAATGTATCAACTTATGAATAACAAATTCATTATCCAAAACCCAATGGCTTTATTTCACAGGCTCATATTTTACTTTTTTACATTTATTTTGAATGCGAGAAGATGACCTGCTATATGCAGTGCAGTAAAATTTGAATTTGAGCATTATTACAGCACAGAACTGATCTTTCAGGCAGAACTGAGAACGTCAGTCTAACATTTAAGTGTCACGTTCACGCCCACAAACCAATTGACAGCACCTGACTTCAGTTCCTGACTAACTGCTCACCCTTTAAAAGACCCTCCTCAGCACCCAGACCTTTGTGGAATCTCATCAGGGAGAAATGTGTGGAAAATGATTCTTTATGTGCAATCCACTTGAAACTTTATTTACCAACAGTAGTTTCAAAATGATCAATGTACCAGTGTTATAAGACCCCATTCTGAACTGGGAGGAATGCAGAGAACCACCTGGAGAGAAGATGCCCGTCTGTACCCTCCAGTACAGACAGATTTCACTCAACTGGGGTTAAAAAGAAGGGAATCGGGTGTTGAGAGGTTTCTTAGGGTTTCCTTGACAAATCAGTCCTTACTTGCTCAGCAATGACTTGTTAAATTACAGTATTTAGTAATATATAGTTTTAAATATACGGTTTCAGTGACAACTTGTTCATTCATCATCATCAGCAGTTTAGATCGAGGATGACTGGTGGTACCTCTGTTACCGCGTAAGTTAAATTACACACACATTCTGAACCGCTTGTCCCATGTGGGGTTGGAGCCTGCCCAGCAACACAGGGCATAAGGCCAGAGGGGACACACCCAGGACAGGACACCAGTCCACAGCAAGGCACTCCAAGTGGGACTCGAACCCCAGACCAACTGGAGAGCAGAACCTGGCCCAACCCACCACACCCCCTTAATTTAAATTATCACACACACACACACACACACACACACACACATTTTCTGAACCATTTGTCCCATACGGGGTCACAGGGAACCAGAGCCTACCCAGTAACACAGGGCGTAAGGCCAAAGGGGGAGGGGACACACCCAGGACAGGACGCCAGTCCGCCGCAAGGCACCCCAAGCAGGACTTGAACCCCAGACCCACGGGAGAGCAGTACTGTGGTCCAACCCACTGCGGCACTGCACCCCTTAAATTATTTCAAGAAAACTTAGTTGTAGGACAGTTGAATCAAGCAGGTAGCCAGAGATTTCACACACTTTGGTTCAGGGAGAGCTCCAATCTGAGGAATCTAGGACTGTGGCACCGTTATATTCTATTAAGGTGAAGCCAGAACTGTTTACACTGTTGGAAAAACATAATTACATGTTTAACTTTCCCTGCAGTGAAAGAGAGGTGTCCCTGTATCTCAATCTTTCCACATGAAAACCTCCCCGTTACTCCTAACAAACATTGTCCCGTTACTGTAGTACCACACCACCAGTGTATGCAAACCTGACTTAGTCCTGACTCTTAAATACCAGTGATGGACACAAACCCCAGCAGGAGACACTCATAGATCTTCACACCAGTTCAGCTTCAGCACAAACATGTTCCCTGTGTCTCTGCTGTTACTGCTGGCAGCTGCTTCCTGTGAGTCTTTTTTAAACTCCAAGTGGACTTGAACATGTCATGTATTTTTAAAATTTTCTCTTTATTTCATTCAGATTCTGTTTGTCTTGGAAATTTTTATCACGAAACTACATCAGAATATGAGAAGGAGTTTCCAACTGTTTTGATGAATTCTTTCCTCTGTCCAGGTGCCCAAGGTGATGTAGTTCTGACTGAGTCTGGTGGTCAGGTGGTCAGTCCAGGAGGGAAACTCATTCTCACCTGTACTGGCTCTGGTTACACATTTAAAGACTATGATATGAGCTGGGTGAGACACCTGCTACAAAAAGGCCTGGAATGGACTTCATACATCAGTGCATATAGTGGAAGCATCAAGTACTACTCAGAGTCTATGAAAGGAAGATTCTTCATGAAGGACAATGACAGGGCCACCATCACCCTGGAAATGAACGACTGAAAAGCTGAAGACACAGCTGTGAATTACTGTGCGAGAGACTCACAGTGAGAGAAGCGAGACAGAGACTTGCACAAAAACAGCACAAGGAGAGGAAGGTGTGAGAGGGGTTAACTGCTTCTCCAACTCGCAGTCTGTTTAGATACCTGTTTATGGATCAATGTTGAATAAAAATACTTTTAGATTGAAATACTTCAAAAGAGGGGTGCAGTGGCCAGGTCCTGCTCTCTGGCGGGTTTGGGGTTTGAGTCCTGTTTCGGGTGCCTTGTGATGGACTGGTGTCCCATCCTGGGTGTGTATCCACCCCCTCCGGCCTTGTGACCTGTGTTACCGCAACCCTGCACGAGACCAACGATTTCAGACAGTGTGTGTGTGTACTTCAGAAAAGTTTATTGTATTTATTGCTGCTGTAACTCTTAAGGATTTTTAATATGTACTTTAATTAGAATTAATTAATTGTCATATATTCTAAACTGGGTTAAAATGTTTAAAACATTCTGGCCGAACAGTAATTTACATGTTTAAATGTTTTGATGATACAGCTGGAAAGCAAATAAAGTCTTTTTTAAGGTTTTTAACTACCAACTTTCATTTGGTTTTTGCAATACACTGTTGTGTTTTTTGTGAGAAACATCTCTGCTAAACAAATGAATTAACTTCGATGAGGGAATTATAGCGCAGTACTACCATTGGCCAGAGGATGTCGCTCTAATAAAGACAATAAGAGGAGTACACTTGTCCAAGTGGGGTTGCAGCAAGCCAGAGCCTAACCCAGCAGTGCAGGGTGCCAAGTCAGAGAGGATGCACCTAGAGCAGGACACCAGTCCATCACATAGCACCCCAAGCAGGACTTGAAGCCCAGACCCACCAGAAAACAGGGACCGGGCAAACCTGCTGTGCCGTTGCACTACTATGCCCCCCTGGAGAAGTGAGCAGTGTCTTTCTTATTAGTTCAACAGCACTGAGGTGCATTTCCTGACCAGGTATTGCATTGCATTTTGTGGACCACTGGGTGGGAATGACCAAGAATTATACATAATTTACTATTTTTAATTTCAAATTCATAAATATGATGCACAATTGACTCAACAATTTTGTTCATCATTACTAAGCATTAATGAGCTTAATTAAGAATGGATTGTATGCTGATACTCAATCACTATCCATAACCACTTAGAAAAAGGCAGGGTCATAGTGGTCCAGACCCTATTGTAGGGGACAAATAGGAATATATGGAGACAGGCTGGTGAGGCTACTACCTAGGAGGCCAGAATAAGGATACAGTCGAACCACCTGTACAGTATATTATATCCATGTGAAAGTGATGATGAAGAATAATGAGGATGAAGTGCCTGCTGTGAAACCTTCCATGTGGACCTGCATACAGCTCTGAATCCTCCTTTTAAACCGAGTGTCACCTGTCCAGTCAGAGGGAGGAGTTCATGCAAACTGAGCTCTTCCTTCTACATTTATATCTGTGCACTGAGCAAAGAGGGAACGAACGCCAAGTTCTGGCTGCTTTAATCGACATTTTAACCACAGTCACACACATTCACCATGACCTTCTTAACTGCTCTCCTCTTAATGACAACATGCTTAACAGGTACATTTTAATGACACATATAAGCTGCGTCTGCTCTTGAGTACTGAGATGGAGGTTTAATGTTTGTTTTCTTTCCACAGGTGTTACTGGTCAGACACTGACTCAGTCTGAAGCAGCTGTTAAAAAGCCTGGAGAATCTCATCGACTCACCTGTACAGCCTCTGGCTTCACTTTCAGTAGCTATTACATGCACTGGATCCGACAGCCTCCTGGGAAGCCACTGGAATGGATTGCTTATATTAGCAGTGGCAGTGGCAGTAGCACCAACTATGGCAGCTCTTTTAAAGGCAGATTCACCATCTCCAGAGACAACAACAAGAACCAGCTGTATTTACAGATGAACAACTTGAAGGATGAAGACACCGCAGTTTATTACTGTGCAGGAGACACAGTGAGTGGAGACACTGCAGGGCTGTACAATAACTGCTCCAGTACATCTCACACTGAGGGTCACTCAAGTGTGTCCATGCAGCACTGTCTTGTTCTTCTTGTCCACATGGTAGATCTAGCAGAAACTGGTACTGGTAACAAAAATTAATAGGAACCATTCCGAAGAGACATTTATCTACTGTACTGAAATATTTATGTCATTAATATTAAAATGTCCAGGTTAAGATAATTCTTTGCTTCCGACTTCTTTTTTAGAGTCCACTGAATGAACCGCCCTGCTCTTCAGCTTAATCAAAGCAGATTTGTAATAATAGAATTCCTCTCCACATTTTATCTCTTAGCTCACATGCTGTAGAACAGATATCCTCCCAACATCACATGTCTTCCCAGTTGAATTTCAGAAACTTTTCTTCAAGCCATTTTTTAACTATTTAGTTTCACCTCTACTGTCTTAGTGGCCTTTAGTAAACGTCTGTCACACTGCACCCTGTTAAAAATTCAATTTTGCAACATTTCATTTAACAATTTAAAGTTTATTTTGTTTGACTTTTTGTGTAATAATTTTGTTTTGTGATACCAAAAATACCATGTTATAGCTATTGTACTTGTCAATGTCATGCTCACGACCGCGTGCCCTGCACGTCCACCTAATCAAGGAGACACAGGATAACAGGGCGACTCAGACACTCGTGAGTGCGGAATCTCCTTGAGAGTAACCGAAGCACCTTGTGAGTTCTTTACCCGTGTGTTCTCCTGCTGTTTGGCTCCTGGACCCTTTGCTCTTGTTCTCTTGGTTTTGACTCCTTCCTGCCCCTCTGATTATTCCTGCTACCGTGTCTGAGTCCATCAGCTGGATTCCCGAGTTCCCCCATGACGGTCAAACACTCCTTTACTACCAGTTCTGATATTATAAGCAATCTGGGAGAAATATCTCAGTTAAAATCTGAACACATTGACTTTGAAGGAAAATACTTCGAAAACCGTATATCAGCAAAACTTCATATAAAATATAACAGAATGAAATTTGTTAGCAATGATGTTAGAAAAATTGGAATAGTACACACAAGCTTCCCAGAACAGTTTTATTTTTCACACAGATGTGTGTCTGCAGGATGCCTTCCTCAACGTACTTGTGTACTGTGTACTATTTGTACTGCTGATGTCTGTGACAGGTATTGACATCATACCTCATGGACCAACAAGAATTATATTTTGAAAATAGATCCATTTCACTCGAATTGAATCAACCCAGTAGCAGAGTGGGGTGTTTGATGCCAACACATTCTCCAGAATGAAACGCTTACTGAAGTCAGAAACTCTCCATACTACGTTATTCTACAGTCTCAAAACTTCTTAAATATTGTTGCATTAACCCACGAGGAATTTTGAATTATTCTTCAGAAATAATTCCAAATTAGACGACTTAAAATTCAAGCTTCTATGGTGGACTATGGTAAAGACTTCCCGATTTGAGAGAATTAAGCTGCAGTACAACCACTGGCCAGAAGATGTCACTGTAGGAAATACTCAGAGAGATGTACAGTGTTGGGTACAGTATTGCTCATTAGCTCTATAGCAGGGAAGTGCAGTTTTGATACAATACTGCTTGCAGTTTTATTACATAGTATAGGGACAACCAATAATTATCGATGAACTATTATTAAGTAAAGGGGGTATGGTGGTGCTGTGGGTTGGACCGGGTACTGCTCTCTGGTGGGTCTGGGGTTCAAGTCCTGCTTGGGGTGCCTTGCGGCGGACTGGCGTCCCGTCCTGGCTGTGTCCCCTCCCCCTCCGGCCTTATGCCCTGTGTTGCCGGGTTAGGCTCAGGCTCCGGCTGCGGTTCAGAAAATGTGTGTGTGTGTATTAAGTAAAAATGCATGTTTTATGAAGTACTACCAACTCAATAACTGTGCTGACTACCAGTTGCCTGATGAGTGTAACGCAAAATATTTGAGTTTTTATTGATTGAAAGCCATCATCAAAAATCGTTAGGCAGAGGGTAACTGTGAAACTTAAGAAAACATTTGGGTGTAAAACAGTTAAATGATCTGTTAGATTCCAGCAGACTGGAGAATTGTGGACTGAGCTCGAGGAGTAAAGGCACATGGAACTACAATCACAAATGTACGTAAAGTTCAAATAGAGCATTTGTTCAACTCTGCAAAAAGGCTCATCCCTGCATTTTTGAAATGTATGTGCAACATTCTTTCGAGTTATGCAGCTGGATACTTTCACCCAAATAAAAAACTGTAAAAATCTTCTTTATTCATGGCAGAACAGCTGTAGGAAAGAGAGACACTGGTAAACTTCAGCTAACAAGTAGAACTTTACCACAACACTACATGCTTCCTCTGCCGAGGAAAACACACCATGTTTTTGAGTTTTCACAAAGTAGAGCTCAACAATGAACATTTTCAGGTGCTCAGTGCATCATGGGACAGGTGAGAGACACCACTGTGATAATGACACACACAGCCTCCTGGCACAAAGTAAGACTAACCACCTGTACAGTATATCATATTACGGATTGATGAGCCTTAAGAACGTGTTTTGCTTGAATTATATGCTTTAGTGTTCCCCGTGGACCTAGTAGAAACAGGTTCAGGAGTCGGGGTAAAAGGAACAGACTCTTTCTTAACTGTGTACATGTCTTTTTCAGTGGTCTTAACAAAGACGTTCCAGACAGTACTGAGTCACTCATGAACAGTGGAGAGTTCAACTAAGACGCTCCCAGCCCTCCTCCACTTCACCCAACAGTTAAGGCTCTACCCCCAGAACTCCCCAGAATTCCACTTGTGATGAACTGTGCATGAACAATAAAACAACACCAAACTACGTACAGAAATAAACATTAGTCACAACTATTTACACAGAGCTATTTCAGCTCCCTCCAGCGCCATCACAATATTATTAATCAATCACTATCCATAACCGATTATGTAAAGGCTGGGTCAGAGTTGTCTGGAGCAAAGAGGCTCATCCCTGCTATGAAGATGTATTATGGTATTAGTAATAAATCTGTCACCATTCATTTACATTTGAATAATCTGATTTCATCCCCATGGAATTTGTTGAAAAACAGGCGCTTTGCTTTTCCTTTGTGCTTTATACAAATAACATTGAGCTGAAACATCAGTAATTCTTTAAAAATATCCTTCCTCTTCTTTAGCTTTTTTACAGTGATCAGAAAATGTTGCAGTACAGTAATAAGTTTTCTGCCAACACAATTAAGCCATAAGCTGATCTTGCAGATACCTCTGCCCATGTCTCACAACACTCCCCATCGAGCTGTTGACCACATTATGAGGATATCTTGCTTGGACTACAACAGCTCCCTTCTATCTGGTCTTCCAGCCTCTGGCTTCAAGCCTCTTCAGCTGATCTGGAATGCTGCTGCAGGAGTTGTGTTCCACCAGCCAAAACATTCCTATACACCTCCCTTCGTCATCTCACTCCATGGCTGTTAAACTCTGATCACAGCCTATAAAATGGTCAAAGGATTTGCCCTCCAGTACCTTCAAGGCCTTATCACTCTCTTCACCCCATCAAGAGTGCAGAGGTCCTCCATCTCTGACGATTTGGCGGTCTCACGCTCGAAAAAGTCCAAAGTATTAGTTCTTGGTTTTTCCTCTGCTTTGGTGAAATGAACTCACTCACACCCTCATAACTGCTGAATCCCTTCAACATTCAAAAAAGGTCTCAAAACACACCTTTTTTGGACCACCTTCTCTCCAGATCTTCTAACAGCTCCATAAATGTGAATAGCATCATCTGTCACAACTAACTCTGTATTTCCTCCGAATTCTTTAAGCAACTATTCATGAAATGTCCACCGGTAAAAATGGTGGCGCTGGTGAACCTGGGCTTCGAGAATCACTTATCTACATCTCTAACACTGTCTGTTGATGAAATCCACTTCTCTTAACTACGAACTGCATGTTGTCGTTACTGCATTCTGTATTTTGTTAGAATATAGAATAATGTGAAATTAAAGCACAGTGAATCCTTCAGTGACAAATGTACAAAAATTTATATACCTGCTCAAATGAATATCAGAAAAAAGATGAACGTCGGTTGACTTTTTAGAGAAATGTTACATCGACACACATCACATATAATGCACTCGTCCTCATGCAAAACTGTTCCACTCCCTCCCTACTTCACCTCCCTATTAAAGAGCAGCTGTGAGTCTCTGACCCTCAGTCACCCTGAGGCAGGGACGGACTTGGAGTAAAAAACGGCCCTGGATTTTCCCCCAAACAGGCCCCACCACAACTACAAACAGCCGCTTCTATCTCACAATATTACAGCAGTCGATGTATCGCATTTATGGCAAATAACATCATAAATCCCATGGTGATTGAAATAAATTTATTATTGTATGAACCAAAATAGGGGGGGGGGTGCTGTGGTGTCCGAAAAGGAAGGTACACCGTTCTTTGGAGGTTTCCCTGAAACAAAGCACTGGAACACTTGAAGTGTGCAAAACAAAGAGTTTATTAAGAACAGTAGCTCGTGTCACAAACGCACTTCACACCGCGGAACCTCATCTCTTTTTTGCGTGAAAACACCCCCGTTATATATAGTGCCGCCAATAACGGTTCCCGCTTCTTTTAGGAAGTAACCAATGACAATTATCCTTTGTCAACTTACACCCTACAGGCTGGCAGGAACCTTTCTTTTACAAAACTCTCAAGGATTTGTTCTTGGTGTAAAACACCACAGGCGCGGTGGCGCAGTGGGTTGGATCCGGTTCGAGTCCCTCTTGGGGTGCCTTGCGACGGACTGGCGTCCCGTCCTGGGTGTGTCCCCTCCCCCTCCGGCCTTATGCCCTGTGTTGCCGGGTTAGGCTCCGGTTCCCCGCGACCCTGTTTGGGACAAGCGGTTCTGAAAATGTGTGTGTGTGTGTGTCACTGACACTATGCTTTTCGTTCCTGCAACTACCTTCACCCCGAATAAGCAAATGAATACAGATAAATTTATTTCAGGTAAGTCTCAGTATAACATCTGTCACTTAATATTAAACCAATTCTAAATTACTTTTAGATTACTTATATATTCTTATATATTCTTATAATACTTTGAATGTTATGGAAAGCAAACACATTGATTTAGGTTTATTTTCAAACAAAATGGTTGCGTGATGTTATCTCAATCTTGGGGAGAATTATAGCCTGTGTTTTGCTATAATTTCAGCTGTAGGTAACGTGAGAACACCTGATTGTGCAAACTGACACGTAGCACCATTAGAACAGTTAAATTCTGTTTGTTTTGATGTGAGTTCGTGACCAGTTCGTGGGCAATTTAAAACGGGATGAATGGGTGTGAATTTGGATATTGGCTGGGTTTGCCTACATGCCACGATCAAAATAATATCGTTTTGGCGTCTACTGTTGCCACGCAACGACAAAAGTCATGCTGCAGCCAAGCTGAGTATGAGTGACCATGTGTGCACAAATTATTTGCAAACTCGCTCATCCTCATGTTACATGTTAATCGGAGCAATCACCTTAGGCTACTTCATTTACTCTATTTTCTAACTCAGTAGCAATGTAACCCGTTGTAGAATCGCTGCTGTCTCGTTATGAATGAATGGGATATTCACGTCAGACAACGCGGAGTGATAAATAGCAGTGAACGTTCGGACTAGGGATGTCCTGGGATTTTACTATAGTGCTGTTCATAGGCTACATGTTCTATAGTGAGAGGCGGGCAAAGGTAACCTGATGTAACTGTCCTGACAGGCGACTCACCAGAACCATTGGCTCAGGAGCAACTGCTGCTGTCTCTCCCTCATCAGGCTCAGGATTAGGGCTACTACTGCCTGCAGTTGCACTGCTGCTGGCAACACTATTGCCAAATATCTCTGTTATTTTTTTGCATTTTAGAGCGTCGGTCTCTAAGGACTTCGCTTTTTTTTTCTTTTAGCTTCTCCCAACCAACCGCCTTTATCTTTACGTTTTTTGCTTGCCATCATGAGCCCACTCTCCTTTGCGACAGTTTCGGTTTATTATAAGGAAAAAAAGATTGCATTAGTGCCCCCTTTTGTCGGCTGTCAGCGTCACTTAATCTGACACTTTTTCTTTGGTGATGAACCAGCCAGGCCGTTCTGGACTTCTCCAGAGAGTCCAGATGGCCAGTCCGCCCCTGCCCTCGGGACTCCCACCAGCTCATCTCCATCACCAGTAATGCTCCTTGCTGCTGCCGCTGGGAGCTGTTTCCTGTGAGTCTCTCCCTGTGTTACATGGAGGGTAAACAGACTCTTCAAGGCCATTTCAGATACTGACTCTCTCATGTTGAACCCACATTTCTCTCTCTGTAGGTGTTCAGTCTCAGGTTGTTCTCACGCAGCTGGAATCAGAGATGGGATCTCCAGGAGGTTCCCTCACATTAAAATGTGCCTGCAGTAGATTCAGTGTTGGGGGCACTTCCATGTACTCGATAAGACAGGCTCCCGGAAAAGCACTCGAGTGGATCATCTTTTACTACTCTGATTCAAGCAAGAGCACAGTGTAGTCTGCCACATCTGTGTCTTTCATGGTTTTTGTCCTGGAAGGAAAGGGTGGACTCAAGTGCAGAGTGCACAGGGGTTTATTCAGACGCTAGACAGGAATCCTAGTCAACTACAGGCAAGGGTCTTCGGACTGCAAACGAGGTACACCAGGAAATCCAGTATCGGAGTTGGAAAAACAGGCAGTCGGTCAGAATACTAGTAAGCGGGTCAGGTTTCAGGACGGGAGCGGTCTCAGTAAACGGGCAAAGAGAAGAGGAGCTAGGAGTGAGGAGAAGGGAGAAGGGTACAAAGGCACCAGGTAGTCTGACTCAGAGCCAGTGAGTAATTGGTGAACAAGATTCCGCGACACTCATCGTTCGCTTCTGCCTTTTGACCTGTCGAGCCCCAGGTGTATCCGGTTATGCCGATGACGTGGGCGTGGCAGTGTCCTCCCTTCAAAATGTGTTGCTTTTATCAAAAAAAAAAAAAAAAAAAAGGTAAATCATGACAATTTAAAATCACCATAGAGAGAGAAAACTTCATAAATTGTAGGTCTCTGGAGTGGATACAAACTTTCACATGGTCTTTAGGGAAAATGACCAGATGTCCTCGCTTATAAACAGCTTTCTTAATGGTATAACAGCAGTAGCAAAGACAGACTTGAAACTGACAAACTTGAGGTTACAAATAATTGTCTTTGGCCACAGAAATACCTTCTATCAGGGGACGTGTATATTGTGGAATCGGTGACATAATTATACACAAATTATGCTCTATAGCTCATGCAAAACTGCCTCACCGACAGTTAAAATGTAACATTGTGTTTACACAGAGGAGGTGTGCAGAACAATGATAAATTAACTGTACAAGTTAGTACAGTATATATTTCACACACACAAAAATATGAAAACATAAAATAATAATCTCACATTGTTTTTATCCAGGATTTCATCATCTACTGTAAGGATTTGTATTTTACCTATACATAGTAAAAATGTTATTATTACACTAATCTCATCTCTTTTAAAGGTTGAAATGAAAAAGTAAATTGGTAAAAATATTTTTTGCTCTCTCATAGATCAACTGTTAAAATACTAAATGTCTTCACAATATAACGTTGTCACACGACAAATGTATGATTTATTTGTGCGGTATAGAGTAAGAGGGAAAGAGGGATCTGCTGGATTTTCAAAAGAAAGTTAACGCTTCATTCCGGATCCTTTTGATTTAATTCTTCTATAAAACTATGTACTGTACCTACATAATATGAGATGGGTATATGGTATTGGTGCAGTATATTGTATATATACTGTAATTCAACAAATGTTAATTACATGGAGACGCATGGAATCTAACAGTAACCTTTCATGTTGCAGATTTTTTGTTCAATGTTTTCCTCTGTATAAGAAGAACGCTGTGATACTGAAAATAGCTATGTAATATTTTTTATTTTGTACTAATGTATTATTGTAATCAGTTCAGTACTAATTAACCTTGAAGGTTATTCAACATCTAGGAACAATAATGAAGAGGACTTCCCAGCAGTCTATTGAAACCTCTGGAAAGGAATATACAAAGTTACCCTCTACTGTACTGCTACAAATGCGAAATCACACAAAGTCACAGGTCACACAGACACTAAATTCAAGACACATTTAAATTTTAAACCTTACTACTCAATTTTTTTAATACAGTTTACTTGTGTTTAAATCTACAGGTATGCGCTGCTTTACAACGTTTCGGGCAGCGATGGACCACGTATACGACGGTGGTCCCATAAAAATATAATGGACTGAAAAATTCAAATCAATCAAAAGAGCGAAACAAAGAGTGATGTCGTATGGGTCGTAACGCGATGCATCGCTTACGTTTTAAGCATGTTTTACAAACAAACCAATTGCGCTGCCACTGCTAGTTATATGAAAGTATATACGATTTATGTATAGTACATAATACATGATGATGATAATAAACAACTGTTACTGGTTTATGTATTTACTGTACAGTAGTTTTTAATTGTTATTTTAGACTGTACTCTTTCTACTTAAGAAAGTTCCGGAATGTAAGGCAGCACTGTACATTCTATGGTGTTCGCTCAACGACAAAGTCGAACTGCTACTGGTTTCACAGAACGTAACCCCGTCGCTAAGTGGCACATACCTGTATTTAAAAATGTGGGGGAAAAAAAAACTGTTGTACAGAACATAAAACATTATACACCTGACACTCAATGCAAGACCCTGACAGCTGGTTATTGAAAGATCACTGACTAAAGACGGTAGAATAGCTCATATGAGATACACCAGTCCTGTTACATTTTTCTTAGGTTTTACCTATAAAATCACCACTCAAAAATTTCAATTTAAAATTATGAAAGCCATGGAGCTGGGAGAGTAGGAAAAAATCTTGATCAAAATTAGCTATGAACACTGATTGAAAATACAGATGTGCGCATCTATGTCCAAGTAACAAAATTCCAGAAATACAAAGTACATTTTGTTAAATTTCAAATACACCATTAATGACTTCTGTGTTTCAGGATAAATGCATGATTCATACATTATAAACTTTTCAGAGCTTTTTAAAAATGTCACATAAGTGAGGTGTCCTGTTTCTCATGACTCTCTTCCCCTGTTTCACACATACAGTTAAAGAGTATGTGTTACACACAGGGGCTGGATACCAGAGGTGGGACCCAAGTGTGGGATCTTTCACTTTTAAGCTCAAGGGGCAAAGCAATTCTCGTGGTCGGGGACACGCGTGGATCCAGAATCGAGGCGCAAGCATTGGTCTGAGGGATGTCGTGGTCGATAAGGCAAGGAAAAGGTCGAAACTGCGGGAAGCAGGGCTCAGTGACAAGGAGGTGGACAAGGGAGCAAGGAAGGGGGGGACACTAGGTGAAGATCAGGCAAAGCAAAGGTAAAGTTAAAGACCACAGGTGGGACAGTTGCCTCATATGAGATTCCATGACCTGGGAGCGGTGGAGTGGCTCCTTTTATACTCTGCCCTGCTGATCATAGCCAGGTGCTTGTGTCTGGCGAGTGGTTATGGGTGTGACAGTATGTTAGTGACCAAGTTCAGGGAATTTCACTTTTAAATTTATATAAATAAGCACTTTGTATGGATTCTGAAAAAAACTTTCCATAATAACTGTTAGTTATTTAATATTAATTAACTCAAAGTGAACCTGTTCTTTGTCAGAAGCTGGTCATCAAATGACACAGACTGAGAAAATGTGGCAGAGCTCTGATTTTACCTATAGCAGTGTACTATTTTTACTGACCAAGTATTAGTGAATTAATGTAAACAATCTAGTTCTTATTCAACATGAATAATTATACGACAGTGTACAGGAGGAGCAGTGAAGACGTGTTCGAAACAGCATCTGTTTAAACCTGTAGGGGGGTCTATGCAAAGTTATCCTCCACTGTGCTGCTATAAAAATCAGAATCACATACAGTATCAGGTCATACTGACACCACTTGTTCTGAGGTATTGGACAATGGAACTGAATATTGTTGGGAGTTTAATCTTCATACTGGGGTCTCTACAAGGTAGGACTGGAGAAATTAAAACTGCAATGCAATATTGTAACTGTACTGGATACACAGATGAATTTCAAAGTATTGAGTATACTGTGACATGTCGGTTTTTACAGGGATCCACTGTGATGACATAAGGTTGGATCAGTCACCTCCTCAGGTGAAGAGACCAGGAGAGTCTGTCAAGCTGTCCTGTGTCATTTATGGGTTTGATATGACAGATTACCTCATGCACTGGATACGACAGAAAGCAGATGGAGGACTGGAGTGGATTGGGAGAGTGAACTCGGGTTCTGGAAGTGAACCGCTCTACGTGGTGTCCCTGAAAGGACAGTTCACCCTGACTGAGGACGTCTCCAAAAGCACACAGTACTTGGAGGCCAAGAGTCTGAAAGCAGAGGACACGGCTGTTTACTACTGTGCTCGAGAGTCACACTGACTCGTCTCAGTTCAGCAGCTGTACAAAAACCACGAGCTGCAACACAAGTGCATGTAAAGTAATTCTTCTTTATTCAGTTATATTTGTACTTTGTAATGGATATTAAAAAAAAAAAACATTTTAACAAAGTGATTATTAATTTTTTAAGAACTTAATCGGATCATTACAGTCCTAGGGGTTACTCTGTGTGGCACATCTGGGCTGCAAGACAGAGGACAGGGAAGGTAGGGAGACTTTAACACAACTTGTGCCACAATCTGTCACACTATAAGTCACACATCTTCCGATTCCTGTGTTTTATTCTGTGTCTCTCCTTCGATTCTTCCAAAAGACTTTTCCAGATCACTCAGTTCACTGTTGATCAAGCAACAAGACAGTGAAAACACTGTAAAACAACTTTATTTACCAACAGTAATTTCAAAATGATCAATGTACCAGTGCTCTATGACCCCATCCTGAACTGGGAGGAATGCAGAGAACCACCTAGAGAGAAGATGTCCGTCTGTACCCTCCAACACAGACAGATTTCACTCATCTGGGGTAAAAAGAAGGGAATCAAGTGTTGAGAGGTTTCTTAAGGTTTCCTTGACAAATTAATCCTGACTTGCTCAGGAACAACTTGTTAAATTACTATATCTAGTAATATGTAGTTTTAAATATGCAGTTTCAGTGATAACTTGTTCCTTCATCATCAGCGGTTTACATTGAGGATGACTGGTGGTACCTCTGTTGCCTCGTAAGTTAAATTATTTCAAGAAAACTTAGTTGTAGGACAGTTGAATCAAACAGGTAGCCAGAAATTTCATACACTTTGGTTGAAGGAGAGCTCCTATCTGAGGAATCTAGGACTGTGGCACCGTTATATTCTATTAAGGCGAAGCCAGAACTGTTTACATTGTTGGAAAAATATAATTACATGTTTAACTTTCCCTGCAGTGAAAGAAAGGGGTCCCTGTATGTGAATGTTTCCACATGAAAACCTCTCCGTTACTCCTAACAAACATTGTCCCGTTGCTTCTTCTAAGCTTCGTTCTATTATTTCTGCTCCAGTGTTTTTGTTTATGGCTTTTTGGCTTCAAAGAATTCCCTGTGAAGAACTCCTCAATGAAAAAATTTTACATTTTTCACCATCTCTCTGTGTCAGTGTCTGTCCTTCCACTGTGAAGAACCATGTATAGTGTGTGACCCCTGTGATGTACCTCATCTCTCACAGGGTATAAGGTTTAATTCCACATGGTGTAGTGAAGATGCTGTTTCCTACGCTACAGTTAAGGAGAAGCAGCATTTTTCTACATTTTTGGGCATCACTGCTGTTGATCTCAGAACTAGCAGAGAAAATTCATCTGCAGAACTTGCAGAGTCAGCAAATTGAACAAATACATTTGATGTTCTTATGCTGGTATTTAGACTCTTTCTGAGACCTTTTACAGTTTTTTTTTCCAACATTTTCTAATAACTCTTCATCGGTATCAGTTGCCCATGACTGAATTGTCTCTGTGGACAAATTTCTCTCCGTATTTTTGGAAAAGATGCACTACATTTGGATGGAATCATCCCAGTGGGGGGTGAAATTTTTGACTGATTTTTGTATTGTTTGAGTCCTGATCAGTCTGGTAAGACAGAACACATACTGACAGAGAACATTAGTTAAAATCCCCAAAAAGATAAAACTGTTTGATCAGAGGTAGGGGGTGCGGTGGCGCAGTGGGTTGGACCACAGTCCTGCTTTCCGGTGGGTCTGGGGTTCGAGTCCCGCTTGGGGTGCCTTGCGACGGACTGGCGTCCCGTCCTGGGTGTGTTCCCTCCCCCTCCGGCCTTACGCCCTGTGTTACCGGGTAGGCTCCGGTTCCCCGTGACCCCGTATGGGACAAGCGGTTCTGAAAATGTGTGTGTGTGTGTGTGTTTGATCAGATGACTGATTTAATTCTTTAGTTCAGTCCTGTCCACAGTCTGACAGCACATTACATTTAGCAGACACTTTTCTCCAAAGCAACTTCCAATGAACTCAATGTAGTGTTATCAGCCCACACACCTTATTCACCAAGGTAAATTACACTGCTAGATACACTACTTACAAGGGGTCACTCATCCATACATCAGTGGAACACACTCTGTCACTCCCACACTATAGTAGAACCTGAACAGCATGTCCTTGGAGTGTGGGAGGAAAGCCACACAGACAGATCATGCAAACTCGATACAGACAGAGTAGGGATCGAACCCACATCCGGGCTGTCTCTGCTGTTACTCCTGGCAGCTGCTTCCTGTGAGTCTTTTTTAAACTCCAAGTGGACTTCAATATGTAATTTCAAAATTTAATTGTTTTGATGAATCAGCTGGAGAGCAAATGAACTTTTATAAACTTCCAATTTCCATTTGGGTTTTCTAATGCACTGTTCAACAGGAAAAGAATAAATAAAATATCTGAATAAATCTAAATGTAAATAAATAAATTCACTTCAGTTGACGAGGGAATTATAATGCAGTACTACCACTAGCCGAAGGATGTCGCTCTAATAAAGGCTGTGAGAGGAGTACAGTGGTATATTTCTCATTCGATCCACAGCACTGAGGTGCATTTCCTGACCCTGTACTGCATGACATTTTCTGGCCCACTGGGTGGTACTGACCAATAATTATACATCATTTCCTATTGATAATGAATAATCCATAATAATGATGCAGAATTGATTCAGTAATTTTGCTCATCATTACTAAGCATTATTGATCTTAATTACGAATGGATTATATACAAGTACTCAGTGACTATCTATAACCGTTTGTCTGAACGCAGGGTCATAGTGGTCTGAAACCTATTGTAGGGGAGTAGCAGTAATATATAGACACAGGCTGATCAGGCTACTACTGAGGAGGCCAGTCTCAGGATACAGCTGAACCACCCGTACACAAGAGCGCACACACACACACACACACACACACACATTGACTGAAACCGTTTGTCCCGAGCAGGATCGCAGAGAACCGAAACCCAACCCGGCAACACGGGGCGCAAGGCCGGAGGGGGAGGGGACACACTCAGTACGGGACTCCAATCCGTAAGCAAGGCACCGTAAGCCGGACTTGAACCCCAGACCTGCCAGAGAACAGGACCCAGCCAAACCTGCTGCGCCGCCACACCCCCCTACCACCCGTATGGTATATTATAAAAAAAAAAGTCACTGGAGGCTACTGTAAGAATGAACAGACACAGCCTTCTGCCACAAGAGGAGACCAACTACTTGTACAGTATATTTTATCCATGTGACAGTGATGATGAGGTACAATGAGGACGAAGTGCCTGCTGTGAGACAAGTTCTCGTTGTCAGGGACAGGCGAAGAGTCGGTCGATCGGCAGTCAGAGTGAGGATCCAAGGACGTGGTCAGAGGACAAAGCAAAGGGTCAAAAGCCAAGAAACGGTAACAGGAAGCAAGGGACAAGGCGGGAGTAGACATAGCACAGGAGAACTAGCTGCCTCAGCAAGATTCTACAATCATACAGGAGCTGAGGAGGGTCTTTTAAAGGTGAATGCTCAGTCAGATGCTTAAATGGTGTCAGGTGCTGTCAATTGTGGTGCAGGGGTGGACATGACAATCAGGTGTTAGGAGAGGTTTCTTAGCGTTTCCATGACAAATCAATCCTTACTTACCACTTGTTAAATTACAGTTTCAATGACAACTTGTTCCTTTATCATCGACAGTGTAGAGGGACAATGATTGGTGTTGCCCCTAAAGTTTCATTATTTTAATAAAATGTAGTTCTCATTGAAAAGGGGGTGTGGTGGCGCAGTGGGTTGGACTGCAGTCCTTCTCTCTGGTGGGTCTGGGGTTCAAGTTCCGCATGAGGTGTCTTGCAACAGACTGGCGTCCCATCCTGGGTGTGTCCCCTCCCCCTCCGGCCTTACGCCCTGTGTTGCCGGGTAGGCTCCGGTTCCCCGCAACCCCGTATGGGACAAGCGGTACTGAAAATGTGTGTGTGTGTATATGTATATGTATGTATAGTTCTCATTGGTTTAGGGAGAGCTCCTGTCTCAGGTATCTAGGAGTAAGTCATCTGCATATTCTATTAAGGTGAAACCCAGAACTATTTAGTTTAATGCAGAATATAATAATCACCTGTTTAACTTTCCCTGCAGTAAAAGAGAGGGGTCCCTGTGTCTGAATGCTTCCACATAAAAACCTCTCCATTACGCCTAACAAACATTGTCTCATTGCTTCTTTTTTATTCTTTCTGGTCCAGTGTTTTTATTTCATAATTATTTTGTTAACGGAATTCCCTGTGAACAAGTCCACAATAAAAACATTTTCAATTTTTCTCCCTCTGTCTGTGTCAGTGTTTGTCCTCCCACTATGAAGAACCAAGTATAGTGTGTGACCCCTGTGATGCACCTCATCTCTCACAGGGTGTTTATAAGGTTTGACTCCGCATTGTGCAGCCAATATGCTGTTTCCTCTGCTACAGTTAAGGAGAAGCAGCATTTTTCTTAATTTTTGGGGATCACTGCTGTTGGCGTTGATCTCAGAATTAGCAGAGAAAATTAATCTGCAGACTTTGCAGAGTCAGCAAATTGAACAAACATATTTGATGTTCCCATGCTGCTGTTTAGACTCTTCTAGAAATCTTTTACAGTTTTTCTCCACTGTTTTCTAATAACTCTTTATCAGTATCAGTTGCCCATGACTGAAGTGTCTCTGTGGGTAAATTTCTCTCTCTTTTTGGAAGAAGATGCACTACATTTTGATGGAATCACCGCAGTGGTGGGTTACATTTTTGAGACAAACACATTCTGCATTGTTTGAGAATCCTGATCAGTCTGGTAAGACAAAACACATATTGACACAGAACATTAGTAAAAATTCTCAAAGTGATAATACTGTTTGTTCAGATGACTGAGTTCGTTCTTTAGTGCAGTCCTGTCTACAGTCCAGCAGCACAGTGAGTGACGTTCCCTCCTTTATAGCTGTAACTTACACACAGTTACTATAGTACCACACCCCCAGTGTATACAAACCTGACTTAGTCCTGACTCTTAAATACCAGTGATGGACACAGACCCCAGCAGGAGACACTCATAGATCTTCACACCAGTTCAGCTTCAGCACAAACATGTTCCCTGTGTCTCTGCTGTTACTGCTGGCAGCTGCTTCCTGTGAGTCTTTTTTAAACTCCAAGTGGACTTCAACAAGTTATTTTTTCTATTTTCACATTTCAAAATTGAATTGTTTTGATAAATCAGCTGGAGAGCAAATGAACTTTTATAAACTTCCACTTTCCATTTGGGTTTTGTAATGCACTGTTCAACAGGAAAAGAATAAATTAAATATCTGAATAAATGTAAATATAAATAAATGAATTCACTTCAGTTGACGAGGGAATTATAATGCAGTACTACCACTAGCCAGAGGATGTCGCTCTAACAAAGGCTGTGAGAGGAGTACAGTGGTACATTTCTCATTTGGTCCACAGCACTGAGGTGCATTTCCTGACCCTGTACTGCATGATATTTTCTGGCCCACTGGGTGGTACTGACCAATAATTATACATAATTTCCTACTGATAATGAATAATCCATAATAATGATGCAGAATTGACTCAAGTATTTTGTTCATCATTACTAAGCATTATTGGTCTGCTGGGGGAGCAGCATTAATGCCAGAGATGCCGGCAGGGTGAACAAACTCATCCGTAAGGCCGGCAGCATCGTTGGACAGAACATGGAGACGTTTGAGTCAGTGAGGAATAGGAGGTCACTGAACAAACTGCTCTCCATCATGGACATTCTATCCCACCCACTTCACAGCACACTGCAAAGACAGCGAAGCTCATTCTCTAATAAACTCATTCAGCTCCGCTGTTGTAAAGAACGGTTCAGGAAATCATTCCTACTGTTCGCAATAACACTGTTCAACAGCTCACCCTTGTGTGACAGATGAACTATTCAGCACTACTGTTAGTTCATTTTGTTACTACGTCGTAATGATTATATTACCGTTCTGCACAACTTGCACTATATACTGTTGCACTACCTGCACTACATACTGTTTTGATTTATTCATTTAAATATACTTATTTACTATTCCTCCAACTGTACATACAATTGTTCATATTTTTATCTTGTATTTTTCCACTAGTTTTTAAATTTTTTATATTGCAAGTATTTTCAGACTGGTATTCTGCTGCTGTTACATAATAATTTCCCTTGTGGTATCTATCTATCTATCTATCTATCTATCTATCTATCTATCTATCTATTTAAGAATAATATACTGTTACTCAGTCACCATAACTGTTTGTCTGAACACAGGATCATAGTGGTCTGAAACCTATGCTAGAGAGCAAATAAACGATTTTTTAACTACCAACTTCCTTTTGGTTTTTGTAATACGGTGTTGTATTTTTTGTGAGGAACGTATCTGCTAAACAGATAAATAAATATAAATGAATTCACTTCAGCGGGTGATGGAATTATAGTGCAGTACTACCACTGGCCAGAGGATGTCGCTCTAATAAAGACTGGGAGAGGAGTACAGTGTATTTCTTATTATGGCCACAGGACTGACGAGCATTTCCTGACCCAGCATGCCATTTTATGGTCCACTGGGTAGGAAAGACCAAAAATACATAATTAACTATTTCTAACTGCAAATCCATAATAATGATGCAGTATTAACTCGGTCATTTTGTTCATCATTACCAAACATTGATCTTAATTAAGAATGTGTCTGGCTTGGATTATATGCTATTAGTCAATCACTGTCCATAACCGCTTATCTGAAGGCAGGGTCATAGTGGTCTGGAGCCTCTTGCATGGGAATAGTAGTAGTATATGGAGACAGGCTGCTGAGGCTACTACCTTGGAGGACAGTATAAGGATACAGTGGAACCATCTGGACAGTATATTATATCCATGTGACAGTGATGATGAAGTACAATGAGGATGAAGTGCCTGCTGTGAGACCTTCCATGTGGACCTGCCTACAGCTCTGAATCCTCCTTTTAAACTGAGTGTCACCTGTCCAGTCAGAGGGAGGAGTTCATGCAAACTGAGCTCTTCCTTCTACATTTATATCTGTGCACTGAGCAAAGAGGGAACAAATGCTGAGTTCTGGCTGCTTCAACTGACATTTTACCACAGTCACACACATTCACCATGACCTTCTTAACTGCTCTCCTCATAATAACAACATGCTTAACAGGTACATTTTAATGACACATATAAGCTGTGTGTGCTCTTGAGTACTGAGATGGAGGTTTAATGTTTGTTTTCTTTCCACAGGTGTTACTGGTCAGACACTGACTCAGTCTGAAGCAGCAGTTAAAAAGCCTGGAGAATCTCATCGACTCACCTGTACGGCCTCTGGCTTCACTTTCAGTAGCTATTACATGAGCCTGGATCCGACAGCCTCCTGGGAAGCCACTGGAATGGATTGCTTATATTAGTGATGACAGTAGCTACATATATTATGGCAGCTCTTTTAAAGGCAGATTCACCATCTCCAGAGACAACAACAACAACCAGCTGTATTTACAGATGAACAACTTGAAGGACGAAGACACCGCAGTTTATTACTGTGCGAGAGACACAGTGAGTGGAGACACTGCAAGGCTGTACAATAACTGCTCCAGTACATCTCACACTGAGGGTCACTCAAGTATGTCTCTGCAGCACTGTCTTGTACTTCTTGTCCACATGGAACTGTTCCAGAACTGGTTGAAACTGGTAACTCCTGTTTAATGAACTGATGTCCACTTTAATTTTATGAGGACTTAGAACTACTGCTGTTCACATAATATGGATTTGATTAAATGTAAATATTTCTTGGGTCACTCTAGTACAGAGCTGTATTTCCAGTTCACATATTTATGCAACAACTCTGTCATGGGCTGTATGATGGTGGAAAGATTAGGAATGAACTTGCCATAATAGTTCAGCAGGGCTAAGAAAGACCTGAGTTCTGTCACATTTGTGGGAACAGCAACCTTTCTATGTTTCCACTGGTATGTTATATACAATGCAAGGGAAAGTAAATAAGAGAGATGATGTGAAAAATAAATATAAATATAAATAGCGTTGTTTATTGCACCAGTTTACTCCCTAGGGGGCATTTAGCTGTTCATGAGGTAGATGGCCTGAGGGAAGAAACTTTTCCTGTGCCTGGCTGTCCTGGTGCTCAGTGCCCTGTAGCGCCGGCCGGACGGCAAAAGTTCAAAGAGGAAGTGGCCTGGGTGCAAAGGGTCTAGGATGATTTTGCCAGCCCTTTTTCTCACTCTGGACGAGTACAATTCTTGGAGAGTGGGTAGGGGTGTGCCAATGATTCCTCCAGCCATCCGGAGTATTTGCTGTAATCTTTTGAGATCTGATTTTGTGGCTGAGCAAAACCAGAGAGCTATAGAGGTGCAGAGGACAGACTGGATGACTGCAGAGTAGAATTGCATCAGCAGCCTCTGTGGCAGATTGAACTTCCTCAGCTGGCGAAGGAAGTACAACCTCTGCTGGGTCTTCTTCACAATGGAGTCTATGTGGGGCTCCCACTTCAGGTCCTGTGAGATGGTGGTGCCCAGGAACCTGGATGACTCCACTGTTGCCACAGTGCTGTTCATGATGGTGAGTGGGGGATAATGCTGAGGTGTTTCTCCTAAAGTCCACAATCATCTCAACCGTTTTGAGCGTGTTCAGTTCCAGGTTGTTATGACTGCACCAGACAGCCAACTCTTTAACCTCCTGTCTGTAAGCAGAGTCGTCACCAATCCTGTATGACGCCGATGAGTGTGGTGTCATCTGCGAACTTTAGGAGCTTGACAGAGGGGTCTTTTGCAGTGCAGTCGTTGGTGTACAGGGAAAAGAGCAGTGGGGAGAGCACGCAGCCCTGAGGGGCGCCAGTACTGATTGTGCGAGTTTTGGATGAGAATTTTCCCAGCCTCACTAGCTGCTGCCTGTCTGTCAGGAAGTTGGTGATCCACCGACAGATGGAGGTGGGCACGGAGAGTTGGGTTAATTTGGACAGGAGGAGGTGTGGGATGATGGTGTTGAAGGCCGAACTGAAGTCCACAAACAGGATCCTCACAAAAGTCCTTGGTTTGTCCAGATGTTGCAGGATGTAGTGCAGTCCCATGTTGACTGCATCATCCACAGACCTGTTTGCTCGAGAAGCAAACTGCAGGGGGTCCAGTAAGGGTCCAGTAATGTCCGTCAGGTAGGCCAACACCAGTCTTTCAAATGACTTCATGACCACAGACCTTAAGGCAACAGGTCTGTAGTCATTCAGTCCTGTGATTTTGAGTTTCTTCGGAATGGGGATTATGGTGGAGCATTTGAAGCAGGAATGGACTTCACACAGCTCCAGTCATCTGTTGAAGATCTGTGTGAAGATAGGGGCCAGGTAGTGAACACAGGTTTTTAGACCAGCTGGTGAAAGACTGTCTGTGCTCGGTGCTTTTCTTGTCTTCTGTTTCTGGAGGACCCGACCCACATCCTCTTCACAGACCCAAAGTGTAGGACGGGGGAAGAGTGGGGTTGCTGGAGGTGTTGATGGCTGCATGGAGAGAAGGTCAGTCTTTGATTCGACATAGTGCTGGGGGATGGTGTCTTGTGATTGGCGATGTCTTTCTGCCCTTTCCACACTGATGCAGGGTCGTTGGCCAAAAACTGTTTTTTTCAGCTTTTCAGAGTAGTTTCTCTTAGCCACTCTGATCTCCTCTGTCAGTTTGTTTTTGGCCTGTTTATACAAGACTCTGTAAGTCCCACTCTGCTTCATTAGTCTTGGTGTACAATAGTTTGTATTGATATGGAAAGAATTGTGGGTTTTATAAGCTGTTGATGTGTTGTTTATTTTATAACTCTTGCATTGTTAGCACCCAAATAACAGGAAAAAGAACCTAAGTGTTAATTCAGGATGAGCTAATCAGTGCAAATAGGAAATGGGCTGAATTTTCCGGGAGTGAAGGGAATTCCAGGGAAAAAAAGGAAAAAAAAAAGAGAAGAGAGAAGGTGGGAGACGGAGTGAGAAAGACTAAGTGGCGCTAAAGACTGTGTGAAAAGTTTGATAACTGGTTATCGTGGTTTATTGAGTTAATAGAATGCAGTGTTATATTGCGGCGCACAGCGCCCCAGGTTTGGATGGGGAAAAGAAGGACGCAGAGACAGTGCTCACAATGAACAATTTATTTGAACACCAGCACACGGAAAATGATGCTCTCGGTCCTAGGACCATGTTTCTTTTAGGACCTGCACTTATTTTTTTTTTTTAATCAACTTTACTAAATAAAGTTTATCAATAATACACAACCAAACAACACATTAAAATCCACAATCCAACAAACCCAATACCATTTTCCTACAGTTGGTCAACAAAAGTTGCTAAGCAACCATTACATAAAACACATTATCAAAGCAAAGTCTTTCCCATGACAATTCCTTTCTGACATCAAGAAATACAACTGACCCGTGTCTTCCCCACACCAACATACCAAGAAAGACTGTCTCCCAGTAGCAGCTCAGCTGAAGTCATCATCTTAATACATGCTTCCTTCATACCACATAAAATACTTCTAAATCACAGCAGAAAACTTGATCATACCCCTAAAACCAAACAAATACAAAACAGACATACACGTAATCAATATAAAACTCAGTGCACAAAATCACATAGTAAAACAAAGCCATTAAAATCTATGAGTAATACTTATACAAATAACCTATATAAGTTAAAAGTGTTAGTTAAAAGTGCACAAACCCAAACCACTAAAATCTGTGAATAAATACTGCACAACTAAAAAAAAAAAAACCACACAAACAAATATAAAAAATAAATATACAAAGGGGTAAGATACAAGAAAGTACAATATGTTTTAAAAGAATGCAGTTCCATAAAGCAAACATCCATCCTCAGGGCTTCAAACACATTTATCCACGAGGTCTTTCCATCTGTCTTTTGCCTCGTGGTAGCCCCAGGCAATCCGATCCCGCTTTATTCTGAACTTCAGTTCAGCTCGAATCTTCAAAAAGACACCGTAAGCTCCCATTTTCAACCCCTTTCGGACAAGGTTAATGCGTGCATTCCACAGTTCTTTCTTTGTCAAACTCACAATCAACCAAATCCTACCAGAGGTTGCCTTACTTGCCTTGGGGGACAGTCCCTTCATGATATTATCAAAGGTCAATGCTATCTCGCCGTCTAACTCTCTGCACAAGGGCTCAACCAAAGACCAGACCGTCCCGGCATAACCGCAATCCCAGAAAACGTGCTTAATCGTTTCCGCACCCAAACACTGGGGTCGCGGGCAGTCGGGACGTCCGGTAAACCCGTACCTGTAAAGTTTCTCCATTACGGGTAATCTTTCGTGGCGACACTGCCAATTTAAGTCCTGCAGCCTATTGTCAAGCCCTTTTGGCTGAATTCGGGCCCAAATATCTTCCCCAAGGCCTAACATCACTCGCGTTCCCCTCCCCTCCAACAAGGCATTATATAACACCCTGTGCTTGAGGAGGGTATTTGCGTCAGTGTCTCTCGGAATGATCTTGCTCCATTTCACCATCTGTTTGTAGTGATCCGTCAGAGACTCGGCCTTTGGTCCAGCATTGGACCACGAATTCACCAAATGGCGCAATGAGAAAGACAGCCAGAGGCGAATAAAATGTTGGTGCGGGTGCTCCAGGGGAGCTGCCAGACGGGAACAGTGCTGCGCAAAAAAAAGGCAATCAAATTTTAGGGGGAAATCAGGAACTCCCCTTCCACCCCTGTCCCTCCCTAGATACATCACCTCCCTCCTCACAAACTCATGCCTTCCACCCCATACCAAGCCGAACACATCTTTCACAAATCCTTTCCTTAAATTGCGAGGCATGGGGTAGACATGAGCCAAGTAAAGTAAGGTCGGGAGGACATCAACTTTCAAAATCAATGTTTTACCCAGGAAGGACAGGGACCTTGCCTTCCACAACCCCATCTTCCGTCTAGCTATTGCGAGACGCTCCTCCCAGTTGACCCGGGCTGCTCCTTTCGAGAGAAAACTTACACCCAGCACTCTGAGGGGACCTCTACAGAGCGAAAGGCCGCCAAAAGTGTCTTCTCGCGCTCCCCAGAATCCAAAGTACTTTACCTCCGTCTTCCCGAGGTTGAGCGCCGAACCCGAGGCCCTACCGAACGCCTGAGTCAGGCGCAGTGCCTGGGCGAGCGAGCGGTCAGAGCACACAAACAGGACTGTGTCATCTGCATACTGGGCCAACTTAACAGTCCTGCCACCACCTCCTGGAATGTGCAAGCCATCTATTCCCGGGTGGGCCCGAATTGCTGCCGCCAATGGCTCCACATACAAAACATAGAGAAGGGGGGACAGCAGACACCCCTGTCTAACCCCACTCGTCTGGGGCAACCACTCCCCAAGAGAGCCGTTAATCATAACCTGGCTACCGACATCATTATAAAGTGTTCGGACCCACCCGAGAAAGGTGGGGCTCAATCCCAATCTGCCCAAGACATCGAACATAAAAGTATGGTCCACACGATCAAACGCCTTCTCCTGGTCCAGACTGACCAGTGCTAGGGGAATATTTCGATCCTCCACCCAGGCGATCGTATCTCTGATAAGGTGTAAATTCCAAATTGCCGAACCCCCGGGAACCCCACACGTCTGGTCTTCATGGACCAGGAGAGTCATCACCTTCCTCAGGCGCTCGGTCAGGATTTTAGCGATTAACTTTACATCAACACACAGCATGGTCAGGGGCCTCCAGTTGCCCAGATCGGCTCTATCGCCTTTCTTATGCAACAAGGTTAGAACCCCCGACCTCATGCTGTCCGTCAGCTTACCTCGGGTCAACACTTCTTTGACAACCTCAAGGAAGACGGGACCCAAGACATCCCAAAATGTGGAATAGAATTCCACTGGCAGTCCGTCCAAGTCTGGGACTTTCCTCCGGTTCATTCTGGAGAGCACGTCAGACAGTTCCCCCAGAGTGATGGGTGCCTCCAGGCAAGCCCGGGACTCCGCCGGGAGGGTCGCCCGCAAATGTTGTAAAAAAGAATCCCCTGTGACAGGGTCAGTTTCCCTTCCCTTAAAAAGAGTTTCATAAAATTCTGTAGCAACCCCAATCATCCCGGCCGTATCTTTAACTAGTTCTCCCTGCCTAGTACGCAGAGAAATAAACCCTCCATCATGCTGAAAGCCCCTTGTTTTATTAAAGAAGAAAGACGAACATTTTTCACCTTCCTCCAATTCTCTTACTCGGGCTCGTGTAAGGAGTGCGCTGGCTTCCTGGTCATACAGTCGTCTTAATTTTGCCTTTAATTCCACTTCTCTGTCACTATTAAAATCCTTTCCATTGTTATGGTAGGCATAGAGCTTTTCCAAATTTTTCTCCACTTTCCGCATTGCTCTGCGAGATCGAGCTCTCCTACGAACACAGTACTGCCTAGTAATGGTTCGCACCTTCGTTTTGGTGTCTTCCCACCAATCTGAAACCGAAACATAGAAAGATTTAAGCTCCTGCCATACCTTAAAATGCTTATAAAAAAGGTCCCTATATTCTTTCTCCTTTAAGACATCTACATTCAGTTTCCAGTACCCGGGACCATGCAACGGAGCCTCTATGGAAACCGTAGCCTCTACCATCAAATGGTCAGTCGGCCAATGAGGAGAGAGGTGGACCCGTTTAAAAACAACAGAGTCAGGAGCCAAAATATAATCCAGGCGGCTCTGTGCTCCTCTACTATTAGACCAGGTAATGCCTGGATGACTGGGGTTGCATACTTTAAAACCATCAGAAAGATTAAATCTGAGCATAAAATTCTTAAAATGTTTGATGCTGACATCCTCTTTACCCTCCAGATATATATTAAAATCTCCCCCGATTATTAAGTGCCTTTTACAGACACAAAAGGGGGTCAACTCCTCCAAAAGAGATATGCGGGATGCGGCCTCTACCGGAGCATAGACACACATCGCCCGGATGTGTTGTCCCCTCCAGGTGGCGTCCACTCCCAATACTCTACCCTGTAAAACTGTAAACGTGCTTACATTCTCAAAACTCCGTTCTCCGAAAAGAATGCCTACACCTGTTGAGTGGACGCCACCCACACTCCAGTATGATTTACCTTTCCTCCACCCTGAAGAGAAAACGGCCACATCCCGCTGATCTCGAAGGTGAACTTCTTGTAAAAAACATAGCTGGAAGGCAGAGGATGCAAGCTTATCAAACATTGCTGCCCTTTTCAAAATGTTCTTCAATCCTCTGACATTTAAAGTTAAAATTCTAAAATCAGCCATAAAAGGGACAAATTAAATAATTGACCAACCATAAGAACGGTAAAACCCTGCTAAAATTCATTAAAAACAAGATTTAAAAACAAAATCATTCCCCTCCCGACATTTCTATCATGCTCTGAAAATCTACAGCAACATATGGCTGCTCATTGATATCCTCATTCTGGTCCGAATAAAGAGGGGAACTCATCATACTGTAGGGGGGTGCGGCCACAACCGGCCAATCCATGTGGTTTCCATCCCCTACCAGCAAAACTTGATCTCGGTCCTCCTCCATCTTTGCTGCTGGCTTTTCTTCTTTCCTACTCATTTCCTCCTCTTCTTTTCTGCTCTTCTTGTATTCCTTTGGAGTAGGGCCTTTACTCCTTTTCCTATTTGTATCTTTCGGGGTACTCTGGGCTTTGGTAGGCGTGGTCCCTGGGGTCTCAAACGTCAGGTGTTCCTTCTCTACTGCCAACTCTGGATGCCCCGGTTCCTCAACAACATCAGGTTGAGCCGACATTTCTCCCTCCCTTCCGCCAGACACTCGGCTTCCCAACACGGCGTCGGCATAGGTGGGTTTCCTCAGAGAGCAGGTGCGGGCAAGATGATCTTCTGCCCCGCAAACATTACACCTGCGTGGACCATTACAGTCTCTAGCCATGTGACCTTTCTCCAAACAGTTATTGCACCGCATATTGGTGCAATCAGCCCCCGTGTGCCCAAACCCCTGACACACTCGGCAAAAGGGTGGCTGGTTAGAATAAAATAAATAGCCTTTGCTTGCACCTAAATTAAAAGCAGCGGGTGGATGGCAAAACCCATCAAAACCTTGTGGGTCAGGGAGCAAACGGACCCGAAACTGCCTTTTACCGTTCCAAAAGCCAAGTTCATCCCTCATATCTTTATGGCCGGGCAGGACTTCAACAAACCTCTGTAAAAATTCCTGTATGGACTCCGCCGTAATAAAAGGGTTAAAAACATGCACAGTCACTATGCGTTGGTTGTTAACCCAACGGTTCTCGACATCATAAAATTTCAATGCAGAATGGTCAGCGAGAGTCCTACAACTCTCGATCATCCTCTTAAAACAAACTTCTGTAGTCAAAGTGACGTCAAAGAACCGCATCGGGTTATTCCGTTGAATACAAATAACATCTTCCACAGTAAGGCCCAGGAGACCCAAGATTACCTCTTTTATAAAGGTAAGTCTGTCATGGAAGTCTCTATCTTCCTCCTGGGCTCTCCAATAAAAACGGGCTGTGTTCTTCAACGGTCCACCATCCGCTACCCGCATTCCATTTGGCGGAAAAGAGGTTCTGCCAGCATTCGTTGTTCTTTCCAATGGTCCATCTGCCTTCTTCATTGGCGTACCCATCAAAGGTTCCTCTCTTGCAGGTAAAATCCTTGGTGAAAGTGTCATATTTGAGCAAAGCTAAAAAAAGAGAGATTCAGGAAAAGAAAAACTCCAGCTCCCCCCGTGACAGCAGCGGTCAAGCCACCCACTAGACACGCTTTAGGTTTGCTGGGCTACCCAAAAGAAAACAAAAGCCTTTCAAAGAATAGAGGCTCACCCCATGCCAGCAGCGGTCAAGCCACCCACTGGACATGTAGCAGGATCACTCCTATTCTCTCTAAAATACAGAGCAGCACCTTGTGGCAAGAATGATCTTAGCCAAAAGGCCGAGAAGCGATACCCAACCTCCCCCACCTGTTTAGGATCCCTCGATTCTTTTCCAACTTCCTGGCAAGCACAGCCACCCCATTATTTTCTCTGTAAGTGTCCCCAGTGGTTACACACATATTTAACATTATTTCCGATAATGCAACTATTTACATTAAGCGCACACGCGCGCGCACACACACACACACACACACACACACACACACACACACACACACACACACACACACATTTTCAGAACCGCTTGTCCCATACAGGGTCGCGGGGAACCGGAGCCTACCCGGTAACACAGGGCATAGGGCCGGAGGGGGAGGGGACACACCCAGGACGGGACGTCAGTCCGTCGCAAGGCACCCCAAGCAGGACTCGAACCCCAGACCCACTGGAAAGCTGAACTGTGGGCCAACCCAGTGCGCCACCGCACCCCCTAGTAATTAAGCACACACTCCGTCCTAAAACAGTAATGCGGGGTCATTGCAATATTAAAAGGTAACTCTGTGAAAGAAAACGAATCGGGTTTGGTTGTTTAACTGTGGTTACCTCGTTGAGAGGAGAACTTGCGAGGAAGACGCATTCACGCCAGGTTGTTCCCGCTGAGGCAGCATTAAGTGTCTGGAACTTGGGAGACCAGGAAAGGACCCCAACCGGGTCAAGCTGCACGTGGACAGAGCGCCAGCCCGGGATTCGCAACCACACTGCCCTTGTTGAAAAGAGAGAATTGGAGAACTGGTTGTTGACCGTTGGAGAGTTTCGAAGGAGCAGTGAATCTTTTTTTTTCTTTGAGGTGAACAGCTAAGTGCTGACAAGCACGCCAACGTCTGAGGTAGCTAACGGGGGGAGAAAAACCGGGTACTAAGTTGTGTGTTTTCTTTGTGATACTTAAAAATGTCGTTGTGAGTTATCTGCCTGGTTCTGTATTAAATATTGCTTTTGTTTTTTTGTATTGCATTCTGATAGCGTACTTTTTCTTATTCATATGTGTTTGTACGTGTGGTGTTTTTTGGGGAAAAGAACTGCCAAGAGGTGTTGCATGGGAGGGCTAAGCTCACAAAAAGCGATAGCGATACAATATGTTAACTGGGCCTTAGTTTCTGCACCCTAGTCAGGGTCGGTGTCCTTCAATCCATTAGCTGCAAAATAATTCTCGAGCCTTTCCAAATAAGCATCGAATTGCTCCTCACTTTCATCGATGTGGAAATCCTCTGGTTTACCGAAAGCCATTTTTCACCAGCTCTGTTCGCTGTCACTCTCTTCAGCAGTCTCTATTCCTTCACCGAGCAGAAAAGCACCCAAGGGGATCTCTATTTCCTCCACACAACCAAGTTCATAATCTTGAGTAGTAAGGAACAGACGTCTTGCTCTTTACCACTGTTGCCTGACAAATGACTCCAACTTTCTTCTCTTCTCATCACATTTTCTTCATTTGCAGCCTTCAGGAAAAAGGCATGTCTTCAGTTTTGAAGAAAAAATACAGCTTAATTCCATCCATAATTTCCCAATAATGACAGTTTGTGTTATTTCATTAATGTTCCGCTCAACCCTTTTCAAAGAAACCGTTTCACGTGTCTTTGTCACTTATTTCCGAATATCGCTCACATGCTGCATAGATACAAGAATACTGTGATTATGACTGTTAGCCTGGTTGCAGGAGCTCCTGATCCCCCCCGTCTTACTGACTGATATTTTCAGTTTTTGACTCAGCCCTTGCATTTCACATATCTCCTGGGGGTCTTCAGGCACAGCTGCGCTACTCTATGTAAAAACAGAAAGAGTGTGTCGCTGATATGGTTGCTCTTTTTACTGTGGGTGCAGGTGGAGAGGAGGGTCATTTTGCATAACACACTTCATCTATGACCTTGACATTTGATGCACATCTCAGCTGCATACAAATATTACAGAGAAAAATCTGAATTTAACTGAATAAAGGTTTTGCCTGTACCAGTTAATTAACTTGCTTATCTTAATGGCATTTGGACTGTGGTGTGTTTTTTGTGTATTTTAGTGATTTAGGTATTTTTTTGGATCCCTTAGTTTTGTGTTGGTTTGGATAGAAAAAATCTTAAGAGACCAGCAATTAAAATTTTAAATATGAAGTTAACGCCGGATTAGTTTTATTTTCAAATGTTTAATTTATTGTTGGTTGCCATAATAATTTGTTCTGTCAGATCATTTTGCTTCACTTCATTTGAATAATTTCACCTTTCATGGCCAAATGTTTGAATATTAATGTATGCAATGCGCTTAAGTCAACGAATCAAGCAATGAATCCATCTCCCCATCCGTTCATTCATTCTATGGCCAGCTTATTCAGTACAAGAATGGTTAAAACCTTTTGAAGAAAATGTAAAAATAATGACAACTTTGTTGAAATCTATGAACACATAATACATTGACAGTCCACAACATTGATGACCAACAAGAAAGCATTAAAACAGCTTAAGTAATGAAAAATTAACTTTATATTTACTTATGTGATGCCCTCATCCAAGGCTATGTAGTGTATAATGTTTAGCTTGGATACTAAGGTACTTACAATTTTTCACCTATTGATACAGGTGGGAGTGGGGGGGCGCAGTGGGTTAGACCGGGTCCTCCTCTCCAGTGGGCCCGGGGTTCGAGTCCCGCTTGGGGTGCCTTGTGGCGGACTGGCATCCCGTCCTGGGTGTGCCCCCCCGGCCTTACGCCCTGTGTTGCCGGGTTAGGCTCCGGTTCCCCACGACCCCGTATGGGATAAGCGGTTCAGAAAATGTGTGTGTGTGATACAGGTGGATATTTTTTCTGGAACAATTTAAGTACCTTGCAGCTCAAGGGTTCCACACTGGGTCTTTCTGAATGTAAGGCAATGACACGAACCACTATGTTACCTGCTGGCCTGCCTGATATTTACAATTATCATATTTTGTCACGATCACGCCCATTACCCAATCTACAACCCTTGACTCCAGTTCCTGATTAACTGCTCACCCTTTAAAAGACCCTCCTCAGCTCCCATCCCTTTGCGGAATCTCGTCAGAGACAACCGCCCTTCCTCGTGACGTCTCCTCTCCTTCAGACGCATCACGGTCTCCGGTTTTTGATCCGTCGGTTTGTTTCCCAACCACGTCCACGGATCCTGTTCCAACGCCGACTGCTGCTCGACCGTCCCAAGCCTTCACTTCGTCCCCTGACCACGCTCATGGATCTTCGCTCTGACCCCGACCACCGATCGACCGACCCTTCGCTCATCCCCGACACCAAGAACTTGCCGGATCCTTTACTCCAGACGAAGGATGGATTATATACTATTACTCAGTCACTATCCATAACCGTTTGTCTGAATGCAGGGTCATAGTGGTCTGAAACCTATTGTAGGGGAGTTGCAGTAATATATAGATACAGGCTGGGCAGGCAACTACTGAGAAGGTCAGTCTCAGGATACAGCTGAACCACCCGTACGCAAGCGCACACACACACACACGCTGACTGAAACCGCTTCTCCCGAGCAGGATCGCGGAGAACCGGAACCCAACCCGGCAACACGGGGCGCAAGGACGGAGGGGGAGGGGACACATCCAGGACGGGACGCCAATCTGTTGCACGGCACCGTAAGCCAGACTTGAACCCCAGACCTGCCAGAGAACAGGACACGGCCAAACCTGCTGCACCACCACGCCCCACTACCACCCGTACGGTATATTATAAAAAAAAAGTCACTGGAGGCTACTGTAAGAATGACACACACAGCCTCCTGCCACAAGAGGAGACCAACTACTTGTACAGTATATTTTATCCATGTCACAGTGATGATGAAGTACAATGAAGATAAAGTGCCTGCTGTGAGACCTTCCATGTGGACCTGCCTACAGCTCTGAATCCTCCTTTTAAACCGAGTGTCACCTGTCCAGTCAGAGGGAGGAGTTCATGCAAACTGAGCTCTTCCTTCTACATTTATATCTGTGCACTGAGCAAAGAGGGAACAAACGCTGAGTTCTGGCTGCTTTAACTGACATTTTACCACAGTCACACACATTCACCATGACCTTCTTAACTGCTCTCCTCATAATGACAACATGCTTAACAGGTACATTTTAATGACACATATAAGCTGTGTCTGCTCTTGAGTACTGAGATGGAGGTTTAATGTTTATTTTCTTTCCACAGGTGCTACTGGTCAGACACCGACTCAGTCTGAAGCAGCAGTTAAAAAGCCTGGAGAATCTCATCGACTCACCTGCACATTCCCTGACTCATTCAGTAGCTATGCTATGAGCTGGATCCGACAGCCTCCTGGGAAGCCATTGGAATGGATTGGCTATATTAGCTATGACAGTAGCAGCACCAACTATGGCAGCTCTTTTAAAGGCAGATTCACCATCTCCAGAGACAACAGCCAGAAGCAGATATATTTACAGATGAACAACTTGAAGGATGAAGACACTGCAGTTTATTACTGTACGAGAGACACAGTGAGTGGAGACACTGCAGGGCTGTACAATAACTGCTCCACTACATCTCATGCTGAGGGTCACTCAAGTGTGTCTCTGCAGCACTGTCTTGTCCTTCTTGTCCACATCGTAGAACTAGCTGAAAATGGTATCTGCTCTAGTCAACTAATAAAAAATATGAGCCGCTTGGAAGATAAATATTTCAGTACAGTAGATTAATTTCTGTTTTTCATAAAAAAATGTTGAGGTGAAGATAATTTCTTCCTTCTGGCTTCTTTTTTTGAGCCCACTGAATAAACCACCCTACTTTTCAGCTTAATCAAAGCACACACACACACACACACATTTTCTTAACCGCTCGTCCCATACGGGGTCGCAGGGAACCAGAGCCTACCTGGCAACACAGAGCGCAAGGCCGGAGGGGGAGGGGACACAGCCAGGACGGGACGCCAGTCCATCGCAAGGCACCCCAGACGGGACTCGAACCCCAGACCCACTGGAGAGCAGGACCCGGTCCAACCCACTGCGCCACCATGCCCCCCTTCCTCAAAGCGGATTTGTAATACTAGAATCCCACTCCACATTTTATTTCTGACCTCACATGCTGTAGAACAGGCATCCTCTCAACATCACATGTCCTCCCAGTTTGATTTCAGAAACTTTTCTTCATGCCATTTTGTAGGTATTTAGCTTCATCTCTCCTGTGTCAGTGGCCTTTTGTAAAGTCTGTCTCACTGCATTCATGTTAAGAATTCAATTTTGCAACATTTTATTTAAGAATCTAAAGTTTATTTTGTTTGACTTTTTGTATAATAATTTGTGTTAGCAATAATTCCACGTTATTCCTATTGTATTCGTCAAACACTTCTTTATTACCAGTTCTGACATAATAAGCAATCTGGGAGAGAAACATTTTGAAAACCGTATATCAGCAAAATTTCATATAAAATAAAACAAAATGTAATTTATCAGTAACAATGTTAGAAAAATTGGAATAGTACACACAAGCTTCCCAGAAGAGTTTTATTTTTCACACAGATGTGTGTCTGCAGGATGCCTTCCTCAGCCTACTTGTGTACTGTGTACTATTTGTACTGCTGATGTCTGTGACAAGTATTGACATCATACCTCATGGACCAACAGGAATTATATTTTGAAAATAGATCCATTTCACTCGAATTGAATGAACCCCATAGGAGAGTGGGATGTTTGATGCAAACACTTTCTCCAGAATGAAAGCTTTTCTTCTGTCAGAACCTGTCTATACTTTGTTATTCTACAGTTTCAAAACTTATAATTATATTTTAATTATATTTTGAAAATAGATGCATTTCTCTGGTGGGGGGCGCAGCGGCGCACTAGCGCACTAGGTTTGACCGTGTCCTGCTCTCTGGTGGGTCTGGGGTTCAAGTCCTGCTTGGGGTGGGGTGCCTTGTGACAGATTGGCGTCCTGTCCTGGGTGTGTCGCCTCCCCCTCCAGCCTTATGCCCTCTGTTGCCGGGTTAGGCTCCAGCTTCCCGCGACCCTGTATGGGACAAGCGGTTTCAGATGGTGTGTGTGTGTGTGTGTGTGTGTGTGTGTGTGTGTATTCACTTGTTCATGAGGGAATTTTAGTGCAGTACTATCATTGGCCAGAGGATGTCACTCTAATAAAGACTGTGAGTGGAACAGACATGCAGACACTCACACACACACTCACACTTTGAGTGAAACCACTTGTCCCATGAAGAGATGTGGCAAGCCGGGGTCTAGCCTGGCAGCGAAGGGCACGGGGCTGGAGGCACACCCAGGATGGGACACCATTCCATCACATGGCACCTCAAGTGAGACTCAAACCCCAGACCCACCAGAAAGCAGCACAGGCCAAATCCGCTGCACCATCACACCCCCTTAAGCAAAGAACAGTGTCTTTCTTATTAGCTCTACAGCACTGAGGTGTATTTCCTGACCAGGTATTGCATTACATTTTATGGCCTACTGGGTGGGAATGACCAAGAATTATACATAATTTACTATTTTCTCTTCCCTATCATCTGTAAAACGGCTTAGGTCTATTCGAACCCGCACAGATAGGTACAGGAACAGCTTTTACCGCACTGCTGTAAAAATGTACGACACTGACCATTGTGCTGCCTTTCAAACTAGAGTTGGACTGCTCCACCCAAGAACATTGGTAAATGACACTGACACTTTAAGCATTCTCATTCTCATCCTCTCGTTCTGAGTTCTCTGACTGTCAACTGGCATTATTGTTAGTACTGTTACCATTATTTATTGCTATTGCTGTTGCACTACTCACTGTCATTGTCAGTGTCTTGTTTGTGCAGTATTTCTATTGTCTTTGTCCGTAGTCTGTGGAGAAGCATTCAGGAAGATTTTCATGATACATGTACATGGTACTGGAAAACTTGAACTATTATTAATTTCCATCCATCCATCCATCCATCTTCCTCCGCTTTATCCGGGGCCGGGTCGCGGGGGCAGCAGTCCGAGCAGAGTACTCCAGACTTCCCTCTCCCCGCACACCTCCTCCAGTTCCTCTGGGGGAACCCCAAGGCGTTCCCAGGCCAGCCGGGAGACATAGTCTCTCCAACGTGTCCTGGGTCTGCCCCGAGGCCTCCTCCCAGTGGGACAAGCCCGGAACACCTCTCCAGGGAGGCGTCCAGGAGGCATCCGGAACAGATGCCCGAGCCACCTCAACTGGCTCCTCTCGATGCGGAGGAGCAGCGGCTCTACTCCGAGCTCCTCCCGGGTGACTGAGCTCCTCACCCTATCCCTAAGGGTGCGCCCAGCCACTCTGCGGAGGAAACTCATTTCTGCCGCTTGTATCCGCGATCTCATTCTTTCGGTCATGATCCAGAGTTCATGACCATAGGTGAGGGTAGGAACGTAGATCGACCGGTAAATTGAGAGCTTCGCCTTACGACTCAGCTCCCTCTTCACCACAACAGACCGGTACAATGACCGCATTACTGCGGACGCCGCACCGATCCGTCTGTCAACCTGCCGCTCCATTTTTCCCTCACTCGTGAACAAGACCCCAAGATACTTAAACTCCTCCACTTGAGGGAGCAACTCCCCCCTCACTATGCGTTTGGGCCTGCCAGGTCTGTCCAGCTTTTTCCCCCGCCATCGAATCCAACTCACCACCAGGTGGTGATCAGTTGACAGCTCAGCCCCTCTCTTCACCCGAGTGTCCAAAACATATGGCCGAAGGTCAGAAGAAACGACTACAAAGTCGATCATCGACCTCCGACCTAGGGTGTCCTGGTGCCAAGTGCACTGGTGGACACCCTTATGCATGAACATGGTGTTCGTTATGGATAAACCGCGACTAGCACAGAAATCCAATAACAACTCACCGCTCGGGTTCAGATCAGGGAGGCCGTTCCTCCCAATCACGCCCCTCCAGGTGTCACTGTCGCTGCCCACGTGGGCGTTAAAGTCCCCCAGTGGAACGACAGAGTCCCCAGTGGGAGCGCTTTCCAGCACGCCCCCCAGGGACTCTAAAAAGGCCGGGTACTCTACACTGCCGCTAGGCGCATAAGCACAAACGACAGTGAGAGACCGTTCCCTGACCCGAAGGCGTAGGGAGACGACCCTCTCATTCACCGGGGTAGACTCCAACACATGGCGGCTGAACTGGGGGGCTATTAATAAGCCCACACCAGCCCGCCGCCTCTCACCTTGGGCAACGCCAGAATAGTGGAGAGTCCACCCTCGATCGAGTAGAGTGGTTCCAGAACCCAAGCTGTGAGTGGAAGTGAGCCCGACTATATCTAGACGGTATCTCTCAACTTCCCGCACCAGCTCAGGCTCCTTCCCCGCCAGTGAGGTGACATTCCAAGTCCCAAAAACCAGAGTTGGCGCCCGAGGTTTGGGTCGGCCGGGCACTCGGCCCCGACCACCGCCCAACTCACAATGCACCGGCCCCTTACGGTTTCTCCGGCAGGTGGTGAGCCCACCGAAGATTATTAATTTCAAATTCCTAATTATGATGCACAATTGACTCAATAATTTTGTTCATAATTTATAAGCATTAATGATCTTAATTAAGAATGGATTATATGCTGATACTCAATCACTATCCATAACCGATTATCTAAAGGCAGCTGTTCATAGTGGTCTGGACCCTATTGTAGGGGACAAATAGGAATATATGGAGACAGGCTGGTGAGGCTACTACCTTGGAGGCCAGTATAAGGATACAGTCAAACCACCTGTACAGTATATTATATCCATGTGACAGTGATGATGAAGTACAATGAGGATGAAGTGCCTGCTGTGAGACCTTCCATGTGTACCTGCCTACAGCTCTGAATCCTCCTTTTAAACTGAGTGTCACCTGTCCAGTCAGAGGGAGGAGTTCATGCAAACTGAGCTCTTGCTTCTACATTTATATCTGTGCACTGAGCAAAGAGGGAACAAACGCCGAGTTCTGGCTGCTTTAACCGACATTTTACCACAATCACACACATTCACCATGACCTTCTTAACTGCTCTCCTCATAATGACAACATGCTTAACAGGTACATTTTAATGACACATATAAGCTGTGTGTGCTCTTGAGTACTGAGATGGAGGTTTAATGTTTGTTTTCTTTCCACAGGTGTTACTGGTCAGACACTGACTCAGTCTGAAACAGCAGTTAAAAAGCCTGGAGAATCTCATCAACTCACCTGTACATTCCCTGACTCATTCAGTAGCAACTGGATGGCATGGATCCGACAGCCTCCTGGGAAGCCACTGGAATGGATTGCTTATATTTATGACAGTAGCAGTAGCACCTACTATGGCAGCTCTTTTCAAGGCAGATTCACCATCTCCAGAGACAACAGCCAGAAGCAGATATATTTACAGATGAACAACTTGAAGGACGAAGACACTGCAGTTTATTACTGTGCGAGAGACACAGTGAGTGGAGACACTGCAGGGCTGTACAATAACTGCTCCAGTACATCTCACACTGAGAGTCACTCAAGTGTATCTCTGCAGCACTCTCTTGTTCTTCTTGTCCACATGGAACTGTTCTAGAACTAATTGAAACTGGTAACTCCTGTTTAATGAACTGATGTCCACTTTAATTTTATGAGCACTTAGAACTACTGCTGTTCACATAATATGGATTTGATTAAATATAAATGTTTCTGGGGTCAGTCTAATACAGAGCTGTATTTCCAGTTCACATATTTATGCAACAACTCTGTCATGGGCTGTATGATGGTGGAAAGATTAGGAATGAACTTGACAAAATAATTCAGCAGGGCTAAGAAAGACTTGAGTTCTGTCACATTTATGGGAACAGCAATCTTTTCAATTGCATCAGTCTTTTCTTTCATGGGGTGAAAACCCTCTACATCAATGACATGCTTTCATATGCTTTTCAGTGTCACTTCCTGTGATCAAGATATCATCCAAATAACATATTACACCATCCATGCCCTGTAGTACTTGATCCATGATTTTCTGAAAAATGGCTGGAGCACTAGCAACCCGTACGGTAGCCGATTGTAGGTATATAACCCTTTTTTTGGTGTATGAATGTAAGGTATCGTTCGGAGCTTTCCTCTAGTGGTACTTGTTGATAAGCTTGAGACAAATCTAATTCAGTGAATTTCTGATCTCCTGACAATTTAAAAAACAAATCCTTTGTTTGAGGTAAAAAATACTGCTCTATTTCCAACCAAGGGTTAATAGTAAACTTGTAGTCTCCACATATCCTTCCACTATCGTCCTTTTTGGGAATACACACAATAGGAGCTTCCCATTCACTGTAACTGACAGGAGAGATTATACCTTCTGCTTCTATCTTACATAACTCTTTTTCAACATTATATCTCACAGCCCAGAGCACAGTGCGTGGCTTGCAAAATTTTGGCACAGCCTCTTTCACTACATGGAGTTTAGCACTGATTCCCTTAAGCATCCCTAAATCTGACTGAAACAATGAGGAGTATCTGTCACACAACTGCTCCACTGTCTCACTAGTCAGTTTGCTTATGTGTGACCAATCTAGATTCAGGTGACTAATCCAGTCTCTACCCATTAGAGAAGGCCCATTACCTTTCACAACCATCAAGTCCAGCATGTGTGTTTGTTCCTTACTTTTCACTCTTACTGTGATTTTACCCTTATGCTCTAGGGACTTTTGGTTGTACGTTTTCAAAACACAGTTAGCTGGATATAGTTTTATTTTGTAGAATCTACAGTGCTACAACTTCTCTGAAATCACAGAAACAGCTGCCTCCGTATCTAGCTCTACTTTCCCTTGCAGATTATTGATTTGAACGTAATTACATTGTATGGTTTGTTTACTTTGTCCACATTCATGTCAACAGCAAACAGTTCTGTGCCTTGCATGTCGCTTCCTCTGTGAACATCACTGACTTATGGTTCTTTAGTGCTGTCAAGTCCATCTTTCTGTAGCTGGGGTGCATTGCAATGTCCTCTGCGCCCGCTCCCGTGTGCGATGCAATCCGATGCACGGAGTTCGTTGCTCCTTGCGGTCAGTGGTGGACTCGGATCCGGCAAAACGTCGTCCTGTAACGCAGTGGCATGTAACGGTGCGTTGTCCACTTGGCTTGCGCGGTGTCATTTTTTCCTTCCTGACGGAAAAAATTTTTTTTCCTTCCTGACCCTGGGTGCGAAGGGTCGAGGATGATTTTGCCAGACCTTTTTCTCACTCTGGATGAGTACAATTCTTGGAGAGTGGCGGGGGGGGGGGGGGGGGGGTGTGTGCCGATAATTCTTCCAGCAGTCCGGACTATTTGCTGTAATCTTCTGAGATCTGATTTTGTGGCTGAGCAGAACCAGACAGTCATAGAGGTGCAGAGGACAGACTGGATGACTGCGGAGTAGAATTGCATTAACAGCCTCTGTGGCAGATTGAACTTCCTCAGCTGGCGAAGGAAGTACAACCTCTGCTGGGCCTTCTTCACAATGGAGTCTATGTGGAGCTCCCACTTCAGGTCCTGTGAGATGGTGGTGCCCAGGAACCTGGATGACTCCACTGTTGCCACAGTGCTGTTCATGATGGTGAGTGGGGAATATGCTGAGGTGTTTCTCCTAAAGTCCACAATCATCTCAACCGTTTTGAGCGTGTTCAGCTCCAGGTTGTTATGACTGCACCAGACAGCCAGCTCTTTAACCTCCTCTCTGTAAGCAGACTCGTCACCATTCCGGATGAGGCCAATGAGTGTGGTGTTGTCTGCAAACTTCAGGAGTTTGACAGAGGGGTCTTTAGCAGTTCAGTCGTTGGTGTACAGGGAGAAGGGCGGTGCGGAGAGCATACATCCCTGGGGGGCGCCAGTACTGATTGTGTGAGTATTGGATGAGAATTTTCCCAGCCTCACTAGCTGCTGCCTGTCCGTCAAGAAGTTGGTGATCCACCGACAGATGGGGGTGGGCACAGAGAGGTGGGTTAATTTGGACAGGAGGAGGTTTGGGATGATGGTGTTGAAGGCCGAGCTGAAGTCCACAAACAGGATCCTCACATAAGTCCCTGGTTTGTCCAGATGTTGCAGGATGTAGTGCAGTCCCATGTTGACTGCATCATCCACAGACCTGTTTGCTCGAGAAGCAAACTGCAGGGGGTCCAGTAAGGGTCCAGTAATGTCCGTCAGGTAGGCCAACACCAGTCTTTCAAATGACTTCATGACCACAGACGTTAAGGCAACAGGTCTGTAGTCATTCAGTCCTGTGATTTTGAGTTTCTTCGGAATGGGGTGTGAGACAGGGTTTTTCAAACCTGCAATACAACTCATTCAAATCGTCGGCAAGTTTTTGATTCGACACAGTGCTGGTGGATGGTGCCTGTAATTGGCGATGTCTTTCAGGCCTTTCCACACTGATGCAGGGTCGTTGGCCAAAAACTGTTTTTCTCAGCTTTTCAGAGTAGTTTCTCTTCGCCACTCTGATCTCCTTTGTCAGTTTGTTTTTGGCCTGTTTATACAAGACTCTGTAAGTCCCGCTCTGCTTCGTTAAGTCTTGATGTATAATACTTTGTATTGATATGGAAAGAATTGTGGGTTTTATAAGCTGTTGATGTGTTGTTTATTTTATAACTCTTGCATTGTTCTCACCCAAATAACAGGAAAAAGAACCTAAGTGTTAATTCAGGGTGAGCTAATCAGTGCAAATAGGAAATGGGCTGAATTTTCCTGGGGTGAAGGGAATTCCAGGGAAAAAGGGAAAAAAAAAGAAAAGAGAGGAGACGGGAGACGGAGTGAGGAAGACTAAGCGGCGCTAAACACTCCATGTGAAAAGTTTGAGAAATGGTTATCGTGGTTTATTAAGTTAATGAAATACGGTATCATATTGCAGCGCGCAGCACCCTGGGTTTGGATGGAGCGAAGAAGGATGCAGAGACAGTGTTCACGATGAACAATTTATTTGAACACCAGCACAAAGAAAATGATGCTCTCGGTCCTAGGACCGCATTTCTTCTAGGACTTGTACTTATAGCCAACCTTTCCCACGTGTTTAGGACCTCCAAACTTTTTCCAACTCACTAGCAAGCACAGCCACCCCATTATTTTCTCTGTAAGTTCCCCCAGTGGTTACACACATATTTAACATTATTTCCCATAATGCAACTATTCACATTAAGCACACACTCCGTCCTAAAACAGTAACGCGGGGTCATTACAATATTAAAGATAACTCCGGGAAAGAAAATGAATCAGGTTTGGTTGTTTAACTGTGGTTACCTTGTTGAGAGGAGAACTTGCGAGGAAGACGCATTCACACTGGGTTGTTCCCGCTGAGGCAACATTAAGGGTCTGGAACTTGGGACACCAGGAAAGGACCCCGGCCGGGTCAAGCTGCACGTGGACAGAGCGCCAGCCCGGGATTCACAACCACACTGCCCTTGTTGAAAAGAGAGAATTGGAGGACTGGTTGTCGACCGTTGGAGAGTTTCAAAGGAGCAGTGAATCTTTTGTTTTTTTCGAGGTGAACAACGTCTGAGGTAATTAACGGGGGGAGAAAAACCGGGTACTAATTTGTGTGTTTTCTTTGTTATCCTTAAAAATGTCATTGTGAGTTATCTGGTTCTGTATTAAATATTTCTTCTATTTTTTTGTATTGCATTCTGATAGCGTGCTTTTTCTCATTCATATATGTTGGTACGTGTGGTGTTTTTTGGGGAAAAGAACTGCCAAGAGGTGTTCCATGGGAGGGCTAAGCTCACAAAAACGATAGCGATACAATACATTAACTGGGCCTTAGTTTCTGCACCCTAGTAGTCAGAGTCGGTGTCCTTCAATCCATTAGCTGCAAAACAATTCTCAAGCCTTTCCAAATAGGCATCAAATTGCTCCTCACTTTCATCGATGTGGAAATCCTCTGGTTTACCGAAAGCCATTTTTCACCAGCTCTGTTCGCTGTCACTCTCTTCAGCGCTCTCTATTCCTTCACCGAGCAGAAAAGCACCCAAGGGGATCTCTATTTCCTCCACACAGCCAAATTCATAATCTTGAGTAGAAAGAAACAGACGTCTTGCTCTTTGCCACTGTTGCCTGACAAATGACTCCAACTTTCTTCTCTTCTCATCACATTTTCTTCATTTGCAGCCTTCAGGAAAAAGGCATGTCTTCAGTTCTGAAGAAAAAATACAGCTTAATTCCATCCATAATTTCCCAATAATGACAGTTTGTGTTATTTCATTAATGTTTCGATCAACCCTTTTCAAAGAAACCGTTTCACGTGTCTTTGTCACTTATTTCCGAATATCGCTCACATGCTGCATAGATACAAGAATACTGTGATTATGACTGTTAGCCTGGTTGCAGGAGCTCCTGATCCCCCCCCGTCTTACTAACTGATATTTTCAATTTTTGACTCAGCCCTTGCATTTCACATATCTCCTGGGGGTCTTCAGGCACAGCTGCGCTACTCTATGTAAAAACAGAAAGAGTGTGTCGCTGATATGGTTGCTCTCTTTACTGTGGGTGCAGGTGGAGAGGAGGGTCATTTTGCATAACACACTTCATCTATGACCTTGACATTTGATGCACATCTCAGCTGCATACAAATATTACAGAGAAAAATCTGAATTTAACTGAATAAAGGTTTTGCCTGTACCAGTTAATTAATTTGCTTATCTTAATGGCATTTGGACTGTGGTGTGCATTTTGTGTATTTTAGTGATTTAGGTATTTTTTGGATACCCTTAGTTTTGTGTTGGTTTGGATTCAAAAAATCTTAAGAGACCAGCAATTAAAACTTTAAATATAAAGTTCATGCTGGTTTAGTTTTATTTTCAAATGTTTCATTTATTGTTGGTTGCCGTAATAATTTGTTCTGTCAGATCATTTTGCTTCACTTCATTTCAGTAATTTCACCTTTGCTCATGGCCAAATGTTTGAATATTAATGTATGCAATGCACTTAGTCAATAAATGAAACAATGAATCCATCTCCCCATCCGTTCATTCATTCTATGGCCAGCTTATCCAGTACAAGAATGGTTAAAACCTTTTGAAGAAAATGTAAAAATAATGACAACTTTGTTGAAATCTATGAACACATAATACATTGACAGTCCACAACATTGATGACCAACAAGAAACCATTAAAACAACTTAAGTAATGAGAAATTAACGTTATATTTGTGATGCCTTTGTCCAAGGCTATGTACTGTATAATGTTTAGCCTGGATACTAAGGTACTTACAATTTTTCACCTATTGATACAGGTGGGTATTTTTTCTGGAACAATTTAAGTACCTTGCAGCTCAAGGGTTCCACACTGGGTCTTTCTGAATGTAAGGCAATGACGCTAACCACTATGTTACCTGCTGGCCTGCCTGATATTTACAATTATCATATTTTGTCACGATCACGCCCATTACTCAATCTACAACCCTTGACTCCAGTTCCTGACTAACTGCTCACCCTTTAAAAGACCCTCCTCAGCTCCCATACCTTTGCGGAATCTCGTCAGAGACAATTGCCCTTCCTCGTGACGTCTCCTTCAGACGCATCACGGTCTCCGGTTTTTGATCCGTCGGTTTGTTTCCCAACCACGTCCACGGATCCTGTTCCAACGCCGACCGCTGCTCGACCGTCCCAAGCCTTCGCTTCGTCCCCTGACCACGCTCATGGATCTTCGCTCTGACCCCGACCACCGATCGACCGACCCTTCGCTCATCCCCGACACCAAGAACTTGCCGGATCCTTTACTCCAGACGAATGACTACAAGTCAGACTTGGGCCCAGGCTTCCCGGGCCCTCGGTTCTGCGTGACAATATCTAAGTTCGTGACCTGTATAGAATATTGCTATTATTATGTTGTGTCTTCAGTGAACAAGGGAAACGGGAGAATTATTATTCAAAGATTTTAACAATGAAATCGGAAAGCATGAAACACACTAAGTTAACGTCACCACGTGCACATCCTGTTTCTTCTTCTCTACTACCTCTCTAATTGCATTGCAAAATCTCTAACGCCAGCTAGCGGTGTACCAACAACAGCAAAGGTGGAAGTTTCACTGGATCATGTACTCAAGGTTACAAGATCAGGGTTCTTCTTTGTACATGAACCGGGAGCTGTTTGGTTTAAAGTCTGAGTCCCAATTCACTGAACATCTTTTGCTGTCCATGTTTATCATATCTACACAGTACCCATGTGTTCAGAAACAGTCTTTCAGTAACACTGCAAAAATCTTTCCCTTCACTGTAACAACAGGTGTTAATGGCCACTCTGTGTGACAATTTACAATATAGTAAGAGTTGCACCAGTGAATTATGGATGTGAATGAGATAAAGAATTAAACTCTGTGGTGGACAGTGCAAGGTATTTTGAATGATTTTAAAATGAAATGCAGAACTGTGCTGTCATTTTGGTTTAATAGATATTGTCTTAATCTGCTGGAAGGTTGAACAGAAAACAATTTTAGAGATGTTTGAAGTATAATAGAGGGTGGCACGGTGGTGCAGTGGTGCGGTGGCGCAGTGAGTTGGACCACAGTTCTACTTTCCAGTGGGTCGGGGGTTCGAGTCCCGCTTAGGGTGCCTTGCGACAAACTGGTGTCCCGTCCTGGGTGTGTCCCCTCTCCTTACGCCCTGTGTTGCCAGGTAGGCTCCGACTCCCTGCAACCCTGTATGGGACAAACGGTTTGGAAAGTGTGTGTGTGTAGCCTTCATACTGGGGTTCTGATGAAGTACAAATGCAGCAACTAACACTTCCAAATATGGATCAAATACAGCAGTAATTCTAATTCTGCAAAACTTTGTTTAAAATGAATTTTAAAGCACTGGATAAACATTCAAATGTATACATTTACAGTAATGTGGTATAACGATGTGAAGTTGTGTGATTTGTTTCACTTGAGATAGTCCAATAAAAGAAAAAAAAGAGTAAATGATCAAGCATTAATTTCCAAATGATCAAATTAACAATGTTCTCAACCATATGAACACATAGGAAGAACACAGTAGACCACTGAGAGAAAGGAGGCCTGGATCTATAACCCTTCCACACATCTGACTTTTACAGAGTGAATGAGCTATGACAAGATACAGTGAATATCTAAAAAAAGAAAAAAGTTTTTCAGCTCAGTTATTTTGCATGTCTGTAGCTGGAAGATGTCCTTTTTTTAACATGTGGAAGATGCAAATATTTCTTCTTGAAAAAGCCCTGACAGTATGACTCAGACACCTTCCTATTCATGTTTTATACTTTCATACTAGTGTCTCTACATTCATTCTTCCAAAAACTTCTCTACTGAAAACATTTAGAAAGAAATTTTTAGTTAATTAAGCAGCTGATCAAGCAACAGGACAATGAAAACACTGTAAAACTGAATGGTATAATATCAAAATGATCCAAGTAACACTATTATATGTACCATCCTAAACTGGGAAGAACACAGAGAACCACCAAGAGGGAGGTGACTTGTCTGTATAAGCCTCCGACACAGACAGATTTCACTCATCTGACCTCCACTGTGTATTTCCTCATATTATTATAAATTTGTTTCAAGGAACTTGCTCCTCCCCTCCGTGAACCGCCACCTTACCGTGGTGGAGGGGTTTGAGTGCCTGAATGAGTCCAGGAGCTATGTTGTCTGGGGCTATATGCCCCTGGTAGGGTCTCCCATGGCAGACAGGTCCTGGATGACAGATGAGACAAAGCGCGGTTCAAAAACCCCTTATGAAGAAAAAATCAAGGCTTTCGTTTACTGGGGTCACCGGGGCCCCGCCCTGGAGCCAGGCCTGGGGGGGGGGGCTCACATGCGAGCGCCTGGTGGCCAGGTCAATGCCCACTGGGCCTGGCCGGGCTCAGCCCGAAGCCATGACGTGGAGCCGCTCTTCGGTGGGCTCACCACCTGCCGGAGAAACCGTAAGGGGCCGGTGCATTGTGATTTGGGCGGTGGTCGGGGCCGAGTGCCCGGCCGACCCAAACCTCGGGCGCCAACTCTGGTTTTTGGGACTTGGAATGTCACCTCACTGGCGGGGAAGGAGCCTGAGCTGGTGCGGGAAGTTGAGAGATACCGTCTAGATATAGTCGTGCTCACTTCCACTCACAGCTTGGGTTCTGGAACCACTCTTCTCGATCGAGGGTGGACTCTCCACTATTCTGGCGTTGCCCAAGGTGAGAGGCGGCGGGCTGGTGTGGGCTTATTAATAGCCCCCCAGTTCAGCCGCCATGTGTTGGAGTCTACCCCGGTGAATGAGAGGGTCGTCTCCCTACGCCTTCGGGTCAGGGAACGGTCTCTCACTGTCGTTTGTGCTTATGCGCCTAGCGGCAGTGTAGAGTACCCGTCCTTTTTAGAGTCCCTGGGGGGCGTGCTGGAAAGCGCTCCCACTGGGGACTCTGTCGTTCTACTGGGGGACTTTAACGCCCACGTGGGCAGCGACAGTGATACCTGGAGGGGCGTGATTGGGAGGAACGGCCTCCCTGATCTGAACCCGAGCGGTGAGTTGTTTTTGGATTTCTGTGCTAGTCGCGGTTTATCCATAACGAACACCATGTTCACGCATAAGGGTGTCCATCAGTGCACTTGGCACCAGGACACCCTAGGTCGGAGGTCGATGATCGACTTTGTAGTCGTTTCTTCTGACCTTCGGCCATATGTCTTGGACACTCGGGTGAAGAGAGGGGCTGAGCTGTCAACTGATCACCACCTGGTGGTGAGTTGGATTCGATGGCGGGGGAAAAAGCTGGACAGACCTGGCAGGCCCAAACGCATAGTGAGGGTCTGTTGGGAACGTTTGGCGGAGGCCCCTGTCAGAGAGGTCTTCAACTCCCACCTCCGACAGAGCTTCAACCAGGTCCCGAGGGAGGTGGGGGACATCGAGTCTGAATGGACTATGTTCCACACCTCCATTGTCGGGGCGGCGGCTTGGAGCTGCGGCCATAAGGTCTCCGGCGCCTGTCGCGGCGGCAATCCCCGAACACGGTGGTGGACACCGGAAGTAAGGGATGCCGTCAAGCTGAAGAAGGAGTTCTATCGGGCCTGGCTGGCTCATGGGACTCCTGAAGCAGCTGACGGGTACCGACGGGCCAAACGGAGCGCGGCTCTGGCAGTCGCCGCGGCAAAAACTCGGGCTTGGGAGGAGTTCGGTGAGGCCATGGAGGAAGACTTTCGGTCGGCCTCAAAGAGATTCTGGCAAACCGTCCGGCGACTCAGAGGGGGGAAGCGGTGTTCCACGAACACTGTTTACAGGGGAAGTGGTGCGCTGCTGACCTCAGCTGAGGATGTCCTCGGGCGGTGGAAGGAGTACTTTGAGGATCTCCTCAATCCCTCCGACACGCCTTCCGTAGAGGAAGCTGAGGCTGGGGACTTGGAGGGGGACTCGTCCATTACCCTGGCTGAAGTTGCTGAGGTAGTCAAAAAACTCCTCGGTGGCAAGGCTCCGGGGGTGGATGAGATCCACCCCGAGTTTCTCAAGTCTCTGGATGTTGTGGGGCTGTCTTGGCTGACACACCTCTGCAGCATCGCGTGGAGTTCGGGAACGGTGCCTCTGGACTGGCAGACCGGGGTGGTGGTTCCTCTTTTTAAGAAGGGGGACCGGAGATTGTGTTCCAACTACAGGGGGATCACACTCCTTAGCCTCCCTGGGAAAGTCTATGCCAGGGTACTGGAAAGTAGAATCCGACCGATAGTCGAACCTTGGATTCAGGAGGAGCAATGCAGTTTTTGCCCTGGCCATGGAACACTGGACCAGCTCTATACCCTCACTAGGGTGCTGGCGGGTTCGTGGGAGTTTGCCCAACCAGTCCATATGTGATTTGTGGACCTGGAGAAGGCATTCGACCGTGTCCATCGTGGCATCCTATGGGGGGTACTTCGGGATTATGGGGTTCGGGGCTCGTTGCTACAGGCTGTTCGTTCCCTGTATGACCGAAGCAAGAGCTTGGTTCGCATTGCCGGCAGTAAGTCAGACCTGTTCCCGGTGCATGTTGGACTCCGCCAGGGCTGCCCTTTGTCACCGATTCTGTTCATTATCTTCATGGACAGAATTTCTAGGCGCAGCCAGGGAGCGGAGGGTGTCTGTTTTGGTGGCCGCGAGATCTCGCCTCTGCTTTTTGCGGACGATGTGGTCCTGTTGGCTTCATCAAGTCAAGACTTGCAGCGTGCACTGGGGAGGTTTGCAGCCGAGTGCGAAGCAGCGGGGTTGAGAATCAGCACCTCCAAATCCGAGGCCATGGTTCTCAGTCGGAAAAAGGTGGATTGCCCCCTCCGGGTTAGGGGGGAGTTGCTCCCTCAAGTGGAGGAGTTTAAGTATCTCGGGGTCTTGTTCACGAGTGAGGGAAAAATGGAGCGGCAGGTTGACGGACGGATCGGTGCGGCGTCCGCAGTAATGCGGTCATTGTACCGGTCTGTTGTGGTGAAGAGGGAGCTGAGTCGTAAGGCGAAGCTCTCAATTTACCGGTCAATCTACGTTCCTACCCTCACCTGTGGTCATGAACTCTGGATCATGACCGAAAGAATGAGATCGCGGATACGAGCGGCAGAAATGAGTTTCCTCCGCAGAGTGGCTGGGCGCACCCTTAGGGATAGGGTGAGGAGCTCAGTCACCCGGGAGGAGCTCGGAGTAGAGCCGCTGCTCCTCCGCATCGAGAGGAGCCAGTTGAGGTGGCTCGGGCATCTGTTCCGGATGCCTCCTGGACGCCTCCCTGGGGAGGTGTTCCGGGCCTGTCCCACTGGGAGGAGGCCTCGGGGCAGACCCAGGACACGTTGGAGAGACTATGTCTCCCGGCTGGCCTGGGAACGCCTTGGGGTTCCCCCAGAGGAACTGGAGAAGGTGTGCGGGGAGAGGGAAGTCTGGAGGACTCTGCTCGGACTGCTGCCCCCGTGACCCGGCCCCGGATAAAAGCGGAGGAAGATGGATGGATGGATGGAACTTGCTCCTTCGACACCAGCGGTTCAGATTGAGGATGACTGGTGTTACCTCTACTGCCTCCAATGCTCCATCATTGTAATAAAGTTTAGCTGTAAGAAAAATTAATCAAACTGGTTATTTTGTTTCACAGAATTTTCTATGAACGGCTCCAGAATAAAAACATTTTCCATTTTTCAACCTCTGTCTGTGTCAGTGTTTGTCCTCCCACTATGAAGAACCAAGTATCGTGTGTGACCCCTGTGGTGTACCTCATCTCTCACAGGGTATTTATGAGGTGTAAATCCACTTTGCGTTGCCAATATGCTGTTTCCTGTGCTACAGTTAAGGAGAAGCAGCATTTTTCTACATTTTCTGAGCATCACTGCTGTTGGTGTTGATCTCAGAGCTAGCAGAGGAAATTCATCTGTATACTTTGCACGGTCAGCAAATTGAACAAACACATTTTATGTTCTCATGCTGGTATTTAGACTCTTTCTGATAAAAGTGATGAAACTGTTTGATCAGATGACTGATTTAATTCTTTAGTTCAGTCCTGTCCACAGTCTGACAGCACATTACATTTAGCAGACACTTTTCGCCAAAGAAACTTCCAATGAACTCAACGTAGTGTTATCAGCCCACACACCATGTTCACCAAGGTTACTTACACTGCTAGATACACTACCTACAAGGGGTCACTCATCCATACATCAGTGAAACACACTCTCTCTGTCACTCAGACACTATAGTAGAACCTGAACAGCATGTTTCTGGAGTGTGGGAGGAAATCCACACGGACACGTGGAGAACATGCAAACTCAATACAGACAGAGTAGGGATCAAACCCACATTCTCTCCCACCACCCAGGGGCTGTGAGAGAGCAGTGCTACTTGCTGTGACACCACGCTGCCCAGAAATTAAAGTTGCCTCCTTTATTCCTGTAATTTACACACAGTTACTATAGTACCACACCCCCATTGTATGCAAACATGACTTAGTCCTGACTCTTAAATACCAGTGATGGACACAGACCCCAGCAGGAGACACTCATAGATCTTCACTCCAGTTCAGCTTCAGCACAAACATGTTCCCTGTGTCTCTGCTGTTATTGCTGGCATCTGCTTCCTGTGAGTCTTTTTTAAACTCCAAGTGGACTTCAATGTGTTATTTCAAAATTTAATTGTTTTGAAAAATCACCTGGAGAGCAAATGAACTTTTATAAACTTCCAATTTCCATTTGGGTTTTGTAATGCACTATTCAACAGGAAAAGAATAAATGAAATATCTGAATAAATGTAAATGTAAATAAATGAATTCCCTTCAGTTGATGAGGGAATTATAATACAGTACTACCACCTGCCAGAGGATGTCGGTCTAATAAAGGCTATGAGAGGAGTACAGCGGGACATTTCTCATTTGGTCCACAGCACTGAGGTGCATTTCCTGACCCTGCACTGCGTGAAATTTTCTGGCCCACTGGGTGGTACTGACCAATAATTATACATAATTTCCTATTGATAATGAATAATCCATAATAATGATGCAGAATTGATTCAGTAATTTTGTTCATCATTACTAAGGATTATTGAGCTTAATTAAGAATGGATTATATAGTATTACTCAGTCACTATCCCAGATATTTCTATTCTTCTGTCTCCTCACTGATCTCTTAAACCTGCAGACTGCGAACTTTACAATCAACTGCAACATCCTTGTCACATGTCACCTAAAAAGTAATAAATATTCATAAATCTGGTTTTTATTTATCCTGTCAACTTCATCTCCATTTAAACAGGAAGGCTGAGGAAACCAGAGCACTCTGAAGAATACCCACCACACATACAGGTTCAACTCATTTGTCCTACACCGCCTATCAGAGCTCAGTGTTTTCACTTATTACATCTCGTACAGAGGAATCAGCAGACAGACAGGCTGAAAAATTATGAACATAATGTGTCTCCTAAAATCTGTGGAATATTTTATCTTTTTAAGACCTTGAAAATGCAAATATTACTACAGCACAAAACACCGATGTCATTCCCTGTCCTTAATGCAGCTCATAAAAAGTACCACTAAAGTACTATCTTTCAGCAGAGCTTCACACTACCTGCCCCTAGCCAATTAATCTTAATGAAGAGCAGGACTGTGATGTTGAGGAACTCCTTGACCAGTAACTACATTCACATTGCATTTATTTAGCTAGCAGATGCTTTCGTCATAGAACTCCATGTAGTGTTATCAGCCCACACACCATATTCACCAAGATGACTTACACTGCTAGATACATTACTTACAATGGGTCACTCATCCATACATTAGTGGAACACACTCTCTCCATCATTCACACACTATGGGTAACCATGAACAGCATGTCTTGGGAGTGTCGGAGGAGACCGGAGCACCTGGAGAACACGCAAACTTCACACAAACTGAGTGAGATCGAACCCGCGTCCTCCCGCACAACCCAGGTGCTGTGAGACACGAGCAGTACTCACTGTGCTACCATGAAATCACACAAAGAAAAAGGCAGTGACAACAGTTTTTGTTCCCACTGCTTGAGAAAACACACGAGTGGTCGCTGTGAGTTGGACTTCACTTAGGGCATTCTTGTCACGTCCACGTCTGCACCTCAAGCAGCAGCACTGTCTATAATTAAGCGCCTCATGATAATCAGAGTATTCAGCTAGTTTATAAGACCCTCCTCCGCCCCTTTTCAGCTGCGGATCCCATTGAGAGAACTGTGCCCTCTGTGCCAACAACAGTACTCAGCGCAGTCCATCCATCATGTCCTGTTCCCCTTTGTCCTTATATCGTGTTCTTTGTCCCCTCCTCCTGACCTTTTGCCTGGCCGCCCGACCGTTTGCCGACAATGAGAACAAGTCTATTCCCTTAACGATCCTGCACTTGAGTCCTTCTTTCCTTGTGTCCTCTGTTCCGCGTGACAATAATGGTAAAGTGTACAGTGACAACACAAATAAAGCACCCTCATACTGTTTTCATCCAGAGTTTTGCCAGCTGTTATCAATATTTGTATTTTATTGATAAAAGTACTGTTATTAAACCCTGACAACAAGCGCCTGTTCCGAGCGGGGTTGCAGCGAGCCGGAACCTTACCCAACAATGCAAGGCGCAAGGCCGAGGGAGCACACCCAGGGTGGGACGCCAGTCTATCGCAAGACACCCTAAGCAAGGCTCAAACCCCCAGACCAGCTGGCACTGACCGATCCCGCCACACCACGGCGCCCCCTTGTTATTATGGCACTAATCTCTAATTTTTTAAGTTGAAATGAAAAGATGGGGGGGGGGGGTCGGGGGGTGCTGTGGCGCAGTGGGTTGGACCAGGTCCTGCTCTCTGGTGGGTCTGGGGTTCGAGTTCCGCATGAGGTGTCTTGCGACGGACTGGCATCCCGTCCTGGGTGTGTCCCCTCCCCCTCCGGCCCTACGCCCTGTGTTGCCAGGTTAGGCTCTGGTTCCCCGCAACCCCGTATGGGACAAGCGGTTCAGAAAATGTGTGTGTGCGTGTGTGAAAAGAAGGGCAAAAATATTTTTATTTCTCTCATATATATATAAACTTTTTACTTGTTATACATCGACACGTAGGAGGGCGCGGTGGCGCAGCCGGTTCGGCCGGGTCTGTGGCGGGTCTGCTGTTTGAGACCCGCTTGGGGTGCCTTGTCATGGACTGGCATCTTGTCCTGGGTGTGTCCCCCTCCCCTCCTACCCTACGCCCTGTGCTTCCGGGTCAGGCCCCGGTCCGTCCCGACCCCGTGTGGGGCAAGCAGTTTCAGTCAATGTGTGTGTGTGTGTGTGTGTTTGTCTGTCTGTCTACACAATATAGCATATGTTCAATTGTACAGTAGGATTTAGAGCTGCAGCCTTTGGACCCAAAGATTGTGACCTTGAGAAAGGCACTTACCCCACTAACGTGAGCCAGCTGTTTAAATTGGTAAAATGTTGCAAGTTGGAGAGAAGGGCGTGCTAAATGACTGAACATAATATGTACGGTATATAGCAAGAGGGTAAGTCAATGAGTATTTGCAATATTTTCAAAACAAAGTTAAAATGTTATTGTGGATTCTAACTTAAACTCTAAACTCTTAACTTTAACAAAAAAAAAAAAATACTAAATACTGTATTTATGAAATAAAACGTGTGTTTTGTCCAGGCACAGAACATAATATATGAAAGTAAACAAATGCTTTTATATACACACCACCAAAAGAAAAATTAAATCTAATGTAAAATTACGTTAGAGATTTCTTAGTTCCAAGTTTTCCTCATTATAAGAACAGAGCTGTGATATTGAATAATAGAGCTATGTCATTTTTTTATTGTTTAACTATTAATGTATTACTGTAATCAGTTCAATAATAATTCACCAGGAACGGTTATGAAGGAAATGTCGGGGAACAATAATGATATGATGTTTTCCCAGCAGTCTGTATTTGAACCTCTAGGGGGGTCTATGCAAAGTTACCCTCCACTGTTCTGCTATAAAAATCAGAATCACATACAGTATCAGATCATACTGACACCACTTGTTCTGTCATATTGGACAATGGAACTGAATATTGTTGGGAGTTTAATCTTCATACTGGGGTCTCTACAAGGTAGGACCGGAGAAATTAAAACTGCAATACAATATTGTAACTGTACTGGATGCACAAATGGATTTCAAAGTACTGAGTAAACTGTGACATATCAGTTTTTACAGGGATCCAGTGTGATGACATAAGGTTGGATCAGTTACCTCCTCAGGTGAAGAGACCAGGAGAGTCTGGCAAGCTGTCCTGTGTCATTTCTGCGTTTAAAATGACAAGCTACTACATGCACTGGATACGACAGAAAGCAGGTGGAGGACTGGAGTGGATTGGGAGAGTAAACTCTGGTAGTACAGATTATCCAGACTATGCGGCATCCCTGAAAGGACAGTTCACCCTGACTGAGGACGTCTCCAAAAGCACACAGTACTTGGAGGCCAAGAGTCTGAAAGCAGAGGACACAGCTGTTTATTACTGTGCTCGAGAGTCACACTGACTGGTCTGTACAAAAACGACGAGTTGCAACACAAGTGCATGTAAAAAATAATGTCTTTATTCAGTTATTTTTGCACTTCGTAACTGATATTTTAAACAGTAATAAATAAGTTACAATAACAGTAAAGATGACTATTTTTTTTCAATTCATTTCTATTATTTACTTAATCATTACAATCATAAAGGTCACTCTGTTACAGTATAATTGAGACATCTTCCAATTCATGTTTCATTCTGTGTGTCTGCGTTCATTCTTCCAAATTCTTGTTCACTGAAAACATTAGAAAGACATTTCCAGTTCATTCAACAGCTGCTCAAGTAACAAGACTGTCAAAACAGTGCAAAACAAAGCAGTATAATTTCAAAATGATCCAAGTACCACTGTCATTTGAAGCCATCACCAGATGGGAAGAACACACAAAATCATCTAAATGTCATGATCCCTGAGGATCAGACTCAGGATGAACATAGGGGGCGTCACCCCCGGAGCCACTCAGCCGCACCAACAGCGAGAGATTTCATACACTCCACTTCTAGGTTCAGGGAGAGCTCTTATCTCAGGTATCTAGGACTGTTTCATCTGTATTTTGCATTAAGGTGAAGCCAGGTTGTTTAGTTTATCGGCAAAATATAATAATTACCTGTTTAACTTCCCTGCAGTGAAAGAGAGGGGTCCCTGAGTGTCACATCTTCAGAGGAAAATGTCACAGGGGATGGTCATTGTAACAGTTTATAAATACATTCCATACACCTGCACCTCATGAAAAACACAGTTTAAAAGATAGAGAGCTCCTTGCAATAATCTCTTTGAGAAACATCTGCTCTGTTTGCGCTCAGCTTTGTTCCTTCTTCTTAGCCTTTTGGATCTTGATACTTGCTCTTCGAATCACAAAGATGACTCCTCAGATTACGACGTTCAAATTAAAACCATGACCCGTTGAATGTCGACCCTCACTTTTTGATCAACGACATTTTGGATCATACCTTGAGCTCAACCAAGCCCATTGGATCTCGAAACCATGCTTTCCTCCTAAGTCTTTGTCAGTATCAATTGCCCATGACTGAAGTGTCTCAGCGGATTAATTTCTTTCTGTATTTTCAGAGAAGATGTACTACATTTGATGGAATCACTGCAGTGGTGGGTTAAATTTTTAAGTCAAACAAATTCTGCATTGTTTGAGAGTCCTGATCAGTCTGGTAAGACAAAACACATATGGACACAGAACATTAGTTAAAAATCCCAAAGTGATAATACTGTTTGATCAGATGACTGATTTCATTCTTTAGTGCAGTCCTGTCTACAGTCCAGCAGCACAGTAAGTAAAGTTTCCTCTTTTATACCTGTAATTTACACACAGTTACTATAGTACCACACCCCCATTGTATGCAAACATGACTTTGTCCTGACTCTTAAATACCAGTGATGGACACAGACCCCAGCAGGAGACACTCATAGATCTTCACACCAGTTCAGCTTCAGCACAAACATGTTCCCTGTGTCTCTGCTGTTACTGCTGGCATCTGCTTCCTGTGAGTCTTTTTTTAAACTCCAAGTGGACTTCAACAAGTTATTTTTTCTATTTTCACATTTAAAAATTTAATTTTTTTAATGTATCACCTGGAGAGCAAATGAACTTTTATAAACTTCCAATTTCCATTTGGGTTTTGTAATGCACTGTTCAACAGGAAAAGAATAAATAAAATATCTGAATAAATGTAAATGTAAATAAATGAATTCTCTTCAGTTGATGAGGGAATTATAATGCAGTACTACCACTTGCCAGAGGATGTCGATCTAATAAAGGCTGTGAGAGGAGTACAGTGGTACATTTCTCATTCGGTCCACAGCACTGAGGTGCATTTCCTGACCCTGTACTGCATGATATTTTCTGGCCCACTGGGTGGTACTGACCAATAATTATACATAATTTCCTACTGATAATGAATAATCCATAATAATGATGCAGAATTGACTCAAATATTTTGTTCATCATTACTAAGCATTATTGGTCTGCTGGGGGAGCAGCATTAATGCCAGAGATGCCGGCAGGGTGAACAAACTCATCCGTAAGGCCGGCAGCATCATTGGACAGAACATGGAGACGTTTGAGTCAGTGAGGAATAGGAGGTCACTGAACAAACTGCTCTCCATCATGGACATTCCATCCCACCCACTTCACAGCACATTGCAGAGACAGCGAAGCTCATTCTCTAATAAACTCATTCAGCTCCGCTGTTGTAAAGAACGGTTCAGGAAATCATTCCTACTGTTCCCAATAACACTTCAACAGCTCACCCTTGTGTGACAGATGAACTATTCAGCGCTATTGTTAGTTCATTTTGTTACTACTTCGTAATGATTATATTACCGTTCTGCACAACTTGCACTATATACTGTTTTGATTTATTCATTTAAATATAAATATTTACTATTCCTCCAACTGTACATATAATTGTTCATATTTTTATCTTGTATTTTTCCACTAGTTTTTAAATTTTTTATATTGCAAGTATTTTCAGACTGGTATTCTGCTGCTGTTACATAATAGATAGCACAAGGGAAATTATCTATTTAAGAATAATATACTGTTACTCAGTCACTATCCATAACTGTTTGTCTGAACACAGGATCATAGTGGTCTGAAACCTATGCTAGAGAGCAAATAAACGATTTTTTAACTACCAACTTCCATTTGGTTTTTGTAATACGGTGTTGTATTTTTTGTGAGGAACGTATCTGCTAAACAGATAAATAAATATAAATGAATTCACTTCAGCGGGTGATGGAATTATAGTGCAGTACTACCACTGGCCAGAGGATGTCGCTCTAATAAAGACTGGGAGAGGAGTACAGTGTATTTCTTATTATGGCCACAGGACTGAGGAGCATTTCCTGACCAACTACTGCATGCCATTTTATGGTCCACTGGGTAGGAAAGACCAAAAATACATAATTTACTATTTCTAACTGCAAATCCATAATAATGATGCAGTATTAACTCGGTCATTTTGTTCATCATTACCAAACATTGATCTTAATTAAGAATGTGTTTGGCTTGGATTATATGCTATTAGTCAATCACTGTCCATAACTGCTTATCTGAAGGCAGGGTGATAGTGGTCTGGACCCTATTGTAGGGGACTAGTAGTCATATTTGGAGACAGGCTGGTCAGGTTACTACCTAGGAGGACAGTATAAGGATACAGTCGAACCATCTGGACAGTATATTATATCCATGTGACAGTGATGATGAAGAATAATGAGGATGAAGTGCCTGCTGTGAGACCTTCCATGTGGACCTGCCTACAGCTCTGAATCCTCCTTTTAAACTGAGTGTCACCTGTCCAGTCAGAGGGAGGAGTTCATGCAAACTGAGCTCTTCCTTCTACATTTATATCTGTGCACTAAGCAAAGAGGGAACGAACGCCGAGATCTGGCTGCTTTAACTGACATTTTACCACAGAGCACAGTCACACATTCACCATGACCTTCTTAACTGCTCTCCTCATAATGACAACATGCTTAACAGGTACATTTTAATGACACATATAAGCTGTGTGTGCTCTTGAGTACTGAGATGGAGGTTTAATGTTTATTTTCTTTCCGCAGGTGTTACTGGTCAGACACTGACTCAGTCTGAAGCAGCAGTTTTAAAGCCTGGAGAATCTCATCGACTCACCTGTACATTCTCTCACTCTTTCAGTAGCGATTATATAGGCTGGATCCGACAGCCTCCCGGGAAGCCACTAGAATGGATTGCTTATATTGGCAGTGGCAGTGGCACCTACTATGGCAGCTCATTTAAAGGCAGATTCACCATCTCCAGAGACAACAGCCAGAAGCAGATATATTTACAGATGAACAACTTGAAGGATGAAGACACTGCAGTTTATTACTGTGCGAGAGACACAGTGAGTGGAGACACTGCAGGGCTGTACAATAACTGCTCCACTTCATCTCACACTGAGGGTCACTCAAGTGTGTCTCTGCAGCACTGTTTGGTCTTCTTGTCCACATCGTAGAACTAGCTGAAAATGGTATCTGCTCTAGTCAACTAATAAAAAATATGAGCCGCTTGGAAGATAAATATTTCAGTACAGTAGATTAATTTCTGTTTTTCATAAAAAAATGTTGAGGTGAAGATAATTTCTTCCTTCTGGCTTCTTTTTTTGAGCCCACTGAATAAACCACCCTACTTTTCAGCTTAATCAAAGCACACACACACACATTTTCTTAACCGCTCGTCCCATACGGGGTCGCAGGGAACCAGAGCCTACCTGGCAACACAGAGCGCAAGGCCGGAGGGGGAGGGGACACAGCCAGGACGGGATGCCAGTCCATCGCAAGGCACTCCAAACGGGACTCGAACCCCAGACCCACTGGAGAGCAGGACCCGGTCCAACCCACTGCGCCACCATGCCCCCCTTCCTCAAAGCGGATTTGTAATAATAGAATCCCACTCCACATTTTATTTCTGACCTCACATGCTGTAGAACAGGCATCCTCTCAACATCACATGTCCTCCCAGTTTGATTTCAGAAACTTTTCCTCCTACCATTTTGTAACTATTTAGCTTCACCTCTACTGTGTCAGTGGCCTTTAATAAAGTCTGTCTCATTGTACTCCTGTTAAGAATTCAGTTTTGCAGCATTTAATTTAAGAATTTAAAGTTTATTTTGTTTGACTTTTTGTATAATAAGTTTGTGTTAGCAATAATTCCACGTTATTGCTATTGTATTCGTCAAACACTTCTTCATTACCAGTTCTGACATAATAAGCAATCTGGGAGAGAAACACTTTGAAAACCATAAAGCAGCAAAATTCCATGTAAAATATAACAAAATCTAATTTGTTAGTAATAATGTTAGAAAAATAAGAATAGTACACGCAAGCTTCCAAGAACAGTTTTATTTTTCATACAGATGTGTGTCTGCAGGATGCCTTCCTCAGCGTACTTGTGTACTGTGTACTATCTATCCTGCTGATGTCTGTGACAGGTATTGACATCATACCTCATGGACCAACAACAATTATATTTGAATTGTATTTTGAAAATAGATCCATTTCACTCTGACTGAATCAATGCACTAGGGGGTGCGGTGGCGCAGTCCTGCTCTCTGGTGGGTCTGGGGTTCGAGTCCTGCTTGGGGTGCCTTGCGACAGACTGGCGTCCCGTCCTGGGTGTGTCCCCCTCCCCTTCCGGCCTTACGCCCTGTGTTACCGGGTAGGCTCCAGTTCCCCGCGACCCTGTATGGGACAAGCGGTTCTGAAAATGTGTGTGTGAATCAATGCAATAGCAGAATTGGATGTTTGATACAAACACCTTCTCCAGAATGAAACCATTACTTCGGTCAGAACCTGTCTATACTTCGTTATCCTACAGTCTCAAAACTTCTTCAATATTGTTGTATTAACCCAGGAGGAATTTTTAATTATTCATTAGAAATGATTCCGAATTAGAATACCTAAAATTCAAACTTCTATGGTGAACTATGATAAAGACTTCCCAATTTGAGAGAATTTTGGTTTAACCCTCATGGAATTTTAGTTCATATACACTCTAACTATAATGAATGATTTATGAATTACAAACTAGCTTGAAAGAGTTGAAGGAATCAGGTAAAATATGAATTGAAATATCTTTTGATGAAACTGTTAACAAGAAATTCAACTTGTATAAACTTCCAACTTCTGTATGTTATTTGTAATGCAGTTTTTTGTTGTTGTTGTTGTTCTTGGAGACGAGTACAGTATTTATTGTTTTTATTGCTGCTTTAACCCTTATTGAATTTTAATGTGTACTTTAATTATAATGAATTTATTGTAATACCTTTTAAACTGGCTTAAAATGTTTAAATGATTCTGGCTGAATTTCAATTCACACATTTCAATGTTTTGATGAAACACCTGGAGAGCAAATAAACAATTTTTTGTGAGAAGCATATCTGCTGAACAAATAAATTAAAATATATGAACTAACCTCAATGGATAACTGAATTATATTGCAGTACTCCACCGGCCAGAGGATGTCACTCTAATAAAAACAGTGAGAGGAGTACAGTGTATTTCTTATTATTATTTACTTCCAGGGGGTGCGGTGGTGCAGTGGGTTGGACTGCAGTCCTGCTCTCCGGTGGGTCTGGGGTTCAAGTCCTGCTTGGGGTGCCTTGTGGCGGACTGGCGTCCCGTCCTGGGTGTGTCCCCTCCCCCTCCGGCCTTACGCCCTGTGTTACCGGGTAGGCTCCGGTTCCCCGTGACCCCGTAAGGGACAAGCGGTTCTGAAAATGTGTGTGTGTGTGTGTGTGTGTATTTACTTCCAGACCCACTACTGCATGCCATTTTATGGCCCACTGGGTAGGAAAGACCAGTAATAGAAAATTTACGATTGCTAACTCCGAATCCATAATTATGACATAGAATTAACTCATTAATTTTGTTCATAATTACCAAACATTATTGATCTTAACTAAGAATGTGTTTGGCTTGGATTAAATGCTATTAGTCAACCACTGTCCATAACCGTTTATCTGAAGGCAGCTGATCATAGTGGTCTGGAGTCTATTGTAGGGTCCTAGTAGTCATATTTGGAGACAGGCTGGTCAGGCTACTACCTAGGAGGCCTGTAAGGATACAGTCGAACCACCCGTACAGTATATTATATCCATGTGACAGTGATGATGAAGTACAATGAGGATGAAGTGCCTGCTGTGAGACCTTCCATGTGGACCTGCCTACAGCTCTGAATCCTCCTTTTAAACTGAGTGTCACCTGTCCAGTCAGAGGGAGGAGTTCATGCAAACTGAGCTCTTCCTTCTACATTTATATCCGTGCACTGAGCAAAGAGCGAACGAACGCCAAGTTCTGGCTGCTTTAACCGACATTTTACCACAGAGCACAGTCACACATTCACCATGACCTTCTTAACTGCTCTCCTCATAATGACAACATGCTTAACAGGTACATTTTAACAACACATATAAGCTGTGTGTGCTCTTGAGTACTGAGATGGAGGTTTAATGTTTGTTTTCTTTCCACAGGTGTTACTGGTCAGACACTGACTCAGTCTGAAGCAGCAGTTAAGAAGCCTGGAGAATCTCATCGACTCACCTGTACAGCCTCTGGCTTCACTTTCAGTAGCTATGGCATGAACTGGATCTGCCAGCCTCCTTGGAAGCCACTGGAATGGATTGCCTGGATTAGCAGTAGCAGTAGCACCTACTATGGCAGCTCTTTTCAAGGCAGATTCACCATCTCCAGAGACAACAACAAGAACCAGGTGTATTTACAGATGAACAACTTGAAGGACGAAGACACTGCAGTTTATTACTGTGCGAGAGACACAGTGAGTGGAGACACTGCAGGGCTGTACAATAACTGCTCCAGTACATCTCACACTGAGGGTCACTCAAGTGTGTCCATGCAGCACTGTTTTGTTCTTTTTGTCCACCTGGAACTGTTCTAGAACTAGTTGAAACTGGTAACTCCTGTTTAATGAACTGATGTCCACTTTAGTCTTATGAGGACTTTGAACTACTGCTGTTCACATAATATGGATTTGATTAAATATGAATGTTTCTGGGGTCAGTCTAATACAGAGCTGTATTTCCAGTTCACATATTTATGCAACAACTCTGTCATGGGCTGTATGATGGTGGAAAGATTAGGAATGAACTTGCCATAATAATTCAGCAGGGCTAAGAAAGACCTGAGTTCTGTCACATTTGTGGGAACAGCAGCCTTTTCAATTGCATCAGTCTTTTCTTTCATGGGGTGAAAACCCTCTACATCAATGACATGCCCCAAGTGAGAGATTTTATTCTGAACAAAGGACCTTTAAGTTGTCTGCCTCAGATTATACGCTTGCAGCCTCTTTAGAACTTCTAAAGCTTTCATATGCTTTTCAGTGTCACTTCCTGTGATCAAGATATCATCCAAATAACATATTACACCATCCATGCCCTGTAGTACTTGATCCATGATTTTCTGAACAACGGCTGGTGCACTCGCAACCCATACGGTAGCCGATTGTAGGTATATAACCCTTTTGGTGTATGAATGTAAGGTATCGTTCGGAGCTTTAGTCTAGTGGTACTTGTTGATAAGCGTGAGACAAATCTAATTTAGTGAATTTCTGATCTCCTGACAATTTAAAAAACAAATCCTTTGTTTGAGGTAAAAAATACTGCTCTATTTCCAACCAAGGGTTAATAGTAAACTTGTAGTCTCCACATATCCTTACACTATTTTCCTTTTTGGGAATACACACAATTGGAGCTGCCCATTCACTGTAACTGACAGGAGAGATTATACCTTCTGCTTCTAGCTTACATAACTCCTGTTCAACGCTATCCCGCAAGGCATAGGGCACAGTGCGTGGCTTGCAAAATTTTGGCACCGCCTCTTTCACTACAAGGAGTTTAGCACTGATTCCCTTAAGCATCCCTAAATCTGACTGAAACAATGAGGAGTATCTGTCACACAACTGCTCCACTGTCTCACTCGTCACTTTCTTTATGACCAATTTAGATTCAGGTGACTAATCCAGTCTCTGCCCATTAGAGAAGGCCCATTACCTTTCACAACCATCAAGTCCAGCATGTGTGTTTGTTCCTTACTTTTCACTCTTACTGTGATTTTCCCCTTGAGCTCTAGGGACTCTTTGCTGAATGTTTTCAAAACACAGTTAGCTGGAGATAGTTTTACTTTGTAGAATCTATGGTGGTACAACTTCTCTGAAATCACAGAAACAGCTGCCTCCGTATCGACCTCTATTTTCCCTCGCAGATTATTGATTTGAACATAATTACACAGTATGGCTTGTTTACTTTGTCCACATTCGTGTCAATAGCAAACAGTTCTGTCCCTTGCATGTCACTGAACATCACTCTGTGAACATCACTGACTTGTGGCTCTTTAGTGCTGTCAAGTCCATCTTTCTGTAGCTGGGGTGCATTGCAATGTCCTCTACGCCCGCTCCCGTGTGCGATGCAATCCGATGCACGGAGTTCGTTGCTCCTTGCGGTTAGCGGTGGACTCGGAGCCGGCAAAATGCCGTCCTGTAACGCGGTGGCATGTAACGGTGCGTTGTCCACTTTGCTTGCGCGTTGTCATTTTTTCCTTCCTGATGTGCCCGGCAGGCTCGTGCAAGATGTCCACTTTTTCCACTTTCATGGCAGTCAGCATCTTTGAAAAGGGAAACATCTGGCTTGTGGCCCATAGGCCTGCCATTACATGTGTAGCACGTGTAGCCCCCTGCTATGTGTTTGTTGTAGTGCTGTTTGGTTGGTTTAATTGAATGAATGAATGAATGAATGAACTTTATTGCCAAGTATGTTTACACATACAAGGAATTCGTCTTGGTGACAGGAACTTCCACAACACAGACAGAATGACAGTGACAAGACACAGAAAATAAAAGTAGAGTGGGCTAATAAAAGATAAAAAGAAAAATATATAGAGTATAAAGCACACAATATACAAAAATAGACACTAGACATTATATGTTTGTACAAGTATGTTATATACAATGGAAGGGAAAGTAAATAAGACATATGATGTGAAAAATAAATATAAATATAAATAGCGTTGTTTATTGCACCAGTTTACTCCCTAGGGGGCATTTAGCTGTTCATGAGGTAGATGGCCTGAGGGGAGAAACTTTTCCTGTACCTGGCTGTTCTGGTGCTCAGTGCTCTGTAGCGCCGGCCCGACGGCAAAAGTTCAAAGTGGAAGTGGCCTGGGTGCGAAGGGTCGAGGATGATTTTGCCAGCCCTTTTTTTCTCTCTGGACGAGTACAATTCTTGGAGAGTGGGGGGGGCGGGGGGTGTGTGTGCCGATGATTCCTCCAACCATCCGGACTATTTGCTGTAATCTTTTGAGATCTGATTTCATAGCTGAGCAGAACCAGACAGTTATAGAGGTGCAGAGGACAGACTGGATGACTGCAGAGTAGAACTGCATCAGCAGCCTCTGTGGCAGATTGAACTTCCTCAGCTGGCGAAGGAAGTACAACCTCTGCTGGGCCTTCTTCACAATGGAGTCTATGTGGGGCTCCCACTTCAGGTCCTGTGAGATGGTGGTGCCCAGGAACCTGGATGACTCCACTGTTGCCACAGTGCTGTTCATGATGGTGAGTGGGGGAAATGCTGAGGTGTTTCTCCTAAAGTCCACAATCATCTCAACCGTTTTGAGCGTGTTCAGCTCCAGGTTGTTATGACTGCACCAGACAGCCAGCTCTTTAACCTCCTGTCTGTAAGCAGACTCGTCAGCATCCCAGATGAGGGCAATGAGTGTGGAGTCGTCTGCGAACTTCAGGAGCTTGACAGAGGGGTCTTTTGCAGTGCAATCGTTGGTGTACAGGGAGAAGAGTAGTGGGGAGAGCACACATCCCTGGGGGGCGCCAGTACTGATTGTGCGAGTTTTGGATGAGAATTTTCCCAGCCTCACTAGCTGCTGCCTGTCCGTCAAGAAGTTGGTGATCCACCGACAGATGGGGGTGGGCACAGAGAGGTGGGTTAATTTGGACAGGAGGAAGTGTGGGATGATGGTGTTGAAGGCCGAGCTGAAGTCCACAAACAGGATCCTCACATAAGTCCCTGGTTTGTCCAGATGTTGCAGGATGTAGTGCAGTCCCATGTTGACTGCATCATCCACAGACCTGTTTGCTTGATGAGCAAACTGCAGGGGGTCAAGTAAGGGTCCAGTGATGTCCGTCAGGTTGGCTAACACCAGTCTTTCAAATGACTTCATGACCACAGACCTTAAGGAAACAGGTCTGTAGTCATTCAGTCCTGTGATTTTGGGTTTCTTTGGAATGAGGATGATGGTGGAGCATTTGAAGCAGGAAGGGACATCGCACAGCTCCAGTGATCTGTTCAAGATCTGGGTGAAGATAGTCAACACAGGTTTTTAGACCAGCTGGTGAAAGACGGTCTGTGCTTGGTGCTTTTCTTGTCTTCTGTTTCCGGAGGACCTGACACACATCCTCTTCACAGACCCAAAGTGCAGAACAGGCGAAGAGTGGGGTTACTAGAGGTGTTAATCAATGCATGGAGAGAAGGTCCGAATGGGTGTGGGGTGTGAGACAGGGTTTTTCAAACCTGCAATAAAGCTCATTCAGATCGTCGGCCAGTTTTTGATTCAACACAGTGCTGGGGGATGGTGTCTTGTAATTGGTGATGTCTTTCAGGCCTTTCCACACTGATGCTGGGTCGTTGGCCGAAAACTGTTTTTTTCAGCTTTTCAGAGTAGTTTCTCTTAGCCACTCTGATCTCCTTTGTCAGTGTGTTTTTGGCCTGTTTATACAAGACTCTGTAAGTCCCGCTCTGCTTCATTAGTCTTGATGTATAATAGTTTGTATTGATATGGAAAGAATTGTGGGTTTTATAAGCTGTTAATGTGCTTGTTATTTTATAACTCTTGCATTGTTAGCGCCCAAATAACAGGAAAAAGAACCTAAGTGTTAATTCAGGATGAGCTAATCAGTGCAAATAGGAAATGGGCTGAATTTTCCGGGGGTGAAGGGAATTCCAGGGAAAAGGGGGAAAAAAGGAAAGAGAGGAGGCAGGAGATGCAGTGAGGAAGACTAAGTGGCACGAAGCACTGTGTGTAAAAAGTTTGATAATTGGTTACCGTGGTTTATTGACTTAATCGAATGTGGTGTTATACTGCAGCACGCAGCGCTCTGAGTTTAGATAGAGCGAAGAAGGACGCAGAGGCAGTATTCACGATGAATGATTTATTTGAACACCAGCACAAACAAAATGATGCTCTTGGTCTTAGGATCTCATTTCCACTAGGACTTATACTTACAGCCAACCTTCTCCACCTGTTTAGAACCACCACACTTTTTTCCAGCTCACTGGCAAGCACAGCCACCCCATTATTTTCTCCGTAAGTGCCCCCAGTGGTTACACACATATTTAACATTATTTCCCATAATGCAACTATTTACATTAAGCACACACTCCGTCCTAAAACAGTAACGCGGGGTCGTTACAATATTAAATATTTCTTGTATTTTTTTATATTGCATTCTGATAGCGTACTTTTTCTTATTCATGTGTTTGTACTGTGGTGTTTTTTGGGGAAAAGAAGGGCTATGCAAGGGGTGTTGCATGGGTCCAAGCTCACAAAAATGGTAGCGATAGAATACATTAACTGGGCCTTAGTTTCTGCACCCTAGTAGTTAGAGTCGGTGTCCTTCAATCCATTAGCTGCAAAATAATTCTCGAGCCTTTCCAAATAGGCATCGAATTGTTCCTCACTTTCGTCGAAGTGGAAATCCTCTGGTTTACCGAAAGCCATTTTTCACCAGCTCTGTTCGCTGTCACTTTCTTCAGCGCTCTCTACTCTTTCACCGAACAGAAAACCACCCAAGGGGATCTCTATTTCCTCCACACAACCAAGTTCATAATCTTGAGTAGTAAGAAACAGACGTCTTGCTCTTTACCACTGCTGCCTGACAAATGACTCCAACTTTCTTCTCTTCCCATCATCACATTTTCTTCATTTGCAGCCTTCTGTAAGGCATGTCTTCAGTTTCGAAGAAAAAATACAGCTTAATTCCATCCATAATTTCCCAATAATGACAGTTTGTGTTATTTCATTAATGTTCCGCTCAACCCTTTTCAAAGAAACCGTTTCATGTGTCTTTGTCACTTATTTCCGAATATCGCTCACATGCTGCATAGATACAAGAATACTGTGATTATGACTGTTAGCCTGGTTGCAGGAGCTCCTGATCCCCCCCGTCTTACTGACTGATATTTTCAGTTTTTGACTCAGCCCTTGTATTTCACATATCTCCTCGGGGATTTCAGGCACAGCTGCGCTACTCTATGTAAAAACAGAAAGAGTGTGTCGCTGACACGGTTGCTCTCTTTACTGTGCGTTCAGGTGGAGAGGAGGGTCATTTTGCATAACACACTTCATCTATGACCTTGACATTTGATGCACATCTCAGCTGCATACAAATATTACAGAGAAAAATCTGAATTTAACTGAATAAAGGTTTTGCCTGTACCAGTTAATTAACTTGCTTATCTTAATGCCATTTGGACTGTGGTGTGTATTTTGTGTATTTTAGTGATTTAGGTATTTTTTGGATACCCTTAGTTATGTGTTGGTTTGGACTGAAAAAATCTTGAGATCAGCAATTAAAACTTTAAATATAAAGTTCATGCTGGTTTAGTTTTATTTTCAAATGTTTCATTTATTGTTGGTTGCCATAATAATTTGTTCTGTCAGATCATTTTACTTCACTCCATTTGAATAATTTCACCTTTGCTCATGGCCAAATGTTTGAATATTAATGTATGCAATACACTTAGTCAATGAATCAAGCAATGAATCCATCTCCCCATCCATTCATTCATTCTATGCTATGGCCAGCTTATCCAGTACAAGAATGGTTAATAGCTTTTGAAGAAAATGAAAAAATAATGAAAACTTTCTTAATCTATGAACACATAAAACACTGACGGTCCACAACATTGATGACCAACAATAAAGCATTAAAACAACTTAAGTAATGAAAAATTAACCTTATATTTATTTATGCGATGCCTTTCTCCAAGGCTATGTACTGTATAATATTTAGTCTGTACACTTAGATACTTACACGTTTTTAGATTTATTCATTTAGCAGACGCTTTTCTCCAAAGCGACGTACATCTCAGCAAAAATACAATGTGTGCATTACATTAAGAAAAAGAAACGTGGCTGCAGACATATGATTCTTAAGTAAATCTAGTTTGTTACTTTCCACCTGATACACCGATGTTCATCGCTTGAGTAGGTGCATAAAACGCAGGATAGCTGAATCCTGATAAGCAGGATTTTACTCTTGATACAGGTTGGTATTTTTTCTGGAACAATTCAGGGTAAGTACCTAGTTCAAGGGTTCCACACTAGGTCTTTCTGAATATAAGGCAATGAATGACGCTAACAACTATGTTACCTGCTGGCCTGTCTGATATTTACAAGATCATATTTAAGTTGATGACCTGTATTAAAATGTTCATATTATCCCTCTTGTTTAAAGCAATACTACACTGTAAAATGGACACATGCAGCAAATGTTCATAACTGCCCTCTACAGGCTTGTTCAGCATCATCGCTATTGATTGTAACTCAAATAATTTATGAAACTGAGAAAGCATATGACATGTTCAATGCCATTGCTAATCAACAAAGAATACACACACACACACACACACACATTTTCTGAACTGCTCGTCCCAGATGGGGTCGCGGGGAACCAGAGTCAACCCGGTAACACAGGGTGTAAGGCCAGAGGGGGAGGGGACACACCCAGGACTGGACGCCAGTCCGCCGCAAGGCACCCCAAGAGGGACTTGAACCCCAGACCCACCAGAGAGAAGGACCAGGTCCAACCCACTGCGCCACCACACCCCCCTCAACAAACAATACATTATTTTCTTTTAAAAACAATGTCTATGCCCATAAGTAAACTACAAAATATTAAGGTCAAGATTACTGAGGCATGACTTTCTATTTGACAGGATGCACCTGAATCCTGATCACACTGCAGATAAATACTGGCTGCTCTTATAACATGATAAACAACTACTGTTCAGTAATTCCTTATAAGCAACAATAGCAAAGGTGGAACCGTTTTACCGGATCATTTACTCAAGGTTTCAAGAGCAGGGTTCTTCTTTGTACATGAACCAGGAGCTGTTTGGTTTCAAGTCTGAGTTCCAAATCACTGAACATCTTTTGCTGTCCATGTTTATCATATCTGCACAGTACCCATGCGTTCAGAAAAAATCATTCAGTAACACTGCAAAAATCCTTCCCTTCACTGTAACAACAGGTGTTAATGGCCACTTTGTGTGACAGTTTACAATACAGTAAGTATTGCACCAATGGATTATGGATGTGAATGAGATAAAGAATTAAACTCTGTGGTGGACAGTGCAGGGTATTTTGAATGATTTTAAAATGAAATGCAGAACTGTGCTGTCATTTTGGTTTAATAGATATTGTCTTAATCTCTTGGAAGGTTGAACAGAAAACAATTTTTAGAAATGTTTAAAGTACAGTAGTACTTGGTGTTGTGCTGCTACTGACCTCTGGAGACTTGTATGCAAATCCAGCCTCTGCCTCCCTACTTAAGAGATGCTGCTTTTGACCCAAAACGGATTGAGTATCTCCATAACTCAGTGATGGCAAACACTCTCTCATATCTCCTGCTCTTACTTATCCTCCCCAGTAAGGATTCTGTAAAAATAAACATTTTATTCACATCATTTAGAAACCAAAGTTGTGATCTCTGTTGATCCTTGTTTTTCTCTCTGTCTCACTGCCTGAGGTGTGAAATGTGAGAATCTGGAGTCCATCCCATCAACTCTGGTACAGAAGAAACCAGGGGAAATGCTCAGTTTGTCCTGTAAAGGTTCTGGATTCACATTTGGAAGCTATGGCATGCACTGGATACGACAGACAACCTACTGGGAAGCCTCTGGAATGGATGGGAATTATCTGGTATGATGCCAGTAAAACAGTGTATGCAAAAAGTGTGGAGGGAAGGACAGAAATCACCGGGGACAATCCCAACAGCATGGTGTATTTGAAACTGTCTGGCCTGACAGCTGCAGACTCTGCTGTGTATTATTGTGCAGCAAACTTGCACTGACACAGTTTTGTGGTTGTGCTGTACAAACAGTGTTCAGAACTCACAGTGGGAGTAAGTCACTGTTCCACTGTGACACACTTTAATGTAAGATCTACATTATAACAGTTGAGGAGACACTTCAGGAAATATTATTATTCTTTCCACTCTGAACCATCCCTGCCCGGTGTGTTTTGAATCCCAAAATGTACTTCCCATAACTGCATTGTAAATCCCCCAAACAGAACAGCATTCAATATTTTTGTGAGATGGTCCATTGCTCGTTTGTAATGGAAACAAAGCCTTCCTGCAGTTTTCCAGCTAATTAATGTATGTTTGGAAGATTCCAGTAATCTGACGGCCAGTGTAAGAGTGGAATCGGACACCCCTGCCCCCCAGCAAACTCTATACCCACCTGTAGGGGGCAGGACAAACCAGCATGTGGACCTAATGTCAGTAAAAACTGCCTTCTGTTTTTTCACTGAGGGGGTGTGGTGGCGCAGTGGTTTTGAATTTTGGCTTGTGCCTGCTTTCTGGTGGGTATGGGGTTCGAGTCCCGGTTGGGGTGCCTTGTGATTGACTGGCGTCCTATCCTGGCTGTGTCCCCTTCCCCTCCAGCCTAATGCCCTGTGTTGCTGGCTCAGGCTCCAGCTCTCTGCGACATTGCTTAGGACAAGTGGCTTCAGACTCTATGTGTGAGTTTTCTCACTGTTCATTGGTGTCTCTTCTTGTTTCATATGCCTACTGTACAGGACTGCGGTCAGTCAAAGCTTTGGAGCTGAGGTCTTTCGCTTGGTCTTGACCTTTTCTGGACCAGGGAGATTCGTCAGGTTCAGATATTTCTATTCTTCTTTCTCCGCACTGACAAACCTGCAAACTGCAAACTTTAAAATCAACTGCAACATACTTGTCACATGTCACACAAAAGTAATAAATGTTCATGAATCTGGTTTATATTTATCCTGTCAACTTTATCTCCAGTTAAACAGGAAGGCTGAGGAAACCAGAGCACTCTGAAGAATACCCACCACACATACAGGTTCAACTCATTTGTCCTACACCGCCTATCAGAGCTCAGTGTTTTCACTTATTACATCTCGTACAGAGGAACCAGCAGACAGACAGGCTGAAAAATTATGAACATGATGTTTCTCCTAAAATCTGTGGAATATTTTATCTTTTTAAGATCTTGAAAATGCAAATATTGCTACAACACAAAACATTGATGTCATTCCCTGTCCTTACTGCAGCTCATAAAAAGTACCACTTAAGTAACATCTTTCAGCACAGCTTCACACTACCTGCCCTAGTTAATCCTAATGAAGAGCAGAACTGAGATGCTGAGGAACTCCTTGACCAGTAAATACATTTTCATTTAATTTATTTACTTAGCAGATACTTTTCTCCAAAGAACTCTATGTAGTGTTATTAGCCCACACACCTTATTCACCAAGGTGACTTACACTGCTAGATATATTACTTACAATTGGTCACTCATCCATACATCAGCGGAACACACTCTTTGTCACTCACACACCATGGGTGAATCTGAACAGCATGTCTTTGGATTGTGGGAGGAAACCAGAGCACCTGGAGAATCTGCAAACTCTACACAAACTGAACAGGATCGAACCCACATTCTTTCCCACCACCCAGGCGCTGAGGAAACAGCAGCGCTACACACTCTGCCACCGTGCCATCACACGAAGATAAAGGCAGTGACAACAGTTTCTTTTCCTATTGCCTGAGAAAACACACGAGTGGTCGCTGCGAGTTGGACTTCATTTACGGCATTCTTGTCACGTCCACATCTGCACCTCAACCAGCAGCACTGGCTCCGATTAAGCGCCTCATGATAATCAGAGCATTCGGCTAGTTTATAAGACCCTCCTCCACCCCTTCGCAGCTGCAGATCTCATTGAGAGAACTGTGCCCTCTGTGCCAACAACAGTACTCAGCGCAGTCCATCCATCATGTCCTGTTCCCCTTCGTCCTTCGTGTTCTTCGTCCCCCCCTCCTGACCTTTTGCCTGGCCGCCCGACCGTTCGCCGATCCCGGACAATGAGAACAAGTCTATTCCCTTAACGATCCTGCACTTGGGTCCTTCTTTCCTTGTGTCCTCTGTTCCGCGTGATAATAATGGTAAAGTGTACAGTGACAACACAAATAAAGCACCCTCACGCTGTTTTTATCCGGAGTTTTGCCATCCGTTATCAATATTTGTATTTTATTGATAAAAATGCTGTTATTAAACCCTGACAACAAGCGCTTGTTCCGAGTGGGGTCGCAGCGAGCCGGAACCTTACCCAACAATGCAGGGCGCAAGGCCGAGGGAGCACAACCAGGGCGGGACGCCAGTCCATCGCAAGACACCCTAAGCAAAGCTCAAACCCACAGACCAGCGAGCACTGACCGATCCCGCCCCATCACTGCTCCCCTTTGTTATTATTGCCCTAATCTCAAATTTTTTAAGTTGAAATGAAAAGATGGGCAAAAATATTTTTATTTCTCTCATATACACACACACATATAAACTTTTTACGTGTTATACATCTACACGTAGGGGGGCGTGGTGGCGCAGCCGGTTTGGTCGGGTCTGTGGCGGGTCTGTTGTTTGAGACCCGCTTGGGGTGCCTTGTCATGGACTGGCGTCTCATCCTGGGTGTGTCCCCCTGCCCTCCTACCCTATGCCCTATGCTGCCGGGTTAGGCCCCAGCCCATCCCGACCCCGCGCGGGGCAAGCAGTTTCAGTCAATGTGTGTGTGTTTGTCTGTCTGTCTACACAATATAGCATATGTTCAATTGTACAGTAGGATTTAGAGCTGCAGCCTTTGGACCCAAAGATTGTGACCTTGAGCAAGGTGCTTACCCCACTAACCTGAGCCAGCTGTTTAAATTGGTAAAATGTTGCAAGTTGGAGAGAAGCGCCTGCTTAATGGCTAAACGTAATATGTACGGTATATAGCAAGAGGGTAAGTCAATGAGTATTTGCTATACTTCCAAAACAAAGTTAAAATGTTATTGATGATTCTTTTAACTTAAACTCATTTTAAAATAAAACTAAATACTGTATTTATGAAATAAAATGTGTATTTTGTCCAGGCACAGAACATAATACACACACACACACATTTTCAGAACCGCTTGTCCCATACGGGGTCGGAGCCTACCCAGTAACACAGGGCATAAGGGACACACCCAGAACGGGACGCCAGTCCGTCACAAGGCACCCCAAGCGGGACTCAAACCCCAGACCCACCGGAGAGCAGGACCATGGTTCAACCCACTGCACCACCACACCCCCTAGAACATAATATATGAACCTAAACAAATGCTTTTATATACACACCACCAAAAGAAAAATTAAATCTAATGTAAAATTACGTTAGAGATTTCTTAGTTCCAAGTTTTCCTCATTATGAGAACAAAGCTGTGATATTGAATAGAGCTATGTCATTTTTTTATTGTTTAACTATTAATGTATTACTGTAATCAGTTCAATAATAATTCACCAGGAAAGGTTATAAAGCAAATGTCCAGGAACAGTAATGATATGATGTTTTCCCAGCAGTCTCTATTTAAACCTGTAGGGGGGTCTATGCAAAGTTACCCTCCACTGTTCTGCTATAAAAATCAGAATCACATACAATATCAGTTCATACTGACACCACTTGTTCATTCTCACTAGACAGTGGAACTGAATATTGTTGGGAGTTAAATCTTTATACTGGGGTTTCTACAAGGTAGGAATGTTGAAATTAAAACTGAAATGCAATATTGTAAATGTACTGGATGCACAAATGGATTTCAAAGTACTGAGTAAACTGTGACATGTCGGTTTTTACAGGGATCCAGTGTGATGACATAAGGTTGGATCAGTCACCTCCTCAGGTGAAGAGACCAGGAGAGCCTGTCAAGCTGTCCTGTGTCATTTATGGGTTTCAAATGACAAACTACTTCATGCACTGGATACGACAGAAAGCAGGTGGAGTACTGGAGTGGATTGGAGTTGTCTATTCTGGTAGTACATATGATCCAGACTACGCAGCATCCCTGAAAGGACAGTTCACCCTGACTGAGGACGTCTCCAAAAGCACACAGTACTTGGAGGCCAAGAGTCTGAAAGCAGAGGACACGGCTGTTTACTACTGTGCTCGAGAGTCACACTGACTCCTCTCAGTTCATCAGCTGTACAAAAACCACGAGCTGCAACACAAGTGCATGTAAAAAATAATGTCTTTATTCAGGTATTTTTGCACTTTGTAACTGATTTTTGAAACAGTAATAAATAAGTAACAATAACAGTACACACACACACACACACATTTTATGAACTGCTTGTCCCATACGGGGTCGCGGGGAACCAGAGCCTACCCGGCAACACAGGGCGTAAGGCCGGAGGCGGAGGGGGACACACCCAGGACGGGACGCCAGTCCGTCGCAAGGCACCCCAAGCAGGACTCGAACCCCAGACCCACCGGAGAGCAGGACCCGGTCCAACCCACCGCGCCACCGTGCGCCCCCCACAATAACAGTAAAACTGACTATTTTTTTCCATTCATTTATAATATTTATTTAATCATTACAAACCTAAGGGTCACTCTGTTACAGTATAACTGAGACAACTTCTTCCTTTTCAAGTTTTATTCTGTGTGTCTACATTAATTTTTCCAAATTCTTGTTCACTGAAAACATTAGAAAGACATTTCCAGTTCATTTAACAGCTGCTCAAGCAACAAGCCTGTCAAAACAATGCAAAACAAAGCAGTATAATTTCAAAATGATCCAAGTACCACTGTCATTTGAACCCTTCACCAGATGGGAAGAACACACAAAATCATCTACATGTCATGATCCCTGAGGATCAGACTCAGGATGAACATAGGGGGCGTCACCCCCGGAGCCACTCAGCCACACCAACAGCGAGAGATTTCATACACTCCACTTCTAGGTTCAGGGAGAGCTCTTATCTCAGGTATCTAGGACTGTTTCATCTGTATTTTGCATTAAGGTGAAGCCAGACTGTTTAGTTTATCGGCAAAATATAATAATTACCTGTTTAACTTCCCTGTAGTGAAAGAGAGGGCTCCCTGAGTGTCACACCTTGAGAGGAAAATGTCACAGGGAATGGTCATTGTAACAGTTTCCAAATACCTGCCATACACCTGCACCTCATGAAAAACACAGTTTAAAGATAAAGACCTCCCTGCATTAATCTTTTTCAGAAACATCTCCTCTCTCTGCGCTCAGCTTTGCTCCTTCTTCTTTTCCTTTTGGATCTCAAAACTTGTTCTTCGAATCACAAAGATGACTCCTCAGATTACGATGTTCAAATGAAAACCGTGACCCGTTGAATGTCGACCCTCACTTTTTGAACAACGACATTTTGGATCATGCCTTGAACTCAACCAACCCCCTTGGATCTCGAAACCATGCTTTCCTCCTAAGTCTTTGTCAGTATCAATTGCCCATGACTGAAGTGTCTCTGTGGATAAATTTTTTTCTGTATTTTCAGAGAAGATGCATTACATTTTGATGGAATCAACCCAGTGGTGGGTTAAATTTTTAAGTCAAACAAATTCTGCATTGTTTGAGAGTCCTGATCAGTCTGGTAAGACAAAACACATATTGACACAGAAGATTAGTTAAAAACCCCAATCTGATAAAGCTGTTTGATCAGATTACTGAGTTCATTCTTTAGTGCAGTGCTGTCTACAGTCCAGCAGCACAGTAAGTAAAGTTTCCTCCTTTATACCTGTAATTTACACACAGTTACTATAGTACCACACCCCCATTGTATGCAAACATGACTTTGTCCTGACTCTTAAATACCAGTGATGGACACAGACCCCAGCAGGAGACACTCGTAGATCTTCACACCAGTTCAGCTTCAGCACAAACATGTTCCCTGTGTCTCTGCTGTTACTGCTGGCATCTGCTTCCTGTGAGTCTTTTTTTTTTCTCCAAGTGGACTTGAACATGTTATTTATTTTTTAAATTTTCTCTTTATTTCATTCAGGTTCTGTTTGCCATGGAAATTTTTATAACGAAACTACGTCAGAATATGAGATGGAGTTTCCAACTGTTTTGATGAATTCTTTCCTCTGTCCAGGTGCCCAAGGTGATGTACTTCTGACTGAGTCTGGTAGTCAGTCCAGGAGGGAAACTCACTCTCACCTGTACTGGCTCTGGTTACACATTTAAAGACTGATATGAGCTGGGTGAGACAAGCTCCCCAGAAAGGCCTGGAAGGGGTCTCATACATCAGCAATCTTGCGTACACCAAGCTCTACTCAGAATCTGTGAAAGGAAGATTCTCCATCTCCAGGGACAATGACAGGAGCACCGTCACCTTGGAAATGAATGATCTAAAAGCTGAAGACACAGCTATGTTTCACTATGCGAGACACTCTTAGTGAGAAAAATGAGACAGAGATTTGTACAAAAACAGCACAGGGAGAGGAAGGTGTGAGAGGGGTGAACTGCTTCTCCAACTCACAGTCAGTCTAGACTCCTGTTTATGGTGGTTTAACCCTCATGGAATTTCAGTTCATATACACTCTAATTATAATGAATTATTTATGAATTCCAAATTAGCTTGAAAGGGTTGAATGAATCAGGTCAAATATGAATTTAAACGTGTTGAGGAAACTGTTAACAAGCAAAGCAACTTATAATCTTTCAGCTTCCGTATTATTTGTAATGCATTTTTTTTTTTTTTGTTGGAGACACGTACAGTGTTTATTGTATGATAATCTGTCGGTTTTTGGCACGAGGGGTTGAATATCTTTCCCTGTGTATTATTGTATATGTATTGCTGGTTTAACCTATATGGAATTTTAATATGTACTTTAATTATAATGAATCAATTGTAATTGATTCTAACTGGCTTAAAATGTTTAAATGATTCTGTCCGAATATGAATTCAAACATTTAAATGATTTGATGAAACAGCTGGAGAGCAAATTAACCATTTTTTAACTACCAACTTCCTTTTGGTTTTTGTAATGTGCTGTTGTATTTTTTGTGAGAAATGTATCTGCTGAACAAATCAATAAAAAAAAATGCACTTCAGTGGGAGATGGAATTATAGTGCAGTACAACCACTGGCCAGAGGATGTCGCTCTAATAAAGACTGTGAGAGGAGTACAGCGTATATCTTATTATGTTTACTTCCTGACCCACTTCTGCATACCATTTTATGGCCCACTGGGTAGGAAAGACCAAAAACACATAATTTACTATTTCTAACTGAGAATCCATAATAATGATGCAGTATTAACTCGGTCATTTTGTTCATAATTACCAAACACTATTGCTCTTAACTAGGAATGTGTTTGGCTTGGATTAAATGCTATTAGTCAACCACTGTCCATAACCGCTTATCTGAAGGCAGGGTCATAGTGGTCTGGAGTCTATTGTAGGGTGGTAGTAGTCATATTTGGAGACAGGCTGGTCAGGTTACTACCTAGGAGGACAGTATAAGGATACAGTCAAACCACCTGTACAGAATATTATATCCATGTGAAAGTGATGAAGTACAATGAGGATGAAGTGCCTGCTGTGAGACCTTCCATGTGGACCTGCCTACAGCTCTGAATCCTCCTTTTAAACTGAGTGTCACCTGTCCAGTCAGAGGGCGGAGTTCATGCAAACTGAACTCTTCCTTCTACATTTAAATCTGTGCACTGAGCAAAGAGGGAACGAATGCCGAGTTCTGGCTGCTTTAACCGACAGTTTACCACAGTCACACACATTCACCATGACCTTCTTAATTGCTCTCCTCATAATGACAACATGCTTAACAGGTACATTTTAATGACACATATAAGCTGTGTCTGCTCTTGAGTACTGAGATAGAGGTTTAATGTTTATTTTCTTTCCGCAGGTGCTACTGGTCAGACACCAACTCAGTCTGAAGCAGCAATTAAAAAGCCTGGAGAATCTCATCGACTCACCTGTACATTCCCTGACTCATTCAGTAGCTATTATATAAGTTGGATCCGACAGCCTCCTGGGAAGCCACTGGAATGGATTGCTTCTATTTATTATGACAGTAGCTACATATACTATGGCAGCTCGTTTAAAGGCAGATTCACCATCTCCAGAGACAACAGCCAGAAGCAGCTGTATTTACAGATGAATAACTTGAAGGACGAAGACACTGCAGTTTATTACTGTGCGAGAGACACGGTGAGTGGAGACACTGCAGGGCTGTACAATAACTGCTCCAGTACATCTCACACTGAGGGTCACTCAAGTGTGTCTCTGCAGCACTGTCTTGATCTTCTTGTCCACATCGTAGAACTAGCTGAAAATGATATCTGCTCTAGTTAACTCAAAAAAAATATGAGCCGCTTGGAAGATAAATTAATCTACTGTACTGAAGTATTTATGTTATTCATAGAAAAATGTCCAGATTAAGATAATTTCTTCCTTCTGGCTTCTTTTTTTGAGCCCACTGAATAAACCACGTTTAGCGGTTAACGGTTTAACAGTGCGTTGTGATTTGGGCAGTGGTCGGGGCCGAGTGCTCGGCCGACCCAAATCTCGGGCGCCAACTCTGGCTTTTGGGACTTGGAATGTCACCTCACTGGCAGAGAAGGAGCCTGAACAAGTGCAGGAGGTTGAGAGATACCGTCTAGATATAGTCGGGCTCACTTCCACTCACAGCTTGGGTTCTGGAACCACTCTTCTCGATCGAGGGTGGACTCTCCACTATTCTGGCGTTGCCCAAGGTGAGAGGCGGCGGGCTGGTGTGGGCTTATTAATAGCCCCCCAGTTCAGCCGCCATGTGTTGGAGTCTACCCCGGTGAATGAGAGGGTTGTCTCCCTGCGCTTTCGGGTCAGTTAACGGTCTCTCACTGTCGTTTGTGCTTATGCGCCTAGCGCCAGTGTAGAGTACCCGGCCTTTTTAGAGTCCCTGGGGGGCGTGCTGGAAAGCGCTCCCACTGGGGACTCTGTCGTTCTACTGGGGGACTTTAACACCCACGTGGGCAGCGAGAGTGACACTCGGAGGGGCGTGATTGGGAGGAATGGCCTCCCTGATCTGAACCCGAGCGGTGAGTTGTTATTGGATTTCTGTGCTAGTCACGCTTTGTCCATAACAAACACCATGTTCATGCATAAGGGTGTCCATCAGTGCACTTGGCACCAGGACACCCTAGGTCGGAGGTCGATGATCGACTTTGTAGTCATTTCTTCTGATCTTCGGCCATATGTCTTGGACACTCGGGTGAAGAGAGGGGCTGAGCTGTCAACTGATCACCACCTGGTGGTGAGTTGGATTCGATGGCGGGGGAAAAAGCTGGACAGACCTGGCAGGCCCAAACGCATAGTGAGGGTCTGTTGGGAACGTTTGGCGGAGGCCCCTGTCAGAGAGGTCTTCAACTCCCACCTCCGACAGAGCTTCAACCAGGTCCCGAGGGAGGTGGGGGACATTGAGTCCGAATGGACTATGTTCCACACGTCCATTGTCGGGGTGGCGGTTCGGAGCTGCGGCTGTAAGGTCTCCGGCGCCTGTCATGGCGGCAATCCCCGAACACGGTGGTGGACACCGGAGGTAAGGGATGCTGTCAAGCTGAAGAAGGAGTTCTATCGGGCCTGGCTGGCTCATGGGACTCCTGAAGCAGCTGACGGGTACCGGCGGGCCAGACGGAGCGCGGCTCTGGCAGTCGCCGCGGCAAAAACTCGGGCCTGGGAGGAGTTCGGTGAGGCCATGGAGGAAGACTTTCGGTCGGCCTCAAAGAGATTCTGGCAAACCGTCCAGCGACTCAGAGGGGGGAAGCAGTGTTCCGCCAACACTGTTTACAGTGGAAATGGTGCGCTGCTGACCCCAACTGAGGATGTCCTCGGGTGGTGGAAGGAGTACTTTGAGGATCTCCTCAATCCCTCCGACACGCCTTCCGTAGAGGAAGCTGAGGCTGGGGACTCGCAGGGGGACTCGTCCATTACCTGGCTGAAGTTGCTGAGGTAGTCAAAAAACTCCACGGTGGCAAGGCTCCGGGGGTGGATGAGATCCGCCCCGAGTTTCTCAAGTCTCTGGATGTTGTGGGGCTGTCTTGGCTGACACGCCTCTGCAGCACTGCGTGGAGCTCGGGAACGGCGCCTCTGGACTGGCAGACCGGGGTGGTGGTCCCTCTTTTTAAGAAGGGGGACTGGAGATTGTGTTCCAACTATAGGGGGATCACACTCCTTAGCCTCCCTGGGAAAGTCTATGCCGGGGTACTGGAGAGGAGAATCCGACCGATAGTCGAACCTCGGATCCAGGAGGAGCAATGCGGTTTTTGCCCTGGCTGTGGAACACTGGACCAGCTCTATACCCTCACTAGGGTGTTGGAGGGTTCATGGGAGTTTGCCCAACAGTCCATATGTGTTTTGTGGATCTGGAGAAGGCATTCAACCGTGTCCCTCATGGCATCCTGTGGGAGGTACTGCGGGATTATGGGGTTCGGGGCTCGTTGCTACGGGCTGTTCGTTCCCTGTATGACCGGAGCAAGAGCTTGGTTCGCATTGCTGGCAGTAAGTCAGACCTGTTCCCGGTGCATGTTGGACTCCGCCGAGGCTGCCCTTTGTCACCAATTCTGTTCATTATCTTCATGGACAGAATTTCTAGGCGCAGCCAGGGAGCGGAGGGTGTCTGTTTTGGTGGCCGCGAGATCTCGTCTCTGCTTTTTGCGGACGATGTGGTCCTGTTGGCTTCATAGAATCAAGACTTACAGCGTGCACTGGAGAGGTTTGCAGCCGAGTTCGAAGCGGCGGGGATGAGAATCAGCACCTCCAAATCCGACGCCATGGTCCTCAGTCGGAAAAAGGTGGATTGCCCCCTCCGGGTTAGGGGGGAGCTCCTCCCTCAAGTGGAGGAGTTTAAGTATCTCGGGGTCTTGTTCACGAGTGAGGGAAAAATGGAGCGGCAGGTTGACGGACGGATCGGTGCGGCATCCACAGTAATGTGGTCATTGTACCGGTCTGTTGTGGTGAAGAGGGAGCTGAGTCGTAAGGCGAAGCTCTCAATTTACCGGTCGATCTACGTTCCTACCCTCACCTGTGGTCATGAACTCTGGATCATGACCAAAAGAATGAGATCGCGGATACGAGCGGCAGAAATGAGTTTCCTCTGCAGGGTGGCTGGGCACACCCTTAGGGATAGGATGAGGAGCTCAGTCACGCGGGAGGAGCTCGGAGTAGAGCCGCTGCTCCTCCGCATCGAGAGGAGCCAGTTGAGGTGGCTCGGGCATCTGTTCCGGATGCCTCCTGGACGCCTCCCTGTAGAGGTATTCCGGGCATGTCTCACTGGGAGGAGGCCTCGGGGCAGACCCAGGACACGTTGGAGAGACTACGTCTCCCTGCTGGCCTGGGAACGCCTTGGGGTTCCCCCAGAGGAGCTGGAGGAGGTTTGCGGGGAGAGGGAAGTCTGGGGGGCTCTGCTTAGACTACTGCCCCCGCGACCCGGTCCCGGATAAGCGAAGGAAGATGGATGGATGGATGGATGAATAAACCACCCTGCTTTTCAGCTTAATCAAAGCAGATTTGTAATAATAGAATTCCACTCCACATTTTAGATCTGAGCTCACATGCTGTGGAACAGATGTCCTCTCAACATCACATGTCCTCCCAGTTGGATTTCAGAAACTTTTCCTCCTGCCATTTTGTAACTATTTAGCTTCACCTCTACTGTGTCAGTGGCCTTTAATAAAGTCTGTCTCATTGTACTCCTGTTAAGAATTCAGTTTTGCAGCATTTAATTTAAGAATTTAAAGTTTATTTTGTTTGACTTTTTGTATAATAAGTTTGTGTTAGCAATAATTCCACATTATTGCTATTGTATTCGTCAAACACTTCTTCATTACCAGTTCTGACATAATAAGCAATCTGGGAGAGAAACACTTTGAAAACCATATATCAGCAAAATTCCATTTAAAATATAACAAAATGTAATTTATTAGTAATAATGTGTCACATCCCACGGGGTCACTGCCCCTCCTGGTCAGAGGCGGCGCCACTCAGTGCCGCTAGTTAACGCTTACCTATCACCTCACAGTCTCGTAGGACATGGAGGTATAAAAGGAGCCAGCGGAGCAGAACTACTTGCGGATTCTTAATCAGCAGTTCTCTTGTGCTTCCTTGGCGATTGGTAGTCTCTTGTTCCCTCAGTCTGTTTCCTAGGTGTGCATGTTCCAGTCCCGAGTGCCCGTCCCGTCAGTTCCTGCCTCTTGTTCTTCAGTCCTGGTCCATCGCTCCTGTCCGGTATTTCGTCACGTCTCAGGGTTGCGGTCATACTCACAGATTAGCGTTTCACTGTTCACCGTAGTTCCAACACCGTGTGTGTTTCCTGGTCTCGTGTTTCCTGTTTCACTTCCACCGAGCGTCTTACAATACTCACAGTACACTTCTAACCTCACACTGCACGTGAAGTCATTATATATTCTCATATATATCTCATCAACTCACCTGTACATTCCCTGACTCATTCAGTAGCTATTATATAGGCTGGATCCGACAGCCTCCTGGGAAGCCACTGGAATGGATTGCTTATATTTATGACAGTAGCTACATATATTATGGCAGCTCTTTTCAAGGCAGATTCACCATCTCCAGAGACAACAACAAGAACCAGCTGTATTTACAGATGAACAACTTGAAGGATGAAGACACCGCAGTTTATTACTGTGCGAGAGACACAGTGAGTGGAGACACTGCAGGGCTGTACAATAACTGCTCCAGTACATCTCACACTGAAGGTCACTGAAGTGTGTCTTTGCAGCACTGTGTTGATCTTCTTGTCCACCTGGAACTGTTCTAGAAGTTTCAACAAAGAACTGAACATGAATGGAGACTGAAGTTACATTTTTGTCTGCAGTTTCTATTTTAAATCCCTAAATTCAAGACTGAATAAGCTCACCCTGTCATTCAGGTTCATTGAATCACTTATGAATAAAAAAATGTCCATTTACATTTTTCATTTAACCTCTGAAAGGTAGATGACTGATTTTTGGCATTCTGTTTTTCTGGTTTAGTCTGATTCTTTAATCATATTCTAACGTTCGTTAATACTTGGAGATCTCAACCTTTCTGTTTAAGGTATGGCTTCAAGCCTAATGTTTGCCCTTTTTTTAGAATCCCACAATGAACTTCCAGTAACTACATTTTGTATTACCCAAATCAAAGATTCCATAAAGTTTTCTAGAAATGTTGCATTGTTTAACAAATCACTGGCTCAGTCTTCCAGCTCATTGATTTATGTTGAGGACTGACCATCTTCAGAACTCAGGTTCAATTAAAAATTTTATAGTAAATCAAGTCAATAACTGAGAAAGAGTAAACAAGCAAAAGATCACATCATGGGAACACAAACTGCATATGAGCTGCCTCTGAGAATTTGTACAAGTTATTTATATTATGTATTAGTTCACTATATGTACATTATGTTACCTGCCTTAACTGGAGACAGCAGCTCCACCATCCACTGTCTGCTCTTCTCTTACTGTAACTTTATTACCATGTGAAGGAATACAACTTAAAATACGTTAAGTATCTATCAGGAAATTACAATCGTTCTTGTGGACTGTATTACGTGTGTTAGTGGTTGATTTTAGCATATTCATTTTAAGTGTCATGTAAGATAAAATACCTTTCCTATTACAGTAATTTACAGATCAGTACACATTGTCTTGTTCAGACCATTTTGCCCCACTGTTTTTTCCAGCAGTTTACTGGAAATCCCTCACCTCTTCTGAGGCAGTGGTGAAGAGACCTGGAGACTCTGAAACTATTCTGTATAGTGGGTGGTTTCTTCATGAGCAGTTACTGGATGCACTGGAACCGTCAGCCACCAGGGAGAGGACTGCACTGGATTGGGTTCATTTACACTGGTACTGACACAACCTTCTCAGAATCCTTCCAGGGCCAGTTCTCCATCACCAAAGACAGTTCCACGCTGCACTGGTAGCTGAAGAGCCTGGAGCTGGAAGATGCTACAGTGTTCTACTGTATCTTTTACTGGGTGGTTTTAGTGTCCACTTTGCAATGTCACTGCCATAATATACCACAGGATGGCATTCTTGTACTGAAAGGAAATCATGTAGAATGCTGTATTAACTGTGGCAGTTATGTCACACCTTTCTTTCCAGCACAGAAAATCATGGTTATGATATTGTAATACACTGAATTCCATAATGTCATTATGTACTGTAAAGGGAATTCTGAATTTTTTGTAAAGTGTAAGTTTAATATACATGGTATATTAAGTGCTGTGTTCTCCACCCCCAATGTCAAATGAACCCAAGGTGCAACATATAAAATAAAACCAATATGTCACAAATCTCCTCACTGAAGGACAACAAAAACATCTGAGATCAAACTGAATGAGAAACCACTTGGGAATGAACTGATCTAACAGTTTTTGTTGAAGGGAGCCACGTAAACCATTTCACTGAAAAAGACAAAGAAGCCTGACACTTAATTACCCAGCTTGCATTTTTTCTATTCAAAAACTGTGCAAGTTTAATAACTTGCAGTCTAAATTAGTGTTTTCATTATCTTAGTTCTTCGATTTCTCTCAAGTGCATCTAGGTATTCTTAATCCCACTCTGAATTTGACTAAAATTTAGAACAAAAAAAATCAAATGATTGTTTACTGAGTATTTATCCAAATTAACTGTTTCAATCCATAAAAAGTAATTTACCTTATCACTAAAAACAGGACGTTCTCAGAAAAGTAAAAACCCACACTGAAAAAAACCCTCAGAAAATCCTTTTCCAAAGAAGATCAACAAAAACCACAAAACAAACCACCAACCACACACTACCAAGAGCTCTTAATAGCAAACTAGTTTAATTACCAACAATTGTCAGACGAGTTGCTTTTAAAGTCCTTATTACTGTCCCTTAAATGGCCACAGCTGGTCCTCCTCACTATCCATTAGGACAGGGGCGGTACATTAGAAGGTGTCCATCAGGTACATCCTGCCTCCTGCCTTGGACTGAACCACTAACGCATTCACAAGGTTATAGTTTCAATTACTTACATGGACATGATTGTGCTGCTACGATTATGACTGTTTTCTTGATTCTTGGAGTTCCAAAAACTACACCTCTCAAATCACTAAAGCATAGTATTAATGTTAGTTTTATACTAGACTCTTGTATCTCGGGTCTCCATGGTCTCTGTCACAGCTGTACTCTATAACAAGTGAACAGTATAATTTCAAATTGATTAATGTACAGTACCACTATTATATTAGGCATGATTATATGAACTAGGAATAGGGGGTGCGGTGGCGCAGTGGGTTGGACCGGGTCCTCCTCTCCAGTGGGTCTAGGGTTCGAGTCCTGCTTGAGGTGCCTTGCGATGGACTGGTATCCTTTCCTAGGTGCGTTCCTTGCATCCTGTGTTGCTGAGTAGACTCCAGGTTACTGTGGGACAAGTGGTTGTTGCCATTGGTTGGTCTTCACCAGCGTAGTTTGGTCAGGAGACACACACTTATACAAGTGCTCATGAAGGACACCCATCAGACACAGTGAATTCAGAAATGTCACACAGATCATGTAAATATTCTTGCCTTGAACACTTCTGAAAACTTTGCTTTCTCAGAGGGAAACTGTTTACAGTGTGTTTTGGTGGGGCTGCAGGTCTTTTCTCAAACACTGCAGTCTGTCTTTCTGATTTAGTTCATGGGTCACATGTGGTTTCCTGCCCAGGTAGCCATGGTCAGGTGACTTAAATACGTGTCATGGCACAATTGCAATATTGTGTTAGTTCTGATATAAATGGCTATATTGATTTCATAGATAATCAATGAATTCAGGAGCAAGCTTTTATATCACTCAGAAAAACGATGTTCAGCTGTAAACCTGAAAGAAGCTTTTATTCTGTACAGCAACATTTGCATTTATCCCTTTAACAGATGTTCTTCTTCAAAGCGACTTCCAATGAACATTATGTGGGGATATCAGCTCACACTTTATTCACACAAGGTAGCTTACACTGCTATATACACTATTTGTAGAAAATTTTTTAAAAAAAGTTAAAATTGAGGGGGGGGGGGGGGGGGGGGCAGTGGGTTTAACCTGGGCCTGCTCTCCGGTGGGTCTGTGGTTTGAGTCCTGCTTGGGGTGCCTTGCGACGGACTGGCGTCCCATCCTGGGTGTGTCCCCTCCACCTCCAGCCTTATGCCCTGTGTTGCCGGGTTAGGCTCCGGCTCCCCATGACCCTGCATGGGACAAGCGGTTTCAGACAATGTGTGTGTTCAGACAGAAATTAGTGTCAGATTATGTAAATATAGGCCAGTGTCCAGGAACAAAACTGATTTTTTTTTTCCGCTTTAGTCTCTGTTTGAGCCTCCTGGGGCCAGTTAGTTACTCATCGCTGCATTTTGATAACATTCGCACATTGTTAAGCTACCTACAATTATTTACTCATTTACACAGCTGAGTAATTTTTACTCTAGCAATTTCTGAAAAGTTCCTTACTTAAGGGCACTATATCAGGAGGTGATATTTGGCCCTGTAACATTAGGATCCAAAGGAAGAAGCTCTCATCACTTCACTACCAGATGTTCCAACACAGCTTCCACAGTGAGGAAGTAATAATTGAGCTAAATCAGTGCAATAACTGCCAATATTATCAGTTCCTACCAGCACCAACGGAAAGTCCTTTGCAGTGATCAAGAATTTTTTAATGAATTTCAGGGCAGTGAAACATTCAAATGTGCGTATTTATAGGGATGTGGGGAAACAATGTGAAGTTGTGTCATGTGTTTCACTTGAGGCAGGACAATAAAAGCACGAAAACACAGTAAAACAAGTATTTTCCAAATGATCAAATTACCACTGTTATCAGCCATATGAACACATCCCATCTAGGAAGAACAGAGTAAACCGCTAATAAAAAAGAGGCCTGGATCTATAACCCTTCTACACATCTGACTTCTACAGAGTGACTGAGCTACTACAAGATACAGCAAATATCTGCAAAAAGTTTTTTAGCTCAGTTATGTCTGAAGCTGTGAGATTTTCAGTTTTTAACATCTTGAAGATGCAAATATTGCTTCTTGAAAAACTCTTGACATCATGTCCTGTTATCACCTTATAAAAAGTGTTATTCAAGCATCGTGTTTCACCAGTTCCTTCGGATAGATACATTTTCTTCTGCATTCATTCAACAGTGTTAAAAATGAGCATATTTAATATATTCATTTTAATAACACTTATATCATGTAAGATTAACTTTGATGTATATACAGTATTTATGCTTCATAATATTTTCTTGCCATAGTATTTATTGATATCCATATTGAATACATGATCAGATTATGACTGAACATGCAATTGTTGTTTTTCAGCTGTTCACTGTCAGTCTCTGACCTCCTCTGAAGCAGTGGTGAAGAGACCTGGAGACTCAGTGAAACTGTCCTGTAAAGTGTCTGGATTATCTCTTAGCTACTTGCACTGGATCCGTCAGCCACCAGAGAGAGGACTGCAGTGGATTGGGCGCATCGGCTCTGGTACTGACGCTATCTTCTCAGAGTCCCTCAAGGGCCAGTTCTCCATCACCAAAGACAGTTCCACAAACACACTGTACCTGGAGGTGAAGAGCCTGAAGCCTGAAGACACTGCAGTGTATTACTGTGCTAAAGACCCACAGTGAGTGCAGAGACTGCAGGGATGTACAATAACTTCCCTTGTAGATCTCACAGTGAGGGTCACTGAACCATTTCTCCTCTCTCTCTCACTCTCTCCACACCACTAGTTTCTTACCTTCATGAGACTGGGAGAAATACAGTACCGTGCAATAGTCTTAGGCACTTATACGTTTCACAAAAATAATTGTTTTAGATGGTTATTTAATGTCTTCTGCATTAGTATCAATGGGAAAGGGCATATTTTAGATTTACAAGCATTCCTTTAGCGAAAAGTTACAGTATTACAGTAAGGGTTTTGTATGTCATTAAAGAAAGTAAACACACACACACACACACACACTGTTTGAGACCATTTGTCCTGAGTGGGGTCGTGGCGAACCGGAGCCTAACCCAGCAACACAGGGCGCAAGGCTGGAGGGGGAGGGACCACACCCAGGACGGGACGCCAGTCCATCGCAAGGCACCCCAAGCAGGACTCGACCCCCAGATCCGCCAGAGAGCAGGACCCGGCCAAGCCCACCGCGACCCTGCTGGGACAAGCTCTTGCTGACGCTGGAGAGTTACTAAGCTCTGTAGGAAGTTTATTAATTAAGAGCATTATTTTCGGAAGCATTCTCACTTTACAGCTTTGTTCCCCAACCCAGTGCCTAAAACTTTTGCACAGTACTGTACTTCACTTTTTAATTTAATGTGTGACAATATTTTATGTATATGTTCATAGTGTCAATCCAGATATAAAGTGCATGGGTGACACAGAGAGCATGGAATAAGACACTCAAAGTGTTCTTACAGTAAGTGAAACTCACACACACACATTTTCAGAACCGCTTGTCCCATACGGGGTCACGGGGAACCGGAGCCTACCCGGCAACTCAGGGCGTAAGGCCAGAGGGGGAGGGGACACACCCAGGACGGGACGCCAGTCCGCCGCAGGGCACCCCAAGCGGGATTTGAACCCCAGACCCACCAGAGAGCAGGACTGTGGTCCAACCCACTGCGCCACCGCACCCCTCAGTGAGTGAAACTGTGGTGTCAAAAGTTAATACAAGGAGACGTGGCAGCAACGGGGTGATACACAGGACCTGGAGAGGATTACACAGGACTAGCATAGAGAGGAGGTCAGGACAGGAACAAAGACACACTGGATGGTAACATGAGAAACAATTCAGAGAGCAGGAATCACTACAGAATCACTGAGAAAGCAATGAAAGGCTGATCAAGAATCCACAAATGAGTGATGTGTCTTTACTCCCTTTCATAGGGCTGGGAACTGATTATGAGACTCATTGCAAACAGATGTGTTGGGTTAGTTGCATGGATCTCAGGTGGTGCCTGTGGTGACCAAGGATTCTACTCCCTTGTGTCATGACAGTGGCAAAACTCAGGGAATTTAATATTTAAATATATATAAACACCAGACAAGGATTCTGAAAAAAAAAAACCATCTCCATTAATGGAGAACAATTGTGAATAAATTAAGTGAAAGTAACTGCTCCTCAAATGACTGTTACAGACTGACATCGCACTGGACACTTACCTTTGTCCCACATATCTTTGAACTCATATTTTCTTCCATGTTACAACGAAGGTATAAAAATGTTCCCAGGCTGCAAGAGAGGGATGAGGTGAGGAGGAGGAAGAGGAGGGACTTCAACACACCAGCGGGTAATAATTGCCCCTATTTTACCCCATGTACCCACACAGTGAGAGGTCCACAGGCTCTGGAGACAAACAGGGACAACAGAACCAAGGCCAAGAAGGTCCCAGCATCCAGCACCAACTGCACAGCACTGGCACAGACCACAGAAGAGAGCACCTCCCCTGCACCATTCGCCTCCACTGAAGGACCTCACATGTAAATAAAAGAACCCTTCCACTGAACAGACGTGTCCTGCGTGTTTGTGCCACGCTCTGTTACACTTTAACTCAGACATCTTCCTATTCCTATGTTTTATTCTGTGTGTTTCTCCATCCATTCTTCAAAAAGACATTTCTAGATCACTCAGCTCACTGTTGATCAAGCAACAAGACTGTGAAAAGACCGTAAAACTGAACAGTATTTATCAACAGTAATTTCAAAATGATCAACGTATCAGTGTTATATGAACCCATCCTGAACTGGGAAGGGGCTTTGCCAGGTCTTGCTCTCTGGCGAGTCTGGGATTTGAGCCTGGCGTGGGGTGCCTTGTGACGGACTCGCGTCCGATCCTGGGTGTGGCCCCTCCCCCTCCAGCCTTGCACCCTGTTAGGGTGTGCGTTAGGCTCCCGTTTACTGCGACCCAACTTGGGACAAGCGGTTTCAGACAGGCTGTGTTTGTCTATGAACTGGGAAGAACACAGAACCACTTACAGAGAAGAGGCCTGTTTGTATGACCTGCCCCCACACATTTCATTTGTATAACTTCACTCTTATTACACTGGAGTAAATAGAAGATAATCAGTGTCACATGGAAGTGGAGACGCGGGGGCAGCTGGACCAAGTGCAGGATCGGTCATCAAGAACCAAGGGATCAGGCAAGTTCTCGTTGTAAGGGGCAGGTGAAGAGTCGGTCGATCGGCAGTCAGAGTGAGGATCCAAGGACGTGGTCAGAGGACAAAGCAAAGGGTCAAAAGCCAAGAAATGGCAACAGGAAGCAAGGGACAAGGAGTCACTAGACATAGCACAGGAGAACTAGCTGCCTCAGCAAGATTCTACAATCATACAGGGGCTGAGGAGGGTCTTTTAAAGGTGAGTGCTCAGTCAGATGCTTAAATGGTGTCAGGTGCTGTCGATTGTGGTGCAGGGGTGGACATGACAATCAGGTGTTAGGAGAGGTTTCTTAGCGTTTCCATGACAAATCAATCCTTACTTACCACTTGTTAAATTACAGTTTCAATGACAACTTGTTCCTTTATCATCGACAGTGTAGAGGGACAATGACTGGTGTTTCCCCTAAAGTTTCATTATTTTAATAAAATGTAGTTCTCATTGAAAAGGGGGTGTGGTGGCGCAGCGGGTTGGACCGGGTCCTCCTCTCTGGTGGGTCTGGGGTTCAAGTTCCGCATGAGGTGTCTTGCGACGGACTGGCGTCCCGTCCTGGGTGTGTCCCCTCCCCCTCTGGCCTTACGCCCTGTGTTGCCGGGTAGGCTCCGGTTCCCCGCGACCCTGTATGGGACAAGCGGTTCAGAAAATATGTGTGTGTGTGTGTGTGTGTGTGTGTGTAGTTCTCATTAGTTAAGGGAGAGCTCCTGTCTCAGGTATCTAGGACTAAGTCATCTGCATATTCTATTAAGGTGAAACCCAGAACTATTTAGTTTAATGCAAAATATAATAATCACCTGTTTAACTTTCCCTGCAGTAAAAGAGAGGGGTCCCACATAAAAACCTCTCCATTACTCCTAACAAACATTGTCTCATTGCTTCTTTTTTATTCTTTCTGGTCCAGTGTTTTTATTTCATAATTATTTTGTTAACGGAATTCCATGTGAACAAGTCCACAATAGAAACATTTTAAATTTTTCTCCCTCTGTCTGTGTCTGTCCTCCCACTATGAAGAACCAAGTATAGTGTGTGACCCCTGTGATGCACCTCATCTCTCACAGGGTATTTATAAGGTTTGACTCCGCATTGTGTAGCCAATATGCTGTTTCCTCTGCTACAGTTAAGGAGAAGCAGCATTTTTCTTAATTTTTGGGGATCACTGCTGTTGGCGTTGGGGGGTGCGGTGGCGCAGTGGGTTGGACCGCAGTCTTGCTCTCCGGTGGGTCTGGGGTTCAAGTCCCGCTGGGGGTGCCTTGCGGCGGACTGGCGTCCCGTCCTGGGTGTGTCCCCTCCCCCTCCGGCCTTACGCCCTGTGTTACCGGGTAGGCTCCGGTTCCCCCGTGACCCCCGTTTGGGACAAGCGGTTCTGAAAATGTGTGTGTGTGTGTGTGTGTGTGTGTGCTGTTGGCGTTGATCTCAGAATTAGCAGAGAAAATTGATCTGCAGACTTTGTAGAGTCAGCAAATTGAACAAAGATATTTGATGTTCCCATGCTGCTGTTTAGACTCTTCTAGAAATCTTTTACAGTTTTTCTCCACTGTTTTCTAATAACTCTTTATCAGTATCAGTTGCCCATGACTGAAGTGTCTCTGTGGGTAAATTTCTCTCTCTTTTTGGAAGAAGATGCACTACATTTGATGGAATCACTGCAGTGGTGGGACACATTTTTGAGACAAACACATTCTGCATTGTTTGAGAATCATGATCAGTCTGGTAAGACAAAACACATTTTCCTACAGAACATTAGTTAAAAACCCCAAAGTGATAAAACTGTTTGATCAGATGACTGATTTCATTCTTTAGTGCAGTCCTATCTACAGTCCAGCAGCACAGTGAGTGACGTTCCCTCCTTTATAGCTGTAATTTACACACAGTTACTATAGTACCACACCCCCAGTGTATGCAAACATGACTTAGTCCTGACTTAAATACCAGTGATGGACACAGACCCCAGCAGGAGACACTCATAGATCTTCACACCAGTTCAGCTTCAGCACAAACATGTTCCCTGTGTCTCTGCTGTTACTGCTGGCAGCTGCTTCCTGTGAGTCTTTTTTAAACTCCAAGTGGACTTCAACAAGTTATTTCTTCTATTTTCACATTTCAAAATTTAATTTTTTTAATGAATCACCTGGAGAGCAAATGAACTTTTATGAACTTCCAATTTCCATTTGGGTTTTGTAATGCACTGTTCAACAGGAAAAGAATAAATTAATTATCTGAATAAATGTAAGTGTAAATAAATTAATTCACGTCAGTTGACGAGAGAATTATAATGCAGTACTACCATTTGCCAGAGGATGTCGGTCTAATAAAGGCTGTGAGAGGAGTACAGTGGTATATTTCTCATTTGGTCCACAGCACTGAGGTGCATTTCCGGACCCTGTACTGCATGACATTTTCTGGCTCATTGGGTGGTACTGACCAATAATTATACATAATTTCCAACTGATAATGAATAATCCATAATAATGATGCAGAACTGACTCAGTAATTTTGTTCATCATTACTTCTTGCTCATGATGGCGCCGCGGATGGCCGCCTCGGAGTGGAGCTCCACAGTTGTTTTACTGTTTTTGTTAGTTTGCCTTGTCTTTAGTTATACTCCGACAATCAGTTTTACCAGGGAAGAACTGCTGAACATTCGGCAGTACACACCACCCGACATTTTACCGGTTTTCGACTATTCTGACGTTTTGCTGGACATTGTAGTCGGAGGTGCAGCGGCGCTACTCAAGCGCTCCAAGACGCGCAAGCGCGGAAAGCGAGCCGGCGCGCTTGTCAAGCTCCGAAAGCGCGGCTTTAGAACAGCGCTGCCTAGTATCCATCTGGCGAATCTCCGCTCCCTACCCAACAAAAATGGACGAACTTTTCCTCCTGTCCCAAAGAAACAAGGACTTTTTAAACTCTGCTGCTCTGTGCTTCACGGAAACCTGGCTGAATGAAGCCATCCCGGACAGCGCGCTACATCTGCCGGGCTTCCAGCTGTTCAGCGGATCGCGACGCGGAATCAGCGGGGAAATCACGTGGCGGTGGGACATGCTTCTACATCAACGAAAGGTGGTGTACAGATGTGACAGCGTTGAAGAAGACGTGCTGTCCCGACCTAGAAGCGCTCTTCATCAACTGCAAGCCCTTCTACTCGCCGCGGGAGTTTTCCTCGTTCATCCTCGTAAGTGTTTACATTCCACCGCAAGCGTGTGTGAACGCAGCGCTGCAACAGCTGGGCGACCAGATCACTGACACAGAGCAACAACACCCGGACTCTGTTATAATCATTCTCGGGGACTTTAATAAAGCAAATCTCTCCCGTGAACTGCCAAAATACAGACAGCATATTACATGTCCCACCAGAGACAGTAATACTGGACCACTACACCACAGTAAAGGATGCATACCACTCTGTTCCACGGGCAGCTTTGGGGCTCTCTGATCACTGCCTGGTTCATCTTATACCGACCTACAGGCAGAAACTGAAATCAGCTAAACCTGTAATAAGGACTGTTAAAAGATGGACTGGGGAAGCAGAGCAGGACTTACAAGCCTGCTTCGAGTGCACCGATTGGAGTGTTTTTGAGGCTGCTGCTAGCGATCTAGATGAGCTCACAGACTCTGTAACATCATATGTCAGTTTCTGTGAGGATATGTGCATCCCTACCAGGACTCGTTTAACATACAACAATGACAAACCGTGGTTCACTGCAAAACTCAGACAGCTTCGTCAGGCCAAAGAAGACGCCTACAAGAACGGGGACAGAGTCTTGTATAAACAGGCGAAAAATACACTGGCAAAAGAGATCAGAGTGGCTAAGAGAAACTACTCTGAAAAGCTGAAGAAACAGTTTTCAGCCAACGACCCTGCATCAGTGTGGAAAGGCCTGAAAGACATCACAAATTACAAGACACCACCCCCCGGCACCGTGTCAACTCAACAACTAGCCGACGATTTGAATGAGTTTTATTGCAGATTTGATAAACCCTGTCTCACACCCCACACCCATTCAGACCCTCTCTCCACCAATCACTTAACAACTCAAATAACCCCCACCTCCCCCCCTCCTGTACCTTTGATCTGCGAAGAGGAGGTGCGTCGGGTCTTCATCAAACAGAAGACAAGGAAAGCACCAGGCCCATACGGTGTCTCACCGGCCTGCCTAAAAACCTGTGCTGACCAGCTGGCCCCTATCTTCACAAAGATCTTCAACAGATGACTGGAGATGTGCGAAGTTCCTTCCTGCTTCAAACGCTCCACCATCATCCCCATCCCAAAGAAACCCAAAATCACAGGACTTAATGACTACAGACCTGTCGCCTTAACATCTGTGGTCATGAAGTCACTTGAAAAACTGGTGTTGGACTACCTGAAAGACATCACTGGACCCTTACTTGACCCCCTGCAGTTTGCTTACCGAGCAAACAGGTCTGTGGATGATGCAGTCAACATGGGACTGCACTACATCCTGCAACATCTGGACAAACCAGGGATTTATGCGAGAATCCTGTTCGTGGACTTCAGCTCAGCCTTCAACACCATCATCTCACACCTCCTCCTGTCCAAATTAACCCAACTCTCCGTGCCCACCTCCATCTGTCAGTGGATCACCAACTTTCTGACAGACAGGCAGCAGATAGTGAGGCTGGGAAATTTCTCATCCGAAACTCGCACAATCAGTACTGGAGCCCCCCAGGAATGTGTGCTCTCCCCACTGCTCTTCTCCCTGTACACCAACGACTGCACCGCAAAAGACCCCTCTGTCAAACTCCTGAAGTTTGCAGACGACACCACACTCATCGGCCTCATCCGGAATGGCGATGAGTCTGCTTATAGACAGGAGGTCCAAGAGCTGGCTGTCTGGTGCAGTCATAACAACCTGGAGCTGAACACGCTCAAAACCCTGGAGATGATCGTAGACTTCAGGAGAAACACCTCAGCATTTCCCCCACTCACCATCATGAACAGCACTGTGGCAACAGTGGAGTCATCCAGGTTCCTGGGCACCACCATCTCACAGGACCTGAAGTGGGAGCTCCACATAGACTCCATTGTGAAGAAGGCCCAGCAGAGGTTGTACTTCCTTCGTCAGCTAAGGAAGTTCAACCTGCCACAGGAGCTACTGCTGCAATTCTACTCTGCAGTCATTGAGTCCGTCCTCTGCACCTCTATAACTGTCTGGTTCGGCTCAGCTACGAAGTCAGACATCAGAAGACTGCAGCGGATAGTTCGGACTGCTGGAAGAATCATCGGCACATCCCCCCCAGCTCTCCAAGAACTGCACTCGTCCAGAGTCAGTAAAAGGGCGAGCAAAATCATTCTAGACCCCTCACATCCAGGCCACTTCCTCTTCGAACCCTTGCCATCTGGCCGGCGCTACAGAGCACTGAGCACCAGGACAGCCAGGCATAAGAAAAGTTTCTTTCCTCAGGCCATCTACCTCATGAACACCTAAATCTCTCCCCTAGAGAGTAAACCGTGCAATACATAATGCTATTTATATTTATATTTATAACTATTTATCACATTTCTCTTACACTCCCTTGCATTTGTATCTAGTGACTATTTTTGTATATTGGGTACTTTTATATTTTTAAATATTTTTTATCCCTTGCTCACATACTCCATCTTTTCACCTGTCTTGTCACTGTCATTCTGTCTGTGCTGTGGTAGTTCCTGTCACCAAGACAAATTCCTTGTATGTGCGAACATACTTGGCAATAAAGCTCGTTCTGATTCTGATTCTGATTCTGATTCTAAGCTTTATTGAGCTTATTTAAGAATGGATTATATACTATTACTCAGTCACTATCCATAACCGTTTGTCTGAACACAGGGTCGTAGTGGTCTGAAAGCTATTGTAGGGGACTAGCAGCACTATATAGACACAGGCTGGTCAGGCTACTACTGAGAAGGGCAGTCTCAGGATACAGCTGAACCACCTGTACGCACGCACGCATTGACTGAAACTGCTTGTCCTGAGCAGGGTTGCGGAGAACCGGAACCCAACCCGGCAACACGGCGCACAAGGCCGGAGGGGGAGGGGACACACCCGGGACAGAACGCCAAGCCGTCGCAAGGCACCGTAAACTGGACTTGAACTCCAGACCTGCCAGAGAACAGGACCCGGCCAAACCTGCTGCACCACCACGCCCCCCTACCACCCGTACGGTATATTATAAAAAACAAGTCACTGGAGGCTACTGTAAGAATGACACACACAGCCTTCTGCCACAAGAGGAGACCAACTACTTGTACAGTATATTATATCCATGTGACAGTGATGATGAAGTACAATGAAGATGAAGTGCCTGCTGTGAATCTTCCATGTGGACCTGCCTACAGCTCTGAATCCTCCTTTTAAACTGAGTGTCACCTGTCCAGTCAGAGGGAGGAGTTCATGCAAACTGAGCTCTTCCTTCTACATTTATATCTGTGCACTGAGCAAAGAGGGAACAAACGCTGAGTCCTGGCTGCTTTAACTGACATTTTACCACAGTCACACACATTCACCATGACCTTCTTTACTGCTCTCCTCATAATGACAACATGCTTAACAGGTACATTTTAATGACACATATAAGCTGCGTCTGCTCTTGAGTAGTGAGATGGAGGTTTAATGTTTGTTTTCTTTCCACAGGTGTTACTGGTCAGACACTGACTCAGTCTGAAGCAGCATTTAAAAAGCCTGGAGAATCTCATCGACTCACCTGTACATTCCCTGACTCTTTCAGTAGCAGTTATATGAGCTGGATCCGACAGCCTCCTGGGAAGCCACTGGAATGGATTGCTTATATTTATGACAGTAGCAACATATACTATGGCAGCTCTTTTAAAGGCAGATTCACCATCTCCAGAGACAACAGCCAGAAGCAGATATATTTACAGATGAACAACTTGAAGGATGAAGACACCGCAGTTTATTACTGTGCGAGAGACACAGTGAGTGGAGACACTGCAGGGCTGTACAATAACTGCTCCAGTACATCTCACACTGAGGGTCACTCAAGTGTGTCTCTGCAGCACTGGCTTGTTCTTCTTGTCCACATGGTAGATCTAGCAGAAACTGGTACTGGTAACAAAAATTAATAGGAACCATTCCGAAGAGACATTTATCTACTGTACTGAAATATTTATGTTATTCATATTAAAATGTCCAGGTTAAGATAATTTTTGCTTGCGACTTCTTTTTTAGAGTCCACTGAATGAACCACCCTGCTGTTCGGCTCAATCAAAGCAGATTTGTAATAATAGAATTCCTCTCCACATTTTATCTCTGAGCTCATCTGCTTTGGATCAAATGTCCTCTCAACATCACATGTCTTCCCAGTTGAATTTCAGAAACTTTTCTTCAAGCCATTTTGTAACTATTTAGTTTCACACCTACTGTGCCAGTGGCCTTTAGTAAACGTCTGTCGGACTGCACCCTGTTAAAAATTCAATTTTTCAACATTTCATTTAACAATTTGAAGTTTATTTTGTTTGACTTTTTGTGTAATAATTTTGTTTTGTGATACCAAAAATACCATGTTATAGCTATTGTACTTGTCAATGTCATGCCCACGACCGCGTGCCCTGCACGTCCACCTAATCAAGGAGACACAGGATAACAGGGCGACTCAGACACTCGCGAGTGCGGAACCTCCTTGAGAGTAACCGAAGTGCCTTGTGCGAGTTCTTTACCCGTGTGTTCTCCTGCTGTTTGGCTCCTGGACCCTTTGCTCATGTTCTCTTGGTTTTGACTCCTTTCTGCCCCTCTGATTATTCCTGCTACCGCATCTGAGCCCGTCGGCTGGATTCCCGAGTTCCCCCATGACGGTCAAACACTCCTTTACTACCAGTTCTGATATTTTAAGCAATCTGGGAGAAATATCTCAGTTAAAATCTGAACATATTGACTTTGAAGGAAAATACTTTGAAAACCGTATATCAGCAAAATTTCATATAAAATATAACAAAATATAATTTGTCAGTAATAATGTTAGAAAAATTGGAATAGTACACACAAGCTTCCCAGAATAGTTTTATTTTTCACACAGATGTGTGTCTGCAGGATGCCTTCCTCAACGTACTTGTGTACTGTGTACTATCTATCCTGCTGATGTCTGTGACAGGTATTGACATCATTCCTCATGGACCAACAGGAATTATATTTTGAAAATAGATCCATTTCACTCTAATTGAATCAACCCAATAGCAGAGTGGGATGTTTGATACAAACACATTCTCCAGAATGAAACCCTTCCTGAAGTCAGAAACTCTCCATACTACGTTATTCTACAGTCTCAAAACTTCTTCAATATTGTTGCATTAACCCACGAGGAATTTTGAATTATTCTTCAGAAATAATTCCGAATTAGACGACTTAACATTCAAGCATCTATGGTGGACTATGGTAAAGACTTGCCGATTTGAGAGAATTTCGGTGCAGTACAACCACTGGCCAGAAGATGTCACTGTAGGAAATACTCAGAGAAGTGTAGAGTGTTGGGTACACACACACACACACATTTTCAGAACCGCTCGTCCCATACGGGGTCACGGGGAACCGGAGCCTAACCCGGCAACACAGGGCATAAGGCTGGAGGGAAAGGGGACACACCCAGGACGGGACGCCAGTCCGTCACAAGGCACCCCAAGCAGGACTTGAACCCCAGACCCGCCGGAGAGCAGGACTGTGGTCCAACCCACTGCGCCACCACACCACCCGTGGTGGGTACAGTATTGCTCATTAGCTCTACAGCAGGGAAGTGCAGTTTTGATGCAATACTGCCTGCAGTTTTATTACATAGTATAGGGACAACCAATAATTATCGATGAACTATTATTAAGAGAAAATGCATGTTTTATGAAGCATTAACAACTCAATAACTGCACTGACTCTGTTACCTGATGAGCGTAATGTAAAATATTGGAGTTTTTATTGATTAAAAGCTATCATCAAAAATTGTTAGGCACAGGGTAACTGTGAAACTCAAGAAAACATTTGCATATAAAACAGTTTAATGATCTGTTAGAGAGGGGCGCGGTGGCGCAGTGGGTTGGACCGGGTCTTGCTCTCCAGTGGGTCTGGGGTTTGAGTCCTGCTTGGGGTGCCTTGCAGCAGCCTGGCATCCCGTCCTGGGTGTGTCCCCTTCCCCTCTGGCCTTATGCCCTGTGTTGCCGGGTAGGCTCCGGTTCCCCGCGACCCTGTATGGGACTAGCGGTTCAGAAAGTGTGTGTGTGTGTGAGATCTGTTAGATTCCAGCAGACTGTAGAACTGTGGACTGAGCTCGAGGAGTAAAGGCCCATAGAACTACATTCACAAATGTACGTAAAGTTCAAATGGAGCATTTGTTCAACTCTGCAAAGAGGCTCATCCCTGCATTTTTGAAATGTATGTGCAACATTCTTTCGAGTTATGCAGCTGGATACTTTCACCCAAATAAAAAACTGTAAAAATCTTCTTTATTTATGGTAGAACAGCTGTAGGAAAGAGAGACACTGGTAAACTTCAGCTAACAAGTAGAACTTTACCACAACACTACATGTTTCCTCTGCTGACGAAAACACACCATGTTTTTGAGTTTTCACAAAGTAGAGCTCAACAATGAACATTTTCAGGTGCTCAGTGCATCATGGGACAGGTGAGAGAGACCACTGTGATAATGACACACACAGCCTCCTGGCACAAAGTAAGACTAACCATCTGTACAGTATATCATTTTACGGATTGATGAGCCTTAAGAATGTGTTTTGCTTGAACTACATACTTCAGCGTTCCCCCATGGACCTACTAGAAACAGGTTCAGGAGTCGGGGTAAAAGGAACAGACTCTTTCTTAACTGTGTCCGTGTCTTTTTCAGTGGTCTTAACAAAGACGTTCCAGACAGTACTGAGTCACTCATGAATAGTGGAGAGTTCAACTAAGATGCTCCCAGCCCCCCTCCACTTCACCCAACAGTTAAGGCTCTACTCCCAGAACTCCCAAGAATTCCCCTCGTGACGAACTGTGCATGAACAATGAAATAACCAATCAAAATGGAACACCAAATTACGTACAGAAATAAACATTAATCACAACTATTTACACAGACCCGTCCTGGGTGTGTCCCCTCCCTCTCTGGCCTTATGCCCTGTGTTGCTGGGTAGGCTCTGTGACCCTGTATGGGACAAGCAGTTCTGAAAATGTGTGTGTGTGTGTGTGTGTGTGTGGGTGGGTATTCACTTGTTCATGAGGGAATTTCTGTGCAGTACTATCATTGGCCAGAGGATGTCACTCTAATAAAGACTGTGAGTGGAACAGACATGCAGACACTCACACACACTCTCACACTTTGAGTGAAACCACTTGTCCCATGAAGAGATGTGGCAAGCCGGGGCCTAGCCTGGCAGCGAAGGGCACAGAGCTGGAGGCACACCCAGTACGGGACACCATTCCATCACATGGCACCTCAAGTGGGACTCAAACCCCAGACCCACCAGAAAGCAAGCACAGGCCAAATCAGCTGCACCATCACACCCCCTTAAGCAAAGAACAGTGTCTTTCTTTTTATCTACAGCACTGAGGTGTATTTCCTGACCAGGTATTGCATTACATTTTATGGCTCACTGGGTGGGAATGACCAAGAATTATACATAATTTACTATTTTCTCTTCCCTATCATCTGTAAAACGGCTTAGGTCTATTCGAACTCGCACAGATAGGTACAGGAACAGCTTTTACCGCACTGCTGTAAAAATGTACGACACTAACCATTGTGCTGCCTTTCAAACTAGAGTTGGACTGCTCCACCCAAGAACATTGGTAAATGACACTGACACTTTAAGCATTCTCATTCTCATCCTCTCATTCTGAGTTCTCTGACTTTCAACTGGCATTATTGTTAGTACTGTTACTATTATTTATTGCTGTTGCTGTTGCACTACTCACTGTCATTGTCATTCTTTTGTTTGTGCAGTATTTCTATTGTCTTTGTCCATAGTCTGTGGAGAAGCATTCAGGAAGATTTTCATGATACATGTACATGGTACTGGAAAACTTGAACTATTATTAATTTCAAATTCCTAATTATGATGCACAATTGACTCAATAATTTTGTTCATAATTAATAAGCATTAATGATCTTAATTAAGAATGGATTATATGCCAATACTCAATCACTACCCATAACCGATTATCTAAAGGCAGCTGTTCATAGTGGTCTGGACCCTATTGTAGGGGACTAGTAGTAGTATATGGAGACAGGCTGGTCAGGCTACTGGCTTGGAGGCCAGTATAAGGATACAGTCGAACCACCTATACAGTATAGTATATCCATGTGAAAGTGATGATGAAGAATAATGAGGATGAAGTGCCTGCTGTGAGACCTTCCATGTGGACCTGCCTACAGCTCTGAATCCTCCTTTTAAACTGAGTGTCACCTGTCCAGTCAGAGGGAGGAGTTCATGCAAACTGAGCTCTTCCTTCTACATTTATATCCGTGCACTGAGCAAAGAGGGAACAAATGCTGAGTTCTGGCTGCTTTAACTGACATTTTACCACAGTCACACACATTCACCATGACCTTCTTTACTGCTCTCCTCATAATGACAACATGCTTAACAGGTACATTTTAATGACACATATAAGCTGTGTCTGCTCTTGAGTACTGAGATGGAGGTTTAATGTTTGTTTTCTTTCCACAGGTGTTACTGGTCAGACACTGACTCAGTCTGAAGCAGCAGTTAAAAAGCCTGGAGAATCTCATCGACTCACCTGTACGGCTTCTGGCTTCACTTTCAGTAGCTATTACATGAGCTGGATCCGACAGCCTCCTGGGAAGCCACTGGAATGGATTGCTTCTATTTATGACAGTAGCTACATATATTATGGCAGCTCTTTTAAAGGCAGATTCACCATCTCCAGAGACAACAACAAGAACCAGGTGTATTTACAGATGAACAACTTGAAGGACGAAGACACTGCAGTTTATTACTGTGCGAGAGACACAGTGAGTGGAGACACTGCAGGGCTGTACAATAACTGCTCCAGTACATCTCACACTGAGGGTCACTCAAGTGTGTCTCTGCAGCACTCTCTTGTTCTTCTTGTCCACATGGAACTGTTCTAGAACTAATTGAAACTGGTAACTCCTGTTTAATGAACTGATGTCCACTTTAAATTTATGAGGACTTAGAACTACTGCTGTTCACATAATATGGATTTGATTAAATATAAATGTTTCTGAGGTCAGTCTAATACAGAGCTGTATTTCCAGTTCACATATTTATGCAACAACTCTGTCATGGGCTGTATGATGGTGGAAAGATTAGGAATGAACTTGACAAAATAATTCAGCAGGGCTAAGAAAGACCTGAGTTCTGTCACATTTATGGGAACAGCAACCTTTTCAATTGCATCAGTCTTTTCTTTCATGGGGTGAAAACCCTCTACATCAATGACATGCTTTCATATGCTTTTCAGTGTCACTTCCTGTGATCAAGATATCATCCAAATAACATGTTACACCATCCATGCCCTGTAGTACTTGATCCATAATTTTCTGAAAAATGGCTGGAGCACTAGCAACCCGTACGGTAGCCGATTGTAGGTATATAACCCTTTTGTTGTATGAATATAAGGTATCGTTCGGAGCTTTCCTCTAGTGGTTGTCACACAACTGTCTCACCCGTCAGTTTGTTTATAACCAATCTAGATTCAGGTGACTAATCCAGTCTCTACCCATTAGAAATGGCCCATTACCTTTCACAACCATCAAGTCCAGCATGTGTGTTTGTTCCTTACTTTTCACTCTTACTGTGATTTTCCCCTTGAGCTCTAGGGACTCTTTGCTGAATGTTTTCAAAACACAGTTAGCTGGAGATAGTTTTACTTTGTAGAATCTATGGTGGTACAACTTCTCTGAAATCACAGAAACAGCTGCCTCCGTATTGACCTCTATTTTCCCTCGCAGATTATTGATTTGAACATAATTACACAGTATGGCTTGTTTACTTTGTCCACATTCGTGTCAATAGCAAACAGTTCTATCCCTTGCATGTCACTTCCTCTGTGAACATCACTGACTTATGGTTCTTTAGTGCTGTAAAGTCCATCTTTCTGTAGCTGGGGTGCATTGCAATGTCCTCTGCGCCCGCTCCCGTGTGCGATGCAATCGGATGCACGGAGTTCGTTGCTCCTCGCGGTTAGCGGTGGACTCGGAGCTGGCGAAACGCCGTCCTGTAACGCGCTGGCATGTAACGGTGCATTGTCCACTTTGCTTGCGCGGTGTCATTTTTTCCTTCCTGATGTGCCCGGCAGGCTCACGCAAGATGTCCCCTTTTTCCACTTTCATGGCAATCAACATCTTTGAACAAGGAAGCATCTGGCTTGTGGCCCATAGGCCTGCCATTGCATTTGTAACACGTGTAGCCCCCTGCTATGTGTTTGTTGTAGTGCTGTTTGGGTGGTTTAATTGAATGAATGAATGAATGAATGAATTAATGAACTTTATTGTCAAGTATGTTTACACATACAAGGAATTTGTCTTGGTGACAGGAACTTCCACAGCACAGACAGAATGACAGTGACAAGACACAGATAATAAAAGTAGAGTGGGCTAATAAAAGATAAAAAAAGAAAAATATATAGAGTATCAAGTACACAATATACAAAACAGACACTAGACATTATATGTTTGTACAGGTATGTTACATAGAATGCCAAGGGAAAGTAAATAAGACATATGATGTGAAAAATTAATATAAATAGCATTGTTTATTGCACCAGTTTACTCCCTAGGGGGCATTTAGCTGTTCATGAGGTAGATGGCCTGAGGGAAGAAACTTTTCCTGTGCCTGGCTGTTCTGGTGCTCAGTGCCCTGTAGCGCCTGCCGGACGGCAAAAGTTCAAAGAGGAAGTGGCCTGGGTGCGAAGGGTCTAGGATGATTTTGCCACAGCCCTTTTTCTCACTCTGGACGAGTACAATCCTTGCAGAGTGGGGGGGGGGGGGGGGGGTGTGCCGATGATTCCTCCAACCGTCCGGACTATTTGCTGTAATCTTTTGAGATCTGATTTTGTGGCTGAGCAAAACCAGAGAGCTATAGAGGTGCAGAGGACAGACTGGATGACTGCAGAGTAGAATTGCATCAGCAGCCTCTGTGGCAGGTTGAACTTCCTCAGCTGGCAAAGGAAGTATAACCTCTGCTGGGCCTTCTTCACAATGGAGTCTATGTGGAGCTCCCACTTCAGGTCCTGTGAGATGGTGGTGCCCAGGAACCTGGATGACTCCACTGTTGCCACAGTGCTGTTCATGATGGTGAGTGGGGGAAATGCTGACGTGTTTCTCCTAAGGTCCACAATCATCTCAACCGTTTTGAGTGTGTTCAGCTCCAGGTTGTTATGACTGCACCAGACAGCCAGCTCTTGGACCTCCTGTCTGTAAGCAGATTCGTCACCATTCCGGATGAGGCCGATGAGTGTGGTGTCGTCTGCAAATTTCAGGAGCTTGACAGAGGAGTCTTTTGCAGTGCAATCGTTGGTATACAGGGAGAAGAGTAGTGGGGAGAGCACAAATCCCTGGGGGGCTCCAGTGCTGATCATACGGGTGTTGGATGAGAATTTTTCCCAGCCTCACTAGCTGCTGCCTGTCCGTCAGGAAATTGGTGATCCACTAACAGATGGAGGCGGGCACAGAGAGCTGGGTTAATTTGGATTCGAGAAGGTTTGGGATGATGGTGTTGAAGGCTGAGCTGAAGTCCACAAACAGCATCCTTACATAAGTCCCTGGTTTGTCCAGATGTTGCAGGATGTAGTGCAGTTCCATGTTGACTGCATCATCCACAGACCTGTTTGCTCGAGAAGCAAACTGCAGGGGGTCCAGTAAGGGTCCAGTAATGTCCTTCAGGTAGGCCAACACCAGTCTTTCAAATGACTTCATGACCACAGACGTTAAGGCGACAGGTCTGTAGTCATTAAGTCCTCTGATTTTGGGTTTCTTTGGAATGGGGATGATGGTGGAGCGTTTGAAGCAGGAAGGAACTTGGCACATCTCCAGTGATCTGTTGAAGATCTGGGTGAAGATAAGGGCCAGCTGGTCAGCACAGGATTTTAGGCAGGCTGGTGAAACACCATCTGGGCCTGGTGCTTTCCTTGTTTTCTGTTTCCGGAGGACCCGACACACATCCTCTTCACAGACCCAAAGTGTAAGAGGGAGGAAGAGTGGGGTTGCTGGAGGTGTTGGTGGATGCATGGAGAGAAGGTCAGAATGGATGTTGGGTGTCAAACAAGGTTTCTCAAACCTGCAATAAAACTTATTCAAATCGTCGGCCAGTTGTTGAGTTGACACGATTCTAGGGGATGGTGTTTTGCAATTGGTGATGTCTTTCAGGCCTTTCCACACTGATGCAGGGCCGTTGGCTGAAAACTGTTTGTTCAACTTTTCAGAGTAGTTTCTCTTAGCCACTCCGATCTCCTTTGTCAGTGTGTTTTTGGCATGTTTATAGTAGACTCTGTCCCCATTCCTGTAGGCGTTTTCTTTGGCTTGACAAAGCTGTCTGAGTTTTGCAGTGAACTACGGTTTGTCATTGTTGAATGTTAAATGAGTCCTGGTAGGGATGCACATAGACTGACAGAAACTGATATATGATGTTACAGAGTCTGTGAGCTCATCCAGATCGCTAGCAGCAGCCTCAAAAACACTCCAATCAGTGCACTCGAAGCAGTCTTGTAAGTCCCGCTCTGCTTTGTTAGTCTTCGTTGTTCTTAATGTATAATAGTTTGTATTTATATGGAAAGAATTGTGGGTTTTGTAAGCTGCTGATGTGTTTTTTTATTTTATAACTCTTGTATTGTTAGCGCCCAAATAACAGGAAAAAGAACCTAAGTGTTAATTCAGGGTGAGCTAATCAGTGCAATGGGAATTGGGCTGAATTTTCCAGGGGTGAAGGGAATTCCATGGAAAAGAGGAAAAAAAAGAAAGAGAAGAGAGGAGGCATGAGACGGAGCGAGTAAGACTAAGTGGCGCTAAACACTCTGTGTGAAAAGTTTAATGATTGGTCATCGTTAATAGAATAGCGTTAATAGAATGCGGTGTTACATTGTGGCGCGCAGCGCCCTGGGTTTGAATGGAGCGAAGAAGGATGCAGAGACAGCATTGACGATGAACGATTTATTTGAACACCAGCAGAGAGGAAACGACGCTCTCGGTCCTAGGACCGCATTTCCTCTAGGAAAATGTTAGTTAAAAGTGCACAAACCCAAACCACTAAAATCTGAGCATAAATACTATACACGTAAAAACCACACACACACACACACACACACACATTTTCAGAACCGCTTGTCCCATACAGGGTCACGGGGAACCGGAGCCTAACCCGACAACACAGGGCGTAAGGCCGGAGGGGGAGGGGACACACCCAGGACGGGACGCCAGTCCGTCGCAAGGCATCCCAAGCGGGACTCAAACCCCAGACCCACCGAACAGCAGGACTGCAGTCCAACCCACTGTGCCACCACACCCCCTTTACAACCAAAAATAAAAGAATAAATATACAAAGGGGTAAGATACAAGAAAGTACAATATGTTTTAAAAGAATGCAGTTCCATAACGCAGACGTCCAGCCTCAGAGCTTCAGACATTTATCCACAAGGTCTTTCCATCTGTCTTTTGCCTCGTGGTAGCCCCAGGCAATCAGATCCCGCTTTATTCTGAACTTCAGTTCAGCTCGAATCTTCAGAATCTTCTCCATAAGCTCCCATTTTCAACCCCTTTCGGACAAGGTTAATGCGTGCATTCCACAATTCTTTCTTTGTCAAACTCACAATCAACCAAATGCTACCAGAGGTTGCTTTACTTACCTTGGGGGACAGTCCCTTCATGATATTATCAAAAGTCAATGCCATTTCGCTGTCTAATTCTCTGCGCAAAGGCTCAACCAATGACCAGACTGTCCCGGCATAACCGCAATCCCAAAAAATGTGCTTAATTGTTTCCGCACCCACACATTGGGGTGGCGGGCAGTCGGGACGTCCGATCAACCCGTACCTGTAAAGTTTCTCCATTACGGGTAATCTTTCATGGAGACACTGCCAGTTTAAGTCCTGCAACCTATCATCAAGCCCTTTTGGCTGAATTTCGGCCCAAATGTCTTCCCCAAGGCCTAACATCACTTGCGTTCCCCTCCCCTCCAACAAGGCATTATATAACACCCTGTGCTTGAGGAGAGTATTTGTGTCAGTGTCTCTTGGAATGATCTTGCTCCATTCCACCATCTGCTTGTAGTGATCTGGCAGAGACTCAGCCTTTGGTGCAGCATTGGACCACGAATTCACCAAATGTCACAACGGAAAAGACGGCCAGAGGCGAATAAAATGTTGGTGCAGGTGTTCGAGAGGAGCTGCCAGACGGGAACAGTGCTGCGCAAAAAAAAGGCAATCAAATTTTAGGGGGAAATCAAGAACTCCCCTTCCACCTCTGTCCTTCCCTAAATACATAACCTCACTCTTTGCAAAACTCATGCTTCCTTAGGACTGCATTTCTTCTAGAACCTGCACTTACAGCCAGTCTTGCTAACCTGTTTAAAACCCCTAGAATCTTTTCCAACATATTAGCCAGCACAGCCACTCCATTATTTTCTCTGTAAGTGCCCCCAGTGGTTACACACATACACACACACACACACACACACACACATTTTCAGAACCGCTTGTCCCATACGGGGTCGCGGGGAACCGGAGCCAACCCGGTAACACAGGGTGTAAGGCCGGAGGGGGAGGGGACACACCCAGGACGGGACGCCAGTCCGTCGCAAGGCACCCCCAGCGGGACTCGAACCCCAAACCCACTGGGGAGCAGGACCTGGTCCAACCCACTGCACCACCGCACCCCCCTCGTTACACACATATTTAACATTATTTCCCATAATGCAACTATTTACATTAAGCACACACTCCGCCCTAAAACAGTAACACGGGGTCATTACAATATTAAAGATAACTCCGGGAAAGAAAATGAATCGGGTTTGGTTATTTAACTGTGGTTACCTCGTTGAGAGGAAAAGTTGCGAAGAAGACGCATTCACGCCAGGTTGTTCCTGCTGCGACCAAAGCTGAGGCAACATTAAGGGTCTGGAACTTGGGACACCAGGAAAGAACCCCAGCCGGGTCAAGCTGCACGTGGACAGAGTGCCAGACCGAGATTTGCAACCGCACTGCCCTCGTTGGAGAGAGACAATTGGAGGACTGGTTGTCGACCGTTGGAGAGTTTCGAAGGAGCAGTGAGTGAAACTTTTTTTTCTTCGAGGTGAACAGGTAAGCGCCAACAAGCACGACAACGTCTGAGGTAGCTAACGGAGGGAGAAAAAACCAGGTACTAAGTTGTGTGTTTTCTTTGTTATCCTTAAAAATGCCGTTGTGAGTTACCTGCCTGGTTCTGTATTAAATATTTCTTGTATTTTTTTATATTGCATTCTGATAGCGTACTTTTTCTTATTCATATGTGTTTGTACGTGTGGTGTTTTTTGGGGAAAAGAAGGGCTAAGCCAAGAGGTGTTGCACGGGAGGGCTGAGCTCACAAAAACGATAGCGATAGAATACGTTAACTGGGCCTTAGTTTCTGCATCCTAGTAGTCAGAGTCGGTGTCCTTCAATCCATTAGCTGCAAATAATTCTCGAGCCTTTCCAAATAAGCATCGAATTGCTCCTCACTTTCATCGAAGTGGAAATCCTCTGGTTTACCGAAAGCCATTTTTCAATAGCTCTGTTCGCTGTCACTTTCTTCAGCGCTCTCTATTCCTTCACCGAACAGAAAACCACCGAAGGGGATCTCTATTTCCTCCACACAGCCAAGTTCATAATCTTGAATAGTAAGAAACAGACGGCTTGCTCTTTGCCACTGCTGCCTGACAAATGCCTGACGTGTCTTTGTCACTGTTATTTCTGAATATCGCTCACATGCTGCAAAGATATGAGAATACCATGATCATGACTGTTAGCCTGGTTGCAGGAGCTCCTGATTCCCCCCCCCCCATTACTAACAGTGATATTGTGGTGCACAGCACCGTGGGTTTGAATGGGGCGAAGAAGGACACAGAGACAACGTTCGTTTCGAACATTTTATTCGAACATTGGCACACAGGGAAATAATGCTCTCATTCGAGGACCCTGTTCCCCCCAGGACCTGCACTTCTAGCCAGCCTTCCCAGCCTGCTTAACACCCCCAGGTTCTCACCTCTTTCTCTCCCTTGGCAGACACAAACACCCCCTTATATTCTCTGCACATCACCAAATGCTAACCTATTACATTAAACAAACACACACACACACACACACACACGCGCACGCGCACACGCACACGCACACGCACACTTTCTGAACCCCTTATCACATACAGGGTTGCAGGGAACCAGAGCCTAACCTGGCAACTCAGGGAATAAGGCCAGAGGGGGAGGGGACATAGCCAGAACAGGACACCAGTCTGTCGCAAGACACCCCAAGCGGGACTCGAACCCCCGACCCACTGGAGAGCACGACCCAGTCCAACCCACTGCACCACTGCACCCCCTACATCAAATGCATTTCCCGCTAAAACAGTAACGCGAGTCATTACAGTATTTTCAGTTTTTGACTCAGCCCTTGCATTTCACATATCTCCTGGGGCTCTTCAGGCACAGCTGCTCTACTCTATGTAAAAACAGAAAGAGTGTGTCACTGATACGGTTGCCCTCTCTCTTCACTGTGGGTGCAGGTGGAGAGGATGGTCATTTTGCATAACACACTTCATCTATGACATCTCAGCTGCATATAAATATTAGAGAGAATAATCTGAATTTAATTAACTGAATAAAGGTTTTGCCTGTACCAGTTAATTAACTTGCATGTCATCTTAATGGGATTTGGACTGTGGTGTGTATTTTTATGTATTTTGGTGATTTGGGTATTTTTGGATACCCTTAGTTATGTGTTGCTTTGCATAAAAAAAATCTTAAGAGACCAGCAATTAAAACTTTAAATATAAAGTTCATGCTGGTTAAGTTTTATTTTCAAATGTTTCATTTGTTGTTGGTTGCCGTAATAATTTGTTCTGTCAGATCATTTTGCTTCACTTCATTTGAATAATTTCACCTTTGCTCATGGCCAAATGTTTGAATATTAATGTATGCAGTACACTTAAGTCAAGGAATCAAGCAATGAATCCATCTCCCCATCCGTTCATTCATTCTATGGCCAGCTTATCCAGTACAGGAATGGTTAAAACCTTTTGAAGAAAATGTAAAAATAATGAAAACTTTGTTAATCTATGAACACATAAAACACTGACAGTCCACAACATTGATGACCAACAAGAAAGCATTAAAACCACTTAAGTAATGGAAAAATTAACCTTATATTTGTGATGCCTTCGTCCAAGGCTATGTACTGTATAATGTTTTGTCTGTACACTAAAGAAAGTACTTGTCACGTCCCACGGGGTCACTGCCCCTCCTGGTCAGAGGCGGCGCCACTCAGTGCCGCTAGTTAACGCTCACGTATCACCTCACAGTCTCGTAGGACACGGAGGTATAAAAGCAGCCAGCGGAACAGAACTACTTGCGGATTCTTAATCAGCGGTTCTATTGTGCTCTCTTGGCGATTCGTAGTCTCTTGTTCCCACAATCTGTTTCCTAGGTGTTCATGTTCCAGTCCCGAGTGCCCGTCCCGTCGGTTCCTGCCTCTTGTTCTTCAGTCCTGGTCCATCGTTCCTGTCCGGTATTTCGTCACGTCTCGGGGTTGCGGTCATACTCACGGATTAGCGTTTCACTGTTCACCGTAGTTCAAACACCGTGTGTGTTTCCTGGTCTCGTGTTTCCTGTTTCACTTCCACCGAGTGTCTTACAATACGCACAGTACACTTTTAACATCACACTGCACGTGAAGTCATTTTACATTTCGTCTGTTTTTGGACGTAATAGCAACGCGCGTCCGTGTCGGACTCCTGTCCGGACGCTACAGAAGAATCCGCCTGCTAATATGACTTCAGCAGAATGGCGTGAACTGGCGGATCTGACAGAGGCGAACCAAGAACAACTCCTGGTTTGCACAAACGCCGCTAGCCGCCTCACGGATCACTTGGAGCGGTTGACACGACTCCTCAGTCGCTGTGGGCATGGCGCCGATCCGACCAGTTCACAAACGCATTATGATTGGCAGACATGTCTTCTTGATCATCTTGATGTCCCCTCGCCTCGGGTCCTTGCGCTGAGCCTGCGGTTGCCCTATGTGACAGTGAGCCGGCTAAAGCACGCAACCTTGTCAGCTGTGCAGGGCTCGAAGAACAGTGCGTCAGGCAGGGAGCAATACGACTCAGTAACGGGCGTTTGACAGTGGAGGAAAGGAGGCGCCGTTTTCTGCAACGCTTATGCTTTTACTGTGGTGCTGCGGATCACGTTCAGGTTTCCTGTCCGGTGCGGCCACCCCGTGGATCCACTTACTGGTGAGTGATGTATCTCTCCATACCTCCCTGTTGACATTACCAGTTACAGTATCCTGGGGTTTCCAGCGGCAGGAGACAAAAGCTATGGTAGACAGTGGCGCTGCAGGGAATTTCATGGATTATGATATTGCCGCGTCCTGGGGCTTGCCCTGTGCCCTATGCTCCAAACCCCTGGCTATTAAAGCTATTGATGGCGCTCCAATCGGGTCAGGGTGTGTAGAGCAGCACACAGAGCCCGTTACTATGCAGGTAGGGCCACTCCATAAAGAACAGATATGGTTCTATCTGATTAAGTCCCCTGATCACCCCATTATTCTGGGATATCCATGGTTACTCGCCCATGACCCTATTATCTCTTGGAGTGAGGGGAAACTGCTGTCTGGGGAAAGCAGTGTCCCAAACACCTGGAGACGTCTTGTAACTCCACATCCATAGAGAGCCCTAATGCAGATCTGCCCCTGCAGATTCCAAGGGAGTACGCAGATCTAGTGGCGGTGTTTAGCAAACACAAGGCTGCAGAACTGCCCCCTCATAGACCTTGGGATTGTGCTATAGATCTTTTTTCTGGCACTACACCCCCTAGGGGGCGGGTATACCCTCTTTCTCAACCTGAACATCAGGCAATGGAGGCTTATATAACGGAGGCACTAGAAGCCGGACTCATCCGGCCGTCTACTTCTCCAGCTTCCGCTGGCTTTTTCTTTGTTGAGAAAAAAGACGGGGGTTTGCGCCCGTGTATTGATTATCGGGGGCTAAATGCCATTACTGTGAAGTACCCGCACCCCTTGCCTCTTATCACGTCGGCCCTCGAACAGGTTTCCGGTGCTACCATCTTTACGAAACTGGACCTTAGGAGCGCATATAACCTGATTCGCGTTAGGGAAGGGGATGAGTGGAAGACCGCTTTTAGCACCGCCCTAGGCCATTATGAGTATCTGGTCATGCCTTTTGGCCTGGCGAATGCACCTTCCGTATTCCAGGCTTTTGTTAATGAAGTACTCAGAGAGCTAATTAATCGCTCAGTATTGGTGTATCTGGATGATATTCTTATCTTTTCTCGGTCCCGTGAGGAGCATATTGTACATGTCAGGGAGGTGTTGCAAAAGCTGGCAGCGCATAAGCTGTACGTGAAAGGGGAGAAGTGCCAGTTCCATGTGCAATCTGTGGATTTCCTGGGGTACATCCTAACACCCAATGGGGTCACGATGGATCCACAGAAGGTCTCAGCAGTTCTGTCATGGCCCCAGCCAAAGACAGTAAAGGACCTGCAATGGTTCCTAGGTTTTGCGAATTTCTACAGGCGCTTCATAAGGAACTTCAGTTCCGTTGCAGCCCCGTTGACTGCTCTGTTAAAAGGAGCCCCTAGGCGCCTGACCTGGACCCCTGAGGCTAGTCAGGCCTTTGAAGACCTAAAGAAGCGTTTTACTTCTGCCCCAATCCTGAAGCACCCTGATCCCAAACTGCCCTTTATTGTGGAAGTTGATGCTTCTGAGGCAGGGGTAGGGGCAGTGCTCTCACAGCGCCAGGGAAATCCCCTGAAGCTCTATCCATGTGCGTATTTTTCACACAAAATGTCGCCTACTGAAAGGAATTATGATGTAGGAAACAGGGAGCTCTAAGCCATAAAGATGGCCTTGGAAGAGTGGAGACATTGGTTAGAGGGGGCTACGCACCCATTTTTAGTGTTAACTGATCACCGGAACCTGGAGTATCTGCAGAAGGCAAAGAGGCTCAATTCCAGACAGGCGCGGTGGGCCATGTTCTTCACCAGGTTCCGTTTCACGGTGACCTATCGTCCTGGCTCCAAGAACAGCAAGGCCGATGCCCTGTCCCGCTTGTTCGAGGTATCGCCTCAGCTCTCCCCACCAGACACCATCTTGTCCCCGACGCAGTTTGTGGCTCCTATCCGTTGGGCTTTATTGGACGATATCCAAGCAGCCCAACGTCAAGAACCCGGTCCCAACGAGCAGCCCCAAGACAAAGAATACGTCCCGTCCACCGTTCGGTCCGAGCTCCTACACTGGGCCCATGATGGTCCAAGTACAGGACACCCAGGGGTCAACCGAACCTTGAAGCTTCTCTCTGAACGCTTCTGGTGGCCATCCATGAAACAGGACGTACGAGACTTCGTCCTTGCCTGCACCACATGTGCCCAGGCCAAAGTCCCACGGCAGCTGCCAGCAGGGCTTTTAGAACCACTCCCGATTCCCAACCGTCCATGGTCCCATATAGCGGTGGACTTCCTTACTGATCTTCCGTGTTCTGATGGAAACACCACCATATTGGTTGTCATAGATCGCTTTTCCAAAGCCTGTCGACTGATCCCTCTGAAAGGTCTGCCCACAGCCCTGGAGACCGCGGAACTGCTGTTCCAACATGTCTTCCGGCTGTATGGCCTGCCAGAGGATGTCGTCTCGGACAGGGGACGCCAGTTCACCTCAAGGGTCTGGAAGGCCTTCTTTGCCCGCTTAGGAGTCTCAGTCAGCCTCTCCTCTGGTTACCATCCACAGTCTAATGGGCAAGTGGAACGCCTCAACCAGGAGATTGGACGTTATCTGCGGAGTTACTGTGCTCAGAATCAAGCAGATTGGAGCAGATACCTCCCCTGGGCAGAGTACGCCCAGAACTCCCTGGTCCATTCGTCCACAGACTTAACTCCTTTCCAGTGTGTGCTCGGTTACCAGCCTCCGCTGTTCCCGTGGACGATGGAGACCAGTGGGTTGCCAGCTGTGGACGACTGGTACAAGAGGAGTGAGTCGGTGTGGGAATCCGCACATGTCCGTCTCCAGGAGGTGGTGTCCAGCCAAAAGGAGAAGGCCGACAAAAGGCGTAGGACTGTATTGTACCAACCAGGGCAGAGAGTGTGGTTGTCCACCCAGGATCTCAAACTACATTTGCCCTCGAGGAAGCTTGCCCCCCGTTTCATCGGCCCATTCAAGATCCTGAAGAGGATCAACCCGGTTTCTTACCGCCTTCAGTTGCCCTCACATTATCGTATCTGTCCCACGTTTCATGTTTCGCGCCTCAAGCCCCATTGTGTTTCCGCCCTGCAGAGCCCAGCAGTCTCTCCACCTCCACCGTTGGATGTGGATGGTTCTCCTGCCTACTCCGTCAGGGCCCTCCTGGACTCCAAACGGAGACGGGGTATGCTGTACTATCTGGTCGACTGGGAGGGCTATGGGCCGGAGGAGCAGTCTTGGGTACCAGCACGGGACATATTGGACCCAGCTCTTATTGAGGACTTCCATGAGTCTCATCCAGATCGGCCTGCTCCGCGACGGCGGGGGCGACCGCCTACCCGCCGGCGTTCTGCGGCTGGAGCCGCCCCTGGAGGGGGGGGGTACTGTCACGTCCCACGGGGTCACTGCCCCTCCTGGTCAGAGGCGGCGCCACTCAGTGCCGCTAGTTAACGCTCACGTATCACCTCACAGTCTCGTAGGACACGGAGGTATAAAAGCAGCCAGCGGAACAGAACTACTTGCGGATTCTTAATCAGCGGTTCTATTGTGCTCTCTTGGTGATTCGTAGTCTCTTGTTCCCACAATCTGTTTCCTAGGTGTGCATGTTCCAGTCCCGAGTGCCCGTCCCCTCAGTTCCTGCCTCTTGTTCTTCAGTCCTGGTCCATCGTTCCTGTCCGGTATTTCGTCACGTCTCGGGGTTGCGGTCATACTCACGGATTAGCGTTTCACTGTTCACCGTAGTTCAAACACCGTGTGTGTTTCCTGGTCTCGTGTTTCCTGTTTCACTTCCACCGAGTGTCTTACAATACGCACAGTACACTTTTAACATCACACTGCACGTGAAGTCATTTTATATTTCGTCTGTGTTTGGACGTAATAGCAACGCGCGTCCGTGTCGGACTCCCGTCCGGACGCTACAGTACTTACAATTTTTTACATTTATTCATTTAGCAGACGCTTTTCTTCAATGCGACGTACATCTCAGCAAAAATACAATGTGTGCATTACATTAAGAGAAAGAGACATGGCTACAGACATATGATTCTTAAGTAAATCTAGTTGGTTACTTTCCACTTGATCCACCGATGTTCATCGCTTCAGTAGGTGCATAAAACGCAGGATAGCTGAATCCTGATAAGCAGGATTTTACGCTTGATACAGGTTGGTATTTTTTCTGGAACAATTCAGGGTAAGTACCTAGCTCAAGGGTTCCACACTAGGTCTTTTTGAATATAAGGCAATGAATGACGCTAACCACTATGTTACCTGCTGGCCTGTCTGATATTTACAATATCATATTTAAGTTGATGACCTGTATTAAAATGTTGATATTATCCCTCTTCTTTCAAGCAATACAACGCTGTAAAATGGACACATGCAGCAAATATTCATAACTGCCCTCTACAGGCTTGTTCAGCATCATCGCTATTGATTGTAACTCAAATAATTTATGAAACCGAGAGAGAATATGACATCTTCGATACCACTGCTAATCAACAAAGAATACATTATGTTCTGTTAAAAACAATGTCTATGCCCATATCTAAACTACAAAATATTAAGAGCAAGGTTACTGAGGCATGACTTTCTATTTGACAGGATGCACCTGAACCCTGATCACACTGCAGATAAATACTAGTTGCACTTATAACATGATAAATGATAACTACTGTTCAGTAATTCCTTCTGACCAACAATAGCAAAGGTGGAAGTTTCACCGGATTATTTACTCAAGGTTACAAGATCAGGCTCCTTCTTTGTACATGAACCAGGAGCTGTTTGGTTTAAAGTCTGAGTTCCAAATCACTGAACATCTTTTGCTGTCCATGTTTATCATATCTACACAGTACTCATGTGTTCAGAAAAATCATTCAGTAACGCTGCAAAAATCTTTCCCTTCACTGTAACAACAGGTGTTAATGGCCACTGTGTGACAGTTTACAATATAATAAGAGTTGCGCCAGTGAATTACGGATGTGAATGAGATAAAGAATTAAACTCTGTGGTGGACACACACACACACTTTCTGACCTGCTTGTCCCATATGGGGTCATGGGGAACCGGAGCCTACCCAGCAACACAGGGCGTAAGGCCGGAGGGGGAGGAGACACACCCAGAACGGGGCGCCAGTCCATCGCAAGGCACCCCCAGCAGGACTCAAACCCCAGACCCACTGGAGAGCAGGACCCGGTCCAACCCACTGCACCACTGTGCCACCGCGCCCCTTCTGTGGTGGACAGTGCAGGGTATTTTGAATGATTTTAAAATGAAATGCAGAACTGTACTGTCATTTTGGTTTAATAGATATTGTCTTAATCTGCTGGAAGGTTGAACGGAAAACAATTTTTAGAAATGTTTAAAGTACAGTAATACTTGGTGTTGTGCTGCTACTGACCTCTGGAGACTTGTATGCAAATCCAGCCTCTGCCTGCCTACTTAAGAGATGCTGCTTTTGACCCAAAATGGATTGAGTATCTCCATAACTCAGTGATGGCAAACACTCTCTCATATGTCCTGCTCTTACTTATCCTCCCCAGTAAGGATTCTGTAAAAATAAACATTTTATTCACATCATTAGAAACTAAAGCTGTCATTTCTGTTGATCCTTGTTTTTCTCTTTGTCTCACTGCCTCAGGTGTGAAATGTGAGGGTCTGGAGTCCATCCCATCAACTCTGGTACAGAAGAAACCAGAGGAAACTCTGTTTGTCATGGTTTCACATTTGGAAGCTATTACATGCACTGGATACAACAACCTGCTGGGAAGCCTCTGGAATGGATGGGGATTATCTGGCATGATGCCAGCAAGGCACACACACACACACACACACGCACACACACACATTTTCAGAACTGCTTGTCCCATACGGGGTCACGGAGCCTAAACCGGCAACACAGGGTGCAAGGTTGGAGGGGGAGGGGACACACCCAGGACAGGACGCCAGTCCGTCGCAAGGCACCCCAAGCGGGACTCGAACCCCAGACCCACCGGAAAGCAGGACTGCGGTCCAACCCACTGCACCACCGCACCCCCTACAGCACAAAACATTGATGTCATTCCCTGTCCTTACTGCAGCTCATAAAAAGTATCACTTAAGTAACATCTTTCAGCACAGCTTCACACTACCTGCCCTAGTTAATCCTAATGAAGTTCAGAACTGAGATGCTGAGGAACTCCTTGACCAGTAAATACATTTACATTTAATTTATTTACTTAGCAGATGCTTTTCTCCAAAGAACTCTATGTAGTGTTATCAGCCGACACACCTTATTTACTAAGGTGACTTACACTGCTAGATACATTACTTACAATTGGTCACTCATCCATACATCAGCAGAACACACTCTTTGTCACTCACACACTATGGGTGAATCTGAACAGCATGTCTTTGGATTGTGGGAGGAAACCAGAGCACCTGCAAACTCTACACAAACTGAACAGGATCGAACCCACATTCTTTCCCACCACCCAGAAACAGCAGCGCTACACACTGTGCCACTGTGCCGTCACACGAAGAAAAAGGCAGTGACAACAGTTTTGTTCCCACTGCTTGAGAAAAGACACGAATGGTCACTGCGAGTTGGACTTCACTTACGGCATTCTTGTCACGTCCACATCTGCACCTCAACCAGCAGCACTGGCTCCGATTAAGTGCCTCATGATAATCAGAGCATTCGGCTAGTTTATAAGACCCTCCTCCACCCCTTTGCAGCTGCAGATCTCATTGAGAGAACTGTGCCCTCTGTGCCAACAACAGTACTCAGCGCAGTCCATCCATCATGTCCTGTTCCCCTTCGTCCTTCGTGTTCTTCGTCCCCCCCTCCTGACCTTTTGCCTGGCCGCCCGACCGTTCGCCGATCCCAGACAATGAGAACAAGTCTATTCCCTTAACGATCCTGCACTTGGGTCCTTCTTTCCTTGTGTCCTCTGTTCCGCGTGACAATAATGGTAAAGTGTACAGTGACAACACAAATAAAGCACCCTCACGCTGTTTTTATCCGGAGTTGTGCCATCCGTTATCAATATTTGTATTTTATTGATAAAAGTGCTGTTATTAAACCCTGACAACAAGCGCTTGTTCCGAGCGGGGTCGCAGCGAGCTGAAACCTTACCCAACAATGCAAGGCGCGAGGCAGCACACCCAGGGCGGGACGCCAGTCCGTCGCAAGGCACCCCAAGCAGGACTCGAACCCCAGACCCACCGGAGAGCAGGACCCGGTCCAACCCACCGCGCCACCGCGCGCCCCCCGCAATAACAGTAAAACTGACTATTTTTTTCCATTCATTTATAATATTTATTTAATCATTACAAACCTAAGGGTCACTCTGTTACAGTATAATTGAGACAACTTCTTCCTTTTCAAGTTTTATTCTGTGTGTCTACATTAATTTTTCCAAATTCTTGTTCACTGAAAACATTAGAAAGACATTTCCAGTTCATTCAACAGCTGCTCAAGCAACAAGCCTGTCAAAACAGTGCAAAACAAAGCAGTATAATTTCAAAATGATCCAAGTACCACTGTCATTTGAAGCCATCACCAGATGGGAAGAACACACAAAATCATCTAAATGTCATGATCCCTGAGGATCAGACTCAGGATGAACATAGGGGGCGTCACCCCCGGAGCCACTCAGCCGCACCAACAGCGAGAGATTTCATACACTCCACTTCTAGGTTCGGGGAGAGCTCTTATCTCAGGTATCTAGGACTGTTTCATCTGTATTTTGCATTAAGGTGAAGTCAGACTGTTTAGTTTATCGGCAAAATATAATAATTACCTGTTTAACTTCCCTGTAGTGAAAGAGAGGGGTCCCTGAGTGTCACATCTTCAGAGGAAAATGTCATAGGGGACGATCATTGTAACAGTTTCCAAATACCTGCCATACACCTGCACCGCATGAAAAACACAGTTTAAAAGATAGAGACCTCCCTGCAATAATCTCTTTCAGAAACATCTCCCCTCTTTACACTCAGCTTTGCTCCTTCTTCTTAGCCTTTCGTATCTCGAAACTTGCTCTTCGAATCGCAAAGATGACTCCTCAGATTACGACGTTCAAATTAAAATCATGACCCGTTGAATGTCGACCCTCACTTTTTGAACAACGACATTTTGGATCATACCTTGAGCTCAACCAAGCCCACTGCATCTCGAAACCGTGCTTTCCTCCTAAGTCTTTGTCAGTATCAATTGCCCATGACTGAAGTGTCTCTGTGGATAAATTTCTTTCTGTATTTTCAAAGAAGATGCACTACATTTTGATGGAATCACCCCAGTGGTGGGTTAAATTTTTAAGTCAAACAAATTCTGCATTGTTTGAGAGTCCTGATCAGTCTGGTCAGACAAAACACATATTGACACAGAACATTAGTTAAAAACCCCAAAGTGATAATACTCTTTGATCAGATGACTGAGTTCATTCTTTAGTGCAGCCCTGTCTACAGTCCAGCAGCACAGTAAGTGATGTTTCCTCCTTTATACCTGTAATTTACACACAGTTACTATAGTACCACACCCCCATTGTATGCAAACATGACTTAGTCCTGATTCTTAAATACCAGTGATGGACACAAACCCCAGCAGGAGACACTCGTAGATCTTCACACCAGTTCAGCTTCAGCACAAACATGTTCCCTGTGTCTCTGCTGTTACTGCTGGCAGCTGCTTCCTGTGAGTCTTTTTTAAACTCCAAGTGGACTTTAATGTGTAATTTTTTCTTTTTCTGTTTTTTTATTTCATTCAGGTTCTGTTTTGCCATGAGGGGGGTGCGGTGGCGCAGTGGGTTGGACCGCAGTCCTGCTCTCCGGTGGGTCTGGGGTTCGAGTCCCGCTTGGGGTGCCTTGCGACAGACTGGCGTCCTGTCCTGGGTGTGTCCCCTTCCCCCTCCAGCCTTACGCCCTGTGTTGACGGGTACGCTCCGGTTCCCCGTGACCCTGTATGGGACAAGCGGTTCTGAAAATGTGTGTGTGTGTGTGTTTTGCCATTTAAATTTTTATCAAAAAACTACGTCAGAGTATGAGAAGGAGTTTCCAACTGTTTTGATGAATTCTTTCCTCTGTCCAGGTGCCCAAGGTGATGTAGTTCTGACTGAGTCTGGTGGTCAGTCCAGGAGGGAAAGTCACTCTCACTTGTACTGGCTCTGGTTACACATTTGAAGACTATGCTATGAGCTGGGTGAGACAAGCTCCACAGAAAGGCCTGGAATGGGTCTCATACATCAGCAAACCTAGTGGGAGCAGCAAGTACTACTCAGAGTCTGTGAAAGGAAGATTCTCCATTTCCAGGGACAATGACAGAAGCACCATCACCTTGGAAATGAATAATCTCAAAGCTGAAGACACAGCTGTGTATTACTGTGCGAGAGACTCACAGTGAGAGAAGTGAGACAGAGACTTGTACAAAAACAGCACAGGGAGAGGAAGGTGTGAGAGGGGTGAACTGCTTCTCCAGCTCACAGTCCGTCTAGACTCCTGGTTATGGTGGTTTAACCCTACTTATAATCTTTCAGCTTCCGTATTATTTGTAATGCATTTTTTTTTTTTGTTGGAGACACGTACAGTGTTCATTGTATGTATTGCTGGTTTAACCCATATGGAATTGTAATATGTACTTTAATTATAATGAATCAGTTGTAATTCATTCTCAACTGGCTTAAAATGTTTAAATGATTCTGGCCGAATGTGAATTCAAACATTTAAATGTTTTGATGAAACAGCTGGAGAGCAAATAAACGATTTTTTAACTACCAACTTCCTTTTGGTTTTTGTAATGTGCTGTTGTATGTTTATGTTTATGTGAGAAATGTATCTGCTGAACAAATCAATAAAAAAAAATGCACTTCAGAGGGAGATGGAATTATAGTGCAGTACAACCACTGGCCAGAGGATCACACTCTAATAAAGACTGTGAGAGGAGTACAGTGTATTTCTTATTATATTTATTTCCTGACCCACTGTTGCATACCATTTTATGGCCCACTGGGTAGGAAAGGCCAGTAATAGAAAATTTACGATTGCTAACTCCGAATCCATAATAATGATGCAGTATTAACGCGGTCATTTTGTTCATCATTACCAAACATTATTGATCTTAATTAAGAATGTGTTTGGCTTAGATAATATGCTATTAGTCAATTACTATCCATAACCGGTTCTCTAAAAACAGGGTCATAGTGGTCTGGAGTCTATTGTAGGGGAGTACTAGTAGTATATAGAGACAAGGTGGTGAGGCTACTACCTAGAAGGCCAGTATAAGAATACAGTCGAACCACCTGGACAGTATATTATATCCATGTGACAGTGATGATGAAGTACAATGAGGATGAAGTGCCTGCTGTGAGACCTTCCATGTGGACCTGCCTACAGCTCTGAATCCTCCTTTTAAACTGAGTGTCACCTGTCCAGTCAGAGGGAGGAGTTCATGCAAACTGAGCTCTTCCTTCTACATTTATATCTGTGCACTGAGCAAAGAGGGAACAAACGCTGAGTTCTGGCTGCTTTAACTGACATTTTACCACAGTCACACACATTCACCATGACCTTCTTAACTGCTCTCCTCATAATGACAACATGCTTAACAGGTACATTTTAATGACACACATAACCTGTGTCTGCTCTTGAGTACTGAGATGGAGGTTTAATGTTTGTTTTCTTTCCACAGGTGTTACTGGTCAGACACTGACTCAGTCTGAAGCAGCATTTAAAAAGCCTGGAGAATCTCATCGACTCACCTGTACATTCCCTGATTCACTCAGTGGCAATACTATGAGCTGGATCCGACAGCCTCCTGGGAAGCCATTGGAATGGATTGGTGAAATTAGCAGTGGCAGTAGCACCAACTATGGCAGCTCTTTTAAAGGCAGATTCACCATCTCCAGAGACAACAGCCAGAAGCAGATATATTTACAGATGAACAACTTGAAGGACGAAGACACCGCAGTTTATTACTGTGCGAGAGACACAGTGAGTGGAGACACTGCAGGGCTGTACAATAACTGCTCCAGTACATCTCACACTGAGGGTCACTCAAGTGTGTCCATGCAGCACTGTCTTGTTCTTCTTGTCCACATAGTAGAACTAGCTGAAAATGATTTCTGCTCTAGTTAACTAAAAAGAATGTGAGCCGCTTGGAAGATTAATTAATCTACTGTACTGAAATATTTATGTCATTAATATTAAAATGTCCAGGTTAAAATGATTTTTTTTTCCATCTGGCTTCTTTTTTAGAGTCCACTGAATGAACCGTTAGGGTGAGGAGCTCAGTCACCCGGGAGGAGCTCGGAGTAGAGCCGCTGCTCCTCCGCATCGAGAGGAGCCAGTTGAGGTGGCTCGGGCATCTGTTCCGGATGCCTCCTGGACGCCTCCCTGGGGAGGTGTTCCGGGCTTGTCCCACTGGGAGGAGGCCTCGGGGCAGACCCAGGACACGTTGGAGAGACTATGTCTCCCGGCTGGCCTGGGAACGCCTTGGGGTTCCCCCAGAGGAACTGGAGGAGGTGTGCGGGGAGAGGGAAGTCTGGAGTACTCTGCTCGGACTGCTGCCCCCGCGACCCGGCCCCGGATAAAGCGGAGGAAGATGGATGGATGGATGGATGAATGAACCGCCCTGCTCTTCAGCTTAATCAAAGCAGATTTTTAATAATAGAATTCCACTCCACATTTTAGTTCTGAGCTCACATGCTGTGGAACAGATGTCCTCTCAACATCACATGTCCTCCCAGTTGAATTTCAGAAACTTTTTTTCAAGCCATTTTGTAACTATTCAGCTTCGCCCCTACTGTGTCAGTGGCCTTTTGTAAAGTCTTTCTCACTGTACTCCTGTTAAGAATTCAATTTTGCAACATTTTCTTTAATAATTTAAAGTTTATTTTGTTTGGCTTTTGTATAATAAGTTTGTGTTATCAAAAATTCCACATTATTACTGTTGTCTTCGTCAAACACTTCTTTACTACCAGTTCTGACATAATAAGCAATCTGGCAGAGAAACCCTTCGAAAACCATACATCAGCAGAATTTCATTTAAAATATAACAAAATGTAATTTATCAGTAATAACATTAGAAAAATTGGAATAGTACACACAAGCTTCCCCAAACAGTTTTATTTTTCACAGAGATGTGTTTTGGCAGATGCCTTCCTCAGTGTACTTGCATACTGTGTCTTATCTGTACTGCTGATGTCTGTGACAGGTATTGACATCATACCTCATGGACCAACAGGAATTATATATTAATTATATTATGAAAGGTGGGGCGTGGTGGTGCAGTGGGTTGGACCGGGCCCTGTTCTCCGGTGGGTTTGGGGTTCAAGTCCCGCTTGGGGTGCCTTATGGCAGACTGGTGTGTCCCTTATGCTCTATGTTACCGGGTATGCTCCGGTTCCCCGCGACCCTGTATGGGATGAGCGGTTCTAAAAATGTGTGTGTGTGTATTTTGAAAATAGATGCATTTCTCTGGTGGGGGGCGCGGTGGTGCATTAGGTTTGACCGGGTCCTGCTCTCTGGTGGGTCTGGGGTTCAAGTCCTGCTTGGGGTGCTTTGTGACGGATTTACGTCCCGTCCTGGGTGTGTCCCCTCCCCCTCCAGCCTTATGCCCTGTGTTGCTGGGTTTGGCTCCGGCTCCCCGCGACCCTGTAGGGAACAAGCAGTTCCAGATGATGTGTGTGTGTGCATTTCTCTGACTGAATCAACCCAATTGCAGTGTGGAATGTTTGATACAAACACTTTCTCCAGAATGAAAACTTTACTTCAGTCAGAACCTGTCCATACTACATTTTTCTGCAGTCTCAAAACTTCTTCAATATTGTTGCATTAACCCACGAGGAATTTTTAATTATTCTTCAGAAATAATTCCAAATTAGACGACTTAAAATTCAAACTTCTGCGGTGGACTATGACAGGCTTCCCAATTTGAGAGAATTTCGGTGCAGTACAACCACTGGCCAGAAGATGTCACTGTAGGAAATACTCAGAGAAGTGTACAGTGTTGGGTACAGTATTGCTCATTAGCTCTATAGCAGGGAAGTGCAGTTTTGATGCAATACTGACTGCAGTTTTATTACATAGTATACGGACAACCAATAATTATCAATGAACTATCTTTAAGTAAAAATCCATGTTTTATGAAGCATTAACAACTCAAAAACTGCACTGACTCTGTTACCTGATGGGTGTAATGTAAAATATTGGAGTTTTTATTGATTAAAAGCTATCATCAAAAATTGTTAGGCACAGGGTAACTGTGAAACTCAAGAAAACATTTGGATATAAAAAAGTTTAATGATCTATCGCATTTATGGCAAATAACATCATAAATCCCATGGTGACTGAAATAAATTTATTATTGTATGAACTAAAACGGGGGGGCGCTGTGGTGTCCGAAAAGGAAGGTACACCGTTCTTTGGAGGTTTCCCTGAAACAAAGCACTGGAACACCTGAAGTGTGCAAAACAAAGAGTTTATTAAGAACAGTAGCTCGCGTCACAAACGCACTTCACACCGCGGAACCTCATCTCTTTTTTGCGCGAAAACACCCCCGTTATATATAGTGCCGCCAATAACGGTTCCCGCTTCTTTTAGGAACTAACCAATGACAATTATCCTTTGTCAACTTACACCCTACAGGCTGGCAGGAACCTTTCTTTTACAAAACTCTCAAGGATTCGTTCTTGGTGTAAAACACCACAGGCGCGGTGGCGCAGTGGGTTGGACCCGGTTCGAGTCCCGCTTGGGGTGCCTTGCGACGGACTGGCGTCCCGTCCTGGGTGTGTCCCCTCCCCCTCCGGCCTTATGCCCTGTGTTGCCGGGTTAGGCTCCGGTTCCCCACGACCCTGTTTGGGACAAGCGGTTCAGAAAATGTGTGTGTGTGTCACTGACACTATGCTTTTCGTTCCTGCAACTACCTTCACCCCGAATAAGCAAATGAATACAGATAAATTAATTTCAGGTAAGTCTCAGTATAACATCTGTCACTTAATATTTAACCAATTCTAAATTACTTTTAGATTACTTATATATTCTTATATATTCTTATAACACTTTGAATGTTATGGAAAGCAAACACATTGATTTCGGTTTATTTTCAAACAAAACGGTTGTCTGCGTGATGTTATCTCAATCTTGGGGAGAATTATAGCCTGTGTTTTGCTATAATTTCAGCTGTAGGTAACGTGAGAACACCTGATTATGCAAACTGACACGTAGCACCATTAGAACAGTTAAATTCTCTTTGTTTTGATGTGAGTTCGTGACCAGTTCGTGGGCAATTTAAAACGGGATGAATGGGTGTGAATTTGGATATTGGCTGGGTTTGCCTACATGCCACGATCAAAATAATATCGTTTTGGCGTCTACTGTTGCCACGCAACGACAAAAGTCATGCTGCAGCCAAGCTGAGTGAGAGTGACCATGTGTGCACAAATTATTTGCAAACTCGCTCATCCTCATGTTACATGTTAATCGGAGCAATTACCTTAGGCTACTTCATTTACTCTATTTTCTAACTCAGTAGCAATGTAACCCGTTGTAGAATCTTTGCTGTCTCATTATGAATGAATGGAACACTCACGTCAGACAATGCGGAGTGATAAATAGCAGTGAACGTTCGGACTAGGGATGTCCTGGGATTTTACTATAGTGCTGTTCATAGGCTACATGTTCTATAGTGAGAGGCGGGCAAAGGTAACCTGACGTAACTGTCCTGACAGGCGACTCACCAGAACCATTGGCTCAGGAGCAACTGCTGCTGTCTCTCCCTCATCAGGCTCAAGACTGGGGCTACTACTGCCTACAGTTGCACTGCTGCTGGCAACACTATTGCCAAATATCTCTGTTATTTTTTTGCATTTTGTAGCGTCGGTCTCTAAGGACTTCGCTTTTTTTTTCTTTTAGCTTCTCCCAACCAACCGCCTTTATCTTTACGTTTTTTGCTTGCCATCATGAGCCCACTCTCCTTTGCGACAGTTTCGGTTTATTATAAGGAAAAAAAGATTGCATTAGTGCCCCCTTTTGTCGGCTGTCAGCGTCACTTAATCTGACACTTTTTCTTTGGTGATGAACCAGCCAGGCCGTTCTGGACTTCTCCAGAGAGTCCAGACGGCCAGTCCGCCCCTGCCCTCGGGACTCCCACCAGCTCATCTCCATCACCAGTAATGCTCCCTGCTGCTGCGGCTGGGAGCTGTTTCCTTTGAGTCTCTCCCTGTGTTACATGGAGGGTAAACAGACTCTTCAAGGCCATTTCAGATACTGACTCTCTCATGTTGAACCCACATTTCTCTCTCTGTAGGTGTTCAGTCTCAGGTTGTTCTCACACAACCAGGATCAGAGATGGGATCTCCAGGAGGTTCCCTCACATTAAAATGTGCCTGCAGTGGATTCAGTGTTGGGAGCACTAACATGTACTGGATCAGACAGGCTCCTGGAAAAGGACTTGAGTGGATCATCTTTTACTACTCTGATTCAAGCAAGAGCACAGCGTAGTCTGCCACATCTGTGTCTTTCATGGTTTTTGTCCTGGAAGGAAAGGGTGGACTCAAGTGCAGAGTGCACAGGGATTTATTCAGACGCTAGACAGGAATCCTAGTCAGCTACAGGCAAGGGTCTTCGGACTGCAAACGAGGTACACCAGGAAATCCAGTATCGGAGTCGGAAAAACAGGCAGTCGGTCAGAATACTAGTAAGCGGGTCAGGTTTCAGGACGGGAGCGGTCTCAGTAAACGGGCGAAGGGAAGAGGAGCTAGGAGCGAGGAGCAGGGAGAAGGGAGAAGGGTACAAAGGCGGCAGGTAGGCTGACTCAGAGCCAGTGAGTAATTGGTGAACAAGGTTCCGCGACACTCATCGTTCGCTTCTGCCTTTTGACCTGTCGAGCCCCAGGTGTATCTGGTTATGCCGATGACGTGGGCGTGGCAGTGTCCTCCCTTCAAAATGTGTTGCTTTTATCAAAAAAAAAGAAAAAAAAAAAGGTAAATCATGACAATTTAAAATCACCATAGAGAGAGAAAACTTCATAAATTCTAGGTCTCTGGAGTGGATACAAACTTTCATATGGTCTTTTGGGAAAATGACCAGATGTCCTCGCTTATAAACAGCTTTCTTAATGGTATAACAGCAGTAGCAAAGACAGACTTGAAACTGACAAACTTGAGGTTACAAATAATTGTCTTTGGCCACAAAAATACCTTCTATCAGCATGCGTGTGTATTGCGGAATCAGTGACATAATAATATGCAAATTATGCTCTTTAGCTCATGCAAAACTGCCTCACCGACGGTTAAAATGTAACATTGTGTTTACACAGAGGAGGTGTGCAAAACAATGATAAATTAACTGTACAAGTTAGTACAGTATACACTACACACACACACACACAAAATATGAAAACAGCAAAAATAATCTCACACTGTTTTTATCCTGAACTTCATCATCTACTATAAGTATTTGTATTTTACTTATACAAAGTAAATATGTTATTACACTAATCTCATCTCTTTTAAAGGTTGAAATGAAAAAGTAAATTGGTAAAAATATTTTTTGCTCTCTCATAGATCAACTGTTAAAATACTAAATGTCTTCACAATATAACGTTGTCTCTACACAACAAATGTATGATTTATTTGTGCGGTATAGAGTAAGAGGGAAAGAGGGATCTGCTGGATTTTCAAAAGAAAGTTAACGCTTCATTCCGGATCCTTTTGATTTACACACACACACACACACGTTTTCAGAACCGCTTGTCCCCTACAGGGTCACGGGGAACCGGAGCCTACCCAGCAACACAGGGCGTAAGGGGACACACCCAGGACGGGATGCCAGTCCACCACAAGACACCCCAAGTGGGATTCGAACCCCAGACCCACTAGAGAGCAAGACTGTGGTCCAACCCACTGCGCCACCACGCCCCCCTTCTGAGATACACCAGTCCTGTTACATTTTTCTCAGGTTTTACCTATAAAATCACCACTCTCAGAAATTTCGATTTAAAATCATGAAAAGCCATGGAGTTGGGACAGTAGGAAAAAATCTTGATCAAAATTAGCTATAAATGGACATACAGATATGCGCATCTATGTCCAACTAACAAAATTCCAGAAATACAAAGTACATTTTGTTAAATTTCAAATACACCATTAATGACTTCTGTGTTTCAGGATAAATGCATGATCCATACATTATAAACTTTTCAGAACTTTTTAACAATGTCACATAAGTGAGGTGTCCTGTTTCTCATGACTCTCTTCCCCTGTTTCACACATACAGTGAAAGAGTATGTGTTACACACAGGGGCTGCACACCAGAGGTGGGACCCAAGTGTGGGATCTTTCACTTTTAAGCTCAAGGGGCAAAGCAATTCTCGTGGTCGGGGACACGCGTGGATCCAGAATCGAGGCGCAAGCATTGGTCTGAGGGATGATCTGAGGTCGTGGTCGATGAGGTGAGGAAAAGGTCGAAACCGCGGGAAGCAGGGCTCAGTGACAAGGAGGTGGACAAGGGAGCAAGGAAGGGGGGACACTAGGTGAAGGTGAGGCAAAGCAAAGGTGAAGACCACAGGTGGGACAGTTGCCTCATATGAGATTCCATGACCTGGGAGCGGTGGAGTGGCTCCTTATATACTCTGCCCTGCTGATCATAGCCTGGTGCTTGTGTCTGGCGAGTGGTTATGGGTGTGACAGTATGTTAGTGACCAAGTTCAGGGAATTTCACTTTTAAATTTATATAAATAAGCACTTTGTAGGGATTCTGAAAAAAACTGTTTCCATAATAACTGTCAGCTATTTAATATTAATTAACTCAAAGTGAACCTGTTCCTTGCCAGAAACTGCTTATCAAATGACACAGACTGAGAAAATGTGGCAGAATGTGATTTTACCTATAGCAGTGTACTATTTTTACTGACCAAGTATTAGTGAATAAATGTAATTAATCTAGTTCTTATTCAACATGAATAATTATACGACAGTGTACAGGAGGAGCAGTGAAGACGTTTTCAAAACAGCATCTGTTTAAACCTGTAGGGGCATCTATGCAAAGTTATCCTCCACTGTACTGCTATAAAAATCAGAATCACATACAGTATCAGTTCATACTGACACCACTTGTTCTGTCATATTGAACAATGGAACTGAATATTGTTGGGAGTTTAATCTTCATACTGGGGTCTCTACAAGGTAGAAATGTAGAAATTAAAACTGCAATGCAATATTGTAAATGTCCTGGATACACAGATGGATTTCAAAGTACTGAGTAAACTGTGACGTCGATTTTTACAGGGGTCCAGTGTGATGACATAAGGTTGGATCAGTCACCTCCTCAGGTGAAGAGACCAGGAGAGTCTGTCAAGCTGTCCTGTGTCATTTCTGGGTTTCAAATGACAAACTACTACATGCACTGGATACGACAGAAAGCAGGTGCAGGACTGGAGTGGATTGGAGTTGTCTATTCTGGTAGTACATATGATCCAGACTACACAGCATCCCTGAAAGGACAGTTCACCCTGACTGAGGATGTCTCCAAAAGCACACAATACTTGGAGGCCAAGAGTCTGAAAGCAGAGGACACGGCTGTTTATTACTGTGCTCGAGACTCACACTGACTGGTCTCAAATAAGCAGCTGTACAAAAACCACGAGCTGCAAAACAAGTGCATGTAAAGTAATTCTTCTTTATTCAGTTATATTTGTACTTTGTAATGGATATTAAAAAAAAACATTTTAACAAAGTGATTATTAATTTTTTAAGAACGTAATCGGATCATTACAATCCTAGGGGTTACTCTGTGTGGCACACCTGGGCTGCAAGACAGAGGACAGGGAAGGTAGGGAGACTTTAACACAACTTGTGCCACAATCTGTCACACTACAAGTCACACATCTTCCGATTCCTGTGTTTTATTCTGTGTCTCTCCTTCGATTCTTCCAAAAGACTTTTCCAGATCACTCAATTCACTGTTCATCAAGCAACAAGACAGTGAAAACACTATAAAAGTGAATAGTATTTACCAACAGTAATTTCAAAATGATCAATATACCAGTGTTATATGAATCCATCCTGAACTGGGAGGAATGCAGAGAACCACCTGGAGAGAAGATGTCCGTCTGTACCCTCCAACACAGACAGATTTCACTCATCTGGGGTAAAAAGAAGGGAATCAAGTGTTGAGAGGTTTCTTAAGGTTTCCTTGACTTCCTAATCCTGACTTGCTCAGAAATGACTTGTTAAATTACTATATCTAGTAATATGTAGTTTTAAATATACAGTTTCAGTGACAACTTGTTCCATCATCACCAGTGGTTTAGATCGAGGATGACTGGTGGTACCTCTGTTGCCTCGTAAGTTAAATTATTTTAAGAAAACTTAGTTGTAGGACAGTTGAATCAAACAGGTAGCCAGAGATTTCACACACTTTGGTTGAGGGAGAGCTCCTATCTGAGGAATCTAGGACTGTGGCACCGTTATATTCTATTAAGGCGAAGCCAGAACTGTTTACATTGTTGGAAAAATATAATTCCATGTTTAACTTTCCCTGCAGTGAAAGAAAGGGGTCCCTGTATATGAATGCTTCCACATGAAAACCTCTCCGTTACTCCTAACAAACATTGTCCCGTTGCTTCTTCTAAGCTTCGTTCTATTATTTCTGCTCCAGTGTTTTTGTTTATGGCTTTTTGGCTTCAAAGAATTCCCTGTGAAGAACTCCTCAATGAAAAAATTTCACATTTTTCACCATCTCTCTGTGTCAGTGTCTGTCCTTCCACTGTGAAGAACCAAGTATAGTGTGTGACCCTTGTGATGTATCTCATCTCTCACAGGGTATTTATGAGGTGTAACTCCACTTTGTGTTGCCAATATGCTGTTTCCTGTGCTACAGTTAAGGAGAAGCAGCATTTTTCTACATTTTTGGGCATCACTGCTGTTGATCTCGGAACTAGCAGAGAAAATTCATCTGCAGAACTTGCAGAGTCAGCAAATTGAACAAATACATTTGATGTTCTTATGCTGGTATTTAGACTCTTTCTGAGATCTTTTACAGTTTTTTTTTCCAACATTTTCTAATAACTCTTCATCGGTATCAGTTGCCCATGACTGAATTGTCTCTGTGGACAAATTTCTCTCTGTATTTTTGGAAAAGATGCACTACATTTGGATGGAATCATCCCAGTGGGGGGTGAAATTTTTGACTGATTTTGCATTGTTTGAGTCCTGATCAGGGGGGTGCGGTGGCGCAGTGGGTTGGACCACAGTCCTACTCTCCGGTGGGTCTGGGGTTCGAGTCCCGCTTGGGGTGCCTTGTGACGGACTGGCGTCCCGTCCTGGGTGTGTCCCCTCCCCCTCCGGCCTTACGTCCTGTGTTGCCGGGTAGGCTCCAGTTCCCCGTGACCCCGTACGGGGCAAGCGGTTCTGAAAATGTGTGTGTGTGTGTGTGTGTGTGTGTGGGTGTGTGTGTGTGAGTCCTGATCAGTCTGGTAAGACAGAGCACATACTGACAGAGAACATTAGTTAAAATCCCCAACGTGATAAAACTGTTTGATCAGATGACTGATTTAATTCTTTAGTTCAGTCCTGTCCACAGTCTGACAGCACATTACATTTAACAGACACTTTTCGCCAAAGAAACTTCCAATGAACTCAACGTAGTGTTATCAGCCCACACACCAGATTCATCAAGGTGACTTACACTGCTAGATACACTACCTACAAGGGGTCACTCATCCATACATCAGTGGAACACACTCTCTCTGTCACTCAGACACTATAGTAGAACCTAAACAGCATATTTCAGGAGTGTGGGAGGAAATCCACATGGACACGGGGAGAACATGCAAACTCCATACAGACAGAGCAGGGATCAAACCCACGTCTTCTCCCACCACCCAGGGGCTGTGAGAGAGCAGGGCTACTTGCTGTGCCACCGCACTGCCCAATAAAAAAAAAAGTGTCCTGCTTTATACCTGTAATTTACACACAGTTACTATAGTACCACACCCCCAATGTATGCAAACATGACTTAGTCCTGACTCTTAAATACCAGTGATGGACACAGACCCCAGCAGGAGACACTCGTAGATCTTCACACCAGTTCAGCTTCAGCACAAACATGTTTCCTGTGTCTCTGCTGTTACTGCTGGCAGCTGCTTCCTGTGAGTCTTTTTTAAACTCCAAGTGGACTTCAACAAGTTATTTTTTCTATTTTCACATGTCAAAATTTAATTGTTTTGATGAATCAGCTGGAGAGCAAATGAACTTTTATGAACTTCCAATTTCCATTTGGGTTTTGTAATGCACTATTCAACAGGAAAAGAATAAATGAAATATCTGAATAAATGTAAATGTAAATAAATGAATTCACTTCAATTGATGAGGGAATTATAATGCAGTACTACCACTTGCCAGAGGATGGCGATCTAATAAAGGCTGTGAGAGGAGTACAGTGGTACATTTCTCATTCGGTCCACAGCACTGAGGCGCATTTCCTGACCCTGTACTGCATGACATTTTCTGGCCCACTGGGTGGTACTGACCAATAATTCTACATAATTTCCTATTGATAATGAATAATCCATAATAATGATGCAGAATTGATTCAGTAATTTTGCTCATCATTACTAAGCATTATTGATCTTAATTACGAATGGATTATATACAAGTACTCAGTGACTATCTATAACCGTTTGTCTGAACGCAGGGTCAAAGTGGTCTGAAACCTATTGTAGGGGAGTAGCAGTAATATATAGACACAGGCTGATCAGGCTACTACTGAGGAGGCCAGTCTCAGGATACAGCTGAACCACCCGTACACAAGAGCGCACACACACACACACACACACACACACACACACACACATTGACTGAAACCGTTTGTCCCGAGCAGGATCGCAGAGAACCGAAACCCAACCCGGCAACACGGGGCGCGAGGCCGGAGGGGGAGGGGACACACTCAGTACGGGACTCCAATCCGTAAGCAAGGCACCGTAAGCCGGACTTGAACCCCAGACCTGCCAGAGAACAGGACCCGGCCAAACCTGCTGCACCACCACGCCCCCCTACCACCCGTACGGTATATTAGAAAAAAAAATGTTACTGGAGGCTACTGTAAGAATGACACACACAGCCTTCTGCCACAAGAGGAGACCAACTACTTCTACAGTATATTTTATCCATGTGACAGTGATGATGAGGTTCAATGAGGACGAAGTGCCTGCTGTGAGACCTTCCATGTGGACCTGTCTACAGCTCTGAATCCTCCTTTTAAACTGAGTGTCACCTGTCTAGTCAGAGGGCGGAGTTCATGCAAACTGAGCTCTTCCTTCTACATTTAAATCTGTGCACTGAGCAAAGAGGGAACGAACGCCGAGTTCTGGCTGCTTTAACTGACATTTTACCACAGAGCACAGTCACACATTCGCGGGGAACCGGAGCCTAACCCAGGAACACAGGGCGTAAGGCCGGAGGGGGAGGGGACACACCCAGGACGGGACGCCAGTCCATCACAAGGCACCTCCGGTGGGACTCGAACCCCAGACAGCAGAACTGTGGTCCAACCCACTCCACCACCGCACCCCTTTATTTCCACATTCATCACACATTAATATCTGAAGAACTTTGTAAATAAATAGATTTAGCATGTATGCCTTTACTGAATAACTGATTTATATTTAAATAAAACTTTTAATTTTTTAATCCTCAATTTCAAAACCTTACTGCTGAAAAATGTTTATGGCAGGCTATTCCCCCGGCACGGTTGCGTTGGACCCAAGTAGCTTGGGCAAGCGGTGGTTCAGTAGACATTGTCAGAGAACAGGCAAGGGGTCACCAATGTACAAACATAACCTATCCTCTCTCTCTCTCTCTCTCTCTCTCTCTCTCTCTCTCACTCTCTCACTCTCTCACTCACATACACACGCATTCTGAACTGCTTGTCCCATACAGGGTTGCAGGGAATCGGAGTCTAACCCGACAACTCAGGGCGGATGGTCACACCCAGGACGGGACACCAGTCCGTCGCAAGGCACCCCAAGTGGACTCGAACCCCAGACTCCCCAGAGAGCAGGACGTGGTCCAACCCACTGCACCACCGCACCCCCCACGAGCAGCATCCAAAGGAGCAAATCCAAGAACCGTAATCCAAAAAACAGGCGAGTGATCAGCCAAACCAGTGAGTCGGAGACGAGGAGCAGGGCAAGGAGCGAGAGTGATGAATAAGGCTGAACAAGGTTCCGCGTCGGGCTGTGTTCCACAGCCCCTTTCTAAGCTTGTGCTTGCTAATTCGAAGCAGGTGTTCCCTGTTGCGCAGCCGTGGGGGGCGTGACAGTTTATATCACTTGCTTCTGTTTAAATATATTTAAAAATGTTAAAAGAACTGTTATACAGAACATAAAACATTATTCACCTGGCACTTAATACGAGGCACAAAGTCAAGGGCTGGAGCGGACTGCTCACAGCCAGACGTCGCAACGAAGGAGAAGCTTTGCGGGCACTGGCATGATCCATAGTGTAACAGCACTGAGGAGGACTGATGTGGATTAATGTAAATAGTTGATGTTAATATCTATTACTCTATATAGTCCTGTATTCCTTTCTGACTGGCTGTTATGTTGCTGATTCTTAGTCTGCCATGGGGGGAATTCTGGGGGGTTCAAGGGGTGGCACCTTAATTGCTGGGCACGGTATGGGATGTGGATGTCTGAGCGGGATCTCCAGTGTTCGTGAGTGACTTGTACTGTCTCAAGCATCTTTGTTAAGACTGCTGCCAAAAAGACATGTACTTCATAAATAAAGAGCATGTTCCTCTCCACCTGACTCCTGAGCCTGTTTCCAGTCGCTGCATGGAGGGATGCTACAATTACATTATTATAAACATGATAAAGTTTTCTCTTCTCTCCCATCTGCAGAACGGCTCAGGTCTATTCAAACCCGCACTGCTAGGTACAGGAACAGCTTTTACCCCAGTACTGTAAGAGTATACAACACTCACCAATGTGCCACCTTTAGTAACTAGAGTTGGACTGCTCCAGCCAAGCGCATTGGTAGATCACATAGTCACTTTTAGCATTCTCATGTTCTGAGTTCTCTGGCTGTCTACTGGTATTATTGATATTGCTGTTACCGTTATTGTTGTCCCGAGCGGGGTCGCAACAGGCTTGGCCGGATCCCACTATCTGGCGCGTTTAGGGTTCGAGTCCTGCTTGGGGTGCCTTGTGATGGACTGGTGTCCCGTCCTGGGTGTGTCCCCTCCCTCTCCAACCTTGCACCCTGTGTTGTTGGGTTAGGCTCCGGTTTGCTGCAACCCTGCTCAGAACAACTGGGCATCAGACAGTGTGTGTGTGTGTGTACTTTCTTTCATTAACGAGATACAAAACCCTTACAGGAATACTGTAACTTTTCGCAAAAGGAATGCCTGGAACTCTCAAATACTGTGGCGCGCAGCGCCGTGGGTTCGGATGGGGCGTAGAAGGACGCAGAGGCAGCGTTCATCCTGAACCTTTTATTGAACACCAGCACATAGGGAAATAATGCTCTCGGTCCGAGGACCCCGTTTCCTCCTGGACCCGCACTTCTAGCCAGCCTTCCCAGCCTGCTTAGCGCCCCCAGGCTCTCTTCTCTTTCTCCCCCCCAGCAGACGCAATCCCCCCTTATATTTTCCGTATGTCACCAAACGCCAACCAATCACAACAAACACATTTCCCGCTAAAACACAGTAACGCAGGTTGTTACAATATGTCTGCAACAGACGATAAAGGACAACAGGTGCGATGCTCATCTGTGGGGATGTTTTATTTACTCCCTCCTCGGGGAGAAGGAAAGGGAGGAGAAAGGGGGAACCGGGAACAGGTAGGATGGGGCATCGGCCCGGCCTCGGCGGCGTTGGCCGCGGGCTCGGGATTGGGATCGTGCTCGCGCTCATGCGCTCCCCCGTCTGCCTGCGTTGGCTCTCCTCCTCCGTCTCACGCCCTCACTGCCAGGTACTGGGGAAGAAATACGGAATGTGATTAGCCCCAGCTGTGGCTGCTTTGTCCCCATCTCCGCCCCCTTCCCCGGCCGCCTTGGCATGTTACAATACTCTTTCCCTTTGAGACTAATGCAGAAGACATTAAATAACCCATACACAGACACATTGACGGAAGCTGCTCATCCCAAGAGCGGTCGCGGTGAGCCGGACCCTAGTCCGGCAGCACGGGGCATGGGTCTAGGGGGGACGGGGCACATCCAGGACGGGATGGCAGTTCATCGCAAGGCACCCCAACCAGGACTTGAACCACAGACCCACCAGACAGCAGGCACAGGCCAAACCTGCTGCACCACTGTACCCCCCTCCCCCATTAAATAACTGTCTAAAAGAAATATTTCTGTGAAACATTTAAGTGCCTGAGACTTTTGCACAGTACTGTATAATGATAATGATGCAGTATTAACTCGGTCATTTTGTTCATCATTACCAAACATTATTGATCTTAATTAAGAATGAGTTTGGCTTAGATAATATGCTATTAGTCAATTACCATCTATAACCGGTTCTCTAAAAGCAGGGTCACAGTGGTCTGGAGTCTACTGTATGGGAATAGTAGTGGTATATGGAGACAGGCTGGTGAGGCTACTACCTAGGAGGACAGTATAAGGATACAGTTAAACCATCTGGACAGTATATTATATCCATGTGACAGTGATGATGAAGTACAATGAGGATGAAGTGCCTGCTGTGAACCTTCCATGTGGACCTGCCTACAGCTCTGAATCCTCCTTTTAAACTGAGTGTCACCTGTCCAGTCAGAGGGAGGAGTTCATGCAAACTGAGCTCTTCCTTCTACATTTAAATCTGTGCACTGAGCAAAGAGGGAACAAACGCCGAGTTCTGGCTGCTTTAACCGACATTTTACCACAGTCACACACATTCACCATGACCTTCTTAACTGCTCTCCTCATAATGACAACATGCTTAACAGGTACATTTTAACAACACATATAAGCTGTGTGTGCTCTTGAGTACTGAGATGGAGGTTTAATGTTTATCTTCTTTCCACAGGTGTTACTGGTCAGACACTGACTCAGTCTGAAGCAGCAGTTAAAAAGCTGGGAGAATCTCATCGACTCACCTGTACATTCCCTGACTCATTCCGTAGCTACTGGATGGCTTGGATCCGACAGCCTCCTGGGAAGCCACTGGAATGGGTCTCAACTATAGAGTATGACAGTGATAGAATATTTTATTCGCAAGCTGTTAAAGGCAGATTCACCATCTCCAGAGACAACAACAAGAACCAGCTGTATTTACAGATGAACAACTTGAAGGACGAAGACACTGCAGTTTATTACTGTGCGAGAGACACAGTGAGTGGAGACACTGCAGGGCTGTACAATAACTGCTCCAGTACATCTCACACTGAGGGTCACTCAAGTGTGTCTCTGCAGCACTGTCTTGTTCTTCTTGTCCAGATGGTATAACTAACAGAAACTAGAACTGGTAACAAAAATTAATAGGAACCATTCCGAAGAGACATTTATCTACTGTACTGAAATATTTATGTTTTTCATATTAAAATGTCCAGGTTAAGATAATTTTTTGCTTCCGACTTCTTTTTTAGAGTCCACTGAATGAACCGCCCTGCTCTTCAGCTTAATCAAAGCAGATTTGTAATAATAGAATTCCTCTCCACATTTCATCTCTGAGCTCACATGCTGTAGAACAGATATCCTCCCAACATCACATGTCCTCCCAGTTGAATTTCAGAAACTTTTCTTCAAGCCATTTTTTAACTATTTAGTTTCACCTCTACTGTTTCAGTGGCCTTTAGTAAACGTCTGTCGGACTGCACCCTGTTAAAAATTCAATTTTGCAACATTTCATTTAACAATTTAAAGTTTATTTTGTTTGACTTTTTGTGTAATAATTTTGTTTTGTGTTACCAAAAATACCACATTATAACTATTGTACTTGGCAATGTCACGCCCACGACTGCGTGCCCTGCACATCCACCTAATCAAGAAGACACAGGATAACAGGGCGACTCAGACACTCGCGAGTGCGGAACCTCCTTGAGAGTAACCGAAGCACCTTGTGTGAGTTCTTTACCTGTGTGTTCTCCTGCTGTTTGGCTCCTGGACGCTGTGCTCTTGTTCTCCTGGTTTTGACTCCTTCCTGCCCCTCTGAGTATTCACTCTGAGAGTCTGTCGGCTGGATTCCCGAGTTCCACCGTGACGGTCAAACACTCCTTTACTACCAGTTCTGATATTATAAGCAATCTGGGAGAAATATCTCAGTTAAAATCTGAACATATTGACTTTGAAGGAAAATACTTCGAAAACCGCATATCAGCAAAATTTTGTATAAAATATAACAAAATGAAATTTGTTAGCAATGATGTTAGAAAAATTGGAATAGTACACACACTTCCCAGAATAGTTTTATTTTTCACACAGATGTGTGTCTGCAGGATGCCTTCCTCAACGTACTTGTGTACTGTGTACTATCTACCCTGCTGATGTCTGTGACAGGTATTGACATCATTCCTCATGGACCAACAGGAATTATATTTTAAAAATAGATCCATTTCACTCTAATTGAATCAACCCAATAGCAGAGTGGGATGTTTGATACAAACACATTCTCCAGAATGAAACCCTTACTGAAGTCAGAAACTCTCCATACTACGTTATTCTACAGTCTCAAAACTTCTTCAATAGTGTTGCATTAACCCACGAGGAATTTTGAATTATTCTTCAGAAATAATTCCAAATTAGACGACTTAAAATTCAAGCTTCTATGGTGGACTATGGTGAAGACTTCCCGATTTGAGAGAATTTCGGTGCAGTACAACCACTGGCCAGAAGATGTCACTGTAGGAAATACTCAGAGAGGTGTAGAGTGCTGGGTACAGTATTGCTCATTAGCTCTATAGCAGGGAAGTGCAGTTTTGATGCAATACTGCCTGCAGTTTTATTACATAGTATAGGGACAACTAATAATTATCGATGAACTATTATTAAGAGAAAATGCATGTTTTATGAAGTACTACCAACTCAATAACTGTGCTGACTACCAGTTGCCTGATGAGTGTTACGCAAAATATTTGAGTTTTTATTGATTGAAAGCCATCATCAAAAATTGTTAGGCACAGGGTAACTGTGAAACTTAAGAAAACACACACAAACACACACATTTTCAGAACCGCTTGTCCCATTCAGGGTCGCAGGGAACCGGAGCTTAACCCGGTAACACAGGGCGTAAGGCCGGAGGGGGAGGGGACACACCCAGGACGGGACGCCAGTCCGTCACAAGGCACCCCAAGTGGGACTCGAACCCCAGACCCACCGGAGAGCAGGACTGTGGGCCAACCCACTGCACCACCGTGCCCCCTCCACTTAAGAAAACATTTGGATATTAAACAGTTTAATGATCTGTTAGATTCCAGCAGACTGGAGAATTGTGGACTGAACTCGAGGAGTAAAGGAACATGGAACTACAGTCACAAATGTACGTAAAGTTCAAATAGAGCGTTTGTTCAACTCCGCAAAGAGGCTCATCCCTGCTCCTTTTTTAAATGTATGTGCAACATTCTTTTGAGTTATGCAGCTGGATACTTTCACCCAAATAAAAAACTGTAAAAATCTTCTTTATTTATGGTAGAACAGCTGTAGGAAAGAGAGACACTGGTAAACTTCAGCTAACAAGTAGAACTTTACCACAACACTACATGTTTCCTCTGCTGACGAAAACACACCATGTTTTTGAGTTTTCACAAAGTAGAGCTCAACAATGAACATTTTCAGGTGCTCAGTGCATCATGGGACAGGTGAGAGAGACCACTGTGATAATGACACACACAGCCTCCTGGCACAAAGTAAGACTAACCATCTGTACAGTATATCATTTTACGGATTGATGAGCCTTAAGAATGTGTTTTGCTTGAACTACATACTTCAGCGTTCCCCCGTGGACCTACTAGAAACAGGTTCAGGAGTCGGGGTAAAAGGAACAGACTGTTTCTTAACTGTGTCCGTGTCTTTTTCAGTGGTCTTAACAAAGACGTTCCAGACAGTACTGAGTCACTCATGAACAGTGGAGAGTTCAACTAAGATGCTCCCAGCCCCCCTCCACTTCACCCAACAGTTAAGGCTCTACTCCCAGAACTCCCAAGAATTCCCCTCGTGACGAACTGTGCATGAACAATGAAATAACCAATCAAAATGGAACACCAAATTACGTACAGAAATAAACATTAATCACAACTATTTACACAGAGCTATTTCAGCTCCCTCCAGCACCATCACAATATTATTAATCAATCACTATCCATAACCGATTATGTAAAGGCTGGGTCAGAGTTGTCTGGAGCAAAGAGGCTCATCCCTGCTATGAAGATGTATTATGGTATTAGTAATAAATCTGTCACCGTTCATTTACATTTGAATAATCTGATTTCATCCCCATCGAATTTGTTGAAAAACGGGCGCTTTGCTTTTCCTTTGTGCTTTATACAAATAACTTGGAGCTGAAACATCAGTAATTCCTTAAAAATATCCTTCCTCTTCTTCAGATTTTTTACAGTGATCAGAAAATGTTGCAGTATAGTAATAAGTTTTCTGCTGACACAATTAAGCCATAAGCTGATCTTGCAGATATCTCTGCCCATGTCTCACAACATTCCCCATAGAGCTCTTGACCAAGTTATGAGGATATCTTGCTTGGACTACAACAGCTCCCTTCTATCTGGTCTTCCAGCCTCTGGCCTCAAACCTCTTCAATTGATCCGGAATGCTGCTGCAGGAGATGTGTTCCACCTGCCAAAACATTCCAGTACACCTCCCTTCCTCATCTCACTCCATGACTGTTTGTATCAAGTTCAGAACTCTCATCACAGCCTTTAAAATGGTCAAAGGATTTGCCCTCCAGTACCTTCAAGGCTTGATCACTCTCTTCACCCCATCAAGAGTGCAGAGGTCCCCAGCTCTGACAACTTGGTGGTCCCATACTTGAGTGTTACAACTATCTCTTTTTTTCCTATGAATTCAATAAGTAACTATTCATGAAATGTGCACCAGTACAAATGGTGGCACTGGTGAGCCTGGGCTTTGAGAATCACCTATCTACATTTCTAAATCTTATCTGGTGATGAAATCCACTTCTGTTAACTATGAGCTGCATGTTGTTGTTACTGCATTCTGTGTTTTGTTAGAATATACAATAATGTAAAATTAAAGCACACTGAATCTTCAATGACGAATGTATGAAAATTTATATACTTCCTCAAATGAATATTAGAAAAGCTGAAGGTCAGTTGACTTTTTAGAGAAATGTTACATCGACACACATCACATATTATGCACTCGTCCTCATGCAAAACTGTTCCACTCCCTCCCTACTTCACCTCCCTATTAAAGAGCAGCTGTCAGTCTCTGACCCTCAGTCAACCTGAGGACTGGAGAGTTGAGAAGAACAGCTCCTATCAGCTCATCTCCATCACCAGCCATGTTCTCTGTAGCTCTGCTGCTGCTGATGGCAGCTGTTTCCTGTGAGTCTCTGCCTTTGGTACATGGAGGGTAAACAGACTCTTCAAGGCCATTTCAGATACTGACTCTCTCATGTTGAACCCACATTTCTCTCTCTGTAGGTGTTCAGTCTCAGGTTGTTCTCACGCAACCGGAATCAGAGATGGGATTTCCAGGAAGTTCCCTCACATTAAAATGTGCCTGCAGTGGATTCAGTGTTGGGAGCACTAACATGCACTGGATCAGACAGGCTCCTGGAAAAGGACTTGAGTGGATCATCTACTACTACTCTGATTCATACAAGAGCACACCGCAGTCTGTACAGGGCAGATTCTGGGCATCTAAAGACAGCTCTAATCTGTACCTGCACATGACGCAGCTGAAAACCGAGGACACTGCAGTTTATTACTGTGCGAGAGACACGGTGAGTGGAGACACTGCAGGGCTGTACAATAACTGCTCCAGTACATCTCACACTGAGGGTCACTCAAGTGTGTCTCTGTCATTCATCGAACAAGGTCATGGTGTAAGCAGCAGACCAAATTGAAGAAAAAAAACATCTCATTGAAAATGTTTTACAAAATCTCTTTCACAAAAGTCCACTATTGTCGAAGTACCTGTTTTGCAAACCTACAACTGTTGATTAATGAGCAACGTACTGCAGCAGGTAACACTGGTGCCTAACATTGTGTTAACATTTGATTGTAGGTGTCATGGCTAGGTCTGGAAGGAAGCGGCGGACCCAAGTGCAGAGCGGTATACGTGGTGTCTTCGGGGAAATCCAAGAGAAGAGGTCAGAGAACAGGCGAATGGTCTTCGAGGTGCGAACGTCGTAACAGGGAGAATCCAAAAGGCCAGGTCGGTACACAGGCAAGAGGTCGATGATCATAAAGAGGTACTGGGTGGTGGAAACAAGGGACGGGATCGGGGAAGGCGTTCGGGAACAGGAAATGGCTAGAAGGTCGCAAACGAGGAGGCAGATCAAGGTTCCGCATCAGCTGCTGGTCTGACGCAGCCTTTTATGCTGCAGTCTGCGTTGCGTCCCAGGTGTTCCGTGTCGGCTCGGAGGTATGGGCGTGGCAGTAGGTATGAATCTGATTCAGGGTGTTTTGAGTTTGCATGTTTTGCTTTGGTTGAAAATGAAGACATGCAGGGATAAAGGAAATGATTAACCAATCTGTGTCCTCCCTTCAAAATGTGCTGCTTTTATCAAAAAAAAAAAAATCGATAAATAATGACAATTTAAAATCACCATGGAGAGAGACAAATTTATAAATTGTAGGTCTCTGGAGTGGATAAAAACTTTCATATGGTCTTTTGGGAAAATGACCAGATGTCCTCGCTTATAAACAGCATTCTTAATGGTACAACAGCAGTAGCAAAGACAGACTTGAAACTGACAAACTTCAGTTTACAAATTATTGCCCTTGACCACAAAAATACCTTCTATCAGCGGACGTGTATATTGTGGAATCGGTGACATAATTATACACAAATTATGCTCTATGACTAATTTCATTCTTTAGTGCAGTCCTGCCCAAAGTCCAGAAGCACAGTTTCCTCCTTTATACCTGTAATTTCCACGCAGTTACTATAGTACCACACCCCCATTGTATGCAGACATGACTTAGTCCTGACTCTTAAATACCAGTGATGGACACAGACCCCAGCAGGAGACACTCATAGATCTTCACACCAGTTCAGCTTCAGCACAAACATGTTCCCTGTGTCTCTGCTGTTACTGCTGGCAGCTGCTTCCTGTGAGTCTTTTTTAAACTCCAAGTGGACTTGAACATGTTGTTAATTTTTTTAATGTTCTTTTTATTTAATTCGTGTTCTGTTTGCCTTGCAAATGTTGTAATGCTGAACAATGTCAGAATATGAGAAGAGGTTTCCAGCTGTTTTTATGAATTCTTTCCTCTGTCCATGTGCCCAAGGTGATGTAGTTCTGACTGAGTCTGGTGGTCAGGTGGTCAGTCCAGGAGGGAAATTCACTCTCACTTGTATTGGCTCTGGTTTCATATTTAAAGATTATTTTATGAGTTGGGTTAGACAAGCTCCACAGAAAGGCCTGGAATGGATTTCAACAGTAACACCACAGCTAACTGCATGGGGGTTGAACTTTCACTTCAGATTAAGTACTACTCAGAGTCTGGGAAGGGAAGATTCTCCATCTCCAGGGACAATGACAGGAGCACCGTCACCTTGAAAATTAATCATCTCAAAGCTGAAGACACAGCTGTGTATTACTGTGTGAGAGACTCACAGTGAGAGAAGTGAGACAGAGACTTGTACAAAAACAGCACAGGTATGAGGGGGGTATCTGCTTCTCCGACTCATAGTCCGTTTAGACACCTGTTTAAGGATCAATGTTGCAAAAAAATACTTTTACATTTAAATACTGTAAAAAAAGGGGTGAGGTGGTGCAGCAGGCTTGGCTAGGCCCCACTGTCTGGCGGGTCTGGGGTTTGAGTCCTGCTTGGAGTGCCTTACGATGGACTGGCGCCCTGTTCTGGGTGTGTCCCCTCCCCCTCCGGTCTTGCACCCTGTGTTGCCGGGTTAAGCTCCAGACAGTGTGTGTGTGTGTGTGTGTGTGTGTGTGTGTGCTTGCTTCAAAAAGCATTTATTGTGTTTATTGCTGCTTTTTCCCTAATGGAATTTTAATATGTACTTTAATTAGAATGAATTAATTGTCATAAATTCTAAACTGGATAAACATGTTTGAAAGGTTCTGGCCGAATAGGAATTCACAGCTTTATATGCTTTGATGAAACATCTGGAGAGCACACACACATTTTCTGAACTGCTTGTTCCATACAGGGTTGCAGGGAGCCAGAGCCTGACCCGGCAACACAGGGCGTAAGGCTGGAGGGGGAGGGGACACAGCCAGGACAGGACGCCACTCCATCACAAGGCACCTCAAGTGGGACTTGAACCCCAGACACACCACAGATCAGGTCCCAGTCAAACCCACTGCAGCACCACACCCCCAACTGGAGAGAGAGCAAATAAACTTTTTTAAACTACCAACTTTATTTTGGTTTTTCTAATGCACTATTGTGTTTTTTGTGAGAAACATCTCTGTTAAACAAATAAATGAATTCACTGGGAGGGGGTGTGGTGGCGCAGTGGGTTGGACCGCAGTCCTGCTCTCCAGTGGGTCTGGGGTTCGGGTCCCGCTTGGGGTGCCTTGCGACGGACTGGCGTCCCGTCCTGGATGTGTCCCCTCCCTCTCTGGCCTTACGCCCTGTGTTGCCGGGTAGGCTCTGTGACCCTGTATGGGACAAGGGGTTCTGAAAATGTGCGTGTGCGTGTGTTTGTGTGTGTGTGTATTCACTTGCTCATGAAGGAATTTTAGTGCAGTACTATCATTGGCCAGAGGATGTCACTCTAATAAAGACTGTGAGTGGAACAGACATGCAGACACTCACACTTTGAGTGAAACCACTTGTCCCATGTGGAGATGTGGCAAGCCGGGGCCTAGCCTGGCAGCGAAGGGCAGGGGGCTGGAGGCACACCCAGGACGGGACACCATTCCATCACATGGCACCCCAAGTGGGACTCAAACCCCAGACCCACCAGAAAGCAGCACAGACCAAATCAGCTGCACCATCACACCCACTTAAGAAAGGAACAGTGTCTTTCTTATTAGCTCTACAGCACTGAGGTGTATTTCCTGACCAGGTATTGCATTACATTTTATGGCTCACTGGGTAGGAATGACCAAGAATTATACATAATTTACTATTTTCTCTTCAATACCATCTGCAAAACGGCTTAGGTCTATTCGAACCCGCACAGATAGGTACAGGAACAGATTTTACCCCACTGCTGTAAAAATGTACAACACTAACCATTGTGCTGCCTTTCAAACTAGAGTTGGACTGCTCCACCCAAGCACATTGGTAAATTACACTGCCACTTTAAGCGTTCTCATTCTCATCCTCTCATTCTGAGTTCTCTGAGTGTCAACTGGCATTATTGTTAGTACTGTTACCATTATTTATTGCTATTGCTGTTGCACTACTCACTGTCATTGTCAGTGTCTTGTTTGTGCAGTATTTCTATTGTCTTTGTCCATAGTCTGTGGAGAAGCATTCAGGAAGATTTTCATGATACATGTACATGGTACTGGAAAACTTGAACTATTATTAATTTCAAATTCATAATTATGATGCACAATTGACTCAGTAAGTTTGTTCATAATTAGTAAGCATTAATGATCTTAATTAAAAATGGATTATATGCCGATACTCAATCACTATCCATAACCGATTATCTAAAGGCAGCTGTTCATAGTGGTCTGGACCCTATTGTAGGGGACAAATAAGAATATATGGAGACAGGCTGGTGAGGCTACTACCTTGGAGACCAGTATAAGGACACAGTCAAACCACCTGTACAGTATATTATATCCATGTGACAGTGATGATGAAATACAATGAGGATGAAGTGCCTGCTGTGAGACCTTCCATGTGGACCTGCCTACAGCTCTGAATCCTCCTTTTAAACTGAGTGTCACCTGTCCAGTCAGAGGGAGGAGTTCATGCAAACTGAGCTCTTCCTTCTACATTTAAATCTGTGCACTGAGCAAAGAGGGAACGAACGCCAAGTTCTGGCTGCTTTAATCGACATTTTAACCACAGTCACACACATTCACCATGACCTTCTTAACTACTCTCCTCATAATGACAACATGCTTAACAGGTACATTTTAATGACACATATAAGCTGCGTCTGCTCTTGAGTACTGAGATGGAGGTTTAATGTTTGTTTTCTTTCCACAGGTGTTACTGGTCAGACACTGACTCAGTCTGAAGCAGAAGTTAAAAAGCCTGGAGAATCTCATCGACTCACCTGTACAGCCTCTGGCTTCACTTTCAGTAGCTATGCTATGCACTGGATCCGACAGCCTCCTGGGAAGCCACTGGAATGGATTGGTTATATTAGTGATGACAGTAGCTACATATATTATGGCAGCTCTTTTAAAGGCAGATTCACCATCTCCATAGACAACAACAAGAACCAGCTGTTTTTACAGATGAACAACTTGAAGGACGAAGACACTGCAGTTTATTACTGTGCGAGAGACACAGTGAGTGGAGACACTGCAGGGCTGTACAATAACTGCTCCAGTACATCTCACACTGAGGGTCACTCAAGTGTGTCTCTGCAGCACTGTCTTGTCCTTCTTGTCCACATGGAACTGTTCTAGAACTAATTAAAACTGGTAACTCCTGTTTAATGAACTGATATCCACTTTGATTTTATCAGGACTTTGAACTACTGCTGTTCACATCATATGGATTTTATCAAATATAAATGTTTTCAGTGTTAGTCTAGTACAGAACTGTATTTCCAGTTCACATTTTTATGCAACAACTCTGTCATGGGCTGTATAATGGTGGAAAGATTAGGAATGAACCTGCTATAATAGTTCAGCAGGGCTAAGAAAGACCTGAGTTCTGTCACATTTGTGGGAACAGCAGCCTTTTCAATTGCATCACTCTTTTCTTTCATGGGGTGAAAACCCTCTACATCAATGACATGCCCTAAGTGAGAGACGCTCTTCTGAACAAAGGACCTTTAAGTTGTCTGCCTCAGATTATATGCTTGCAGCCTCTTTAGAACTTCTAAAGCTTTCATATGCTTTTCAGTGTCACTTCCTGTGATCAAGATATCATCCAAATAACATATCACACCATCCATGCCCTGTAGTACTTGATCCATGATTTCCTGAACAATGGCTGGTGCACTAGCAACCCGTACGGTAGCCGATTGTAGGTATATAACCCTTTTGGTGTATGAATGTAAGGTATCGTTTAGAGCTTTCCTCTAGTGGTTGTCACACAACTGCTCCACTGTCTCACCAGTCAGTTTGCTTATGACCAATCTAGATCCAGGTGACTAATCCAGTCTCTACCCATTAGAAAAGGCCCATTACCTTTCACAACCATCAAGTCCAGCATGTGTGTTTGTTCCTTACTTTTCACTCTTACTGTGATTTTACCCTTATGCTCTAGGGACTTTCGGCTGTATGTTTTCAAAACACAATTAGCTGGAGATAGTTTTACTTTGTAGAATCTACGGTGGTACAACTTTTCTGAAATCACAGAAACAGCTGCCCCTGTATCTACCTCTGTTTTCCCTTGCAGATTATTGATTCGAACATAATTACATAGTATGGTTTGTTTACTTTGTCCACATTCATGTCAATAGCAAATAGTTCTATCCCTTGCATGTCACTTCCTCTGTGAACATCACTGACTTGTGGCTCCTTAGTGCTGTCAAATCCATCTTTCTGTAGCTGGGGTGCATTGCAATGTCCTCTGTGCCCGCTCCCGTGTGAGATGCAATCCGATGCACGAAGTTCGTTGCTCCTCGCGGTTAGCGGTGGACTCGGAGCTGGCGAAACGCCATCTTGTAATGCGGTGGCATGTAACGGTGCATTGTCCACTTTGCTTGCGCGGTGTCATTTTTTCCTTCCTGACGTGCCCGGCAGGCTCGCGCAAGATGTCCCCTTTTTCCACTTTCATGGCAGTCAGCATCTTTGAAAAGGGAAGCATCTGGCTTGTGGCCCATAGGCCTGCTATTGCATGTGTAGCACGTGTAGCCCCCCTGCTATGTGTTTGTTGTAGTGCTGTCTGGTTGGTTTAACTGAATGAATGAATGAATGAATGAATGAATGAATGAACTTTATTGCCAAGTATGTTTACGCATACAAGGAATTTGTCTTGGTGACAGGAACTTCCACAGCAGACAGAATGACAGTGACAAGACACAGATAATAAAAGTAGAGTGGGCTAATAAAAAATAAAAAAAGAAAAATATATAGAGTATAAAGCACACAATATACAAAATAGACACTAGACATTATATGTTTGTACAGGTATGTTATATACAATGCAAGGGAAAGTAAATAAGAGATATGATGTGAAAAATAAATATAAATATAAATAGCGTTGTTTATTGCACCAGTTTACTCCCTAGGGGGCATTTAGCTGTTCATGAGGTAGATGGCCTGAGGGAAGAAACTTTTCCTGTGCCTGGCTGTTCTGGTGCTCAGTGCCCTGTAGCGCCGGCCGGACGGCAAAAGTTCAAAGAGGAAGTGGCCTGGGTGCGAAGGGTGTAGGATGATTTTGCCACAGCCCTTTTTCTCACTCTGGATGAGTACAATTCTTGGAGAGTGGGGAGGGGTGTGCCAATGATTCCTCCAGCCATCCGGAGTATTTGCTGTAATCTTTTGAGATCTGATTTTGTGGCTGAGCAGAACCAGACAGTTATAGAGGTGCAGAGGACAGACTGAATGACTGCGGAGTAGAATTGCATCAGCAGCCTCTGTGGCAGATTGAACTTCCTCAGCTGGCGAAGGAAGTACAATCTCTGCTGGGTCTTCTTCACAATGGAGTCTATGTGGAGCTCCCACTTCAGCTCCTGTGAGATGGTGGTGCCCAGGAACCTGGATGACTCCACTGTTGCCACAGTGCTGTTCATGATGGTGAGTGGGGAATATGCTGAGGTGTTTCTCCTAAGGTCCACAGTCATGTCAACCGTTTTGAGCGTGTTCAGCTCCAGGTTGTTATGACTGCACCAGACAGCCAACTCTTTAACCTCCTGTCTGTAAGCAGACTCGTCACCAATCCCGAATGAGGCCGATGAGTGTGGTGTCATCTGCGAACTTCAGGAGCTTGACAGAGGGGTCTTTTGCAGTGCAATCGTTGGTGTACAGGGAGAAGAGTAGTGGGGAGAGCACACATCCCTCGGGAGCGCCAGTACTGATCATGTGGGTGTTGGATGAGAATTTTCCCAGCCTCACTAGCTGCTGCCTGTCTGTCAGGAAGTTGGTGATCCATTAACAGATGGAGGTGGGCACAGAGAGCTGGGTTAATTTGGACAGGAGGAGGTGTGGGATGATGGTATTGAAGGCTGAGCTGAAGTCCACAAACAGAATCTCACATAAGTCCCTGGTTTGTCCAGATGTTGCAGGATGTAGTGCAGTCCCATGTTGACTGCATCATCCACAGACCTGTTTGCTCGATGAGCAAACTGCAAGGGGTCCAGTAAGGGTCCAGTGATGTCCGTCAGGTAGGCCAGCACCAGTCTTTCAAATGACTTCATGACCACAGACGTTAAGGCGACAGGTCTGTAGTCATTCAGTCCTGTGATTTTGGGTTTCTTCGGAATGGGGATGATGGTGGAGCATTTGAAGCAGGAAGGAACTTCGCACAGCTCCAATGATCTGTTGAAGATCTGTGTGAAGATCGGGGCCAGCTAGTGAACACAAGTTTTTAGGCAGGCTGGTGAAACACCGTCTGGACCTGGTGCTTTCCTTGTCTTCTGTTTCCGGAGGACCCGACACACATCCTCTTCACAGACCCAAACTGTAGGCGGGGGGAAGAGTGGGGTTGCTGGAGGTGTTGGTGGATGCATGGAGAGAAGGTCAGAATGGGTGTGGGGTGTGAGACAGGGTTTTTCAAACCTGCAATAAGACTCATTCAAATCGTCGGCCAGTTTTTGATTCGACACGGTGCTGGGGGATGGTGTCTTGTAATTGGTGACGTCTTTCAGGCCTTTCCACACTGATGCAGGGTCGTTGGCCGAAAACTGTTTTTTTCAGCTTTTCAGAGTAGTTTCTCTTAGCCACTCTGATCTCCTTTGTCAGTGTGTTTTTGACCTGTTTATACAAGACTCAGTAAGTCCCGCTCTGCTTCGTTAGTCTTGATGTATAATAGTTTGTATTGATATGGAAAGAATTGTGGGTTTTGTAAGCTGTTGATGTGTTTGTTATTTTATAACTTTTGCATTGTTAGCGCCCAAATAACAGGAAAAAGAACTTAAGTGTTAATTCAGAGTGAGCTAATCAGTGCAAATGGGAAATGGGCTGAATTTTCCAGGGGTGAAGGGAATTCCAGGGAAAAGGGGGAAAAAAGAAAGAGAAGAGAGGAGGCAGGAGACGGAGTGAGGAAGAGTAAGTGGCGCGAAGCACTCTGTGTGAAAAGTTTGATAATTGGTTATTGTGGTTTACTCAGTTAATAGAATGCGGTGTTATATTAAATTTAAAGGTAACTCCGGGAAGGACAGCGAATTGGGTTTGGTTGTTTAACTGTGGTTACCTCGTTGCAGCATTAAGTGTCTGGAACTTGGGACACCAGGAAAGGACCCCGGCCGGGTCAAGCTGCACGTGGACAGAGCGCCAGCCCGGGATTTGCAACCGCACTGCCCTTGTCGAAAAGAGAGAATTGGAGGACTGGTTGTCGACCGTTGGAGAGTTTCGAAGGAGCAGTGAAACTTTTTTTTTCTTTGAGGTGAACAAGTAAGCGCCAACAAGCGCACCAACGTCTGAGGTAGCTAACGGAGAGAAACACTGAGTACTAAGTTGTGTGTTTTCTTTGTTATCCTTAAAAATGTCATTGTGAGTTATCTGGTTCTGTATTAAATATTTCTTGTATTTTTTTATATTGCATTCTGATAGTGTACTTTTTCTTATTCATATGTGTTTGTACGTGTGGTGTTTTTTGGGGAAAAGGAGGGCTAAGCCAAGAGGTGTTGCATGGGAGGGCTAAGCTCACAAGAACAATAGCGATACAACACGCTAACTGGGCCTTAGTTTCTGCACCCTGGTAGTCCGAGTCGGTGTCCTTCAGTCCATTAGCTGCAAAATAATGCTCTAGCCTTTCCAAATAGGCATTGAATTGCTCCACGCTTTCGCTGAAGTGGAAATCCTCTGGTTTACCGAAAGCCATTTTTCACCAGCTCTGTTCGCTGTCACTCTCTTCAGCGCTCTCTATTCCTTCACCGAACAGAAAACCACCCAAGGGGATCTCTGTTTCCTCCACACAGCCAAGTTCATAATCTTGAGTAGTAAGGAAGATGTCTTGCTCTTTGCCACTGCTGCCTGACAAATGACTCCAACTTTCTTCTCTTACCATCATCACATTTTCTTCATTTGCAGCCTTCGGTAAAAAGGCATGTCTTCAGTTTTGAAGAAAAAATACAGCTTAATTTCACAATAATAAACACAGTTTGTGTTATTTCATTAATGTTCCGCTCAACCCTTTTCAAATAAAACATTTCACGTCTTTGTCACTGTTATTTCCGAATATCGCTCACATGCTGCATAGATACAAGAATACTGTGATTATGACTGTTAGCCTGGTTGCAGGAGCTCCTGATCCCCCCCCGTCTTACTAACTGATATTTTCAGTTTTTGACTCAGCCCTTGCATTTCACATATCTCCTGGGGGTCTTCAGGCACAGCTGCGCTACTCTATGTAAAAACAGAAAGAATGTGTTGCTGACATGGTTGCTCTCTTCACTGTGGGTGCAGGTGGAGAGGAGGATCATTTTGCATACCACACTTCATCTATGACCTTGATATCTGATGCACATCTCAGCTACATACAAATACACACATACATTATCAGAACTGCTTGTCCCATATGGGGCCGTGGAGAACCAGAGCCTAACCCGGCAACACAGGGCGTAAGGCCAGAGGGGGAAGGGGACACACCCAGGATGGGACGCCAGTCTATTGCAAGGCACACCAAGCGGGACTTGAACCCCAGACCCACCGAAGAGCAGGACTGTGGTCCAACCCACTGCGCCATTGCGCCACCGCACCCCTGTTGTATACAAATATTACAAAGAAAAATCTGAATTTAATTAACTGAATAAAGGTTTTGCCTGTACCAGTTAATTAACTTGCTTATCTTAATGCCATTTGGGCTGTGGTGTGTATTTTGTGTATTTTAGTGATTTAGGTATTTTTTGGATACCCTTAGTTATGTGTTGGGTTGGATTAAAAAAAATCTTTAGAGACCAGCAATTAAAACTTTAAATATAAAGTTCATGCCGGTTTTGTTTTATTTTCAAATGTTTCATTTGTTGTTGGTTGCCGTAATAATTTGTTCTGTCAGATCATTTTGCTTCAGTCCATTTGAATAATTTCACCTTTCATGGCCAAATGTTTGAAAATTAATGTATGCAATACACTTAGTCAACGAATCAAGCAATGAATCCATCTTCCCATCCGTTCATTCATTCTATGGCCAGCTTATCCAGTACAAGAATGGTTAATACCTTTTGAAGAAAATGAAAAAATAATGAACACATAAAACACTGACGGTCCACAACATTGATGACCAACAATAAAGCATTAAAACAACTTAAGTAATGAAAAATTAACCTTATATTTATTTATGCGATGCCTTTGTCCAAGGCTATGTACTGTATAATATTTAGTCTGTACACTTAGGTACTTACACGTTTTTACATTTATTCGTTTAGCAGACGCTTTCCTCCAACGCAACATACATCTCAGCAAAAATACAATTTGTGCATTACATTAAGAGAAGGAGACATGGCTGCAGACAAATGATTCTTAAGTAAATCTAGTTTTATACTTTCCACTTGATGCACCGATGTTCATCGCTTGAGTAGGTGCATAAAACACAGGATAGCTGCATCCTGATAAGCAGGATTTTACCCTTGATACAAGCTCAAGGGTTCCACACTAGGTCTTTCTGAATGTAGGGCAATGATGCTAATTACTATGTTACCTGCTGACCTGTCTGATAATTACAATATAATTTTTAAGTTAATGACCTGAATTTAAATGTTGATATTATCCCTCTTGTTTAAAGCAATACACACACACACACATTTCCTGAACCGCCTGTCCCATACGGGGTCGCGGGGAACCGGAGCCTACCCGGCAACATAGGGCGTAAGGCCAGAGGGGGAGGGGACACACCCAGGACGGGACGCCAGTCCGCCACAAGGCACCCCAAGCGGGACTCGAACCCCAGACCCACCAGAGAGCAGGACCCGGTCCAACCCACCGCGCCCCCGCGCCCCCCTGTTTAAAGCAATACTACACTGTAAAATGAACACATGCAGCAAGTATTCATAACTGCCCTCTACAGGCTTGTTCAGCATCATCGCTATTGATTGTAACTCAAATAATTTATGAAGCCGAGAGAGCATATGACATGTTCAATACCACTGCTAATCAACAAAGAATACATTATTTTCTTTTAAAAATAATGTCTATGTCCATAACTAAACTAGAAAATATTAAGAGCAGGGTTACTGAGGCATGACTTCCTATTTGACAGGATGCACCTGAATCCTGATTACAGTGCAAATAAATACTGGTTGCTCATATAACACGATAAATGATAACTACTGTTCAGTAATTCCTTATAACCAACAATAGCAAAGGTAGAAGTTTCACCGGATCATTTACTCAAGGTTACAAGATCAGGGTCCTTCTTTGTATATGAACCAGGAGCTGATTGGTTTAAATTCTGAGTCCCAAATCACTGAACATCTTTTGCTGTCCATGTTTATCATATCTACACAGTACCCATGTGTTCAGGATAAATCATTCAGTAACACTGCAAAAATCCTTCCCTTCACTGTAACAACAGGTGTTAATGGCCACTCTGTGTGACAGTTTACAATACAGTAAGTATTGCACCAATGGATTATGGATGTGAATGAGATAAAGAATTAAACTCTGTGGTGGACAGTGCAGGGCATTATGAATGATTTTAAAATGAAATGCAGAACTGTGCTGTCATTTTGGTTTAATAGATATTGTCTTAATCTGCTAGAAGGTTGAACGGAAAACAATTTTAGAGATGTTTAAAGTACAGTAATACTTGGTGTTGTGCTGCTACTGACCTCTGGAGACTTGTATGCAAATCCAGCCTCTGCCTGCTTAGATCTTAAAACTTACATGAAGTGTTGCTTACAAGAAGTCTGGCAGGCAGGAAATATCTGATGCTCCAGGTGGAAATGAGGGGAAGATCGGCGTAGCAGTGGTAGTTCAATCCATGACAGGGCCAAGGGAAGAGGTGTAGCGTGAGAATCAGAAATGTATTTGTTACTGTATACTGTAATAAAATTTACCACAGTACACCAACTAATGCAGAAAACGTGTTGCCCTTTGTGACCTTGTGATACACTATGATATACTCAGTTTTTCTCTATATTTTATTTACCCAATCCATTTAATAGCCACTTGTCCTGAGCCTTTCGCAGAATCACTGTTCACAAGGCTTGGGGGGGTAGAACCTGGACAGGACACCAGTCCATGGCAGGACAGCCACACACAGTCAGTCATCCATTCATACACTCCAGACAGAGTCACCTGTTCATTTAAACTGCCTACCTTCAGACTGGAGGAGGAAACCAGAGCATCTGGGGGAACCTACACAGACATTGTGCGAGCATGCAAGCTCAACAAAGACTGAGAGGAGAATTGAACCCACAGTCTTACACACCACCCAGGCACTGTGAGGTGGCAGTGCTGCAAAATGCACCACCATGTTGCCCTAAATGTAGTACATGATATAAGAAATAGACTCTGAAAATTACTAACTGTGCTATTACCTTGATTAGGAACAGGTGAGTCGTGGTCCTTCCCCCTCATTTCCCTGGCCCCCTACTGCATGTGTGCCACAGGCGGATATTTAATATGATAAACCTTCTCAAAGGTACAACAGAAGTTTCCTCTATTGTACCTTAAGAAGCAGTTTTTATGAACATACCTGTGTTATAACCCAATACACCATCCGCTGCTGGTATAACTGTCGCATCCACACACAACAGCAGATGCCATCAACTCCAGAGTGTCAGAAATCTGCATGGCTACGCTATATTTACTTTATTTATTTGGGTGACACACTCCTGACTACGCTGCCCAATATAATGTTACCTGAAAGAGATGAGAGGGACCTAGAAGTGGCTGAATTGATAGGTGTGTAATTATACTGCATGACGAAGAGTGTACGGCATGTAATTTTACTTTTGCAGAGATCAGAAGAAATTTTGATTAATACGTACCTACATGGTGATTAATAAACACTTCTTGAAACAAATCAGTTAATGATTTTGGTTTGTACAGATATAATCTGACAGCTACTAAAAAGTTCAACAGGAAAAGGAAGTTTTTGTAAATTCAGGTATGGAGAAATAAAGCAGAAATTGTTGTTGTGCTGTTACTGACCTCTGGAGACCTGTATGCAAATGCAGCCTCTGCCTGCCTACTTAAGAGATGCTGCTGTTGACCCAGAACGGATTGAGTATCTCCATAACTCAGTGATGGCAAACACTCTCTCATATCTCCTGCTCTTACTTATCCTTCCCAGTAAGGATTCTGTAAAAAAAAATGTTGTTTTTTTATTTCCCCAGAACCGCTTGTCCCATACGGGGTCTCGGGGAACCAGAGCCTACCCGGTAACACAGGGCGTAAGGCCGGAGGGGGAGGGGACACACCCAGGACAGGACGCCAGTCCGCCGCAAGGCACCCCAAGCGGGATTCGAACCCCAGACCCACTGGAGAGCAGGACTGTGGTCCAACCCACTGCGCCACCGCACCCCCTTAAAAAAATGTTGTACTCATATCATTTAGAAATCAAGCTGTCATTTGTGTTGATCCTTGTTTTTCTCTTTGTCTCACTGCCTCAGGTGTGAAATGTGTGGGTCTGGAGTCCATCCCATCAACTCTGGTACAGAAGAAACCAGGGGAAATGCTCAGTTTGTCCTGTAAAGGTTCTGGATTCACATTTGGAAGCTTTGACATGCACTGGATACGACAACCTACTGGGAAGCCTCTGGAATGGATAGGGGTTATCTGGAGTGATGCCAGCAAAACAGTGTATGCAAAAAGTGTGGAGGGAAGGACAGAAATCACCAGGGACAATCCCAACAGCATGGTGTATCTGAAACTGTCTGGCCTGACAGCTGCAGACTCTGCTGTGTATTATTGTGCAAGAAACTCAAAGTGACACAGTTCTGTAGTTGTGCTGTACAGAAAGTGTTCAGAGCTCCCAGTGGGAGTAAGTTACTGTTCCACTAAAACACACTTTAATGCAAGATCTACATTATAACAGTTGAGGAGACACTTCAGGAAATATTATTATTTTTTCCACTCTGAACCATCCCTGCCCAGTGTGTTTTGAATCCCAAAATGTATTTCCCATAACTGCATTATGAATCCCCAAAACAGAACAGCATTGAATATTTTTGTGAGATGCTCCATTGCTCATTTGTAATGGAAACAAAGCCTTCCTGCAGTTTTCCAACTAATGAATGTATGTTTGGAAGATTCCAGTAATCTGACAGCCAGTGTAAGAGTGGAATCGGACACCCCTGCCCCCCAGCAAACTCTATACCCACCTGTAGGGGGCAGGACAAACCAGCATGTGGACCTAATATCAGTAAAAACAGTTTTTTCGCTGGGTGGATGTGGTGGCGCAGTGGTTTTGGATTTTGGCTTGTGCCTGCTTTCTGGTGGGTATGGGATTCGAGTCCCGGTTGGGGTGCCTTGTGATTGACTGGCGTCCTGTCCTGGCTGTGTCCCCTTCCCTTCCAGCCTAATGCCCTGTGTTGCTGGCTCAGGCTCCAGCTCTCTGCGACATTGCTTAGGACAAGTGGCTTCAGACTCTGGGTGTGAGTTTTCTCACTGTTCATTGGTGTCGCTTCTTGTTTCATATGCCTACTGTACAGGACTGTGGTCAGTGAAAGCTTTGGAGCTGAGGTCTTTCGCTCGGTCTCGACCTTTTCTGGACCAGGGAGATTCGTCAGGTTCAGATATTTCTATTCTTCTGTCTCCGCACTGACAAACCTGCGAACTGCAAACTTTACAATCAACTGCAACATACTTGTCACATGTCACCCAAAAAGGAATAAATATTCATAAATCTGGGTTTTATTTATCCTGTCAACTTTATCTCCAGTTAAATAGGAAGGCTGAGGAAACCAGAGCACTCTGAGGAATACCCACCACACATACAGGTTCAACTCATTTGTCCTACACCGCCTAGCAGAGCTCAGTGTTTTCACTTATTACATCTCGTACAGAGGAACCAGCAGACAGAGAGGCTGAAAAATTATGAACATAATGTGTCTCCTAAAATCTGTGGAATATTTTATCTTTTTAAGATCTTGAAAATGCAAATATTGCTACAGCACAAAACACTGATGTCATTCCCTGTCCTTACTGCAGCTCATAAAAAGTACCACTTAAGTACTATCTTTCAGCAGAGCTTCACACTACCTGCCCCAGTTAATTCTAATGAAGAGCAGAACTGAGATGCTGAGGAACTCCTTGTCCAGTAACTACATTTAAATTACATTTATTTAATCAGTAGACACTTTTCTCCAAAGAACTCAACAACAATCACATTGCATTTATTTAGCTAGCAGATGCTTTTGTCATAGAACTCTATGTAGTGTTATCAGCCCACACACCTTATTCACCAAGGTGACTTACACTGATAGATACACTACTTACAAGGGGTCACTGATCCATACACCAGTAGAACACACTCTCTGTCACTCACACACTATGGGTGAATCTGAACAGCATGTCTTTGGATTGTGGGAGGAAACCAGAGCACCTGGAGAACATGCAAACTCTACACAAACTGAACAGGATCAAACCCACATTCTCTCCCACCACCCAGGCGCTGAGAAATAGCAGCACTACATGCTGTGCCATCGTGCCGTCACACGAAGATAAAGGCAGTGACAAGAGTTTATGTTCCTATTGCTTGAGAGAACACACGAGTGGTCACTGCGAGTTGGACTTCATTTACGGCATTCTTGTCACGTCCACATCTACACCTCAGCCAGAAGCACTGGCTCCGATTAAGTGCCTGATGATAATCAGAGCATTCGGCTAGTTTACAAGACCCTCCTCCGCCCCTTCTCAGCTGTGGATCCCATTGAGAGAACTGTGCCCTCTGTGCCAACAACAGTACTCAGCGCAGTCCATCCATCATGTCCTGTTCCCCTTCATCCTTCGTGTTCTTCGTCCCCCCCTCCTGACCTTTTGCCTGGCCGCCCGACCGTTCGCCGATCCCGGACAATGAGAACAAGTCTATTCCCTTAACGATCCTGCGCTTGGGTCCTTCTTTCCTTGTGTCCTCTGTTCCGCGTGACAATACTAGTGAAGTGTACAGTGAAAACACAAATAAAGCACCCTCATATTGTTTTTATCCAGAGTTTTGCCATCCGTTATCAATATTTGTATTTTATTGATAAAAGTGCTGTTATTAAACCCTGACAACAAGCGCTTGTTCCGAGCGGGGTCGCAGCGAGCTGGAACCTTACCCAACAACGCAGGGCGCAAGGCCGAGGGAGCACACCCAGGGTGGGATGCCAGTCCATCGCAAGACACCCTAAGCAAGACTCGAACCCTCAGACCAGTGAGCACCGACCAATCCCGCCACACCACTGCGCTCCCTTGTTATTATTGCACTAATCTCTAATTTTTTGAGTTGAAATGAAAAGATGGGGAAAAATATTTTTATTTCTCTCATACTGTATTCATAAACTTTTTACGTGTTATACATCTACACGTAGGGGGGCGCGGTGGCGCAGACGGTTTGGCTGGGTCTGTGGCGGGTCTGTTGTTTGAGACCCGCTTGGGGTGCCTTGTGATGGATTGGCGTCTTGTCCTGGGTGTGTCCCCCTCCCCTCCTACCCTACGCCCTGTGCTTCCGGGTCAGGCCCCGGCCCATCCCGACCCCACGTGGGGCAAGCAGTTTCAGTCAGTGTGTGTGTGTGTGTGTGTGTGTGAATTGTACAGTAGGATTTAGAGCTGCAGCCTTTGGACCCAAAGATCGTGACCTTGAGCAAGGTACTTACCCCACTAACGTGAGCCAGCTGTTTAAATTGGTAAAATGTTGCAAGTTGGAGAGAAGCGCCTGCTTAATGGCTAAACGTAATATGTACGGTATATAGCAAGAGGGTAAGTCAATGAGTATTTGCAATATTTCCAAACCAAAGTTAAAACGTTATTGTGGATTCTTTCAACTTAAACTCATTTAAAAAAAATAAAAAGTAAAAACTGTATTTATGAAATAAAACATGTATTTTGTCCAGGCACAGAACATAATATATGAAACTAAACAAATGCTTTTATATACACATCACCCAGGGAAAAATGAAATCTAATGTAAAATTACATGTTAGAGATTTCTTAGTCCCAAGTTTTCCTCATTATAAGAACAAAGCTGTGATACTGAATAGAGCTATGTCATTTTTTAATTGTTTAACCATTAATGTATTACTGTAATCAGTTCGAGGGGGGTGCGGTGGCGCAGTGGGTTGGACCGCAGTCCTGCTCTTCGGTGGGTCTGGGGTTCAAGTCCCGCTTGGGGTGCCTTGTGGTGGACTGGCGTCCTGTCCTGGGTGTGTCCCCTTCCCCCTCCGGCCTTACGCCCTGTGTTGCCGGGTAGGCTCCGGTTCCCCGTGACCCTGTAAGGGACAAGCGGTTCTGAAAATGTGTGTGTGTGTGTGTGTGTGTGTGTGTGTGTGTAATCAGTTCAATAATAATTCACCAGGAAAGATTATAAAGGAAATGTCCAGGAACAATAATGATATGATGTTTTCACAGCAGTCTGTATTTGAACCTCTAGGGGGGTCTATGCAAAGTTACTCTCCACTGTACTGCTATAAAAACCAGAATCACATACAATATCAGTTCATACTGACACCACTTGTTCATTCTCACTGGACAATGGAACTGAATATTGTTGGGAGTTTAATCTTCATACTGGGGTCTCTACAAGGTAGGACTGGAGAAATTAGAACTGCAATGCAATATTGTAAATGTACTGGATGCACAAATGGATTTCAAAGTATTGAGTAAACTGTGACATGTCGGTTTTTACAGGGATCCAGTGTGATGACATAAGGTTGGATCAGTCACCTCCTCAGGTGAAGAGACCAGGAGAGTCTGTCAAGCTGTCCTGTGTCATTTCTGGGTTTGATATGACAGATTACCTCATGCACTGGATTCGACAGAAAGCAGGTGGAGGACTGGAGTGGATTGGAGTTGTCTATTCTGGTAGTACAGATTATCCAGACTATGCGGCATCCCTGAAAGGACAGTTCACCCTGACTGAGGACGTCTCCAAAAGCACACAGTACTTGGAGGCCAAGAGTCTGAAAGCAGAGGACACGGCTGTTTATTACTGCGCTCGAGACTCACATTGACTGATTTCAGTTCAGCAGCTGTACAAAACCACGAGCTGCAACACAAGTGCATGTAAAGTAATTCTTCTTGATTCAGTTATATCTGTACTTTGTAATGGATATTTAAAAAAAAAAAAAACATTTGAGCAGTCAAAGTCATTATTAATTTTTTTATTTCTTAATCGGATCATTACAGTCCTAAGGGTCACTCTGTGTGGCACACCTGGGCTGCAAGACAGAGGAGAGGTGAGGAAGAGGGACTTCAACACACCTACTGGTAATAATTGCCCCTGTTTTACCCACATAGTGAGAGGTCTGCAGACTGTGGAGACAAACAGGGACAACGGAGCCAAGGCCAAGAAGGTCCCAGCATCCAGCACGAACCACACAGCACCGGCACAGACCACAGAAGAGAACACCTCCTCCTGCACCATTTACCTTCACTGAAAGACCTCACATGTGAATAAAAGAACCCTTCCACTGACTGGACATGTCCTGTGTGTTTGTTCCATGCTCTGTCACACTTTACTCAGACATCTTCCTATTCCTATGTTTCATTCTGTGTGTCTCTCCTTCTGTTTTTCCAAAAGCCATTTCCATATCACTCAGTTCAGTGTTCATCAAGCAACATGGCAGTGACAACACTGTAAAACTGAACTTTATTTACCAACAGTAATTTCAAAATGATCAATGTATCAGTGTTATATGAACCCATCCTGAACTGGGAGGAATGCAGACAACCACCTAAAGAGAAGATGCCTGTCTGTATAACCCTCCAAGACAGACAGATTTCACTCATCTGGGGTAAAAAGAAGGGAATCAAGTGTTGAGAGGTTTCTTAGGGTTCCCTTGACAAATCAATCCTGACTTGCTCAGGAACGGCAATAAAGAGGGAAGCCGAGGAAGCCCAGACGCAGAACCTTGTTTTGCCTCCTTGTTTCCCTACAACAGCATTGACCTTTTGCTTGTGTATTCCCGACCACGTTCTTTGCCTAGGCTTTTGTACTACGTTTGCTGATCGCCTGACCCTCGACTTTGCTTTTGGATTCTGATTCAGCTTCATTAAACATCGGTGTACGAGAACTCTGCACTTGAGTCTGTCCTCGCTACGCGCAACCATGACAAGGAATGACTTGTTAAATTACAGTATCTAGTAATATGCAGTTTTAAATATACAGTTTCAGTGACAACTTGTTCCTTCATCATCAGCGGTTTAGACCGAGGATGACTGGTGGTACCTCTGTTGCCTTGTAAGTTAAAGTATTTTAAGGACTTAATTGTAGGGAAGTTGAATCAAACAGGTAGCGAGAGATTTCACACACTTTGGTTCAGAGAGAGCTCCTATCTCAGATATTTAAGCCTCTGGCATCATTATATTCTTTTAAGGTGAAGCCAGAACTGTGCAGTGTGTTGGCAAAATATAGTAATTACCTGATTAACTTTCCCCGCAGTGAAACAGAGGGGGCCCGTATCTGAGTGTTTCCATATGAAAACCTCCCCGTTACTCCTAACAAACATTGTCCCGTTGCTTCTTCTAAGCTTCGTTCTATTATTTCTGCTCCAGTGTTTTTGTTTATGGCTTTTTGGTTTCACAGAATTCCCTGTGAACAACTCCTCAATGAAAATATTTTCCATCTTTCACCCTCTGTCTGTGTCAGTGTCTGTCCTCCCACTGTGAAGAACCATGTATAGTGTGTGACCCCCTGTGATTTACCTCATCTCTCACAGGGTATTTATAAAGTTTGACTCCGCATTGTGTACCCAATATGCTGTTTCCTGTTAAGGAGAAGCAGCATTTTTCTAAAGTTTTGGGCATCACTGCTGCTAATGTTGATATCAGAACTACCAGAGAAAGTTCATCTGCAGACTTAGCAGCATCAGCAAATTGAACAAACACATTCAATGTTCTCATGCTGCTATGTAAACTCTTCCAGACATCTTTTACAGTTTTTCTCCACCTTTTTCTAATAACTCTTATCAGAATCAGATGTCCATGACTGGATTTTCTCTGTGGATAAATTACTGTCTATACTTTTGGAGAAGATGCACTATATTTTGATGGAATCACCCCAGTGGTGGGTCACATTTTTGAGACAAACACATTCTGCATTGTTTGAGAGTCCTGGTCAGTCTGGTAAGACAAAACACATATTGACACAGAGCATTAGTTAAAATCCCCAAACTGATAAAGCTGCTTGATCAGATGGCTGATTTCATTCTTTAATGCAGTGCTGTCTATAGTCCAACAGCACAGTAAGTAAAGTTTCCTCCTTTATACCTGTAATTTCCACGCAGTTACTATAGTACCACACCCCCATTGTATGCAAACATGACTTTGTCCTGACTCTTAAATACCGGTGATGGACACAGACCCCAGCAGGAGACACTCATAGATCTTCACACCAGTTCAGCTTCAGCACAAACATGTTCCCTGTGTCTCTGCTGTTACTGCTGGCAGCTGCTTCCTGTGAGTCTTTTTTAAACTCCAAGTGGACTTGAACATGTTATTTATTTTTTTAAATTTTCTCTTTATTTCATTCAGGTTCTGTTTAACCATGGAAATTTTTATTACGAAACTACGTCAGAATAAGAGAAGGAGTTTCCAACTGTTTTGATCAGTTCTTTCCTCTGTCCAGGTGCCCAAGGTGATGTAGTTCTGACTGAGTCTGGTGGTCATGTGGTCAGTCCAGGAGGGAAAATCACCCTTACCTGTACTGGCTCTGGTTTCACATTTAAAGATTATGATATGAGTTGGGTGAGACAAGCTCCACAGAAAGGCCTGGAATAGGTCTCATACATCAGCAGCCCTAGTGGGAGCAGCAAGTACTACTCAGAGCCTGTGAAGGGAAGATTCTCCATCTCCAGGGACAATGACAGGAGCACCGTCACCTTGGAAATGAATAATCTCAAAGCTGAAGACACAGCTATGTATTACTGTGCGAGAGACTCACAGTGAGAGAAGTGAGACAGAGACTTGTACAAAAACAGCACAGGGAGAGGAAGGTGTGAGAGGGGTGAACTGCTTCTCCAACTCACAGTCCGTCTAGACTCCTGGTTATGGTGGTTTAACTCATAGAATTTTAGCTCATTTATACTCGAATTATAATGAATTGTTTGTTATTAATTCCAAACCATCTTGAAAGGTTTAAAGCAATCAGGTCATTCATGAATTTAAACATGTTTTGATGAAACTGTAACAAGCCATTCAACTTGTATGAACGTCCAACTACTGTCTGTTATTTGTAATGCAGTGTTGTATTTTTTTCTTGAACACACACACACACACACACACACACACACACACACACACACACTTACCAAGCAGGGTTGCGGCAAGCCGGAGCCTAACCCGGCAACACAGGGCGTAAGGCTGGAGGGGGAGGGGACACACCCAGGACGGGGTCTACAAAATAAATAAATGTAAATATAAAAAAATGAACTCACTTCAGTGGGTGAGGGAATTATAGTGCAGTACTACCACTGGCCAGAGGATGTCGCTCTAATAAAGACTGTGAGTGGAGAGCAGCGTATTTCTTAAAGGTCTACAGTGCTGAGGTGCATTTCATGATCCAGTGACGCATGACATTTTATGGCCCACTAGGTAGCAATAACCAGTAATTATACACGATTTACTATTATTAATTTCAAATTCATTATGGGTGAAGGGCAACACATGGTGGCGCGTGCAGATGCAGCGGCTCGGCTCTCACTCAGTACAGCAGCAGTAGCTTTCTGCGCTTCTTATCAATATACCGATTCCCACCACTGATCTCAGTTACTTTTCAACAAGACATAACTTTCATCCCCTCGGAGAGCCTATGCCCCCTGAGAGCCCATCGGAACTTTCATCCCGCCAGAGAGGCAGCGAAGGGGAAGGAAACAGAAGCAGGGACGCGGCCGGGGCCCGGGCTACGTGCTTGACTAAGGCTAACCCGTACAGATCAGCACTTCGAACCCTGTTCCTCACCAACTCAAGGTGCATTACCAACAAAATGGATGAGATCAGAAGCGGATCGGTCGAGAGACTCCGGGAATATCAGAGGAGGAGGGCTGTCCGTCTATGGGAACAACAGAGTAGCCAGGCTATACATTCCCCCACAAGTCGAGGCTACTTTCAGCACCAGAAAAGCTACATGAGACAACTTAAAAGTTTCAGTCTAATTCTGATTTATTTATTTATTTACTGACTACATATTTTAAGTGTTCTTTCTTTTTGCTGCTGTTCTCAGGGCTGCTACACAAAATTTTGTTGTATTGCATTGCAAGCAATAAAGTATCTCATCTCATAATTATGATGCAGAATTGAATCAATAATTTTGCTCATCATTACTAACCATTATTGAGCTTAATTCATTAATGTTAATTTTGTTATTGAGCTTAATTAAGAATGTTTTCCTTAGATTAAACACTGTTACTGAATCACTATCCACAAGCGTTTATCAGAAGAGGAGACACATTCATAGTTGTCTGGAGCCTGTTTTAGGGCACTTGTAGTAGTATGTGGAGACAGGCTGGTCAGGTTACTACCTAGGAGGAGAGTATAAGGACACAGTCAAACCACCTCTACAGAATATTACATCCATGTGACAGTGATGATGAAGTAGAATGAGGATGAAGTGCCTGCTGTGAGACCTTCCATGTGGACCTGCCTACAGCTCTGAATCCTCCTTTTAAACTGAGTGTGACCTATCCAGTCAGAGGGAGGAGTTCATGCAAACTGAGCTCTTCCTTCTACGTTTATATCTGTGCACGGAGCAAAGAGGGAACAAACGCCGAGTTCTGGCTGCTTTAATTGACATTTTACCACAGTCACACACATTCACCATGACCTTCTTAACTGCTCTCCTCATAATGACAACATGCTTAACAGGTACATTTTAACAACACATATAAGCTGTGTCTGCTCTTGAGTACTGAGATGAAGAGTTAATGTTTGTTTTCTTTCTGCAGGTGTTACTGGTCAGACACTGACTCAGTCTGAAGCAGCAGTTAAAAAGCCTGGAGAATCTCATCGACTCACCTGTACATTCCTTGACTCATTCAGTAGCGACTGGATTGCCTGGATCCGCCAGCCTCCTTGGAAGCCACTGGGGTGGATTGTTTATATTAGTGATGATAGTAGCATCATAAACTATGGCAGCTCTTTTGAAAGCAGATTCACCATGTCCAGAGTGAACTAGTAGAACCAGCTGTATTTACAGGTGAACAACTTGAAGGACGAAGACACCGCAGTTTATTACTGCGAAGGAAACAGTGAGTGGAGACTCTGCAGGGCTGTACAATAACTGCTCCAGTACATCTCACACTGAGGGTCACTGAAGTGTGTCTCACCAGCATTGTCTTGTTCTTCTTATCCACATAGTAGAACTAGCAGAAAATGGTATCAGCTAACTAAAATTGATATGAACCACTTGTAAGAGAATTTTTTCTACTGTAGTGAAATATTTATGTTAATACTATAATACAAAACTGTCCAGATGAGGTAAATTTTTTCTTTACAGCTTCTTTTTTAAGATCCAACTGAATAAACCACCTCACTGCTCAGCTCAGTCAATGCAGGTATTGAAAGATAATTTTTATAACTCCACTCCAATTTTTGAAATTGCATGCTGTGTAACAGGCATCCTCTTAACATCACAAGTTTTCCCAGTTTCCCAAATTTCAGCAACTTTTTCTCAAGCTATTTTGTAACTATTCGGTTTCATCTGAACTGTGCTATACAGTGTCTGGATTATCTCTTAGCTACTTGCACTGGATCCGTCAGTCACCAGGGATAGGACTGCAGTGGATTGGGTGCATTGGCTCTGGTACAGGCACTGTATTCTCAGAGTCCCTCAACGGCCAGTTCTCCATCACCAAAGACAGTTCCACAAACACACTGTACCAATGGCACACAATCTTGCCTTACACAAAGCTGTTGAGCCCAGTTCTAAACGGGTTTCAGCTGTCTGATAGACTCCACCACCTGGGGGGGCTTCACATTGTGAGTGCACCAATAAAGCCCAGGAAAAGCTGCTGGGGACCCTATGGGAGGGTTCCTGTTTTCTCCCACTGCTGACTCTGTGGCTTATGAAACTCCAAGGAAAGAAAAGACCTCAACTAAAGCAACACATCCCAAATGAGTGCTGCTGAGTCTTCAAATGAAGACTTTACATCCTGCACCTACACCTATGCAAACACATAACACTTGATTACTGAGAATTGATCTTATGAATCAAACAGAACCGCTTTGTCACCATCAGTGTTTTTACTCCCATACAATTTATTAAGTGTCCATCACATAATAGATGTTTTGGGATCTTAAGGACCAAGGTGCCTACACGGTGTGGATCATTGTTATTGTCACCATTCCTTATGTCCGCTGTCCTTGTCACATATGATCACAATACTGATATGCATACTTCATCAGTGAAATTTGCATTGATTCATGAGAGTTTTCTCAGTTAAATGGGGCTTTTTAAACAAAACATTTAAAAAACAATTTTAATGCTATTTTTGCCAACATACCTTAATAACTCATGCACACTTCTTACTCACTGCTTTTTCCTGTGTTATTATTAATCTGTTTCTAAAATATTTTCTACTTCTATGCATGTGTGTCCTGCTGAGGTGAACTGCAGAGGCCTAGTTGGTATACACAAGCAGACAGGGATTGAATGATACCTTTGAGATTACATGATCCTTTCTTGTAACTGTCCTCTTGTGCCTGCTTTTCTGTAGGTGTGCAGTGAAATGGTATCATCAGGAAAAGGGATCTAAGATTACTATCAGGGCAAAGAGCACAAGACAGTGTCATCTTGAAAGGGTGCACTGTGTGGAGTAAAGCCTTAAATGTACATCGTGTGTCTGCATCTCTCACTAACAACTGAAGCAATGGTTTTTGGCCTCATGAACAGGATCTCCTCATGAAGACACAGCAGTGCAGAGCACTGATCTATCCACCGAGGTGGAACCTTCTCTTCAGTAGAAGCCCTCGGTCAGTCTATCAAGGGAGCATGCTAGACTCGAGCTCCGAAGAAAAAGACTTCAGGAAGCACAGCTGACTCGGAACCCAGAATGTGCTCATCCACCTCTGCCAAATGTCGATGGAAACAAGTAAGAGGAGAAACTGAACATTTCCTGTCATCTGAGACCGATTGCATTGGGACACAAACTGATGGCATGGCTACTGGTGGTGACTGAAAACCCCAACAATGAAGGATACCAATGGGGGGGTTACCATAAGGGAAAAGAAAAGAGGATAATATCATGAAAGAGTGCACTGGGTGGAATAAAGCTATAAAAGGAAACACTGAATCTGTATTGTATAAGCTGTAGAAGTTTATATGGTTTAATAAATTTTGTGTTGTTCCTCTAAAGACCAGTGTTTTTTGCACCAACAAGGATCATTATTCCTTTTAGAAAATGTCACCTTAATTTCATGGATTTATTTCTTAACATGTAACATAGTATTATTAAAATGCTAAAATATAAAAAATGGCCACCAAAACATGAAATTAGAAAAATCAGTGCAATGTTGGCACTTCAACTCACTTTTGATCAAAAAAGCATTTCATTGTACTTATTGTAAATACTGGTCATGTTGCTTCATATGGAAATATCAGCAATTTCAGATATTTAAATCCCCGTTTACAGGTCAGCATTCATCCTGTAGCTGCAGTTGGAAGGGGGACAAGTTTTTGTGCTGCTGTGTAGCACTGTGTATGTATATGGTACCCACAGTGATTACAGGCCATACAAAAACTTCTCAGAGTCCCTGTACAGAGAAATATACAGTCAGGGTTCTGGCCATTTCTAAATAATATTAAGCTTAAATTTAATGCAGTAGCTTTGACAGTAAGTTACCTCTAAATTAAATTAAACATTAGATCCGCTACCCCAGGGGGTGCGGTGACACAGTGACGCAGTGGGTTAGTTCAGGTCCTGCTGTCTGGTAGGTCTGGCGTTCGAGTCTTGCTTGGGGTGCCTTGCAATGGATAGGCATCCCATCTTGGGTGTGTCCCCTCCCGCTCCAGCCTTATGCCCTGTGTTGCTGGGTTGGGCTCTGGCTCCCCACGACCCTGTATGAGACAAGCGGTTCAGACGATGTAGATCCACTATCAGGTTTGTTCTGGAAGTGTCTAAAAGATCACTGTCACTTCATGGAGTGAAAACTGAATAGACAGTTGCTCAAACACACCTTTATCCAATTTACTTCTAATTTCTCATTAAAAATAACGTTAGATTCATTTTAGTGTTTTAACCTTGGGTGGCAACTTCATTGTGTAAAATGAAAGACACCGTAAGGATGCAAAGTTTTTGTGCGAGTTTACCTCAGTTAAACTACTGTGGGTGGCTGGGGTGACACAGTGATACACACTCTTACAACAACCTCAGCTCCCATGCAAAGCACTTCCAACAATAACTGAAGATGCAGAAATGTCTCCAATATTCATATTATTTTTTACTGAAAGTAAATATTTATAACAGTGGAATGTAGCCTAAGAATTTGTTGTCTAAACTGATAAAACTCCATCAAGGCAGTGATGGAACTGCAGTGGACTCCTGCATCAAGAACTCAGTGTGAACATCCATAATGGAATTATTGTTATTACATTTCACCAAGGAAACTGTCACATCTTTAGTTTGTTCAATAGACTTTCCAGTGGAGAATTTTACACATTTTTACACCCTTGCTGCAGTAGGTGTGATAAAGAGGGTTACTGTAGAGGCACTACAGGGACACGTAGTGCTGTGATTACTTTGACTAATGGGGAAAAGGGACACAAGTCACCATCACTACCGGTAAGTTTCTCTAAACTCTTTACACTTTTCATTATGTTTCAATCTGTTTGAATTATTTCTGTTCTGTTTCCCCAGTGTTCTTCTGCGTTTCTGTATAAGGGACTGGCGTACAGTGTATTAAAAATCTTCTGATGCATCGTCAAACACACTGGAAGAGCAAGAAAATCATGTAATTTCACTCCGATTTTCATTAAAACTTTTCAGACAATTGACAGTGAACAGTGAGGATATTTTAATGTTTAACGGGACAGAAGGATGTCGAATACAAAAGAAAACGCCTTCAATAGGAACGACTTAGTGATTGTGACAAAACACCACAGAAGTACATGAAACTAAGTACATTTACATTTATTCATTTAGCAGACGCTTTTGTCCAAAGCGACACACATCTCAATATAATGCATAAACTGTACTTTTGCTAAGAGAAAAAAACATGGTAAGTGTAGTTGTTTTGCTACCGCTTTTTTCCGACATGCATTCGTGTTGTGTAGTGTAGTGCTGTGTGGATTGATAGACACAATCGGTTGTGTGTCTATGTAATGGTGCGTGGCACTATAATTAATTTGTTTGTTAAATAGTATTTAGTGGTTTCTTAGGGCACATGTTCTCCATAACATTTCTGTGTCCCGTAGTGGGCGTGACTCCGTGAATTGATTAATTGCATCTGTTTGGTTGTTTGTTTTGGTCGCCATTATTGGAGTATTTTCAGTTGTGATTAGGAGTCTCAGCTGATAAGAACAAACTGTGGGCTACAGAGCAAAGACGGCGTAAATCCAAAACTCCATTGGAACTGGATGCCTACCAGTCACTCTTAGCTGCTTTTCAATCTGCTGTCTCTTCAGCTAAAAACCTCCTTCTTCCACAACAAAATACAGTCTGCATCTAAAAAACCACACGGACAGTCACGCCCTCCCCCTCTACGCAACGAAGAACACCTGTGGAGGATCATGGGACGGGTGCATAAAAGGAGAGCTCGGAGCACAGTCAGACACGGAACCTTGTTCAGGCTTGCTACTCGCTCGCGTACTTTGAATCTGCTCTCCCACCTCTCCCGAGCTCCCCTTCCTTGTCCTTCTTCCCGAACCCTTCTCCCTCGTCTCCAAGTTCTCCTGGTATTCTTCAACCTCCTGCTCGTCTCTTGGATTACGTGTCTTGGATTATCCCTTTCAACCATATTCGCTCATCGGTGACCTTGTGCCTGTTTTTTTGACAACGAGTTTGGATCTCCCTTAAATAAACGCCCTACAATCTACACTTGGGTCTGGCATCTGACTTCCTGGAGGAAATCATGACACAGACTCTTTGCCACCTTCTCATCCCTTCTGTGTCCCCCGCCACATCCTCCTCTCTCTTCTGTCATTGCTGACGACTTTGTTTTGCAGAGACAAAGTCAAAGCAATCACTGACAAGTTCTCAGCATCAACCTGCCCGGTTCGCGCTGGACCTCCCTGCGAAGCTATCCTTTCCACATTCAATCCGCTCTCCGAATCTGAAATCTCTAACCTCCTGATATTGCGCAGAGCCACCACTTGCTCGCTTGATCCGATTCTATCGTTACTCTTACAGAACATTTGCCCGCAACTCTCCACCTTCATCTCTAAAATCATTAAGTCCTCTTTCTCCTCTGGCTGTGTCCTAGCTGCCTTCAAAACTGCTCTAATTTCACCTCTGTTAAAAAAAACCCTCCCTGGATCCCAATCTGCTTGAAAATTACAGACCTGTCTCTCTCCTCTCCTTCCTGTCTAAAACCCTAGAGCGGGAAGCCTGTGATCAACTGTCTGATGGGTGGTCAAGAAGAGCTACCTTGTCGCGGTGACCCCTGGGTAACGTCCCTGACGGCTAAGCGCTCTTTAGCTGATCAAACTGGTATCACTACTGCCATGCACAAAAAGGAACTTTGCCGAGAAAAATCTCTCAAGACTTGACCAACCCAACAGTTCTTCAATTTAAGGTTGAAGGACTGACACCTGCCAAACGTGCTATCATTAAGCAACTTGCTACTGAACATAATGCAGTTGCAGTCTTACTTCAAGAAATGCACAGCAACTCAGATGATCAGGGGAAGATCAGTGGCTTCAACCTAGTTAAAGCTATACATGAAGAACATCACAGTATAGCCACGCTAGCAAGATCAGATGTACAAATTTCTGACGTGACAACTTTGTCAAGAAACAACAATATTCAATGGATAGCTGCAGATATCGATGAAGTCAAATTTGTGAACATGTACAAACCACCGAAAGCGGTTTTTACATTTCTCCCAGTATTTAGCCACCCAGCAATATATGTTGGCAGCTTTAACTGTCAACACATCAACTGGAGCTACAGCAATAATTCAGCCTGTGGAGAACAACTAGTCAACTGGGCATCAAATGCCGACTTGCAACTTCTTTATGACAGCAAGCAACCAGCCAGCTTTCATTCAGGAAGATGGAACAGTGGCACAAATCCAAACCTGGCTTTCGCAACTAAATGTGACAATCCACAAACCATTAGCCTAACAAGAACAGTATTGGGCATACTCCTAAGATCACAACATTGACCATCTATAATACAACACCCTGCACTGATTACGCCCATACCAAGCTACCCAGTTAAACGTTGGAATCTGCGGAAAGCCAACTGGAACAATTTTGCTAAGGACATTGAAGAAGCTATAAGCAACCTTGAAGAACCAACTAAAGATAAGTTAAATGAATTATGCAATAAATTCACCAAAATTATTATGGAAAAAGCTTGAAAGCACATTCCTAGAGGTGTAATAAAACTCTTTGTTCCCAGCTAGGATGAAGAATGTCAAGAATTATACAAAAAACACCAAAGCGCTCAAACTAATGAAGAAGTCTAAATCACAGCTTCCAAACTAATTGAGCACCTAGACAAAACCAGGCAAGAATGCTGGAGGGAAGCAGTGGAAAGCATAGATTTCTCACATTCCAGTAGGAAAGCATGGACAGCCATCCACAAACTTACTGGCACAAGGAGAAAGATAAAACCTAACAACACATCTGTTAAAGCTCCAGATGTAGCCACATATTTTATCCAAAATGGCAAATTTGCAAAACGTGATAAAGTGTTTTCCCGTAAAGTGCTCAATGAACTAAAAGAAGAGTTACACAAACCTTCAGAAGATTTGAGCCTATATCAAGAGTTTTCACCTCAAGAAATAGATAGTGCAATCAAACATCTCAAACCTGGTAAAGCTCCAGGCCCGGACAACATTCACCCAGAATTCATCGTAAATGCTAGCAAACAGACTATCAATTGGCTTAGGATGTTCTATAACATATGTCTTAAAGAAAACAAAATTCCAAAAATATGGCGACATGCAAAAGCGATTGAGATACTGAAGCCGAATAAACCACCAGGTGAAGCTATTAGCTACCGACCTATCAGCCTGCTGTGCATTACATACAAACTATTCAAGAGATTAGTCTATAACCACATCCAGCCAATAGTCGACCCACAGCTGCCGGATGAACAATCTGGTTTCTGACCGGGAAGATGCACCACTGACCAAGTCATGCTACTACCCGAAAACATTGAGGAAAACTTTCAGAAAAGCCTAAAAAGTGGCGCTGTGTTCATTGACTTGTCTGCAGCATATGACACAGTTTGACACAAAGCTCTATCACTGAAACTCCACCAAAGAAACCCGAACAAGATATTAGTTAAGTTTATACTTACTCTGACAACCAACCGAAGCTTCACAATGACAGTAGGGAAGGACAGCAGTAAGAAAAGATTCCTGAAAAAAGGTGTTCCCCAAGGATCAGTTCTTGCTCCCCTGCTGTTCAACGTATACACCGCTGATATACCAACAACAGCATCCAAGAAGTTCATCTACGCAGACGACATCACTCTATTAATTGCAGCAAAAAACTCCAAAGGAATAGAAATGTCATTAAGCTCTGATTTAAACAAACTAAGTGACTACTTTCAAAAATGGAGACTCCAGCTCAATACCAGTAAGACTGTATGTAGCTGCTTCCACCTTACTAATGCCTTAGCAGACTACAAACTGAAAGTTACATGCAAAGGGAATGCTATTCCTTCAAACAATTTCCCAAAATACCTTGGAATAACACTTGACAGAACACTCTCTTATAAACATCATTTAGACCAACTGTCAAAGAAAGTAAATGGAAGGAAGAACTTACTGAGAAGACTAGCTGGCCTCTCATGGGGAGCAAACTTCAAAGTGCTACAAATAACCTCAACAGCACTCATTTACTCTGCAGCAGAATACTGTGCACCAGTATGGGCTAGAAGCACCCACATTAACAAAGTAGACCGCGCTTGGAACACCACAATGAGAATTGTATCTGGCTGCATCTGCTCCACACCAACGACTTGCTTACCTGTTGTAAGCGACATACCTCCACCTGATATCAGGAGAAGTACACAGTGCATAGCACTGGCAAAACACTCCTTAAACAATAAAAGATCATTGCTTTACAGTCACCTAACCGCTATTACCTCTACCCACCAAAAGCAACTCCGCCTGAAATCTCAAAGGCCTTTCCATCAGTGCGTGGTGCAGCTGCTTGACAACAGCAGTGGCATGTCACCAAAGGCCTGGGCGGAAGCTGAGTGGCAAAAGCAATGGACAAAGGACAGTGGCTCATGGCTACACAGATTTATCCGAGTGCCGTCGTCTGAACCACCTGGAAGCCAGCTGCACAGACACTGCTGGGAGCGCCTAAATCGACTACGCACCGGGCATGGCTGATTCAGGGCACACATGTACAAAATGGGACTAGTAGACAGCCCTAGATGCCCATGTGGAGAGCAGCAACAAACTGCAGAACATCTGCTGGCTTACTACCCCACGTACACACCCACTCAAGTGGATCTGACAAACATCGATGACACAGACGTTACACTCTGGCTACATGAAACCAATTTTACAGCTTAAAGCTTCCCTATGTTGCAGGAGGTCTGTTTTTTATCATCCGATAAATAAATAAATAAATAAATAAAGAAGTAAATGTTTTCCTCACCCAGAACCATCTCCTCAATGGTTATCAGTCGGGATTCAAAGTTGGTCACTCCACTGAGATGGCCATTCTGGTGGTGTCTGATGCTCTCCAAACTGATAGAGCTGCCTCCCTCTTCTCGGTCCTCATCCTCCTCGATCTGTCTGCAACATTCGACACAGTCAACCACCGGATTCTACTCTCCTCTCTTAATCAGCTTGGGGTCAAAGGTGTGGCACTAAGATGGTTTGAGTCCTACCTATCCGAGAGATCCTATCAAGTGGTCTGGCGGAGCTCTTGTTCTTCTCTTCTGCCTCTCTCAATCGGTGTCCCGCAGGGCTCTGTATTGGGTCCTCTTCTTTTCTCCATCTACACCTCCTCCCTCGGTCCCGTCATAGCCTCCCATGGATTCAAATACCACTGCTATGCTGATGATACCCAGCTCTTTCTCTCCTTTCCACCTGGAGCGTCAGACATTTCTGCACGCATAGCTGCCTGCCTGGCAGACATCTCTTCATGAATGTCTGATCACCACCTTCAACTCAGCATCTCCAAAACAGAGATTGTTTACTTCCCAGCTGGCCTGTCCTCCTTTCACGATCTATTGATCAAACTGGATAACTCACTCATTTCCCCTACCTTCTTAGCTAAGAATCTGGGAGTAATGATTGACACAAGACTTCTCTCAGCGCATCCAAGCCACAACCCGGTCCTGCAGATATATCCTGCATAACATTTGTAGGATCCGTCCCTACCACACAATTCACTCTGCCCAACTACTTGTCCAGGCCATGGGGACTTCCCGTCTGGACTACTGCAACTCTCTCCTGTGTGGCCTTCCTGCTACTGCCATCAAACCTCTGCAGCTGATTCAGAATGCTGTTACACAAATTGTGTTTGATTTGCCAAAGCGTTCCCACGTATCTCCTCTACTCATTTCTCTGCACTGGCTTCCTATAGCTGCCCGAATCAAAATCAAGACCCTGGTTATTGGCTACAAATGCATCAGCAGAACTTCTCCCACCTATTTACAGGACTCGATCAACCGCTACACCACAGCCAGACCCCTTCGCTCGTCTACTTCTGCTCACTTGGTGGTCCCACACACAAAAGGTAAAGCACGGATGTTCTTGGTTCTGGCTTCGTTGTGGTGGAATGACCTTCCCCTCTCACTCAGAACCGCGGAAACTCTGTTTACATTCAAGAAGGGTCTGAAAACTCACCTTTTCTGGACCCATTTCGCCCAAGATCTCTTAAGCTCATGTACGGTGTAAATGTCCACGCACCATATCTTCATGAGCACCCCAGATAAAGCCTTTATTCAGCCACTACTCTGACATTGTATTTGCTTGTTTGTGTATCTTATAATATTACAAAAAAAAAAAAAAAAATTAGTAGCAGGGTATCAGGATTTGTCTATCCTGTGTTTTATGCACCTACTCAGCTCCTGTGCAATCACGGAATCTCACTGAGACAACTGTCGCTCCTGCGCTATGTCCTGTTTTTCCTCGTCCCTTGCTTTCTGTGTCCGTTCTCTGGCTGTCCAACTTTCGCATCATCTCCTGACCTCGTCTATGGATCCTTGCTCTCACTCTGACCGCCGATCGACTGACTCATCGCCTGTCAATGAGAACTTGCCTGATCTCTTGGTTCCTGATGACCAATCCTGCACTTGGGTCCAGCCCCCTCGCGTCCTTTGTTCCATGTGACAGAAGATTCCGTCTTACACACGGACCCAGCAGCAAACAAAAGCATGAGAAGTGCTGCAACAACGCACTTTGCGTCTGGACGTAAAACCGGTGCCGGAAAAGACACGAGTTTCCTTGCTATACCCTGGATCGTCACCAGATGTCGCACATGCTCCACCGACGAATCCTCTGGCCGCCTCGACAGGCTGTTGGATTAATTAATACGGCAGGAGATCGCTGTAGACAATCAGCTCCGTGCACGTTTGCTACAGCCACAGCCGGCCACGAGAGAGGCCCTAACACCCTTGCGAGTCGGCAGAGGCCACCTGGCCTCTGCAGAAAAACAGATATGGCTCTGAGAAGGTCTTTGCCTCTACTGTAGGGGTGGTGGTCACTATGTCGCAACCTGCTCAGAAAGGCCTTTCCTAGGAGGACCCCAAGCCCGACAGTCCAAGGTGAGTGACCCCACCCCAGGCAGTCCCTCAGTTCACAGTTCCCACAGTCCTAACATAGGAGAGGGGTGGTCGTGGGGTGGTTACACGTGCATTCGTAGACTCTGGAGATGCTAGCAGCTTCTTGGATGCCACTTTCGCCCAGTCACATAGTATTCCCATGCGCCACTGTGACGTCATGTTATGGGTGAAGGCACTCAATGAGCAACCACTAGGTACAGGGGTGGTGGAGTCCCAAACAGTGGAGATCTGCCTTCAGACAGGGGCATGTCACAGGGAGACCATCTCTTCTTTTTAATCAAACCCCAGGTCACCCCAAAAATTCTAGGGTACACCTGGCTGGCCTTGCATGATTCGGTGTTCCCATGGAGTTCTGGGGAACTGGTCTCATGGGGAGAGCGGTGCCCTTCCTCTTGTCTTTCCTTACCTTATAGGGCAACGTCAGTTGAGAGTCCTGACTCCACACAACCTCCGACTGTGCCATAGGAGTATACGGACCTCACTGAGGGCTTTAGCAAATCACGCATGTTTGCCCTACAGCCACACCGTCCATGGGACTGTGCCATCAACCTCCTGCTAGGAACCTCCCCTCCGAGTGGTCGAGTTTACCCACTGTCTCTACCTGAATAGAAGGCCATGGAGGAATACGATATGTGATGGAGGCCCTATCCTTGGGTATTATTAGGCCCTCCACCTCACCGGCCTCTGCAGGGATTTTTTTTGTGGGGAAAAAAGTCGGTGGTCTGCGTCCCTGTATTGACTACAGAGGACGCAATGAAATTGCTGTAAAATACTCTCATCCCCTGCTGTTAATCACTGCCGCACTTGCACTGGTCTTTACCAAATTGGATCTTCGCAGTGCGTACAATCTCATCCGAATAAGATAGGGAGATGAAAGGAAAACTGCATTTAGCACCGCACTAGGCCACTATGAATACCTGGTTATGCCGTTCGGGTTAGCTAATGCCCCTTCTGTATTCCAGGCTTTTGTTAATCACGTGCTGGGCAATTTGGTGAATAAGTGTCTCCCAGTATACCTTTGTGACATCCTGGTGTTCTCGCCTTCTATGGCCGAGCATGTGACCCATGTCAGAGAGGTACTCAGTCGCTTATTAGAGAACGGCTTCTTTATTAAGGGTGAAAAATGTTTGTTTCACCAGGAGCCTGTGTCTTTTTTGGGTTTTATCCTTGGTCCAGACGGGGTAGCAATGGACCCGGCTAAGGTCCAGGCAGTGTTGGACTGGCCCAGTCCGACCTCCGTGAAGGCTTTACAACAGTTTTTTGGGTTTGCGAATTTTTACCGCCGGTTTATTCACAGAGTCAGTAGCCTCGCTGCTCCTCTTATCACTCTCCTCAAGGGTAAAAGGTCCCAGCTCTCCTGGCAGCCAGAGGCCCTTTAGGCATTCCAGGACCTCAAGCAGCATTTACCACCGCACTGATCCTTAAGCACCCTGATCCCTCACTACCTTTTGTTGTTGAGGTAGAAGCCTCGATTGCGGGTGTCCAGGTGGTTTTATCACAAAGACAGGGAACCCCAGCCATGCTCTACCCGTGTGCAGACTTCTCACGTAGGTTGTCACATGCAGAATGCAATTATGAGATCATTAACAGGGAATTGTTAGCTATCAAGCTGGCTCTGGAGGAGTGGAGACACTGGTTGGGGGGGACTACTCACCCGTTCTTGGTCGTTATGGACCACCGAAACCTTGAGTACCTGAAGACAGCCTGTTGGCTCAACCCTCGGCAAGCCTGCTGGGTCCTCTTCTTTACCAGATTCTGGTTTACAGTCTCCAGCTGTCCTGGTGCCAAGCACACCAAGGCTGACGCCCTGTCCCGGTTGTACGACAAGGGCCCGACTACAGTAATGCGCGAGACCATCCTGCCTGGTACTTGCTTCCTGTACGTTGGCAAATCACGCAGGACCTCGAGAGGGCCCAAGTGGAGAAACCCAGTCCAGTCGATGCCCCCGAAGGCAAGGAGTATGCCCCTTCCAGGATGTGCCCACAGCTCCTCCACTGGGTGAATGACGTCCCAGCCGCTGGCCACCCAGGGTGTTGACGGACCCTGGCCCTGCTCAAAAAGAAGTACTGGTGGCCCTCTCTTTGGGAGGACGTACAGGAGTTTGTGGAGCCATGCGAGGTATGTGCCTAGGCTAAGACCCCGAAACAAAAACCTGCAGGGCTATTGGAGCCCCTTCTGGTTCCAGCCAGGCCTTAGTCACATGTAACGGTAGACTTTCTGACAGACTTACCACCCTCTGAGGGTAATACAGTGATTCAGGTTTTCTAAGTCTTGTCGTCTGCTTCCTTTGCCTCGACTCCCCACTGCCCTGGCGACAGTTGAGCATCTCTTTCAGAACGTGTTCCAGATCTTCAGGTTGCCCAAAAACATTGTCTCCAACCGGGGTCCTCAGTTTGTGTCCAGGGTGTAGAGAGCATTCTGGCAGAAGCTTGGAGTGTCTGTTAGCCTCACATCCAGATACCATCCTTAGGCTAATGGACAAGTGGAGCGACTGAATGAAGACCTCGGTTGCTTTCTAAGGAGCTACTGCAGACAAGACCAGGACCAATAGTCTCGTTTCCTGCCCTGAGCCGCATATGGCCGTGACTCCTTGTCCCATTCCTCTACAGGCCTGTCTCCTTCCTGCTGTGTTCTCGGTTACCCATCTCCCTTGTTTTCCTGGCATCCCGGGTTCCTCTGAGATCCCTGCTGTGGATAACTGGCTCCTGAACAGCGAGGCAGCGAGGCAAGAGGTACAGGACCATCTACAGCAAAGCATACACTGATATAAGCAACAGGCGAACTGACACCACCACACCTTGCTTTTCCAGCCTCGGCAACGGGTATGATCATCCACAAGGGGCATTCACCTGAAATTGCCCTTCAAGAAGCTTAGCCCACAGTTTATAGGCCCATACAAGATCCTTCGCCGGATCACCCCAGTCATGTACCAGTTGCAACTGCCTTCTCGTTTAGCAATTGTCCCACATTCCATGTCTCCTGTCTCAAGCCCTACAGTACCCAGCCTGCTCCAAGCCGCTCCGGGTGACCCGACACTCACTCGAGTGGAAGTGGATGGGGAAGCGGCCTACACCATTAGCACCCTCCTTGACTCCAAACGCAGGCGTTTACTACCTCATGGACTGGGAGGGATACGGCTCTGAGGAACGCAGCTGGGTGCCGGCTTGCAATATCCTCAATTCGTCCCTCATTGCCGATTTTCATCAGGACCATCCGGATAAGCCAGCTCCGCATTCCAGAGGCCACCCTCCTTCGAGACGTTGCAGGGCGGCTGGAGCAGCCCATAGGGAGGGGGGTACTGTCACGTCCACGCTGCATCACACCAATCAGTACACACAGCCTTAAAAGACGCTCCTCAGCTCCCGTACAATCGTGGAATCTCGCTGAGACAGCCGTCCCTCCTGCGCTATGTCTAGTTCTTCCTCGTTCCTTGCTTCCTGTCTCCGTTTCCCAGCTTTGACCCTTTGCTTCGTCCCCTGACCTTGTCCTTGGATCCTCGTTCTCACCCTGACCACCGATCGACTGACTCTTCGCTTGTCCCTGACAACGAGAACTTGCCTGATCCCTTGGTTCTTGACGACCGATCCTCCACTTGGATCCAGGCACCCCGCGTCCTCGGTTCTGCATGACAGAAACTGTGCACCATCATCATTCCATGTATGTATTCTAGCTATTTAGAATTCATGGAAACATGGCTAGACTCGCGAAGGGCGCAATTTAAATTAAAAAAAAAAAAAATCTTATACATGAAAACATGCATTAACATTTTTTAATGGTCGTTTTATTATTGTAACCTCCTGCCTCCTGCTCATTCCAGCACGTCACCGTCCAACCTGGTCCTCCGCCTCTGAGTGTCTTCCTCCACACAACTGGCCACACGATGTGCATTTATTTTCTGCACAAATTCTTCTCTGCTGTTGCAAGAGACAAGGCAGGAGACAGGAGATGCAGTCGTCCGTAGCTGTGGACTTTTATTGGCCTAGACAGCAGAGAAGGACGGCGATGGGAAAGGAGGAGCAGGGAACAGGTAGGGAAAGGTTTCGTGCTGGCTGGAAGAGTCAGGTCGATCAGGACGTGTGCTTCATGTCAGGGATCGGGTCTGCGGTCGTCTCGGTCTGGTTCTCCTCCTCGGTCTCTTCTCTCTACTGCTGGGCACTGGGGAAGAAATAGGAGATGAAATCAACCCCAGTTGTGGCTGCTTTAACCCTGTCTCCGCCCCCTCCCTGGGCAGCCTCGGCGTGCTACAGCTGTATTTAAAGCTTTTTGTCCTATGGCTAAATCACCAAAAAGGAGAAATCATGAGATGTTGAAGCTTATGTCACAAATTCTCGAACAAAACAAGAAATGTTTTCACTGTTGTACCGTCTCAGATGTTATAAAATAACATAGATACCTTGCTTTAAATATTTATTCCTAGGGGTCACCCTCACTGACAAACTCACATGGACTGAGCACACAGCATCGACCATCAGAAAGCCCATCAATGTCTCCACTTCCTTAGGCGTCTGAAGAAAGCCCGGATGTCCACTACAGTCCTCACCACTTTTTAGAGGTGTGCTATGGAGTCTGTCCTCACAGGATGTATTACATCCTGGGGTGGCAGTTGCTCCATACAGGACAAGAAAGCCCTACAGAGGGTGGTCAAAACAGCTCAGGAAATCATGGGCACACAGCTACCAGCAGTCCAGGACACCTGCAGCATTCGCTGCCTCAGAAAGATGATACGCATCATGAAAGATCATAGTCACCCCTCATGGGCACTTTTCTCTTCTTTACCATCTGCAAAGCGGCTCAGGTCTATTCGAACCCGTGCTGCTAGGTAGAGGAACAGCTTCTATCCCACTGCTGTAAGAGTATACAACACTAACCAATGTGCCACCTTTAGTAATTAGAGTTGGACTGCTCCCCCCAAGCACATTGGTAAATTACACTGACACTTTAAGCATTCTCATTCTCATTCTCTCATCTGAGTTCTCTGGCTGTCAACTGGTATTATTGTTATTACTGTTACCATTATTTATTGCTATTGCTGTTGCACTACTCACTGTCATTGTCATTGTTTTGTTTGTGCAGTATTTCTATTGTCTCTGTCTTTGTCCATAGTCTGTGGAGAAGCATTCAGGAAGAATTTCATGATACTTGTACATGGCACTTGTACCTATGACAATAAACTTGAACTTGACTTAATGAACAGAGCAGAGTGACATTAACAGTATTTCCCATGGTTTCCTGTGAGAAAACAGCCCAACAGTTTCAGGCCATATTAGGATTATATAATAGTGGGGGTCTGGGGGGGGCTGAAGTGGATTCTTCGCTTACACTGTAGTGAAAATCGGCGCTGATCACTGTAGTAACACCGGTCTTTGCCGGGTGAGGAAGGGCCCACTGTTCGAACACAGTGTCCAGTGTCTTCGTGTGTTTCCACAGGAGCACAAACGGCTCTTACTTCCGTGTTCGCCCTGTCGCCCTGCTGCTCCAGAGGCAATGCTGAACTGCTCAGTCTCGGCTGTCTTGCCAGTGGCTACTTCCCGGCGGACTCAGTCACCTTCAAGTGGATGGATGCAGACGGCAAATTGGTGTCCGACTTCCTGCTGTACCCGTCGGTGAAGAGCGGTGTCACCTAAAGTGTGATCAGTCAAGTGCGGGTCAAAGCCGTGGACTGGGAGGTGAAGAAGTCCTACAAGTTTATTGTAGAGCAACCGGCACAGACAGACCCGATGGTCAAGGACTTTTCGAAGAAGCCGCCTCCAAGTAAGGCTTTTCCCTTTTTTAATTTCATAATTTTCATCATCATTCATCAGAACATGTTACATTTTCTCGTAATTTCAAAAAAGCAATTCAGAAGAATGTGTTGTATAAACTCAAAAATACTACCAATAAAATTATGTTACAGGTTTACTCAGAAATAAGTAATAAATCAATATTGTTGTAATGTTGTAGTCTGTCCAAACCACTCGCCCCATACGGGACATGGGGAACCGGAGCCTAACGCGGCACACAGGGCGTAAGGCCGGAGGGGGAGGGGACACACCCAGGATGGAAGTAATGTTGTAATGGCGATGATCAAATTAGCCAATGATCTAATTTTCTGTTTGTCTTCAGAAGTTAATGTTAAATTAGGAAAGCATAATGAAGCGCCTTTGTAAGAGTTAACACTGAAATCCACACACACACACACACACACTGGCTGAAACTGCTTGTCGGGGTCGTGGCGAACCACAGCCTAGCAAAGCAATACAGAGCACAAGGCTCGGGGAGGTCAGAACCATTTCTGAAATATGTGGAACATATAAGCAATGTAAAGTTAAAAAAGTATGCACAGTTGGAGCCAGCTCCATATAAATCAACACTTTGCACAAGAAACACAAAAAGCTGGACACTGGTGGCAAAGAGCATAAGAAATGGTTCATCAGCTACATTTCATACCCATCTGACCCTTCAAATGTAACTATTGCACAGACACACACACACACACACACAAGCAGATACACCCCATTAATTGTTTGGATTTTGATTGATGTACCTGCACTAAATGCAAATGCATATTTATTCATGCTGTTTCTGTGGATTTGTATTTATGTAATGGCTTTTTTTTGTTTTGTGTGATGTCTGAGGTAAATTGATTGCTGAGCTGGTGAAGCAAGACAAATTTCTGTGCAAACAGACAATAAAGTGTTATCTAATCTTATCTTATTGTCTTTGATCGCCAAGCCAGTAAGAAATATGAAAGGTTCATTATCTCCTGTGCTATGAAACGTGAAATGGTATTTTACTCAAAAAGGTCATGGGTGTGGGAAAATCATCTTAATCGCCATCAAAATCACACAGTGTGCAGAAGTTTGGAAGGTGTTCTGCTTTACAACATTAAAGTGAAAGATCACTCAGTTGCTGTTTTAGTCAAAATCTTTGTAATTGTTAGCAACTATTCAAAATAATAATTCTGCTTTGCTCGCTTTAGCTTTTTGGTCTTTAAACCAGCAGGATGGTGTAAATTGAATGGGTCATAGACTCTATGAATGACATTCATACACTCATCCCAAACTGTAAATATGCACTAATTCATTCACCGAGTGTATTATTAGCAGATTCCCATGTGGTACACACATAAAAGAAACTACTTGCATTTGCAGTCAATAACTAATATGGAAACTTTGTGAGCACCTTAACCCTTAACTTTTTGTCCTAAACATTGCTGTTTCAGAAAGCTACTTTTTATTTAAAAGGGCTTACTACTGGGATGCAAGCTGCATGCTTTCAAATTGTTCAGTTGTGCAGCTGCACACTCCTTCTCGAAGAGTGATGAGAGGACTATTTCTAAAAGCACTTCTAAATCACATGGCAATTAATATGAATGTCCTACAGAAATATCACAGTGCGATAGATTGTGGGTGAGCAAGAACCACAGTCAAAAGATGTACTGGTGTAACAAACAGGATTCTTGGGAAAGCCATTTAGAGTTAGTGCTTTAGAACTACTGATTGGAGTCATAGTGGGCTTGGAAATGTAGATTTCATGTGATTCCTGTTCACCCAGTAAGACAGACACCCTGCCTCGCTTACCTTGTGTACTTTGCAAATGTCTTCTCCGTTGTCACACGCCCCCGGGAACGAGCAAAGCAGCAACACCTGCATCCAATCAAGAAGACCTGGGATAAAAGAGACTCCGCATCCACGCCCGGATGCGGATTCTTGCAGTCATCCTAGTGGTCTTGCGGTTTCTGCATCTTGCCTGTCATGTCTTGTCTGTTTACCGTTCCTGGTTCTGACCGTTGCCTGTTCTTTGACTTATGAGTTGCCTGCCTTGCCACGTTCGCCCCTGGAAAGACCCACGCTTGTTCCTGACCCTGAGCTTGCTTCGTCCTTTGAACCTGATTCACTAGAATAAAAACCAACCCGCAATTGGGTCCACAACTCACCTGTCTTGGTCCTCATGCTTGACATCTGTGTTTTCCTGTTTCTGGTGTTTCAAATGTCTTTGTCAAGTTATTAAAGCCCAATTTTAATTAATCAATGAGCTACTCCATGGAGCAGCTCAAGAGGACAATATATATTTTAATAGTGTATGAAGTTCCTTTTTGGTGTTCTGTACTGGTCCCAAAGGGGGCGCAGTGGCGCAGTGGATTGGACCGGGTCCAGCTCTCTGGTGGGTCTGAAGTTCAAGTCCTGCTTGGGGTACCTTGCGACGGCCTGCCGTCCCATCCTGGGTCTGTCCCCTCCCCCTCCAGCCTTATGCCCTGAGTTGCCGGGTTAGGCTCCCCGCGGCCTGGTATGGGACAAGTGGTTCAGAAAATGTGTGTGTGTGTGTGTGTGTGTGTGTGTGTGTGTGTGTGTGTGTGTGTACTGGTCCCAAAATATAAATTAACATGTTTTTGTGTTATTCTTATTTTGTAAATGTTATTGGCAAGTTAGAGGGGGTGCGGTGGTGCACTGGTGCAGTGGGTTGGACCGGGTCCAGCTCTCTGGTGGGTCTGGGGTTCGAGTCCCGCTTGCGGTGCCTTGCGGCGGACTGGCGTCCCGTCCTGGGTGTGTCCCCTCCCTCTCCGGCCTTACGCCCTGAGTTGCCGGGTAGGCTCCGGTTCCCCGCGACCCCATATGGGACAAGCGGTTCAGAAAATGTGTGTGTGTGTATTGGCAAGTTTACAGATGTTATGATGAGATGTAAAGCACAAAGCCCTAAAGTAATTAAACCAAAGTAGATGTTTGTATTGTCTCTATACGTTGTGTGGTGAACCTGTCATGTTGTTTTGTGAAGTATGACTGATGTACCCTTTTCCCACATGTTTATTGTATTAGTTTGCCTTTATGTTGTTGTGTTGCCTTTGTCTGATAGCTTGTAGCTGTGCTGCTATGGAAATGTACCCCTTTGACGAGTGCAATTTTACTAAAAGAAACTGCTGTCAGCTAAAAAAAAATAAATGTTACTGCAAATGAGACAGTATATTTTCTGTGCAGAACCTGAGATATGTGGAGATGTAGCCTGATACATCTCGTAGCAAGGCAATTTTAAAATATAAGGAGTAAAGCCAGATTTTCAACAAATGCAAGTTCATAATCAGTTTTCATGAACATACTTATGAATCATTGTCTTTAACATTTATTTCATGTTCTTGGGATTATATCAGTGCAACATAAAGCATTAATATGTACATCAAATGTGTATGAAAAAATTTGTGTCACGTCTCCATCAACCAGCGGATCTGCGACACCTGCTGTTCCCTGATGGAACCGAAGATAAAAAAGGACGTCGAAGAGGAGACAATGCGGAACCTTGTTCAGTGACTTCCCTTGCATGCCTGACTGTGTTACCTGTAACTCCTTCCTGCCTCGACCTTTGCTTGTATATTCCTTGACCACGATTCTCGCCTTGCCCTGTGTATTCTGTTTGCCGATCGCCCGACCCTCACCTGTCCCCGACTTCTCTCTTGGATTACGTCTGTCTGCTATAATAAACATCACTTTGAAGAACTCTGCACTTGAGTCCGTCATCAAGCGGAACAAAACTACGACAGAAGGTTCCCCCTCATATCCGGACTCAGCAGAACTCGCCCAGATGCGCAACGCGCTCGCTGCCCAGGGGGCGATCATCGGTGCTCATGAGCAGTCACGGGCACGACTGGAAGACACAGTCAAGAGGCTGCATCAAGCCATGCAAACGGCAGGGATTATCCAGTCCCCCGTGACCACCACGCCCGTGATTCCAGCCGGTCCTGCACCACCCGTGCCTCTTGAGGAAAGTGGACCTGACACAACCATCGCCATTCCTGAGAGGTATGATAGCTCACCTGATCAGTGCCAGGACTTTCTGATGCAGTGCGAATTAGTGTTTGAATGCTCCCCACGCATGTATCGGACTGATGAAGCCAAAATAGCGTTTGTGCTGTCCTTATTGGTGGGTCTGGCTCGTGCCTGGGCAGCGACGGGGTGGCGCACCCCCCAGAGGACCACTTACACTGCTTTTCGGGAAAAGTTTGAGGCAGTGTTTGATCACCCTCATGCTGGTTGCTCTGCTGGTGACTGTCTCTTGCACTTGAGCCAAGGAAACACGACCATAGCTGAATATGCTCTCGAGTTCCGTTCCCTTGCCGAAAGAAGCGGTTGGAACTCTGCTGCTCTCGTCACCAGTTTCTGCAATGGGCTTCACCCTCGGCTCCAGGCCAAACTAACCTACCATGGGGAGGACTGGACCTTGGATCGCTTTGTGAAGACCACCATCGCGATTGACAACCTAGGCCGGAGCCGACAGAGCTGTGGGAGTCAGACTGTCCTCCCCATGTCCAGGTCTGAAGAAGAACCAGGACCCATGCAGGTGGGGCCCAGTCGCCTAGGCCTTGATGAACGGAGACGTCGCCTGGTAGGGAACCTATGCCTTTACTGTGGCTCCCCGGAACACCTCCGTGCAGTCTGTCCAGTACGACCACCACAGGAGGCCTCCAGGGGATCCAAGATGAGTTTCGGGGAGCACCGGGGACAACTACGATTGCCAGCGTGTTTCTCCTGGGAGGGGAACCGGGTACATACAAGCGCTCTGATAGACTCTGGTGCAGCTGAGTGTTTTATGGATTGGGGCTTTGCCAGGAAGCACCATGTTCCCTTTAAAACATGTGAGGTCACACTTCAAGTTAAAGCACTTGACGGTCAGCCGCTTGGATCCGGTGTGGTGGACACTTGGACCATTCCACTCCAGCTAGAAACGGGAGCATGTCACCAAGATGTACTGACCTTTTCCCTGATCAGGGCCCCTGACACCCCGATTATTCTAGGCTACCCCTGGTTGACATTTCACGATCCAGTCTTCCGCTGGAGCACTAATGAACTGGTGTCTTGGGGAAAGACCTGTCACTCTTCTTGCCTGACTCTCCCCTGCTGTGCTACTTTGGTTGAGGGTGTGGAGGGCCTCCCCTAACCGGAGATACACCCGGACTACGAGGACCTGCGGGAGGTCTTCAGCAAAGCCCGAGAAGCTAAATTGCCTCCACATCGACCCTGGGACTACGCAATCGACCTCTTGCCAGGTACCACACCGCCCCGGGGCCGGGTGTATCCTCTGTCTTTACCAGAACAACGGGCCATGCAGAAGTACATAAACGAGGCCCTTGCTTCAGGCATTATCAGACCATCCACCTCTCTTGCAGTGGCTGGTTTTTTTTTTCATCAGCAAGAAAGATGGGGGTCTACGGCCACGTATCGACTATCGGGGGTTAAATACAATAATGGTCAAATATTCCCATCCATTGCCTTTAATTACGGCCGCATTGGAAGGCATTAAAGGTGCAAGCTGGTTCACCAAGTAAGACCTTCAAAGCTCGTACAACTTGATCAGGATCCGCGAGGGGGATGAATGAAAGATGGCATTTTCCACCACTCGAGGTCATTATGAGTATCGGGTTATGCCATTTGGCCTGGTAAACGCCCCCTCAGTCTTCCAAGCATTTCTGAACCACGTGCTGGGGGATTTCATTAATCATTGTGCTATTATAGGTATACCTAGACGATATCCTGATCTACTCCCGGACCCGAGACGAACACACTCGGCAAGTATGTGCAGTATTAAAGCGCCTCTTACAGCACCAACTGTATGTCAAGGGGGAGAAATGTGAATTCCACCAGCGCCAGATCTCCTTCCTGGGGTACATTTTGAGCCGGGAAGGGATCTACATGGACCTCCGGAAGGTCTGTGCGGTGACATACTAGCCCAGACCGACCACAGTAAGAGCGCTCCAATGCTTCCTTGGTTTCGCCAATTATTACCGTTATTTTATCCGAGGTTTCAGCACTCTGGCCGCCCCTCTCACTGCACTCACCGCCAGTAAGGAACATTGGCTCCCATGGAGAGAGGAAGCGGAGAGGGCGTTTCAGGAGCTAAAGACCCAGTTCACATCTGCCCCGGTGCTGAGACAATCAGACCCTTCTTTACCCTTTGTGGTGGAGGTCGATGCCTCCTCAGTTGGCGTGGGAGCCGTCCTGTCCCAGAGACAAGGGACCCACCGAAGCTATACCCCTGTGCTTTCTTCTCCCGAAAGATGACCCCGGCAGAACGAAATTATGATATCGGGAACCGGCAGCTCCTTGCCATCAAACTCAGGCTCGAGGAGTGGCGACATTGGTTGGAAGGGGCTGTCCACCCATTTCTTGTCCTTACGGATCACCAAAACCTCGAGTACCTTGAAACCGCTAAAAGGCTAAACTCCCACCAGGCTCGCTGGGCTTTATTCTTTACCAGGTTTAATTTCACTGTGTCCTATTGACCAGGTTCAAAGAACACAAAGGCTGATGCCCTGTCCCGACTTCATGACACTGAACCGACTCCGACCACCCCTGAGAGGATCCTCCCCAAGGGGTGCATTGTGGGCCCAATCCAATGGCAACTCCTCCAGGATATTCAAGATGCCCAAGCCAGTGAGCCAGAGCCACCCCGGAGACCCGAAGGAAGAGAGTATGTGCCCAGTCAATTCCGCACCGCAGTACTGAAGTGGGCAGACGAGTCCCCTGAGGCGGGGCATCCCGGTATTCGGCGCACCCTGTCTCTTTTACAGGGACGATTTTGGTGGCCATCCGTGACAGACAACGTCCAGGACTTCGTCCAAGCTTGTGTAACCTGTGCTCAGACCCGGACCCTGCCCGAGAATGCCGCTAGCCTCTTGGAACCACTTCCCATACCAACATGACCCCGGACAAACGTCGCGCTGGATTTCCTGATCGACCTACCTGCCTCTGAGGGTAAGACCGTGATACTCTCAGTGGTGGATCATTTCTCCAAAGCCTGTAGACTGATACCCCTCTGAAAGTTGCCCACTGCTGTTGAGGTTGCAGAAATCCTATCCGAGCAGGTATTCAGATTGTATGGACTTCCTGAAGACATCGTCTCAGACCGAGTACCACAGTTTACCTCCCGAGTCTGGAAAGCCTTTTGGAATAGGCTCGGTGTGACGGTAAGCCTTACATCAGGGTACCACCCACAGGCCGACGGACAGGTTGAACGCCTGCAACATGATATAGCAAGGTATCTACGGGCCTACTGTTCTCAACAACCACACCAATGGGCTTGCTACCTGTAGTGGGCAACATACGCCCACAACTCCGCTCAACACTCGTCAACAGGTGTCTCGCCATTTCAGTGCGTGTTGGGGTATCAGCCTGCTCTATTCCCTAGAGAGTCTCCAAGGAGTCCAGTCCTGGCTGTGGAGTCCTGCCATTGCAAAAGCGACCGAGTGTGGCGGACAGTCTGGAACCACCTGCTCTGCAGTGCCAAAAAGTACAAACATCAAGCAAACAGGCGTACCCTTTACTTCATTCCTGGGCAAAGAGTGTGGCTCTCCACTCGGGACCTTCATCTCAAGACCTCTCCTAAGAAGCTCGGGTCCCGGTACATCAGCCCATTCAAGGTTTTGCACCGAGTGACTCTTATTACCTACCGCCTTCAGTTGCCCCCGGACCTCCAGGTATATCCTACATTTCATGTATCTCTCCTAAAGCCTGTAGGGTGTCCCTCCACCAACCGCCGGCCTATCCAGCTCAGTCCCCTCCTTTACCAATTGATGGGGACTGAACGTACACGGTCCGGGCCCTGTTGGACTCTTGCAGGCGGCGGGGTCGGCTACAATATCTTGTCGACTGGGAGGGATTCGGACCGGAGGAGCGATCCTGGGTGGCAGCATAGGACATTCTGGACCCCACACTCATCTCTGACTTCCACAGGGATCATCCCGAGCGCCCGGCCCCTTGCCCCAGGTTTAGGTTAGGGGACATTTTCCAGCTCTAAATTTCAATAAAGTTCTATACAAGAACTAATGGTATGTGTATTTTTTACCTTTAAAAGTTTTACTTTGGAAAGAAATTCATATGTGCACATCAGCTTCACTATACTTGTCTTAAATGTTTGAAATTTTCCTAAGCATAAACCTTTAGATCAAAATGTGATAAGTTATGAAAAACAAATTCAATCAAGTGTGTCCAAACTTCTCACTGGTATTGTATTTGCACTTATTCACAAAGTGACACAACACAGAACACTTCAGCCACAAATGACCTGAACAGTGTGCCTGGAATGTGAGAAAATTCTTGGACACCTTGAGGAATCGTAAACACAGGAACATAAACATGAATACAGAGATAAGACGTAAAACCCAGACTCAGAAAATGTATACAGAGAAGTGGATGCCACAGGGGATGGGGAAGCGTGAGGTGACAGTACTGCTTGCTGAAAAGCTGTGCCACCCAGAAAAATAAATGAAACAGATACTGAAATTTGGTGAAAAGCAGTAGTTTCCCCCCCTCCCTCCAAGTGTGAAAGGCACAGCATTTGCATGTGTCTCAGTGGTTTGAGCCTTGAGGCACAAAAAGTCCCTCTGGAGCACAAGAGCAGCAGGTGCATGATCTGCTTGACTGGAGACGTGAACGAAAATAACCAAAACTGGTTCAACCCAGTGTGTTGGGGGGTGTGTGTTTGCTGCAGAAGAGAAGCTCAAGATATGACTGGAACTTTCTACAGTATTTAGAATATCTATTTTTTCCACATTTTTTAAGGTGACCATTTCTTCTATACTACAGGTTTGTAATTAAATTTTTTATTTTTTGCCTCAGGGAATGCCAAAGTTCTCAGATCTGAGTGCTAAAAAGCAAAGACAGAGGTAAATAGCAGTTGAGTAACAGAAATGAACAGTACAAAAATCAAGCAACAAACAAGAACTGTCAGTTATTGCCTTCATGAGAATTCCAGTCCTTTCAGGAAGTACCATCCAAATACTCAACTCAGAAAGTAGATTTGGGAAAACCATGACAGACATTGACCCCAGTGTTCATGAAATTGCTGTCTTTTTTTTTTTTTTTTTTTTTTACAGGTAACAAAGTACAAGTTTGTTGAGCACAGAGGAAATCAGGGGAGAAAAGAGTCTGATAGAAATGTGTTCGGAGACATTTCTTGAATGTTGATTGAGGTTCAGCAATTCCTAGTGAAGGAGGGAGGTCACGCCACCAGGTTAAAGCCAGAATCTTCATACTTCTGATTTTTTTTACCTCTAGTGCATGGGACCACCAAGCTGGCAGAGGCAGAGGAGTGTAGCAGTCTGGTCGGTGTAATGAGTTCTTGTTCTTAGACACTGGGGAGAAGTTCCATTGAGGGTTTTGGGATATGTATAGTACTTTACTGGTTTTAGATACCCAAGTCTGAGAGACAGTCAGACAATAAACACTTTGGCTGAGAACCTCACAAAAGTAGAGTTTCCTTTGAGACTGGATTACCAAGCTCTATATGGTGAAATGCATTTTTGTTTGCTCTGAGTTGGAGAGAAGTGTCTGTCAAATTAATAAAGATAAACGTAATGTGAACTGAATTGTGGGCATTTTCCCAGTCACTGTTTTTTTAGTTTTTATTAACCGTTCTGTTACCTGTGTATCGTTTCTTGCTGGAAAGTGTTGATGTCTGACCTCCTCTGTCATGCCCTCCACATCCACACAACCGGGAACACCTGCGGCGGGTCATGAGACGTGTGGATAAAAGGGAGCTTAAAGTGCGATAGGACCTGTCCTCAGCGGCAGCATTAGCTCTCTCGTCCTTTTCCCTCATTCCCTTTTCTATCCTCCTTCTTCTCGTCATCTCCTCGATATCTTTGATCTTCGGCTTGTCTCTCGGATTACAACTTCAGATTCTCCCCAGTACCACGACTGCGCCTCGGTGACCCCTTGCCAGTCCTTTTGACCACGTCCTCGGATTCTCCCTGAAGAAACCATCCAGTGCACCGCAGTTGGTCCGGTGCCTCTGCCCGAGTGGAAACCATGACATCCTCTTTCTCTTTAACGATGCAGTTTCTTTTTTACACAGTCATAATTTCACACTGCTCCCCCTGCCACATCAAATAATTCCAGTTTTCTGCATTAATGCACCTAAAATTCTGTCAATTCTTGGCTTTTCCACACTATTAGTTTTAAATTCTGCTTTTAAGTAATTAAATTTATTAAACTAATAAAATCACATATTAAAAGACTCATTGGAAACAAATATACATTTATTAGTTTAACAGGTCATATGAAGCTGCAGGAACTACCTGGGAAACAACTTATTTCAAAATCAGATCACACACACACACACACTTTCAGAACCGCTTGTCCCATACAGGGTCACGGGGAACCGGAGCCTACCCAGCAACACAGGGCATAAGGCTGGAGGGGGAGGGGACACACCCAGGACGGGACGCCAGTCCGTCGTAAGGCACCCCAAGCGGGACTCGAACCCCAGACCCACCGGAGAGCAGGACCCGGTCCAACCCACTGTGCCCCCTAAAATCAGATTACTTTTCATTTATTTTTTTCACTTAACTCTGACAAGTTCCCAATGTGAGAAGGATCTCTCTACACACCTTTTTCTAAATATGTCTTTCTGAAGTCCACAAGAGTCCTTCTTGCAGGGTCAGGAAGACGCTGAAAGGGACATTTTGGAGAAGCTGACTGGTGACACACAACCCAGCTTTTGTCTCCATCTGTTGGTGATGTAGCAGAATAACAAGGCTCTGCTGACTCGTAGGAGTAAGAAGGTTTAGTTGATAGGCTTTAAACCCAAATCAAATAAATAGAAATTTTGTTCAGTAACAATGGTTACAAAAGATTTAACTGAACAAGATGTTTCATGCTTAGTTTTCTCCTCAGAAAATTTAAATGTGTTAGAATACATCATGGTAATAAGTCAAAAATATTGTACTGATAATGTAGAGTGATAGTTTTACTGTTGTCACCCCTTCTGTAAATCCCCCCATCACGGAGGAAGACTATGCATTTTACAAACAGTCAAAGATACTATGTGCACCATCCTTGTCTCCCTTCCTTGGGAAGAAGACCTGAGTTGCATCACTTTTTGTATATTCATTTTCCAGATCAGAGATCGCCCCTTGCCACTTAGAGGCAGCAAAAATCTCTCTACAACATGGTTTGTAAGTTGCTTAAGCGGGGAGTAACTATAACGAGAGACAAATCAAGAATTCCACCAATCCCACCATTTTTTTCAGAAATTGATTATCCATTTCAGAGCTGCGATGGCCATAGCCTTATTCCCAGAAGCACTGGCCGTCAGGTTAGGAAGACCCTGCATGGGATACCCATTCATTGCGTGGGAATCACACAGATCAGTTCTCTGTTCCAGTTTCCACTGGCTCTCTATGTCTACGAGGATTCAATTCAAAATACTCACCCTGGCCCAAAGATATGATCCTCACTAGCTTTAGTCATCTGTGCCTACTGGCTACCTTGAAACCTCCATTCTGCCTCCAACTGCCTATTGTCTGTGTGTCCCCTCCTCACTATAAGTCATTCATTTGCCCTCCTTGTTCCCATCCTCTGGAACAAGTTTCTTCTCACCATGACACATGCGCTCAGTTTATAAACTTTCAGTCATATCTTGGAGACTGTTAGGACAGCTACGAATGTTTAGCTCTGGCTCTACAGTGTCAGTTTGTGACCTTTACTTAATGTCTCAGAGTGTGCATTAAAACTTAGTAGTACCCTAAAGTATATAGAATATTTAAGACTTGAATTTGGCAGCAGTTTGATTTAATAGATGATTTTACACTTATTCAACTTCTATCTTGTGTAGTTCTCTCTTCTTACAGTTTCACTGATGAAGAATGATGCTCCTGCAGATGTTGAAAACATGTCAACACAAGCCCCTCCCCTTTGTGGGTCGAACCATGAAAATTTACACCGCTTTGCTCCTTTATAAAAACCCAAAGCAGCAAGAAGAGTCATTTGTTGTAACCTTCACAATGGCACCTGTGAATGTAATTCAACAAGTTGTTGTTCTGCTGTTATGTCTGCAATGTGAGTAAGAAAGATACTTTAAAATTCAGAAAAAAATAATGCGCACGTACACACACACACACACACACACCGAATGGACAAAGAAAGGTATTCATTTGTCTCCTTTTGTGGTGTTTTTCTCTCCCCAGGTGTGTGCTGTGAACAAGTGAGGTAAGACCAGCCAGTCTCACACGTGAAGAGTCCTGGAGACACAGTCAAACTGTCCTGTACTGTCTCTGGCTTTTCCCTCAATAGCTACTACATGCACTGGATACGGCAGAGACCAGGACAAGCACTTGAGTGGATTGGGAACACAAACTCAAAGTATGGGACAGGTTTCCAAGGCCGATTCACCATCTCTGAAGACGTCTCACTGGAAACTACGTATTTAGAAGTAACGTCCCTACAGGCCAAGGACACAGCTGTTTATTACTGTGCCAGACAGACACAGTCGATGAAGCAAATGGGGTGGCTGCACAAGAACTTCCTTAAACAGCTCCAATACTATGAGGGACAGCTGGTAGCGTAGTGGTTAGAGCTGCCTCCTTTGGACCCAAAAGGTACAGGTCTAGAATTCCACTTCCAGTTGTATTACCCCTAAGCAACGCACTTAAATTACCCCAGTAAAAGTTATCCAGACATATAAATGGGTTGCTTTGATGAAAAGATGAGTTTTCCACAACATAATTTTGCATTTTTCCACAAAATGTCAGGCACGAGCACCTTAGACAGGTGAGTAGAGGACCCAGTCGCAGGTTGGTTTTATTCTTGCAACCAGGTTTGAAGGACAAGACAAGATCAAGGTCAGGAACAGGCAAAGGTCTTTCTGGGCATGAAGGTCACAATGCAGACAATCCAAACTCGGTAGTTGTAGAGAACAAGCAAGGGTCAAAACAGGAGAACAGGCAAGGCACAAAGAGCAAAGCCGCTGAGACTGCAAGGGAACAAAGGCAATTGCAAGAATTCGCACTGATGTGTGGGCACAGGGCTCCTTTTATCCCGGGTTTTCCTAATTGGCAGCAGGTGTTGCCGCTTTGCTCATTCCCGGGGTGTGACACAGAAAAGGACAATAATAAGTTCAATGACTTTTTCCATGTGCTAACACAAAGCACCATGTCATAGCCACCCTGCTTAGCTCTTCCCAGTCAAAGGCCCTCGTTTTGAATGAGAATCAGAAACAGAATGAGCTTTATTGCCAAGTATGTTCACACATACAAGGAATTTGTCTTGGTGACAGAAACTTCCACAGCACAGACAGAATGACAGTGACAAGACAGATGAGAAGAGAGAGTTTGTGAATAAGGGATGAAAAATATATAAAAATATACAGTACCCAATATTATATACAAAAATAGTCACTAGTTACAAATGCAAGCGAGTGTGAGAATTGATATTTATAACTTTTATCACATCATAAGTATAAATAGCATTATGTATTGCACTGGTTTACTCTCTAGGGGAGAGATTTAGGTGTTCATGAGGTAGATGGCCTGAGGAAAGAAACTTTTCTTATACCTGGCTGTCCTGGTGCTTAGTGCCCTGTAGCGCTGGCCAGATGGCAAGGGTTCGAAGAGGAAGTGGCCTGGATGTGAGGGGTCTAGAATGATTTTGCTCGCCCTTTTACTGACTCTGGATGAATGCAGTCCTTGGAGAGCTGGGGGGGATGTGCTGATGATTCTTCCAGCAGTCCGAACTATCTGCTGTAATCTTCTGATGTTTGACTTCGTAGCTGAGCCGAACCAGACAGTTATAGAGGTGCAGAGGACAGACTGGATGACTGCGGAGTAGAACTGCATCAGTAGCTCCTGTGGCAGGTTGAACTTCCTCAGCTGGCGAAGGAAGTACAACCTCTGCTGGGCCTTCTTCACGATGGAGTCTATGTGGGGCTCCCACTTCAGGTCCTGTGAGATGGTGGTGCCCAGGAACCTGGATGACTCCACTGTTGCCACAGTGCTGTTCATGATGGTGAGTGGGAATAATGCTGAGGTGTTTCTCCTAAAGTCCACAATCATCTCCACTGTTTTGAGCGTGTTCAGCTCCAGGTTGTTATGACTGCACCAGACAGCCAGCTCTTGGACCTCCTGTCTATAGGCAGACTCGTCACCATCCCGGATGAGGCCAATGAGTGTGGTGTCGTCTGCAAACTTCAGGAGCTTGACAGAGGAGTCTTTTGCGGTGCAGTCATTGGTGTACAGGGAGAAGAGCAGTGGGGAGAGCACACATCCCTGGGGGGCTCCAGTACTGATTGTGCGAGTTTCGGATGAGAATTTTCCCAGCCTCACTATCTGCTGCCTGTCTGTCTGAAAGTTGGTGATCCACTGACAGATGGAGGTGGGCACGGAGAGTTGGGTTAATTTGGACAGGAGGAGGTGTGGGATGATGGTGTTGAAGGCTGAGCTGAAGTCCACGAACAGGATTCTCGCATAAGTCCCTGGTTTGTCCAGATGTTGCAGAATGTAGTGCAGTCCCATGTTGACTGCATCATCCACAGACCTGTTTGCTCGGTAAGCAAACTGCAGTGGGTCCAGTAAGGGTCCAGTGATGTCTTTCAGGTAGTCCAACACAAGTTTTTCAAGTGACTTCATGACCACAGATGTTAAGGCGACAGGTCTGTAGTCATTAAGTCCTGTGATTTTGGGTTTCTTTGGGATGGGGATGATGGTGGAGTGGTTGAAGCAGGAAGGAACTTCGCACATCTCCAGTGATCTGTTGAAGATCTGTATGAAGATAGGGCCAGCTGGTCAGCACAGGTTTTTAGGCAGGTCGGCGAGACACCGTATGGGCCTGGTGCTTTCCTTGTCTTCTGTTTGATGAAGACCCGACGCACCTCCTCTTCGCAGATCAAAGGTACAGGAGGGGGGGAGATGGGGGTTATTTGAGTTGTTAAGTGATTGGTGGAGAGAGGGTCTGAATGGGTGTGGGGTGTGAGACAGGGTTTATCAAATCTGCAATAAAACTCATTCAAATCGTCGGCTAGTTGTTGAGTTGACACGGTGCCGGGGGGTGGTGTCTTGTAATTTGTGATGTCTTTCATGCCTTTCCACACCGACGCAGGATCGTTGGCTGAAAACTGTTTCTTCAGCTTTTCAGAGTAGTTTCTCTTAGCCACTCTGATCTCTTTTGCCAGTGTATTTTTGGCCTGTTTATACAAGACTCTGTCCCCGTTCTTCTAGGCGTCTTCTTTGGCCTGACGAAGCTGTTTGAGCTTTGCAGTGAACCACGGTTTGTCATTGTTGTATGTTAAACGAGTCCTGGTAGGGATGCACATATCCTCACAGAAACTGACGTATGATGTTACAGAGTCTGTGAGCTCATCTAGATCGCTAGCAGCAGCCTCAAAAACACTCCAATCAGTGCACTCGAAGCAGGCTTGTAAGTCCTGCTCTGCTTCCCCAGTCCATCTTTTAACAGTTCTTATTACAGGTTTAGCTGATTTCAGTTTCTGCCTGTAGGTCGGTATAAGATGAACCAGGCAGTGATCAGAGAGCCCCAAAGCTGCCCGTGGAACAGAGTGATATGCATCCTTTACTGTGGTGTAGTGGTCCAGTATTACTGTCTCTGGTGGGACATGTAATATGCTGTCTGTATTTTGGCAGTTCACGGGAGAGATTTGCTTTATTAAAGTCCCCGAGAATGATTATAACAGAGTCCGGGTGTTGTTGCTCTGTGTCAGTGATCTGGTCGCCCAGCTGTTGCAGCGCTGCGTTCACACACGCTTGCGGTGGAATGTAAACACTTACGAGGATGAACGAGGAAAACTCCCGCGGCAAGTAGAAAGGCTTGCAGTTGATGAAGAGTGCTTCTAGGTCGGGACAGCACGTCTTCTTCAATGCTGTCACATCTGTACACCACCTTTCGTTGATGTAGAAGCATATCCCACCGCCACGTGATTTCCCCGCTGATTCCGCGTCGCGATCCGCTCTGAACAGCTGAAAGCCCGGCAGATGTAGCGCGCTGTCCGGGATGGCTTCATTCAGCCAGGTTTCCGTGAAGCACAGAGCAGCAGAGTTTAAAAAGTCCTTGTTTCTTTGGGACAGGAGGAAAAGTTCATCCATTTTGTTGGGTAGGGAGCGGAGATTCGCCAGATGGATACTAGGCAGCGCTGTTCTAAAGCCGCGCTTTCGGAGCTTGACAAGCGCGCCGGCTCGCTTTCCGCGCTTGCGCGTCTTGGAGCGCTTGAGTAGCGCCGCTGCACCTCCGACTACAATGTCCAGCAAAACGTCAGAAAAGTCGAAAACCGGTAAAATGTCGGGTGGTGTGTACTGCCGAATGTTCAGCAGTTCTTCCCTGGTAAAACTGATTGTCGGAGTATAACTAAAGACAAGGCAAACTAACAAAAACAGTAAAACAACTGTGGAGCTCCACTCCGAGGCGGCCATCCGCGGCGCCATCAAGTCATGTCATATAAGAGTATCAAACAACTGAGTCAAGATTGCAGATTCTTATTAAGTGTTCTGTTCTGATTTCCCTTGAGAACCTTATTGATTCACTTGTCACACAGTCTCGTTCCATAGGTGTTTATGTTCCAGTTCCGAGTGCCTGTCCTGTCTATGCCTGTCTTTGCTCCTGTCCAGGTCCAGCAGTCTAGTCTGGTATTTCGTCACATCTCCGTATTCATGTTCTACTCACAGATTTGCGTTTCACTTTTCACCTTTGCGCGAATAAACTGTGTGTCTATTGCCTACGTTTCTTTCACCTCTACACTGTACTTTACAGTTTGCACTGTGCACTTATGAATACACTCTACATATGGGGTCATTATACTTTGCCTTTCCAGACATAAATTATAAACCTGTAACTATTAACTCAGTTACTTCAATCATTGTGTTCTTTGGAGGAACAGGACTGATGACTGAGTGAAGGTGTGTATGAAACTTGTTTCACTCCATTTACATTTGCATTCTCATTTATTCATTTTGCAGACGATGTTCTCCAAAGCAAGGGGCGCGGTGGTGCAGTGGGTTGGACCGCAGTCCTGCTCTCTGGTGTGTCTGGGGTTCGAGTCCTGCTTGGGGTGCCTTGCGATGGACTGGTGTCCTGTCCTGGGTGTGTCCCCTCTGGCCTTATGCCCTGTGTTGCTGGGTAGGCTCTGGTTCCTTGCGACCCTGTCTGGGACAAGTGGTTTAGAAAGTGTGTGTGTGTGTGTGTGTGTGTGTGTGTGTGTGTGTGTGTGTGTGTGTGTGTGTGTGTGTGTGTGTGTGTTCTCCAAAGCAATATACATCTCAGAAAATAATGCAAGAGTGCATTATACCAACAAAAGTGCTTGTAGATATTTGGGACCAGATCCATCAATGGGTGTAACCTGAGTCTTAAACTTGACACTGGCAGTTACAGGCAGCTAATGGAGAGAGACAAGGATGGGAGATACATGGGAATGTTCTGGTAGGTCAGACACAGCTCATACAGCAGCATTCTATATCAAGTGGAGAGGTTTCATGAAGTCCTGGAGTCCAAACAGGAGAGAGCTGCAGTAGTCCAGGCGGGATATTACCATGGCCTGGCTATAGAGTTGTGTTGAGCTTTTTGAGATGGGGCGGATGCTGGGACTGTTATGCAGAATGTATCTGTAGGAATGCAAATGTGGGACCAGGTTATAACTGATGTGCTGATAGAAGCAGAGATTGAAGATACACTTACTTCCACATTCTTGATCATGAAGAAGGTGAAATGAGTTAGTTTTCCAGTTTGATATGGTTCTCAACAGGAGGACAGACAGCCGGGAGGTGAAGGCTCTCTGAAGTGGTTGACCTCAAGGTGGTGATCAGACATCCAGGTAGATACATCAGTTACCATTGACATAATTATGTTTCAGATATAAAATTAGCTTCCCATAACTATCTGTACAGAAATTATTAATTTGTCTGCATTTCAGAAGAAAACAATGACTGAATCGCCCCAGTGGCCCAAACATATTCTATATATTCTCACAGCACTGTTATGAGTCCTGATCAGTCTGGAAAGACAGGACACATATTGACACAGAACATTTCTGAAAATCCACAAAATGATAGTACTGTTTGATCAAATGAAGGATTTCATTTAGTGCAGTCCTGTCCACGGTCCAGCAGCACAGTGAGCAAAGTTTCCTCCTTTATACCTGTAATTTACACACAGTTATGAAAGTACCACTCCCCCAGAGTATGCAAACCTGACTTAGTCCTGACTATTAAATACCAGTGATGGATGCAGACCCCAGCAGGAGACACTCATAGGACTTCACACCAGTTGAGCATCAGTGCAAACATGTTCCCTGTGTCTCTGCTATTACTACTGGCAGCTGCTTCCTGTGAGTATTTGTTCTCAACACTGTTACTAGATATATTTCATATTGTTTACCCTTTTCCATCGGTCATTTTCATGGTTGTGAGTATATTAATGCACTTTTCTCTCTGTAGGTGTTGTATGTGAAGACATTCTGACGAATGGAAGAGGGGTAAACTCACTGTTCCCTGCTCTTGGTCTGGTGACAGATTTAGAACTTCAGATTTCAGCTGGGTGAGAGAAGCTCCACAGAGAGGCCTGGAATGGGTTTCATATATCACCGGACCTAGTGGGAGCACCAAACGCTACTCAAGAGTCTGTGAAAGGAAGAATCTCCATGTCACGTCCCCCGCAGCCGGCACATCGGCGACAACTGCCGTTTCCTAATGGGAACGGCAATAAAGAGGGAAGCCGAGGAAGCCCAGATGCGGAACCTTGTTTTGCCTCCTTTGTTTCCCTTTGAGCCGTGCTTCAGTGAACCTACTCCGACATCGACCTTTGCCTGTGTATTCCCGACCACGTTCTTTGCCTAACCCTCTGTACCATGTTTACTGATTGCCTGACCCACGCCTGTCCCTCAACTTTGCTTTTGGATTCTGAATTGGCTTTGTTAAACATTGTTGTACTACAACTCTGCGCTTGAGTCCGTCCTTGCTACGCGCAACCATGACACTCCATCTCCAAAGACAATGATAGGAGCACCATCACCTTGAAATGTATGATTTAAAAGCTGAAGACACAGCTGTGTATTACTGTGTGAGAGACTCACAGTGAGAAAACTGAGACAGAGACTTGTACAAAAAAAGCACAGGGAGAGGAGGGTGTGAGAAGGATTAACTGCTTCTCCAATTCACAGTCTATTTTGACACCAGATAACAATTTTGCATTAAAAATCTTTGAAATACATTTAATACATATTTATTGCTGGTGGGGTAAGGTCTTGGCCAGACGTCCCGCTCACCTAGGGAAAGTGCACAAGCAGTCCATTGCACCTCCTTCCCGGTGTAGTGATCTCCTACACTACTGCCTCCGTAGCAACACCTTCTTGTCGGTATCCCGTTCTCACAGACCTTGCTACGTCATGGTGTGACCGAGTGTCCGGTGGTATAACTGAATGGATAGGCCGGACTTGTTAGCCTTGGTTGGCAGCCATTCTAAGAGAAGGACAACTCTGACTCCAAACCCTGGCAGATGAAGACTGATGACCCTGTTAGGGCATCCATCTAGGAGAGGAACACTCTGATATAACACCTACGACCCAGGGACCTCGCTGTCACCGTCCAAGCTTGCTAGGCTATGACAGATGAATCCCAGGTATAAAGGGTGGAGCCGGTACTGCACACACTGCATTCCACCTAAAAACTCCACTGTGCAAGCTCAAAGGGAATGACCACGTCTACGAGCAACATCATCGTCAAGCCCTGCAGTGATAGGAAAGGGGTGAAACGGCAAGTAGAATGACATTGGAAGCCGCAGTTCCGATCCTGCATACAGGCGGTCCAGGTATAAGGGTCATCTGATGTTGACCCTGGAGACAACGGCATCATTTGGCAGCACCCTGAATGACCAAGCAGCCTTCTCTAGGGACATCACTGTTTGCATCACATGGAGAGGACCCTGGAAAAGGTGGCCTAACCAAAGCTCGTTTCCATTTCCCCCAGCTGGCTAGCCTTAGTCAACGGGCATCTTCAAATGCAGTCGAACAACAGAGCAGAAAAGGCACACACCTGCCTTACAAGATGTGCTAGGACTAAAGCCCGTATGTTGGAACATCATAACCATATTTGATACAGCAGACAGCGGTTTCCCAGAATGACGTTCTCTCACCAAAGTCCACTTCCCAGAGGAAGGCAACCTTCAAGAACATGGCGCAGGCTACACCCTCTACTGCTCTTGCAAGCCAGAGGCTGAGAGACGCCTTTCTGGCATTGGTTTTATGGTCAGGAACTCCATCGCCTCCAAAGTTGAAAACCTACCAACAGGTCACTCAGACTGTATCATCTCCATATGCCTCCCACTTCGAAACAAGCAGCATGCCACACTCGTCAGCATTTTTGCCCCAACTCTCCAAGTGAACCTTGCAGTAAAGGACAAGTTTTACACTGATCCGCGCAACTTCATACAGAATGCCCCTGCAGACAACAAGGTCATCGTCCTTGGCCATTTCAATGCCAGAGTAGGCAAAGACTCAAAAGCCTGGAAAGGAGTACTTGGCAAACATGGTGTTGGAAACTACAATGAGAATGGGTATCTTCTGTTAGAGTTCTGTGAGGAGCAGCAGCTTGCTATTAGCAACACCATTTTCCAGCAAAAAAGACAGTCTAAAGACAACCTGGATGCACCCTCGGTCCAAGCACTGGCACCTCATAGACTACATCTTGGTGGGCCAAAGAGACCTTCGAGACATCTTAATCACCCGAGTAATGCCCACCAAAGAGTGTCAGAAGGACCATTGCTTTCTGTGCTTCAAATTTTGTCTCCGCTTTAAACCCAAGCCAAAGAGGGGAGGGACTCCAAGGAAGAAGTTTCAGGTTGGCAACCTCCAGTCAGCTGAAGTGAAGGCTGACTCCCAGGCGAATGTTCAGTCAAGACTTGCGGGTTCTGGTTGCCCTACAGGCCACTCTTCAGAAGCTCTTTGGGAACAGCTAAAAACTACCATTCTGCAGACCTCTGAAGAAGTCATAGGGTTTTTGAAAAGGAAGAACAAAGATTAGTTTGATGAAAACAATCAAGAGATCCAAGAATTGCTGGCAAAGAAGAGATGCGTGCACCAAGCGCACCTTGCTCAGCCATCCTGATAAGAAAGCAGCCTTCCGCCTTGCATGCAGCAACCTCAGTGCAAGCTTCGAGAGATTCAGAAAAAGTGGTGGACCAATCTCACAGAGAGAAGTCAGCTTTGCGTAGATATCAGTGACTACAAGGGTTTTATGAAGCCCTGAAGGCTGCGTGCGGCCCTTCACACCAGGTCTAGAGTCCCTTGCACAGCGCAGATGGCCAAATGCTCTTCATAGACAAGGCGTCCATCCTGAACCAGTGGCTGGAACATTTCCAGACTCCCTTCAACGCCGACTGCCTGGTCCAAGACTCAGCAATCCATCGCATTCCACAACAGCCAAAGAAAACAGAACTGGACAAGACCCCTATCCTAGAAGAGACTGTCAAGGCCATTAAGCAGCTGAAAAGTGGCAAGGCAGCAGGAGTCAATGGAATCCCAACTGAGATTTGGAAGCATGGGGGCCGAACACTACACACCAAACTCCACAAGCTCTTTGTCTGCTACTGGGAACAAGACAAACTGCCTCAGGACCTCCATGACACAGTCATTGCCCCCCTGTACAAGAACAAGGGGGAAAAGTCAGACTGATCCAATTATCAGGGGATAACTCTGCTTTCTGTCACAGAGAAAATCCTTGCAAGAGTACTTCTGAACAGACTGGTACCCACCATTGCAGGAAAACTCCTCCCAGAGAGCCAGTGTGGCTTTACAGCCAACAGGAGCACCACCAACATGGTATTTGTTTTCAGACAGCTCCAAAAGGAATTTAGGGAACAAAACAGGGGACTGTACGTGACGTTTGTCGACCTTACCAAAGTGCTCAACACTGTCAGCAGAAAGTGCCTGTGGCAAATCATGAAATGACTAGGATGTCCCCCAAAATTCCTCAACATGATCATCCAGCGACATGAAGACCAGCGTGGCCAAGTCAGACACAGCAATGAGCTTTCAGAGCCCTTCCCAATAGGCAACGATGTAAATCAAGGCTGCGTCCTTGTGCCGACTCTCTTCACAATCTCCTTCAGCATGATGCTTCAAAGGGCCACAGTAGACCTTGATGACGACCATGGTGTAAATATCCGATACCATACCAAGCCTGTTCAACTTGAAGCTACTAAAGGCCCACACTAAGATAGTTGAGGATCTTATTCGAGAGGTACTCTTTGCCAACGATGCCAGCCTTGTTTCCCACGCAGTGACAGCTCTGCAGCGTATAACATCCTGCTTTGCAGAGGCTGCCAAGCTCTTTGGGCTAGAAGTCAGCTTGAAGAGGACAGAAGTTCTCCACCACCCTGCATCTCAGGAAGACTACCACCCTCCCTGCATCACCAGAGCCGTTGTACTGACCACCCTACTCTACTGCTCCAAGTCGTGGGTTACCTACCGTCATCACCTGCGACTCCTTGAGTGCTTTCACCAGCGCTGCCGCCGCATCATCCTCAACATCCACTGGAATGACTTCATCACCAACAGTGAAGTCCTTGAACAGGCAGAGGTCACCAGTGTAGAGGCCATGCTGATGAAGACGCAACTGTGCTAGGCAGGGCACATCTCCAGGATGGAGGATCATCGCCTGCCCAAGATTGTGCTGTATGGCAAGCTCACCACTGGCCACCATGACAGAGGGGCACCAAAGAAGAGATACAAGAACTTTGAAGAAATCCTTTGGTGCCTGTTACATTGACCACTGCCAGCGGTCTCCTCGAGCCTCCGACTGTGAGGCCTGGAAACATACCATTCTCCAGGCTGTCTTCTCCTTTGAGAATGCATGCAGGGTGAGTCTTGAGGACAAAAGGATATGGAGGAAGAAATGTGACACTGCAGCACCAAACTCAGAACAGACTTTCTCTTGCAGCCGATGCGGCTGGACCTGCTTATCCCACATTGGCCTCGTCAGCCACCAGCAAGCTTGAAGCAGATGTGGACAGCCTCCTGCCTAAATCTTCACTGGCGAAGGCAAGCCATGATTGCTGTTTTAACCCATAAGGAATTTACATTCATTCATTTAGAAAACAGTTTTCTGCTAAATGACATACGTCTCAGAAAAAAATATGAGTGAATTACATCAACAGAAGGAGAGATCTGGATGCAGACATGTGATTCTAGTCTAGAGTTTGACACATTCCACCATATGAACCAACATGTATCACTCGAATAGCTGCATAAAGGTTTATCCATCAACATTGTCAGCAGAAAGTGCCTGTGGCAAATCACGAAATGACTAGGATGTCCCCCAAAATTCCTCAACATGATCATCCAGCGACATGAAGACCAGGGTGGCCAAGTCAGACACAGCAATGACCTTTCAGAGCCCTTCCCAATTTGCAAGGGCAATTGTTGGAATCCAACAATTTTTTTATATTCTGTTTTAGTTTGATTCTTTAATCATATTATAACATCTATAAATATTTAGAGATCACAACCTCCAGTCCTCATGCAGCTGTTCTAGAACAAGTTGAAACTCCTGTGTAATGATGACCACTTTAACTTATTTTATGAGTAATTAAAATTGCTGTTCAAACCTTATGGATCTGATTAAATATCAGTGTTTCTGGGGTCAATCTAATGCAGATCTGATGAAACACCTTCTGAAGTGACCTCACAGATAATTGGTCTGACAAATTTTCCCAGAACAGATGAACAAAGGGTTTGCTGTCAGTAGAAAATTCAAGTTTTAACAAACATAATGGATGGAGGCTGAAGTGGAGGTTGTCTGAGAAGATGAAGAGAACTATTGGGCCTGACAGTTAAAGACACTGGTGACACGACAAACAGCAAAGGTCAGGGACAGGCGAAAGTCTTCAAGGTGCAGATGTCACAATGCATGCGAGGCTAAACTCAGTGGTCATAAGAGCAGGCGAGGGTCAGAAACCAGGAGCTTGAGAACGAAGAAGGAACATAAGGTCGAGGAGAAGACACTGAGACTGCACATCCACACAAGGGCATTTGCAAGAATCCGCAGCGTTGTGCGGTTATGGAGCTCCCTTTATACCTGGTCTCGTCGATGAGCTGCAGGTGTTGCCACTCTGCTTGTTCCCGGGGGCGTGACACATAGCTGCAGATGTGTCACTCTTAAGTACAGTTAGTTTCTTTCCTTCACCATATGCACCGACATTCATCACACAAGTAGCTGCATAAAACTTTACCAGAATATTGCCGATTCCTAATCACCTTCCTAGTAGATTTTGTTTGAGATACACATAAACATACTGTATAACATAATACTATAACATATGTTTATAACATACTGTAACGATCCGGCTAATGAGTTAGCCCAGATCCTCACGTGGATTCCAGAAAGGCGTATAATTATATAAATCCAGACGGACACGGACAAAAGGAAGCTCTTCTTTTTAATATCTTGTAGGCAACTATGGATGACATATTTCACACAGCTGTCCTTACAATAAAATAAACAACATTAAAGTAATCTCCAAAACGTGCGAGGCACAAAATGTGTACACGGCCAAGTATATCAGCCTGCGCGCGCGGGAGCGAGGACCGAGGGGGAGGAGCAACCCCTTCGTCTCCACCATGATACGTCATCATTACATATCCCCCCCACTTAGATCAAGGGCTGTCCTCAGACCACAATGGAAATAAAACATTTACCCCTTCACTGTAGCACATCACTGCATAACAGAGACAAACAGTGGCACATAAAAGAAAGTAAAGACAGTTGCCCAGCATAATGCCATAGCCCAACATTACACAGCCAGAACAGCATCCTTTTCGTTTTTTTTTTTCCTTCTCTTTCCACAAACTTCACACTGTTAAAGCAGAAACTGAAACAGAAGATATTACAATAAAAACTTAAAACACACAGGTCTGAACAGTATCTCAAGAACAAGTGGTGCATATTGCAGCCATAACCCCTTCAAACATTTCAATACCTGCTAGTCTCCAGACCAGCCAAAGAAAAACATTTTCTTTCGCACACAAAATACAATAAGACCCCAAAATGACAAACAGAACATCATAAAACATGTCAATACCCAAATTGTAAAGCAAAATAAGGGTTTGTCCATCTGTTAACATCCCATCCACTGGTAACCCTTGGTGTGCGCCTAGGACGGAGGAAGTATGGGTGTGCCGTGTGGGCAGGTTGTGTGGGATGAGTAGGGTGTTGCGAGAATGAGCGTGTTTCCACATGAAAGGGCTGTGTGTATGTGAGGCAGGAATCACCAGCACATCCACTGCGAAGAGAATACGGATGTGTGTGCATGTGCACAAGTTGTGGGTGCTGGAGGTGAGCGTCAGCGCGGGGTGAGGAAAAGTTTACAGGGGGCGCGACCACAGGACTATTAACTGAGGGAGGCTGTGTCCCCATAGTCGGAGCAGCCGCCAACTGGTCATGGACGTCCGGCTCCGTAAACAGGGTATCAAAGCCAAATACGTCCTGCTCATCAGGGACACAGACCTCTTGCTCCTGCAAATTGGTCTCAGTCAACTGCTGGGGCAAACACTCCAGGTCCTCCTTGTCATCCCGAGTAAAAAATGGAAGTAAATTAGAAACATGGTGAACACCACCATCAGCTGCATCCGCCACCCTGGACAACTTGTAATTCAGCTCAGACAAAACTTTGGTAATCCTGTATGGGCCTTTATAGACTGGGGCAAGCTTGGCCGTGAAACCCGCCGAGGCATCCGACCGAGGGTGGGCTTTCAGTTTAACCAAGTCACCGACCTGGAACGAGATGGCACGCCGATTCTTATCATAATGTTTTTTCTGTGTGGACTGGCTCTCCGTTAGGGACTCCCTCACATGATCATACGCCTCTCTCAGGGCGGAAGTGAGCTCCACCTTGTAGTCCGCTGCAGAATCAGCCATGTATTGAGGGCTTGGTGACAACCACAAATCAAGGGGTGTATTGAGGTCTCTGCCATACAAAAGAAAAGCTGGGGTATCTCCCGTACTCTGGTGTGGAGCTGTTCTCAACGCAAAGGATATCAGCGGCAAGTGGAGGTCCCAGTCTCTGTGTTTTCGCCCCACATAAGCACGGATTGCAGTCTTAATAGTACGGTTCACTCGTTCCGTCTGGTTAGACTGGGGGTGGTAGGCTGTAGTCAGCCTGTGGTCTGAGCCCATGGCAGCAACAACCTCCTCAAAGAAGTCACTCACAAACTGAACACCTCTGTCAGAGACCAGGTGCACAGGAGCGCCATGTCTCGCAAACACCTCAGAGACAAACTTGCGGTCCACAGTCGCCGCTGTAGCCTCTCGAACTGGACAGATTTCCACCCACTTGGTGAAATAGTCAATGAAAACCAAAATGTATTCATTCCCACGACCGGATCTGGGGAGGGGACCCATGAAATCAACACCAGCAAACTCCCATGGATATGTAGCGACTACTGGTTTCAGATAGCCTCCAGGCTTCTGATTGGCTGGCTTGGACAACTGGCAGGTCACGCAGGACTGGGCATACTTCTTGACATCACCCCTCATACCTGGCCAATAAACTCGTCTCTGTAAGCGCCCAAGGGTTTTGGTAATGCCTAGGTGGCCCCCCATCGGGTGGTCATGAAAATATCTCAGTAAAGTACCACGGAGGAGTCCCGGCACATAGAAACGCAGGGCCTTAAGAGGATGAAGCCGGCAGGAAGCCCTCTTGTCCATGAAGTAAACCAAACCGTCCTGAATGCAAAAATCTGTTGAGTCCACACAGGATCCGCTCTCCAGTTCCGTGAACAGCGATGCGATTACCTGGTCGCCCTGCTGGAGCGACTTAAGCTGTTGCTTGTCCTCCAATATTAACAGTGGTTGACGTCTGAGGTTCAAAGAGCCAATAGTGGCGTATGATGGCAACAGGTCTACGGGCTCGGTAGGATCACAGGCAGGGTTCCGCGAAAGGGCATCTGGAACCAAATTTGCAGAGCCTGGTCTGTGGACCACTTCAAAGTCAAAGTCTTGTAGTCGTAGGCACCATCTAGCTAATCGCCCTGAGGGGGAGGGCCTTGACATCAGCCACCTCAAGCTGTTGTGATCTGTAACAACTGTTACATAGGAGCCCTCAACATATGGACGAAAGTGTTCAAGAGCCCAAATCACCCCAAGGCACTCTTTCTCAGAAGTGGAATATAGGCGCTCTGACTTGTGAAGTGTGCGGCTTGCAAATGCGACAGCCCTTTCCAAGCCATCTTCCCCAGTCTGGGTCAATGCGGCCCCGAGGCCAACATCGCAAGCATCCGTATGAACTGTAAAAGGCTTCCCAAAATTAGGTAAAACAAGTACTGGTGCCCTAGTCGGCCGCTGCTTCAGGTGATCAAAAGACTGCTGGCACTCAGGAGACCACGTGAAATGGGCATCCTCCCGCAAAAGAGCGAACATGGGCTCAGCGATACGAGCATACCCTGAAATGAACCTACGATAGTAACTTGTCAGACCAAGAAACTGTTGTATGTTTTTAACCGTCCTCGGCGTGGGAAACTGCTTGATTGCAGCAACCTTACTCTCATCAGGACCAATGCCTCCTGGGGTTACCAGGTAATCCAAGTAACGAAGGTTTGGCGTACAAAAATGACATTTAGCCAGCTTCAACGAAAGGCCAGCCTCCGCCAAACGCCCCAATACACTAGCGAGGTCTGTCAGGTGTTGGTCAAAGGTTGGTGAAGCAACAACTATATCATCTAGGTACACCATACAACAGGTGTGTGTGAGCCCTGCCAAGACAGTGTTCATTAGCCTTTGAAATGTCGCAGGCGCATTTGACAATCCAAAAGGCATTACTTTAAATTGATAGAGCCCTTTGTGAGAGATAAAAGCTGACTTTGGTCTCGAATCTGCAGCCAACGAGACCTGCCAATAACCTCGTGCAAGGTCTAGAGTTGAAATGAATTTACCGTGTGCCAAAAAATCCAAAGAGTCATCTACTCTCGGCAGCGGATAGGAGTCCCTCACTGTACATTTGTTCACTTTCCTAAAATCCACACAAAATCTCGGCTCTGTGCCAGGCTTTTCCACTATCACGATTGGGGACGCCCAGGGCCCTGAAGCCGGCTCAATAATATCATCCTCCAACATTTTAGAAATCTGCTCTTCGATAATCTTTCTTTTAGCAGGTGAGGCACGATAGGGAGGAAGGCACACCGGTTTCGCAGTTCCTGTGTCGATTGTATGTGCAACTAATGAGGTCTTCCCCAGCTTTCCACTGAAAAGATATTCAAAGTCTCGCAACAGGCTTGCCAGCCTTTCCTTGTCTGCCGGAAGTAAAGCTGCCTGATCCAACACTGGGATAAAATCAACTTTGGTATCCTTAAATGTCAGGCAAGCTACATGACCTTCCAAGTCCCCAAACTCCCCCTCCAACAGGCCTAGGTCTGGTGCGTAGTTTGCATTGTCTCCCAACCTAACGTTACCTGTGGCCGGATGAATATGAACATCTGCCTGGATCATGAAATCAGTACCCAAAAGAATGGGGCAAGACAGGTCTGGAATCACAGCAAAGCAATGTGTGAACAAGTGACCCAACAAGCTCACGGGCAGCCACACAACACCCGAAGGAGTGCACTGTTTTGAGTCAGCCAACTCAAGTGGGGAGAAAGTCCAAGGGAGAACAATATCCTCATTTATTCCACATTTAAGGAGAGTGGATGGATGGACTGCTGAAATGGACGCGCCCGTATCCAATGTCGCCTTCAGAAAAACTTGGTTAACCATTACCATTGACGACAAAGGGGAGTTCTTAGACTTCCGGGGGCTGTCCTGCACCAAATTAACGGAGTGAGAACCCCCTGTGCTCTGTACGCTGGGCCCCGGTTCCAGGTTCTGGTTTCCACCCACGTGGTCGAGCACCCGGGTCACCCCTAGTGTCTTGTGGAGCGTTTGGGTTCTCTTGATCTGCCTGAGGACTCGCAGCTGCCCCCCCACCAGGTTCTGTGTTTCCACTCTGCCTAGTTTTCCTACAGGTCCCACAGTTACGCGTGGTGACCCCGGGGGTAAAACATTTGTAGCAGTGCAAGTTTGGTCGCCGGGTCAGCTGAGCAGAAATGGCAGTCCTGTTAGGGGAGATAGGCCCCAAGGCAGCGTGTAGCTCATGGGCAGTCAGGAGCAGCTCAGTTAAAGTTGTGGGTGCGGCCGCATGGAGGGCCAGTCTATACTGGTCTGAGACATGCCGGCAAATCACCTCGATCTGTTCTTGCTCAGATGGTGGTTGCCTCAGTCGTTTGAACTCAGTCACCAGGTGAGCGACAAAGGTGGGAAGTGATTCATCAGAAGCCTGAACACTGTCTAAAATCCCTCTCCAGATCTTCTCTTCATTGTCTGTTGGTAAGAATGCTTGACGAAAGAGATCTGAGAAATGTTCCCACGACAGTAGGTGGGGCTGCATGGCAGAGTACCACTTCCGAGGCTCCCTCTCAAACAGCCTCGTCAACTCTAGAAAAAACCGAGTATCAGATAAGCCAACCGCTGTTTTGTACAACGAAACAGACTGAAGCCAATCCTCTGGGTCAATAGAATCACCCCCATCAAACTTGGGTGGCACAAGGCCAGAAAGGTGAGCAGAACTAACCAGCGGGGGGTGTGGACATGACCAGGCTGTGCATTCGGAGAGAGTGTGTGCCGCAGTGAGAGTAGTGTGCCCAGGATGGGTACCAGCATTCTGTCCATGCGAATGTTGAGAAGCCTCGGCATCTCGACTATTGCGCTTTATGAGTGTGCGTGTAGCAGGGGTGGAAGTAAACATAGGATGGGCATGTGTGTCTGGTCTCTGTGAGTGTGAAGAGGTCTGGATCTCCAACTGCTGTAGCAAGCTGTGTTGTAAGTCAATAGACATACTAAATGCAGATGTCAGCATATCTACTTGTTGCTGTAACTTTTTTACCTGAGCAGCAAGATGCTGAATTGTGACCGAATCATCACCCAACAGCCCAAGTGGAACACCATCACCTTCACCATCGTCATCCACAAATGCAACAATACGTCTAGCCATTGTAAATGTACTGAGAGAATCAAAACAGAAACGTGACCATGAATAACTGGAAAGAAAATTATCCTAAAGCAGGTTAAAACAGCACATTTGCAATAGGAAGACACTCAGTGTATTACAATACATAAGAAAATAATATCATCAAATATCCTTACATGTATTACCCTTAAACTCAGTACTAAGCAGTTTTCATTATTTTACTATTAACTATTAACATATATTACACACTCACATACAATTAACAACCTTTAACCCCTTTTTTTTTTTCCTAAAAATTTCCCTCTCCTCTCTTTCACGGCACGTAGAACTCCGCAGGAAATGGGAAAAAGACGAGGAAAAATGTCCCACGGTCTGCCCAACTGGAGTTTTAGGTTGCCACACCGTGCACGAGTGAATGAAATATCGTAAATCCGCTAGCCAAAGTGCGCGAGGCAAGGAAATAAAAAGTCGAATTCCAAAAATAGTTCGCCTGCTTCCTTCGTCATCCACCAAAGAGATATTCCAAATATACTCACTGTCCAGTGTCCAAACCTTTCCTTCTATGGGTGTTCATTCACAGTTCGGGCGCCATTTATTTGTAACGATCCGGCTAATGAGTTAGCCCAGATCCTCACGTGGATTCCAGAAAGGCGTATAAATAAACTATAATTATATAAATCCAGACGGACACGGACAAAAGGAAGCTCTTCTTTTTAATATCTTGTAGGCAACTATGGATGACATATTTCACACAGCTGTCCTTACAATAAAATAAACAACATTAAAGTAATCTCCAAAACGTGCGAGGCACAAAATGTGTACACGGCCAAGTATATCAGCCTGCGCGCGCGGGAGCGAGGACCGAGGGGGAGGAGCAACCCCTTCGTCTCCACCATAATACGTCATCATTACAATACACATATATAACATAACATATATATGTACAAACGTATATAACATATACATGTAAACATATGAATTTAATGGAATTAATAAGTTGATTGTGTGGCTTACAATATTTGATAAAGTGGGTGTTCTTCATACTCATAGGATTCGTACTTCTGTCACATAGCATATATGATATATGTATTTTAATAAAAATAAAAGAAAGATGCAGGGACGTGGTTGCACAGCGGGCTTGGCCAGGTCCTGCTCTCTGGCTGGTCTGGAGTTTGAGCCCTGCTTGGGGTGCCCTGCGACGGACTAGTGTCCTCTCCAGCCTTGTGTGCCCTGCATTGCCAGGTTAGGTTCTGGTTTGCCGTGACCCCGCCTGAGGCAAGTGGTTTCAGGCAGTGTGTGTAAAAGAAACACACACACACACACACACACACAAACACACACACACACACACACACACACACACACACACACACACATTTTCAGAACCGCTTGTCCCATACGGGGTCGCGGGGAACTGGAGCCTACCCGGCAACACAGGGCGTAAGGCCAGAGGGGGAGGGGACACACCCAGGACGGGACGCCAGTCCATCGCAAGGCACCCCAAGCAGGACTCGAACCCCAGACCCACCGGAAAGCAGGACTGTGGTCCAACCCACTGCGCCACCGCAGCCCCCTGCTGTAAAAGAAACATTTTATGTTAATTGAATTATTCAAATTCTTCTCAGATAAAGAGTTTATTGTTGGTTACTGTAATTGTTTAGTCAGAGTAATTTGCTTTCTTTCATGTATTCATAATTTGGCCCCTGCTACTGGCAAATGTCATAATATTTATGGAGAGTTTTATGAATTAAAATAAAATGAGAGACCATCCATCCATCCATCCATTTCTGTCCAGCAGAAAGTAATTATTTTAAATGAAGGAAATGTAAATAAATGAAATGACCACACAGTGATATGACACAGCATTAAAGTTCATATGCCAATTCAAGTTTCTTTGTTTCATAGATGTATCATACACAGAGGTCACTCAAGGTGCTTTACAGTCAAAGTAAAAATTAAAATAGATGAGAAGTTAAACATCATAAAATAAATTCAAAAACAAGTTAGACAAATATTAAAGATGAAACTGAATGAAAGAATAGTAAATTTAAGAAATCTTAAATATAAAAATACCTGCACCTGTAAACAGGTTACAGTGTTGTTCACACAGCACAGTTTGCACACAGTGTTAGTTGCACGTATCGTTTTTTCCCCAGGTAACACACAGCTACCTATTAGCAGTTTTTAGCTTAGATTTAAAAATAGCTATTGTTGGGGCATATCTAAGATGCATGGGGAGCTGGTTCCAGTAACAGGCAGTACAACGGATTAAAGCCATTTCACCATGTTTAGTCTCAGCTCTGAACACCACTAGCTGACCAGTCTCAGCAGAAATGAGAGACCTACTAGGCCTATATTCCATGAAAATTTCAGGGATATACTTTGGGCCTAAACCACTGAGTGACTTAAAACAATGAGTAATGCCTTAAATTCAATTCTGTATATAACTGGAAGCTAAGGCAAGATTTTGAGAGCTGGAATTAAATGATCTCGTTTCCTGATGTTCCTTAGAATTCTAGCAGTACCCTTTTGAATGAGTTTCAGGTGTCTAATTGTCTTTACGGGGTGACCAATGAAGAGGGCACTACAATGGTCGACTTGAGGAAATAAAAGCATGAATTAATTTCTCTAGCTTATGCTTAGACATAAAACCTCTTATTTTCGCAATATTCTGAAGGTGCCAAAATGCCAGTTTAGTTACAGCTTTGATATAGTCACTGAAAATAAGATCCTCATCGATGATTATACCAAGATTTCTGACTTAGGTTGTAGTTTTTAATGCCGTAGAATCAATGTAAGCACAAAGATTTAACCTTCCTTCTTTGTTCCCAGAAAGAATGATTTTGGTTTTCTCTTTATTTGACTGAAGGAAATTTTGCTGCATCCAGTTATTCAGTTTTTCCAGACACAGACATAATGTATCTATAGGACCATAGTCATCTGGGGTGAGAGCTAGATAGATCTGGGTGTCGTCTGCATAGCTATAATAGGACATCTTGCATTCTAGGAAAATTTGACTTAGAGGAAGCATATAAAGGTTGAATAATAGGGGCCCAAGAACTGATCCTTCCCGGACTCCATAAGTCATGGCGGTTCTTTTGGATTTGTAGTTGCCAATATTGACAAAATAGTCCCTGCCTTCTAAGTACATCCTGAACCACTTTAGGACTGTGCCTGAGAGCTCTGTGGTAGGAGAAATAAACAAACACTCCAGACAATCAGACAGAAATTTAATGCTTTATTATCGAATGCATGCACATGGGAAGGGGGGCGCGGTGGTGCGGTGGCGCAGTGGGTCGGACCGGGTCCTACTCTCTGGTGGGTCTGGGGTTCGAGTCCCGCTTGGGGTGCCTTGCGACAGACTGGCGTCCCATCCGGGGTGTGTCCCCTCCCCCTCCAGCCTTACGCCCTCTGTTGCCAGGTAGGCTCCGGTTCCCCACGACCCCGTATAGGACAAGCGGTTCAGAAAATGTGTGTGTGTGTGTGTGTGTGTGTGTGTGTGTGTGTGTGTGTGTGTGTGTGTGTGTGCGTGCACATGCACATGCACATGGGTGAGCCTCTCAATAGAGTCACACCTTAGCATCTAAGCAAGCACATATTTATACACCTCTTGTCACGCACACAAGGCAGGGCCCCCTTCCTTTAGGCAAAACAACCGAATCCACTTCTCACCGCTTCTCAAGGAGAGCAGGAAGCAGCCCTCCCAGTGAGGACAGTTTCACAATACAGCTATAAGTCTTAGGGAACCTTCCTATATCACTCTGACCTGTCTTCTTCCTTCCTTGCACATACATATATTCTTTAAGCAGCTGCATAAGCATAAACACAGACTTAGTTTGATGCAATCCATAATCACACAGGAACATACGCTGGGTCACAGTGACCTTGCACAACAGTTGCAATACAAGCAAAATAACTGGAACAAAGACAACAAATTTAAATTTTCATTCCACGGCCCAAATCAGTTTTGTCATCTATCTAAAAGTATTTTATGATCAACAGCGTCAAAGGCATCACTAAGATCTAGTAACACACACACACACATACACACACCATCCGAGACCGCTTCTCTTATATGGGGTCACGGGGAGCTGGAGCCTAATCCAGCAACACAGGGCAAAGGGCTGGAGGGGGAGGGGACACACCCAGGACGGGATGCCAGTCCATCGCAAGGCACCCCAAGCTAGATTCAAACCCCAGACCCACCGGAGAGCAGGACCCAGTCAAACCCATTGCGCCATCGCACCCCCCCTCTCGTAACATCAGAACTGTCATTTTACCTGAGTCACTGTTCAAGCGAATATCATTGAATACCTTAATGAGAGCAGTCTTAGTACCATGATGTGACCGGAAACCTGACTGAAAGCTGTCAAGGCAGCCACTTGTATGTAGAAATTTACCGACTTGATTGAAAATGACCTTCTCAATGACCTTGCTTATGAAGGGAAGATTTGAAATAGGCCTGTAATTGTTAAGCACTGAGGCATCCGGGTTCCTCTTTTTCGAGAGGGGCTTGACAGCTGCAGTTTTCAGTGACAACGGAAAAGTTCCTGAGAGAAGAGAACCATTTGTGCAATAAATCAGCGGCTGAACAGCTGAAAATACTTTTTTTTCTGCTTGTGGGCAGAATGTCTAGAGAACACATGGAAGGTTTAAGATGCTGCACTATTTCATCAAGAGTTTTGCCATCAATAGCAGTACATTCAGACATGAAGACCATTTCTTGGATGATATGGATGTTATGATGTTTCTGTTTGCCTGGGTGTATGTAATGCTTAGTCTAATATTTTAAATTTTGTGACAGAAATAGGACATAAACATTACATTTTTAAGCTGATAGGAACTCAGGAGGAAACTGTATGGGCGGGCTGTTAAGCTGCCTACAGTGACAAATAAAGCATGAGTGTTATTAATGTTCTTATTAATCACACACACACACATTCTCTGAACCACTTGTCCCATACGGGGTCGCGGGGAACCAGAGCCTACCCAGAATCTCAGGGCATAAGGCTGGAGAGGGAGGGGACACACCCAGGATGGGATGCCAGTCCGCCGGAAGGCACCCCAAATGGGACTCAAACCCCAGACCCACCAGAGAGGAGGACCCGGTCCAACCCACTGTGCCACCGCATCCCCCAGCTTACTAATCATATCAGAAAAATAAAATTGTCTATTCCTATATAACTCAAAATTGTACAAATGGAGTATCTCCTTGTAAATATCACAGTGGACCTAATATCTTTCAATCCTGAAATGCACATCCCAGAACTCTCGGACACCCCAGCCCCCCAGCAAACTCTATTCCCACCTGTAGGGGGCAGTACAAACCAGCATGTGCACCTAACGGCACTTAAAACTGCCTTCAGTTTTCTTACTGTTCATTGCTGTCTTTTCTTGTTTCTTGCCTACTGTACAGGACTGTGGTCAGTCAAAGCTTTGGAGCTGAGGTCTTTCACTTGTTCTCGTCCTTTTCTGGACCAGAGAGATTCACCAGGTCCAGACGTTTCTATTCTTCTGTCTCCTCATCGACCTTTTAAACCTGCAAGTTGCAAACTTCACAATCAACTGCAACATACTTGTCGCATGTCACCCAGAAATGAGGTAAGATTCATGAATCTGTTTTTTATGTTTTCTTTCAACATTATCTCCAGTTAAATAGGAAGGCTGAGACAACCAGTGCAGAAATGTATAATCAGATACATATGAAATACTGCCTCAAGGTTCAAAATCAATAACACATTTAGTGACCCTTTTCGTAGTCCATGGAGGCAAAGGTGTTTGAGCTGTGAACATCTTTCCAGTCGGTACTGATACTGTACAAAGAAGCTCTGTCTACTCTGCGGTCTTCTGTCTATTTTGGACTTAAGAGTGTCAGTATGACCTTTTCACCTCCTTTTTACATGTCTTATAAAAACATCCTTTATTAAACTCAGGGTTATGGGAGACAACTGGGGTACATGGAGGTTCACAGTCACAGGTTTAAAATGAAACTTTTAAAGATAATATATACACATACAATACACAAGCCAGGTGAATATGAAAACAATATTACTTTACTGGCCTGCTCTCTAGTGGGTCTGGGCTTCGAGTCCTGCTTGGGGTGCCTTGTGGCAGACTGGTGTCCCCTCCGGAGTGTATCCCCTCCCCCTCCAGCCTTGCTCCCTGTGTTGCCGGGTTAGGCTCCGGTTTGCTGCAACCCCGCTTGTGACAAGTGGTTTCAGTCAATGTGTGTGTGTGTGTGTGTGTGTGTTTATTAGTTGACTGGGTTTCTTTCTGTATTTTGTATTATTAGAATTTTGATAATACCTGTCTAACAATCCCTGATTCCCTACAATTACCACTTCTCTACTGAGGGTCGCTGTGGTTTAGAACCTATTCGAAAAGCACAGGACAAGGGCCAAGGTAAATCTAGGTAGGAACATCACTCTGTTGCAGAGCCTTCACACACAGACAAAGGGCAGTTTAGAGTACTGGCTCACCTGAAGCATGTCTTTGGGTTGTGGGAGGAAACCAAAACATGTTAAGGAATCTTATGTGAACACAGGGAGACAAAGGAAGCCTGGTTGTAAATGTCTCCCTTCACACACATACAGGTTTAACTCATCTGTCCTCCACCACATGTCAGAGCTCAGTTTTTCACTTACTACATCTGGTACAAAGGAACCATCAGGGGCACAGAGACAATAGACAAGGATTCTGAGACAGTTACCTTTACAAATTAACTCATAGATCTTTTATCAATACTTCTGAATTGAGAAATTGAGTCACAACTTGCTCCTTGATCATGACAGAGGACAACCAGTGTAAGCAGCCCTGAAATGAAAATATTTGTATTTCCAAAAGAAATTTTCAGTTAATCAGTTAAACACAGTTATCAAAACTGTGCAACACGTCAAAAGTTGGCGGCAAAAAAGTAGGACAAAGTCACAATCCGAAAATTATGATTCTGAAAGAGTAATAAATCAGTGAAGGCAGAATAACCAGGACTCTGTTTAAATAACACACACATTGTCAACAATTGCTTGTCCTGAGCAGTGTCACTGTGAGCTGGAGCCAACCTGACAATGCAGGGTACAGGGCCTGATCTCCTCTGGAGCTGTGGTGAAGACCTGGAGACCCAGTGAAACTGTCCTGTACAGTGTTTTGGTTCTGCATGAGCAGCCACTGAATCCATCAGCCACCAGGGAGAGGACTGCAGTGGATTGGACGCATTAATGGTGGCATAGGCACTACCTTCTCAGAGTCCTTCAAGGGCCAGTTCTCCATCACCAAAGACTGTACTTGGAGGTGAAGAGTGTGAAACCTGAAGACACTGCAGTTTATTACTGCGCTTGAGACCCACAGTGAGAGCAGAAACTGCAGGGTTGTACAGTAACTTCCCCTGTGGATCATGGTCCATGTAACCTTACTGAACCATTTCCATTTGTATTTTCTCAGTCACCCTCTCTGCCTGCACACCACCCGTTCCTCCACTTTTCAACATCAGAATCAGAATCACCACAATGAGTGCTCTGTGAAGTGGTTGAGCTGTGACGTGGGGGGGGGGGGGGGGGGTGGAATTGATACACAGCTTCACACCACCTGCCCCAGGCCGGTTCATCCTAATGAAGAGCAGGACTGAGATGCTGAGGAGCTCCTTGACTAGTAACTAGCTGTGAGTTTTGATTTGTTTAGGTTAAACATTTCTGGTCTTTTCCTCCTGAGATTAGTTTTTGGATTTCCTTAAAGGGGATATTTCCCTGGATTAACTGTATGTCCCTTTTAAAATCTTGAATTTGGGAAAACTCTGCTGTCCCTTGTGTTTGTCCTGCCCATGTGGTCACTTCTCTACCACAACTACCTACAAAGCAGACTGAAAAATAATCATTATTATTTAATCATTGTTTAGACCATCATTTTTATGTCATTTAAAAGAAAAATGCACCCATATACAACCATGTATTGCAAGATAAAAATGCTAAAATTAAGCAAATGCTGAATCAATTTATGAATAAAAATTTCATTATCCAAAACCCAGTGGCTTCATTCCTCAGGCTCATATCGTCCATTTGTTATTAATATTTTATTGTCAAGATCTCAGGGAGATTACAATAGTTGACCATGGCAGAAGGTCATCAAAACTGATTCCACATCCCTAATGAACACCTGCACCTCAGTAACACAGCCGTTAAAAGAAGCAGTCTGACCGGCAGTACTAGTAGAATATCAGTGAGACAACCGTCCCCACTGCGTTCCCGACTCTCCTGGTTTCCACCTCCAGTTGCGCCTTCGACCTGGATTTCGGATTCACCACACAAAACCACCACATCTATGAAAAACTGCACTTGTAGGGTGACAGGCACCTCACGAGAAACATGATATTTATACACAACTAATATCTTAGTGTGCATGATTTTCTTAAATGTTTTCCTTTTAAATGCAAGAAGATGACCTGTTATGTGCAGTGCAGCAAATTTGAATAGAGCCATTATTACAACACAGAACTGATCTCAAAGTTAGTGTCACAGGGAACAGAGAACACGGAGGAGGCTGGACCCAGGTGCAGGATCATTTATTCTGCACAGGGGGGCGTGGTGGCACAATGGGTTGGACCGGGTCCTGCTCTCCGGTGGGTCTGGGGTTCAGGTCCTGCTTGGGGTGCATTGCGATGGACTGGCGTCCCATCCTGGGTGTGTCCTCTCCCACTCCAGCCTTATGCCCTGTGTTGCCGGGTTTGACTCTGGCTCCCCGCGACCCCGTATGGGACAAGCAGTTCAGACAGCTTGTGTGTGTGTGTGTGTGTGTGTGTGTGTGTGTGTGTGTGTGTGTGTGTGTGTGTGTGTGTGTGTGAAGGACTAGGCTGGTTCTCGTGGTTGGGGATGGGCAAATGGTCAGTCAACTGGTGAACTGAGCAGAGGCAAGGATCTGATGTCGTGGTCGAGGACAAGGCCAGTGGTCGAACCCTAGGATACATGGAGCAGGACTAGGGAACGATGAGGAAGAGGACAAGCAAAGCAAGGTGGTGCTTGAAAGCACAGAGGGAACAATTGTCTCAAATGAGACTCCATAAGTGCTTTTAGCTTGTCTTTTTACAGCTACTTCACACATATTATTTTCTATTGCTCATGCAAAACTGCCTCACTGACAGAAACAGAACAGGACATTTAAACAGAGAAGGTGTGCAGAACAAGGATACATTAACTCTACAAGTTAGTACAGTATACACTATACACACACACTACACACACAAGCATGTATATGTATGTACTACTGTAGGGGACATTGTGGCAAAGTTTCACAGCTCATGAGCAGTTTGGTGGGTGAGGGGTTTGAGTTCAAGTTCACTTCGGGGGGTGTACAGTTTTTGTGTTTCTCCATACATTAAACCCCCAAACATATCAAGAAAAAGCAGTGACAACAGCTTCTGTTCCTCCTTTGCTTTAGAAAACACACAAATGGTCGCTGTGAGTTTAACTTTATTTGATGAATTTTATTTCCATATACAAGTATAGCGTACAGTGAAAACACTTAAAATTCAGTAACCTCACAATGCTTTTATCCAAAATTTGAGCATCTGTAATAAATATTTGTATTTTACTGATAAAAATTAAAAATGTTATTAAACTAACAGATCACATATTGACACAGAACATTAGTTAAAAACCCCAAAGTGATAATACTGTTTGATCAGATGACTGATTTCATTCTTTAGTGCAGTCCTGTCCACAGTCCAGCAGCACAGTAAATCTAGAGTAGATTTTCACAGCAATTCAGCTTCAGTACAAGTGTCACGTCCCACGGGGTCACTGCCCCTCCTGGTCAGAGGCGGCGCCACTCGGTGCCGCTAGTTAACGCTCACGTATCACCTCACAGTCTCGTAGGACACGGAGGTATAAAAGGAGCCAGCGGAGCAGAACTAGTTGCGGATTCTTAATCAGCGATTCTATTGTGCTCTCTTGGTGTTCGTAGTCTCTTGTTCCCTCAGTCTGTTTCCTAGGTGTGCATGTTCCAGTCCCGAGTGCCCGTCCCGTCAGTTCCTGCCTCTTGTTCTTCAGTCCTGGTCCATCGTTCCTGTCCGGTATTTCGTCACGTCTCGGGGTTGCGGTCATACTCACAGAGTAGCGTTTCACTGTTCACCGTAGTTCAAACATCGTGTGTGTTTCCTGTTTCACTTCCACCGAGTGTCTTACAGTCTGCACAGTGCACTTTTAACATCACACTGCACGTGAGGTCATTTTATATTTCGTCGGTGTTTGGACGTAATAGCAACGCACGTCCGTGCCGGACTCCGTCCGGACGCTACAGCAAGCATGTTCCCTGTGTCTCTTGCTGTTACTGCTGGCAGCTGCTTCCTGTGAGGTTTTTTTTTTTTTTTTGTGGGAGACATGTACAGTATTCATTTTATGTATTGCTGCTTTAACCTATATGGAATTTAATATGTACTTTGAATTACAACTGATTCATTATAATTATTCTAAACTGACTTAAAATGTTTAAAAGATTCTGGCTGAATATGAATTCACACGTTTTGATGAAACAGCTGGAGAGAAAATGAATGATTTATCGACCAACTTCCTTTTGGTTTTTGTAATGCGCTGTTGTGCTTTTTGTGAGAAATGTGTTTGCTAAACAAATAAAAATAAATGCACCTCAGGGGGTGATGGAATTATAGTGCAGTGCAACCACGGGCCAGAGGATGTCGCTCTAATAAAAACTGGCAGAGGAGTACAGTGTATTTCTTATTATGTTTACTTCCTGACCTACTACTGCATACCATTTTATGGCCCACTGGGTAGGAGAGACCAAAAACACATAATTTACTATTTCTAACTGAGAATCCATAATAATGATGCAGTATTAACTCGGTCATTTTGTTCATCATTACCAAGCATTATTGATCTTACTAAGAATGTGTTTGGCTTAGATAATGTTATATCAATTACTATCCATAACCGGTTCTCTAAAAGCAGGGTCATAGTGGCCTGGAGGCTATTGTAGGGGTGTAGTAGTCATACATGGAGACAGCTGGTGGAGGCTACTACCTAGGAGGGCCAGTATAAGGATACAGTCAAACTACCTGGACAGTATATTATATCCATGTGACAGTGATGATGAAGTACAATGAGGATGAAGTGCCTGCTGTGAGACCTTCCATGTGGACCTGCCTACAGCTCTGAATCCTCCTTTTAAACCGAGTGTCACCTGTCCAGTCAGAGGGCGGAGTTCATGCAAACTGAGCTCTTCCTTCTACATTTATATCTGTGCACTGAGCAAAGAGGGAACAAACGCCAAGTTCTGGCTGCTTTAACTGACATTTTACCACAGTTACACACATTCACCATGACCTTCTTAACTGCTCTCCTCATAATGACAACATGCTTAACAGGTACATTTTAATGACACATATAATCTGTGTGTGCTCTTGAGTACTGAGATGGAGGTTTAATGTTGTTTTCTTTCCACAGGTGTTACTGGTCAGACACTGACTCAGTCTGAAGCAGCACTTAAAAAGCCTGGAGAATCTCATCGACTCACCTGTATGGCCTCTGGATTAACTTTCAGTAGCTATGGCATGCACTGGATCCGACAGCCTCCCGGGAAGCCATTGGAATGGATTGCTTATATTTTTGACAGTAGCAACATATACTATGGCAGCTCTTTTAAAGGCAGATTCACCATCTCTAGAGACAACAACAAGAACCAGCTGTATTTACAGATGAACAACTTGAAGGACGAAGACACTGCAGTTTATTACTGTGCGAGAGACACAGTGAGTGGAGACACTGCAGGGCTGTACAATAACTGCTCCAGTACATCTCACACCGAGGGTCACTGAAGTGTGTCCATGCAGCACTGTCTTGTCCTTCTTGTCCACCTGGAACTGTTCTAGAACTAGTTGAAACTGGTAACTCCTATTTAATCAAGTGATGTCCACTTTGATTTTATGAGGACTTAGAACTACTGCTGTTCACATCATATGGATTAGATCAAATATAAATGTTTTGGGGTCAGTCTAATACAGAGCTGTATTTCCAGTTTACATATTTATGCAACAACTCTGTCATGGGCTGTATGATGGTGGAAAGATTAGGAATGAACTTGTCATAATAATTCAGCAGAGCTAAGAAAGACCTCAGTTCTGTCACATTTGTGGGAACAGCAACCTTTTCAATTGCATCAGTCTTTTCTTTCATGGGGTGAAAACCCTCTACATCAATGACATGCCCTAAGTGAGAGATGCTATTCTGAACAAAGGACCTTGATGTTGTCTGCCTCAGATTATATGCTTGCAGCCTCTTTAGAACTTCTAAAGCTTTCATATGCTTTTTAGTGTCACTTCCTGTGATTAAGATATCATCCAAATAACATATTACACCATCCATGCCCTGTAGTACTTGATCCATGATTTTCTGAAAAATGGCTGGAGCACTAGCAACCCGTACGGTAGCCGATTGTAGGTATATAACCCTTTTGGTGTATCAATGTAAGGTATCGTTCGGAGCTTCCTCTAGGGGTACTTGTTGATAAGCTTGAGACAGATCTAATTTAGTGAGTCTCTGACCTCCTCACAATATGAAAAACAAATCCTTTGTTGGTGGTAAAAAATACTGCTCTATTTCCAACCAAGGGTTAATAGTAACTTGTAGTCTCACATATCCTTACACTATTGTCCTTTTTGGGAATACACACAAAAGGAGCTGCCCATTCACTGTAAGTGACAGGAGAGATTATACCTTCTGCTTCTAGCTTACATAACTCTTTTTCAACATTATATCTCCAGCACAGGGCACAGTGCATGGCTTGCAAAATTTTGGCACTACATGGAGTTTAGCACTGATTTCCCTTAAGCATCCCTAAATCTGACTGAAACACTGAGGAGTATCTGTCACACAACTGCTCCATTGTCTCGCTAGTCAGTTTGCTTATGTGTGACCAATCTAGATTCACGGTGACTCATCCAGTCTCTGCCCACTACCTTTCACACCCATCAAGTCCAGCATGTGGTTTGCTCCTTACTTTTCACTCTTACTGTGATTTTACCCTGAAGCTCTAGGGACTGTTTGCTGAATGTTTTCGGAACACAATTAGCTGGATATAGTTTACTTTGTAGAATCTATGGTGGTACAACTTCTCTGAAATCACAGAAACAGCTGCCTCCGTATGTACTCCATTTTCCCATTGCAGATTATTGATTTGAACATAATTACACAGTATGGCTTGTTTACTTTGTCCACATTCGTGTCAATAGCAAACAGTTCTGTCCCTTGCATGTCACTGAACATTACTCTGTGAACATCACTGACTTGTGGCTCCTTAGTGCTGTCAAGTCCATCTTTCTGTAGCTGGGGTGCATTGTAATGTCCTCTGCGCTTGCTCCTTTGTGCAATGCAATCCGATGCACCGAGTTCGGTGCTCCTCACGATTGGTGGTGGACTCGGATCCGGCGATATGCCGTCTTGTAACGCGGTGGCATGTAATGGTGCGTTGTCCACTTTGCTTGCGCGGTGTCATGTTTCCTGCCTGACGTGCCCAGCAGGCTCGCACAAGATGTCCCCTTTTTCCACTTTCATGGCAATCAACATCTTTGAAAAGGGAAGCATCTGGCTTGCGGCCCATAGGCGATATGTTGCACGTGTAGCCCCCTGCTATGTGTTTGTTGTGGTGCTGTCTGGTTGGTGGGGGCGCAGTGGCGCAGTGGGTTTGGACCCGGTCCTGCTCTCCAGTGGGTCGGGGTGCCAATGATTCCTCCAGCCGTCCAGACTATTTGCTGTAATCTTTTGAGATCTGATTTTGTAGCTGAGCAGAACCAGACAGTCATAGAGGTGCAGAGGACAGACTGGATGACTGCAGAGTAGAATTGCATCAGCAGCCTCTGTGGCAGATTGAACTTCCTCAGCTGGCAAAGGAAGTACAACCTCTGCTGGGCCTTCTTCACAATGGAGTCTATGTGGAGCTCCCACTTCAGGTCCTGTGAGATGGTGGTGCCCAGGAACCTGAATGACTCCACTGTTGCCACAGTGCTGTTCATGATGGTGAGTGGAGATAATGCTGAGGTGTTTCTCCTAAAGTCTATAATCATCTCCACTGTTTTGAGTGTGTTCAGCTCCAGGTTGTTATGACTGCACCAGACAGCTGGTACAGGAAGGATACCTAGGCAGCAAGGAAGCGGATTTAGCAGAGATACTAAAAAGCACATGGTTATGAGGGCCTAGCGTGAACATTAAACGAGGCTACGTGCCAGTTAACAATATCATTCTCAGTGTGTTTATTGAGTAAACACAACAACAGCCAGCTCTTTAACCTCCTGTCTGTAAGCAGACTCGTCACATCCTGAATGAGGCTGATGAGTGTGGTGTCGTCTGCAAACTTCAGGAGTTTGACAGTGGGGTCTTTGCGGTGCAGTCGTTGGTGTACAGGAAGAAGGGCGGTGGGTAGAGCACACATCCCTGAGGGGCGCCAGTACTGATCGTGCGAGTATTGGATGAACATTTTCCCAGCCTCACTAGCTGCTGCCTGTTGGTCAGGAAGTTGGTGATGCACCGAGAGATGGAGGCGGGCACAGAGAGTTGGGTTAATTTGGATAGGAGGAGGTTTGGGATGATGGTGTTGAAGGCCGAGCTGAGTCCGCAAACAGGATCCTCGCATAAGTCCCTGGTTTGTCCAGATGTTGCAGGATGTAGTGCAGTCCCATGCTTGACTGCATCATCCACAGACCTGTTTGCTCGGTAAGCAAACTGCAGGGGGTCAGCAAGGGGTCAGTGATGTCCTTCAGGTAGTCCAACACCAGTTTTTCAAGTGACTTCATGACCACAGACGTTAGGGCGACAGGTCTGTAGTCATTCAGTCCTGTGATTTGGGTTTCTTTGGAATGGGGAAGATGGTGGAGAGTTTGAAGCAGGACGAAACTTCGCACATCTCCAGTGATCTTTTGAAGATCTTTGTGAAGATAGGGGCCAGCTGGCCAGCACAGGTTTTTAGGCAGGCTGGTGAGACACGTTTGGACCTGGTGCTTCCTTGTCTTTTGATTGCGGAGGACCCGACACACATCCTCTTCACAGATCAAAGGTACAGGAGGGGGGAAGGTTGGGGTTACTGGAGGTGTTAATTGATGAGTGGAGAGAGGGTCAGAATGGGTGTGTGTGGTATCTAGGACTGTTTCATCTGTCTTTTGCATTAAGGTGAAGCCAGGTTGTTTTAGTTCATTGGCAAAATATAATAATTACCTGTTTAACTTCCCTGTAGTGAAAGAGAGGGTCGCTGAGTGTCACACCTTGAGAGGAAAATGTCACAGGGAATAGTCATTGTAACAGTGTCCAGATACCTGCCATACACCTGCACCTCATGAAAACACAGTTTAAAAGATAGAGACCTCCCTGCAATAATCTCTTTCAGAACATCTCCCCTCTTTACACTCAGCTTTGCTCTTCTTCTTAGCCTTTTGGATCTCGAAACTTGCTCTTCGAATCGCAAAGATGACTCCTCAGATTACGATGTTCAAATTAAAATCATGACCCGTTGAATGTCGACCCTCCTTTTGAACAACGACATTTTGGATCATGCCTTGAACTCAACCAACCCCCTTGGATCTCGAAACTGTGCTTTCCTCTTAACTCTTTATCAGTATCAATTGCCCATGACTTAAGTGTCTCAGTGGATAAATTTCTGTCTGTATTTTCAGAGAAGATGCACTACATTTTGATGGAATCACCCCAGTGGTGGGTTACATTTTTCAGACAAACACATTCTGCATTGTTTGAGAGTCCTGATCAGTCTGGTCAGACAAAACACATATTGACACAGAACATTAGTTAAAAACCCCAAAGTGATAATACTGTTTGTTCAGATGACTGATTTCATTCTTTAGTGCAGTCCTGCCCACAGTCCAGCAGCACAGTAAGTGATGTTTCCTCCTTTATACCTCTAATTTACACACAGTCACAGTTACACAGTTACCACACCCCCAGTGTATGCACACATGACTTAGTCTTGACTATTAAATACCAGTGATGGACACAAACCCCAGCAGGAGACACTCATAGATCTTCACTCCAGTTCAGCTTCAGCACAAACATGTTCCCTGTGTCTCTGCTGTTACTGCTGGCAGCTGCTTCCTGTAAGTATTTTTTAAACTCCAAGTGGACTTGAACATTTTATTTATTTTTTAAATTTTCTTTTTATTTCATTCAGGTTCTCTTTGCCATGGAAATTTTTATAACGAAACTACTTCAGAATATGAGATGGAGTTTCCAACTGTTTTGATGAATTCTTTCCTCTGTCCAGGTGCCCAAGGAGATGTAGTTCTGACTGAGTCTGGTGGTCAGGTGGTCAGTCCAGGAGGGAAAGTCACTCTCACCTGTACTGGCTCTGGTTACACATTTAAAGATTATGGAAAGCACAGGGGGAGACAAGCTCCACAGAAAGGCCTGGAATGGATTTCAACAGTAACACCACAGCTAACTGCATGGGGGTTGAACTTTCACCTCAGATTAAGTACTACTCAGAGTCTGTGAAGGGAAGATTCTCCTTCTCCAGGGGCAGTGACAGGAGTACAGTTATCTTGGAAATGAATGCTCTAACAGCTGAAGACACAGCTATGTATTACTGTGCGAGACACTCTTAGTGAGAGAAATGAGACAGAGACTTGTACAAAAATCGCACAGGGAGAGCAAGTTGTGAGAGGGGGTAACTGCTTCTCCAACTCACAGTCAGTCTAGACTCCTGTTGATGGTGGTTTAACCCTCATGGAATTTCAGTTCATATGCACTCTAATAGTAATGAATGATTTATGAATTCCAAACTAGCTTGAAAGGGTTGAAGGAATCAGGTCAAACATGAATTTAAACGTGTTGAGGAAACTGTTAACAAGCAAATCAACTTGTATAAACTTCCAGCTTCCGTATTATTTGTAATGCATTTTTTTTTTTTTGTTGGAGACAAGTTCAGTGTTCATTGTATGTATTGTTGCTTTAACCCATATGGAATTTTAATATGTACTTGAATTATAATGAATCAATTATAATTCATTCTAAACTGGCTTAAAATGTTTAAAAGATTCTGGCTGAATATGAATTCAAACATTTAAATGTTTTGATGAAACACCTGTAGAACAAATGAATGATTTTTTAACTACCAACTTCCTTTTGGTTTTTGTAATGCGCTGTTGTGCTTTTTGTGAGAAACGTGTCTGTTAAACAAATAGAGTAAATAAAAATAAATGCACTTAACTTCAGGGGGTGATGGAATTATAGTGCAGTACAACCACTGGCCAGAGGATGACGCTCTAATAAAGACTGTCAGAGGAGTACAGTGTATTTCTTACTATGTTTACTTCCTGACCCACTACTGCATACCATTTTATGGCCCACTGGGTAGGAAAGACCAAAAACACGTAATTTACTATTTCTAACTGTGAATCCATAATAGTGATGCAGTATTAACTCGGTCATTTTGTTCATCATTACCAAGCATTATTGATCTTAATTAAGGATGTGTTTGGCTTGGATTATATGTTATTAGTCAATCACTATCCATAACCGGTTCTAAAAAAGCAGGGTCATAGTGGTCTGGAGCCTCTTTCATGGGAATAGTAGTGGTATATGGAGGCAGGCTGGTCAGGCTACTGCCTTGGAGGCCAGTATAAGGATACAGTCAAACCACCTGTACAGTATATTATATTCATGTGACAGTGATAATGAAGTACAATGAGGATGAAGTGCCTGCTGTGAGACCTTCCATGTGGACCTGCCTACAGCTCTGAATCCTCCTTTTAAACCGAGTGTCACCTGTCCAGTCAGAGGGCGGAGTTCATGCAAACTGAGCTCTTCCTTCTACATTTATATCTGTGCACTGAGCAAAGAGGGAACGAACGCCGAGTTCTGGCTGCTTTAACTGACATTTTACCACAGTTACACACATTGACCATGACCTTCTTAACTGCTCTCCTCTTAATGACAACATGCTTAACAGGTACATTTTAATGACACATATAAGCTGCGTCTGCTCTTGAGCACTGAGATGGAGGTTTAATGTTTATTTTCTTTCCACAGGTGTTACTGGTCAGACACTGACTCAGTCTGAAGCAGCACTTAAAAAGCCTGGAGAATCTCATCGACTCACCTGTATGGCCTCTGGATTCACTTTCAGTAGCTATGGCATGCACTGGATCCGACAGCCTCCTGGGAAGCCAATGGAATGGATTGCTTCTATTAGCACTGGCAGTAGCACCAACTATGGCAGCTCGTTTAAAGGCAGATTCACCATCTCCAGAGACAACAACAAGAACCAGCTGTATTTACAGATGAACAACTTGAAGGACGAAGACACTGCAGTTTATTACTGTGCGAGAGACACAGTGAGTGAAGACACTGCAGGGCTGTACAATAACTGCTTCAGTACATCTCACACTGAGGTCGCTGAAGTGTGTCTCTGTCACTCGTTGAACAAGGTCACAATGTAAGCAGCACATCAAACTGGAGAAAAACACATCTCATTGAAAATATTTTACAAAATCTCTTTCAGGAAAGTCCACTACTGTGCCTGTTTTGGAATCCTACAACTGTTGATTAATGAGCAAAGTGGTGCAGCAGGTAACTCTGGTGCCTAACATTGCATTAACGTTTGAGTGTAGGTATGAATCTGATTCAGGGTGTTTTGAGTTTGCATGATTTACTCTGGTTAAAAATGAAGACATGCAGGTAGAAAGGAAATAATAAGCCACATCTGTGTCCTCCTTTCAAAATGTGCTGCTTTTCTAAAAAAAAAATTAAAAAATCTATGGATCATGACAATTTAAAATCACCATAGAGAGAGAAAACTTTATAAATTGTAGGTCTCTGGAGTGGATACAAACTTTCATATGGTCTTTTGGGAAAATGACCAGATGTCCTCGCTTATAAACAGCTTTCTTAATGGTATAACAGCAGTAGCAAAGACAGACTTGAAGGTGACAAACTTGAGGTTACAAATAATTGTCTTTGGCCACAAAAATACCTTCTATCAGCATGCGTGTGTATTGCGGAATCAGTGACATAATAATATGCAAATTATGCTCTATAGCGGGGGGTGCGGTGGCGCAGTGGGTTGGACCGCAGTCCTGCTCTCCGGTGGGTCTGGGGTTTGAGTCCCGCTTGGGGTGCCTTGTGACAGACTGGCGTCCCGTCCTGGGTGTGTCCCTTTCCCCCTCTGGCCTTACGCCCTGTGTTGCCGGGTAGGCTCCGGTTCCCCGTGACCCTGTACGGGACAAGCGGTTCTGATAATGTGTGTGTGTGTGTGTGTGTGTGTGTGTGTGTGTGCTCTATAGCTCATGCAAAACTGCCTCACCGACAGTTAAAATGTAACACTGTGTTTACACAGAGGAGGTGTGCAGAAGAATGAAAAATTAACTGTACAAGTTATTACAGTATACACTACACACACACACAAATATGAAAACAGCAAAAATAATCTCACACTGTTTTTATCCAGGACTTCATCATCTACTATAAGTATTTGCATTTTACTTATACAAAGTGAAAATGTTATTACACTAATCTCATCTCTTTTAAAGGTTGAAATGAAAAAATATTGGTAAAAATATTTTTGCTCTCATACAGCAACTGTTAAAATACTAAATGTCTTCACAATGTAACGTTGTCTCTATACGACAAACATATAATGTATGTGTGCGGTATAGAGTAAGAGGGAAAGAGGGATCTGCTGGATTTTCAAAAGAAAGTTAACGCTTCATTCTGGATCCTTTTGATTTAATTCTTCTATAAAACTATATACTGTACCTACAAAATATGACATGGGTATATGGTATAGGTGTAGTATATTGTATATATACTGTATTTCAACAAATCTTAAGTACACAAAGACACATGGAATCTAACAGTAGCTTTCATGTTGCAGATTTTTTTGTTCAACGTTTTCCTCTCTATAAGAAGAACGCTGTGATACTGAAAATAGCTACGTAATATTTTTTATTTCCTATTAATGTATTATTGTAATCAGTTCAGTACTAATTAACCTTGAAGGTTATTCAACATCTAGGAACAATAACGAAGAGGACTTCCCAGCAGTCTATTGAAACCTCTGGAAAGGAATATACAAAGTTACCCTCCACTGTACTGCTACAAATTCAAAATCACACAAAGTATCAGGTCACACAGACACTAAATTCAAAACACACTTAAATCCAAAACCTTACTACTCAATTTTTTAATACAGATTACTTGTGTTTAAATCTACAGGTATGCGCCGCTTTTCGACGTTTTGGGCTGCGACGGACCGCATATACGACAGTGGTCCCATAAAAAATATAATGGACTGAAAAATTCAAATCAATCAAAAGAGCGAATCAAAGAGTGATGTCGTATGGGTCGTAACGTGATGCATCGCTTACGTTTTAAGCGTGTTTTGTAAGCAAACCAACTGCGCTGCCACTGCCAGACATATGACAGAGTATATATGATTTATGTATTGCACATAATACATGATAATGACAATCAACATCTCTGTTACTGGTTTATGTATTTACTGTAGAGTAGTTTTTATTGTTATTTTAGACTGCACTCTTTCTACTTAAAAAATTTCCGGAATGTAAGACAGTACTGTACACTCTATGGTGTTCGCTCAACAACAAAGTCGAACTGCGACTGGTTTCACAGAATGTAACCCCGTCGCTAAGTGGCACATACTTGTATTTAAAAATGTGGGGAAAAAAAAAAAACCTGTTGTACAGAACATAAAACATTATACACCTGACACTCAATGCAAGACCCTGACAGCTGGTTATTGAAAGATCACTGACTAAAGACAGTAGAATTGCTGAAATGAGATACACCAGTCCTGTTACATTTTTCTCGGGTTTTACCTATAAAATCACCACTCTCAAAATTTCAGTGTAGAATCATGAAAAGCCATGGAGTTGGGAGAGTAGGAAAAAATCTTGATCAAAATTAGCTATAAATGCACATACAGAGGGGGTGCGGTGGCGCAGTGGGTTGGACTGCAGTCCTGCTGTCCGGTGGGTCTGGGGTTCGAGTCCCGCTTGGGGTACCTTGTGACGGACTGGCGTCCCGTCCTGGGTGTGTCCCCTTCCCCCTCCGGCCTTACGCCCTGTGTTGCCGGGTAGGCTCCGGTTCCCCGTGACCCCGTAAGGGACAAGCGGTTCTGAAAGTGTGTGTGTGTGTGTGTGCACATACAGATGTGCATCTATGTCTAACTAACAAAATTCCAGAAATACAAACTACATTTTGTTAAATTTCAAATACACCATTAATAACTTCTGTGTTTCAGGATAAATGCATGATTCATACATTATAAAGTTTCAGAACTTTTAAGAATTTCACACAACTGAGGTGTCCTGGTTCTCAAGACTCTCTTTCCCTGTTTCACACATACAGTTAAAGAGTTTGTGTTACACACAGGGCTGGATAGCAGAGGTGGGACCCAAGCGTGGGATCTTTCACTTTTAAGCTCAAGAGGCAAAGCAATTCTTGTGGTTGGGGACACGCGTGGATCCAGAATCGAGGTGCAAACATTGGTACGAAGGTTGATCCGAGATCATGGTCGATGAGCGAGGAAAAGGTCGAAACTGCGGGAAGCGGGACTCAGTGACAAGGAGGTGGACAAGGGAGCAAGGAAGGGGGGACACTAGGTGAAGGTGAGGCAAAGCAAAGGTGAAGACCACAGGTGGGACAGTTGCCTCATATGAGATTCCATGACCTGGGAGCGGTGGAGTGGCTCCTTTATACTCTGCCTGCTGATCATAGCCAGGTGTTTGTGTCTGGCGAGTGTCGTGAGTGTGACAGTATGTTGGGGACCAAGTTCAGCGAATTTCATTTTTAAATGTATATAAATAGGCACTTTGTAGGGATTCTGAAAAAAAACTGTTTCCATATAACTGTCAGCTATTTAATATTAATTAACTCAAAGTGAACCTGTTCATCAAATGACATGGACTGAGAAAATGTGGCAGAGCTCTGATTTTACCTATAGCAGTGTACTGTTTTTACTGACCAAGTATTAGTGAATTAATGTAATCAATCTAGTTCTATTCAACATGAATAATTATACGACAGTGTACAGGAGAAGCAGTGAAGACGTATTCAGAACAGCATGTATTTAAACCTGTAGGGGGTCTATGCAAAGTTACTCTCCCTGTACTGCTATAAAATCAGAGTCACATGCAGTATCAGGTCATACTGACACCACTTGTTCTGTCATATTGAACAATGGAACTGAATATTGTTGGGAGTTTAATCTTCATACTGGGGCTCTACAAGGTAGGACTGGAGAAATTAAAACTGCAATGCAATATTGTAAATGTACCGGATGCACAAATGGATTTCAAAGTATTGAGTAAGCTGTGACATATCGGTTTTTACAGGGATCCAGTGTGATGACATAAGGTTGGATCAGTTACCTCCTCAGGTGAAGAGACCAGGAGAGTCTGTCAAACTGTCCTGTGTCATTTCTGGGTTTCAAATGACAAGCTACTACGTGCACTGGATACGACAGAAAGCAGGTGGAGGACTGGAGTGGATTGGAGTTGTGAACTCTGGTAGTACAGATGATCCAGACTACGCGGCATCCCTGAAAGGACAGTTCACCCTGACTGAGGACGTCTCCAAAAGCACACAGTACTTGGAGGCCAAGAGTCTGAAAGCAGAGGACACGGCTGTTTATTACTGTGCTCGAGAGTCATATTGACTGATCTCAGTTCAGCAGCTGTACAAAAACCACGAGCTGCAACACAAGTGCATGTAAAGTAATTCTTCTTTATTCAGTTATATTTGTACTTGGTAATGGATATTAAAAAAATACATTTAACAATCAAAGTGATTAATTTTTAAGAACTTAATCGGATCATTGCAGTCCTAAGGGTCACTCTATGTAGCACACCTTGGCTGCAAGACAGAGGACAGGGAAGGTAGGGAGACTTTAACACAACTTGTGCCACAATCTGTCACACTATAAGTCACACATCTTCCTATTCCTATGTTTTATTCTGTGTCTCTCCTTCCATTCTTCCAAAAGACATTTCTGGGTCACTCAGTTCACTGTTCATCAAGCAACAAGACAGTGAAAACACTGTAAAACTGAACTTTATTTACCAACAGTAATTTCAAAATGATCAATGTACCAGTGTTATATGACCCCATCCTGAACTGGGAGGAATGCAGAGAACCACCTAGAGAGAATGCCCGTCTGTACCCTCCAACACAGACAGATTTCACTCAACTGGGGTAAAAGAAGGGAATCAGGTGTTGAGAGGTTTCTTAGAGTTTCCTTGACAAATCAATCCTGACTTGCTCAGGAACAACTTGTTAAATTACTGTATCTCATAATATACACACATACACACACACACACACACATTTTCTAAACAGCTTGTCCCATACAGGGTCGCAGAGAACCGAGCCTAACCCGGCAA